>NC_092334.1:501452500-502116250 GCF_046630445.1 Rutidosis leptorrhynchoides | reverse complement strand
CGAGCTTTATACATTAGGATACTTATTGACATAGCTACTTTTCATGATTATAAAGTATGGTAAATGGATATCATAATCGCTTTTCTAAATGACGACCTAAGCGAGGACGTATATATGGTTCAGCCGGAAGGATCTATATCCTAAGCATCCTATTAAAGTATACAAGCTTCTAAAATCCATTTATGGATTAAAGCAAGCATTCAGGAGCTAGAATTTTAAGTTTGATGAGAAAATCAAAGAGTTTGGTTTTTCTCAAAACGGAGATGAGCCCTGTGTTTACATTAGAGCTAGTGGGAGCAAAGTAGTCTTTTTGATCTTGTATGTTAATGACATACTGCTTATTGGAAATAACATTTTAACTTGCAAGATGTCAAGTCTTGACTTGAAAACGTTTTTCCATAAATGATCTTAGAGAAGCTACTTATATACTTGGAATCATGATCTATAGAAATAGATTCAAATGGCTTATTAGTTTGAATTATTGTACATATCTTATCTTGCAGAGATTTAGCATGCATTACTCCAACATTGGAGCATTGCTTGTGCAAAAGGGCATAACCATGAGCAAGTCTCAAAGTCTTATCACACATGATGAGATAAGACGAACGAAATGTATCCCATATGTTTCGGCTATAGGATCAATTAAGTATGCCATGTTATGTACTAAAATGATGCCTCGTTATTTTTTAGTTTGACGAGTCGTTATCAACAAAATCTAGGTTAAGAACATTGGATTGTTGTTAAGAATATTCTTAAGTATTTATAGAGTACTAAAGATATGTTCTTGGTTTACGGTGGTTTGGAAAAAGAGTTAAGTATTAAGTTTTATAATGATGCTAGTTTCCAAACTCATCGAGATGATTCTCGATCCCAGTCAAGTTGTGTCTTTCTCATGATGGACGAGACAGTTAATTGGAAGAGCTCAAAGTAGAGCATTGTTGCACATTCTACAACAAAAGCAGAATACATTGTTACCTGAGATGCTGCTCAGAAAGTTGTCTGGATAAGGAAGTTTGTTGTTGAACTCAGAGTAGTACACAGTAATAAATCTTCTATAAAGATGTATTGTGATAGTTTGGTTGTTATAACACTTCCGAAAGAATCACATGTACATAAAAGTATCCGACACATTCTTCGAAAGTTTGACTACATTCATGAAGTCATTCTGGGGAATGATATTAGTATTCTTAAGGTTCATACAGATGATATCGTGGCTGACCCGTTCATGAAGCCCTTGATGCACAACAAGCATGATGATCATGCTAGTATATTGGACTTCGTTAAGCTACTGATCTTTTTCATTTGTAATTTAGTATTTGGATATTTCTGAAATATTAAGCAGTTTTATCTTAATGAATTGATATACAATTGGTATGATCGTTTTCATTTATATCACTATGTTCTATATTAGCATGTTTAATCCATGAATAATTGTTGATTATTCTAAATCTCCATAATCGGTCATGCTATGGGAATAACATGAATTAAGATTATTATGAATGTTTGGTTTATTCACTGATGGTGAATAGTAAACTAGTTGAGGCCAAAATTCATATGTATTCATTGATGATGAATATTGGAATGACCCAATCATGAGATGTCACTACATGGATCGTCGTCGATAGTGAATCTCATAATGGTTATGTCTTTGTGTCCTTAGACCTGAGATGTATATGTTGGTTTTCGATTGTATAACATATTATATTTTGATATGGTTAAACGATGTCCTAAACAAGGTAGTTATAAAGGCCATCATTGGGTATGATGTGAAGTACATGATGAACGCATATAATCAAAATGGAATTTATTCCTCTATGTGAGAGAATGATACCACTGGGCCCCTCGATGAAAGTGAATGGATATTTACACGGCCGTGTCCAAGCTATATTGATTAATGATCAAATCTAACTTGGTGATCGCATTCAATTTTCTAGATCGAGAAACAGAATTGATTGACAAATGAGAATGACTAGATCCATGTCTCATGTCAACTCGGTATTGGTAATAAAGTGACAATAGACACTCAATCATTACATCATTTTTTAATAATAATAATGATAGTTCGTGTAGCTGAAACAAACACTTGTATGTTTTCGGGGGCATTGACGTGTTGCTAGACGCCAATATATGTCAGTATAGTTTTCTAGATGTTATGTCATGCACAAGTGGGAGTTTGTTGGTTCAGTGTGCACGTCATAACACAAATCTATACTAACGCTTATATATAGGCCTATGGGGTCACACACATTAGCATTTAGACACCAATTATTATATATTGTTGATATATAATTATAACCTATAGTTTGAGTAAATAAAATTTAATTAAATATGATTTAATTAAATTTAGTATTAAGATTTTTGTCTTTAATTATATTTTAGTTTTAATAATTAATTTATAGTTAATGAAACTCAATGTCGGTTAATTAAAATTGATTTGCAAGTTGAGAATCTTTTTTTTATGTTTTAAAGATTACATCAAATCTGTATATATATAAAAAGGAATCAACGTGATTTGAAAAGTTAGTTAATTTTAAGATACGTATCAATTTATATATTATCTTAAAATAAAATAAAAAACAATATATAATTGATCACATGATCTGCAATATTGGGTGGAAAGGTTTAACAAATCAAAAGGTGTAGATTTGGTTACCTATTTCCATTAAAAGGAAATCTTTTTTAAAACTCCATCATTAGAAACAAAAGAGTTGATCTTGTTTTGTTTACTTACTCCCATTACAAAGAAGTCTTTTAAAAGTATAAAAGGATAAGAAAGTTACACACTTGCAGTGTGTGAATGAGTTACGATCTTTTTAATAACACATAGATTGTTTTGAGTGTTGCTCAAAACGAGCAAAGAGCCACGAAATATTTAATTTACTTTTCAACAATATAAGCAATATTTGATATTGTTTCTGGTTATGCGGACTAGCATCCGATTGGTGTTGTTTGAGGTGCTGTGTGGATCAACCATGGAGATATTCATACACTTTGAATATATGTTTCAACCTAGACGTGGAGTGTTCTTTCTACCGTTCTTGCATCGCTCGCTAAAGGTACATCTAAACTCCTCTTTGTGAATTTATTAGTTGACAATTATTAGTGGTGTAATTGGATCTTGTTGGGATCGTTAATCGTGTGAATGTTTTACTTGAAAGTTTATTATAAATAATAAAAGATGCTTATTATTAAATAAAAATATGTTTATTTTCATGTTCCGCTGCGTTTATAAAATTTAAAAGTACACACGGTTTTCCATCAACACGATCCTACAGCTTTACAAATATGAGTTCCTGATTTATACTCCGTATCTTGGAATGTTTCACTCACAAATACTTAATTTCAGTTTCAGTAAAAAAAAAAAAATATATATATATATATATATATATATATATATATATATATATATATATATATATATATATATATATATATATATATATATAAAAACAAACAACGTATATTAACGAGGGTTAGCTAATCAACATTCATTTACATGGATGCATTCACATCCATCTAACAAAAAAAGGGTGCATGCATCAATTAAGTATGGATGAAGATTGATATGGTTTGGGCTGAAGATTTCGTCACGTCCCAATGTCCCACAATCTTCATGGAATACACATTGAGGCTTTGCTTTCAAAAAAATATATAAATATAAATATATTTTTATAAAAAATATGTATGTATGTATGTATGTATGTATGTATACATGTAGAGATCATAAATTTATGTATAGCAATTAGCAAACTGCAAACGTCGGACGATTACCATTTGACTTTCGAGTATGAACGGTCCTCGTTGCTTCCACTACATCATCACCTTGATTATCTATCTATTAATTAACCATATGTGTAATAATCATTTGTTTTATTAGTAATGAAAAGCTTTGAAAAACGGAAACAAATGATGGGTAATCCACCACCACTAGCATTAATAATCGACTTTACACATTTTGACACATTATCTTCGTAATCTCACTTTTATCATTATTCGCATCCAACCTACATAACGCATAATTCAACTCAAAGTAGCGTGTTTTCTAACAAAAATAGGTGCATAATTAACAAGCTACAATATAATTAAGTATGTGCCTATATTGTGATGATTGAAAATTATTGTGATGATGTTTGGGCATTTTTGACAATGGAGTAGAATAATAGATGGTAAAAATTACATTTTTCATATTTGTTGTATGTAAAGTAAAAGGAGATTATGATAATCTGTGTAGGCGCCGAAACTTGAATCCGACTACAGATCAGTTGTTCTAATCTTGGTGTGAATCTTAACTCTATTCTAATCTTGGGGTGAATCTTAACTCTACGTTTGTTAAAGTAATCGGTGACGGAAAAGATACTCTATTTTGGGAAGACCTTTGGCATGGTGAACGCGGGTTAAATGAGCAATTTCTGAGACTGTTCTAACTAGACACTCACAAAGATGCTCGAGTCAGTGACAAAATAGGTAATAGCTCAGGTACTGATTTATGTGGCAGTGGAACAGAACCTTATTTGGTAGATCAGAGTCAGATCATGCTCAATTGGAATCGTTGCTCGCGAATGCTTCTCTCAGCAACAACACTTCTGATACGTGGAAATGGGTCTTGAATGATAAAGGGTACTACAAAACTAGCATCATGTCGTCCAAGTTAGACGAGAAACTCCTTCAGAATGCTTCTCAACCTTCAGAAACAGTGCGCAATAAACTAGCTCCAGAAAAAATCGAGATATTTGCTTGGCGAGCTCTACGTAGAAGGTTACCTACCCGGGTGGAGTTGGATAAAAAAGGGATCGATCCCAACTCGGTAAGGTGCCCTATATGTGATAACGGGCTTGAGACAATCGAGCACTCCATTATATTTTGCAAATTCGCAATGGAAGTTTGGGTTCGTGTATTTAATTGGTGGGGACTTGGAAACGCGTCTACATTTTCTATAGATGAAGTCTTCAAAAGTTGTTCTCCCTTTGACAGTTCAAACAAAAGCACAAGTCTATGGCAAGTGGTAAAATGGGCTACTAGCTATCTAATATGGAAATACCGCAATCATAAGGTGTATTGTAATAAAGTAGCGTCCAGTCCAAATGTTCTTCACGAGATTCAAAAAACGTGCTATGAGTGGATCATCAGAAGATCAAAGAAGTATAAGTTCGAGTGGAATCAATGGTTCACGAATCCAAATTCTTGCGGTTATACGTCTGCAGCCAGGGATGGTGTAGGGTAAAAGTACTCGAAGCTGTCTTGGGTCTGTTTTCGCTTACTAGGGTGCCTTTTACTTTTGGGATCGCTTTGTAATTTTGTAAATATATGCAGTTTGTACATATTAGTCGTAGCATCATAGACCGAGTGACATTCTGATATGTTTTCGTTTTGGATGCCTGACCTGAGATCCTTGTTTGTATCCTTTCGTTTTGTTAATAATATATGTTGTTGGCTTTTCAAAAAAAAAAAGAAAAAAAATCTAATAAATATTTCGTTGATAGGTAGTAAATTTTAATAAAAACTATTTTTTAGTAAAAAATTTTAGTGTAAATTTTATTTGAAATTCATATGAGGCGGGTGCCCCTACCTGTCTCTACTATACTCCGCCACTGAATGTGTGTGAAAATGAGTTTTAGTTATACGTATATGGACGTTAGAGTGAAAATTATATTAATAAAAGTAAAAAGTTTACACCCTTTACACAAAATTGTTTAAAAAAAAAAAAACTTAACCGTCGGTAAATGAAAGAGACAATATGGAGTAATATGTGACAGTTGATGCTCACTGTTGGGCTCCACTTGCATCATTCATCCTCTGCCAAGGTCACTATCTTGACTTTTGAGGACGACAGGAGGACGAAAGGCATATATGTCAATAGAAACTTACCATCAATTTTCTCAGTGAAGTATATCAAGTTATAACTGAAAAATCCTCCGTAAAGCTTCATCCTTTTATTCATACACATGCAAAATCGAATCTCTCTGATTGTCCGGGTTTTGAATTGAACCAGGAACTCACATATGTTGATCTGGCCAAAATATGCTCCAAACAGGCACTCGTTGAGTCATTCCATGACCGGAAACCTGCATTGGTTGATTTATCCGAAATCTACTCGAACTCGGTACTCTTTGACTCACTCCCATGACTTGTTCACAATCAAAGCGGGTCGTCAGCAGGGTCGACCTAGACCATCAAACATGGTAAATGTTTAAATCAATGATTAACATAAATATGCTAGGTCCCACGGTTTTATTTATAATTTCACGACCATCGGATCTTGTATTTTCGGCGCCAGCATTCACCGTGGCCAGTTTTGGGTTCGTTTCTTCCTTTTTACTCCCTTTCTCCGGCATGGTTAGTCATTTTTTGTCACTTTCCTTATCTTTTGACTCTTCACGGGCGACAAGTAACTTGGTAGTCTGTGGTTCGTTATGGTGAACAGGATGTTGGTCATTTTGTCTGTTTACTCACCGAAGAAGGTTTCGTAGTTTTCTTGTTTAACGGGCTAAAAACATAGGCCTTGATCAGAAGAGTACACGTGTAGGGTAAAAACAACAAGAGAAAGGTAATAGTTCATTTGTCGACCTGTCAAAATAAATGAAAGGTCACCCACGTGCGTATACATCATGTCTAATTCAGAAAACAATAAATGCACATCTCTTCAGAAGTTAAAAGCGTGGAACTATGAAGCTAAAAAATCATTTAACTTCGGGAACAACACCTCTTGCATGATGATACTATCGAACAAGGGAATTAATGATACGCCTATAGGATACCCTATCTGTAATACAAGACTGGATATGGATATGGATATGGATGAACAAAAACTAAATGGATATGGATACAACATCACCATGTCCATATTTAATCCATTTCCACCCCTCCTACCTACAAATAGTACCAGTCTTCTGTCATTTCACTACACACAGCTTGTATCGCGACTAGTACTTTCTCTCTCCACTCGACTCAGTACTTACTCACTCGAGTTCATTTTCGAGTTGAACCCACATAGGTTGATTACGAACCACCCTTTTGAGATCCTCATCTCTAACATGGCCATTCACGGAAACCCGAACCGAAGAGTAAGCGATCAATCCTCAAATGACATTTACCCTCTATTGCACTCAAGCTCTAGATACTAACTATCCTAACTGATAACCAAAATAGGCTTGATCATTGAGCACTCATTAAATGACATAATTGAACCAATCATAAACCTTAAACAAAGGATATTATAACTATATCCAAAGGGTAAGAAGGCAATTGGTTGTCACTGGATTTATAAGACAAAATTAAAGACATATGATATTGTAGATAGGAAGAAAGCCAGGTTGGTTGTTGATGCAAATAGGCAACGATATGATATAGATTATTCAGAAACTTTTGCTCCAGTTGCTAAGATGGTTACTGTGACGACCCCGTCAAAACACTTAACGGATCCGTCAGTTGGTCCCACAGCTTGATCGGACTTAAATGAATTAAATAAACAAAGTTGCATTCTTTTATCTCAAAAGTTTCCCAAAAAGAAAACAAACCAAAATATGTAGTTTTAAACAACCAACCATAGTAATAAATCAAAAGTTGACACAAAACCTTGCCAACAAACCCACAAGTTTAAATTATCCAAAAATAGAATGCAAGCTTAAGTTTCATAAAATGTTTCATAAAATCTGCCCAAATGCATGCAGACTCTTCTAAACACAGCGGAAGCATCACAAAACTCAAGTACCTGTGAAAACATGCAAGTAAACTGTCAACACAAAGGTTGAGTGAATTATAGGTTTAAATAAATAAGTAAACTTTAGACCACAAGATTTAAAAATGTTAGAAAACATTAAACATTATTCCATTATCAATGAGCCACCTGGTAACCACTTAACTCTTTATTTACCCTTGCCAAACACAATAAAAATATACACTTGGACAGTGTATCTACCACAAATTACGAAGTACTAAACATTCCGATTATAAATTGCTAGCGCGACTAGCTCGAAATGGGGTTGTCAAACCCGATAGATCTATCCGTAGGATTCGCGTTCACCAGTAGAAACCAATGATTACAGTTACCAGACTAGGGAATATTTTTGTCCAACTCACAATGAATAATTAAATTTAACTGTTACTTGTGTCTAAACATAAATGAAAATGCATGTAATCACATCCCAAAAATATACTTTGAAAAGTATGTAAAAACGGGACTATAACTCACCTTAAAAGCAACTGAAGAAACCACACAAACAAGCGAACAGCAAATAGAATAAAGTAATCAGGAATGATCACAACGCCGACCTATAAATAAAGCAGGTCGATATAAATAACTAACTTAGGTCAAGTCTTAGTATGATAGCTATTGTACATGTTGCAAGTAGACATAGAACAATACTCGGCAAGCATCGGTTTGACTGGAACAGCGTACGGACACATACTTTCTATTTTTAGAAAGTTTCTATTTTTAGCAGGTTTCCATTTTTGGAAAGTTTCTATTTTAGGATAGTTTCTATTTTTAGAAAGTTTCTATTTTTGAAAAGTTTCTATTTTTGGAAAGTTTCTATTTTTGGAAAGTTTCCAAATTTAGAAAGTTCTATTTTTAGAAAGTTTTTAAGTTAGGAATGTTTCCTTATTTAGAAAGTCAACAAAAGTCAACTGAAATTCAAAGTCAACCGAAAGTCAACTCAAAAGTCAAACTTGGTCAAACATAGTCAACGTTAATTTGAAAAGTGTAAGTTATAATAATAACATAAGTTATAATGTTTATTAAAGTTAAAAGTGTATAATTATGTCATAACATAAGTTTAATTAAATAAAATGAATTATTAAAGTTAATATAAGTTGAAATGATATAATTAATATAACATAAGTAGTTAATTAATTAATTAAATATTAGTCATAATATAAATATTATTAATTAATAATAAATTTTAAATCATATCATAAGTATTATTAATTAATAATGAATTATTAATCATATCATAAGTTTCCAAATATAATTATTAAATCATAAGTATTTAATAATTAAATCATAATTAAATAATAATTAAGTCTTATAATAATTAAATAATTATTTAATCTTCATTATAAATCTTATAATAATATTCTTATAAAATAATTTTAATACTTATCATAAGTATTTTCCATTAATAATAAAAGTGTCATTAATCATAAGTTAAATTAAAAGGTTAATTAAATCATAAATAATAATTAAATGATATAATAAATATTTATATCATAAGTCTTAAATAATAATAATTACTTCTTTTATCATAAGTAATTAATTAATAATGAGTTTCATTATTTTTATCATAAGTTTTAGAATTAAACATAAGTTTTAATTCAAAAGTTCATCGGGTTGTATCTTGAGTCCCGGGTGTCGATTTCTGGCGAGCCTTACATGCATCTCCGCCTATTCAAACCACCCGACACAATGATGCACTCAAGAACTCACCAAGAACAGTCCACAAGTCATGGTAATCAGCCATGACACCACTTGGACCTTCAATTTACACAAAACCGTGTTTTAGTCGAAACGGGTGAACCGTGGCTCAGATTTAGGTGACCCGAACATGAAAGTTCGTCCCACCATCAGTCCTAATACACTAACACACCCTAAAGACACCAAGGAAGGTCACAAGGTCGGACCAAACCTGTTTCATGTCAATCCACATTTCAATTTTAACAAAATAGTAATTTAATCATAACTTGGGCTCCGGGAATCGAAACGACATGAATCCGGAGTCTAAAATTAATGTCTTGATGAGAGGAACTCATTTAAATACTTTATTTTAACATTTATCTCAGTCACAAAACCAGAATACACGAAATAGCTGCTGTCCAGAATTTAACAAACCGAAAACATGTGATTATGAGTACATCTATGCATACAAACACCATTACAATAATCCAAAAACATCATACTACTAAATAATCATCAAAATACAGTAAATAAATGAAAAATTGAAAATTCTAGGGTTAGGGTTTATACCCTAATCGAGAAACGATCTATGTAATCGCGTAGAGAAGAACGAGAGGAACGCGTTGGTGTTAAATAATCCTTGATCCAAGCTATATGTTGAAGCAAGATGATGATGATGATGGGTGTGGTGGGTTACGGCCAAGAGAAGAGGGGAGGGAGGAGAGCACTTTGCTAAAATTAGGTTTTAGGAAAATATTATGAAGTGAAAAGTAATTAACAAAAAAAAAGAAAGCAAGGGGTATACCCCATGGATTCGGCCGAAAAAGGGAGTGGGGTGGGCCCCACTTGGTCCATCTCACTTGAATGTATAATCCTTGTGGCCCGAAAGCCCGAACGAGTCCCGAAACGCGAAAACGCACTTACGCGATTAAAAATCCGGAAAGATAACAAACGCGCGACGAAAAATAAATATAAATACACTATATAATAATATGATCTTAAAATATCATATTTAAAATATTTAGGATTTAAATGTCCCAAAAACTCGACCGTTGGTTTGAAAACCAAAAAGATTCGCCGGATGGAAATCCGCGAGACGTAGAAACGTATAAATTAAAATATGAATACAAATATTCACATAGCACATAATAATTTATATATATATATATATATATATATATATATATATATATATATATATATATATATATATATATATATATATATATTATTACAAAAATAATAATATAAGTCATAGAAATGACGTGGCACACCAGCGGTTAACGGTCGTTAAATAATTAACTGAAAAAGATAACGGAAAAAGTAGGGTCGTGACAGTACCTTCCCATTACGGAAATTTCGTCCCGAAATTTAAGCAGGCGCAGGGGTTGACTCGGCATCTGAGAACAAATGCGGGTATTTCTGCTTCATCTGGTCTTCACGCTCCCAAGTGAACTCGGGACTGCGTATAGCGTTCCATCTGACCCGTACAATAGGAATTCTGCTCTGTTTAAGAGTATTAACCTCTCGGCCCATGATTTCAACAGGCTCCTCAATAAAATGCAATTTCTTATCAACTTGAAGTTCCTCCAAAGGAATAGTCTGATCAAATTCAGCCAAGCACTTCTTTAAATTCGAAATATGGAAAACATCGTGAACAGCACTGAGTTCTTGTGGCAATTTCAAACGATAAGCCACCGGTCCAACTCTTTCAATGATCTCAAAAGGTCCCACGAAACGAGGACTTAACTTCCCTCTTTTACCAAAATGGATTACGCCCTTCCAAGGCGAAACCTTTAACATAACACGATCACCAACTTGAAATTCAACATCTTTCCTTCCCTTATCGGCATAACTCTTTTGCTGACTTCTAGCAGTTCTCAACCTTTCTTTAATTTGTACAATCTTCTCAGTAGTCTCGTGAATAATCTCTGGACCTGTAAGTTGAGCATCCCCAACCTCATTCCAACAAATAGGAGACCTACATTTCCTACCGTACAAAGCTTCAAACGGTGAGGTTTAATACTTGCGTGGTAACTGTTGTTATAAGAAAACTCAGCTAGCGGCAAATATTTATCCCACCCATTTCCAAAATCAATGACGTACGCTCGCAACATATCTTCTAATGTCTGAATGGTCCTTTCACTTTGACCATCCGTTTGAGGATGATAAGCGGTGCTCATATTAAAATGTCCCGTTCTTATTGATTAAAAACGTTCCATATTAATTAATTTCGTTGCGAGGTTTTGACCTCTATATGAGACGTTTTTCAAAGACTGCATTCATTTTAAAACAAACCATAACCTTTATTTCATAAATAAAGGTTTAAAAAGCTTTATGTAGATTATCAAATAATGATAATCTAAAATATCCTGTTTACACACGACCATTACATAATGGTTTACAATACAAATATGTTACATCGAAATCAGTTTCTTGAATGCAGTTTTTACACAATATCATACAAACATGGACTCCAAATCTTGTCCTTATTTTAGTATGCAACAGCGGAAGCTCTTAGTATTCACCTGAGAATAAACATGCTTTAAACATCAATAAAAATGTTGGTGAGTTATAGGTTTAACCTATATATATCAAATCGTAACAATATACCACAAGATTTCATATTTCAATACACATCCCATACATAGAGATAAAAATCATTCATATGGTGAACACCTGGTAACTGACATTAACAAGATGCATATTTAAGAATATCCCCATCATTCCGGGACACCCTTCGGATATGATATAAATTTCGAAGTACTAAAGCATCCGGTACTTTGGATGGGGTTTGTTAGGCCCAATAGATCTATCTTTAGGATTCGCGTCAATTAGGGTGTCTGTTGAATGCAGTTTTTACACAATATCATACAAACATGGACTCCAAATCTTGTCCTTATTTTAGTATGCAACAGCGGAAGCTCTTAGTATTCACCTAAGAATAAATATGCTTTAAACATCAATAAAAATGTTGGTGAGTTATAGGTTTAACATATATATATCAAATCGTAACAATATACCACAAGATTTCATATTTCAATACACATCCCATACATAGAGATAAAAATCATTCATATGGTGAACACCTGGTAACCGACATTAACAAGATGCATATTTAAGAATATCCCCATCATTCCGGGACACCCTTCGGATATGATATAAATTTCGAAGTACTAAAGCATCCGGTACTTTGGATGGGGTTTGTTAGGCCCAATAGATCTATCTTTAGGATTCGCGTCAATTAGGGTGTCTGTTCCCTAATTCTTAGATTACCAGACTTAATAAAAAGGGGCATATTCGATTTCGATAATTCAACCATAGAATGTAGTTTCACGTACTTGTGTCTATTTTGTAAATCATTTATAAAACCTGCATGTATTCTCATCCCAAAAATATTAGATTTTAAAAGTGGGACTATAACTCACTTTCACAGATTTTTACTTCGTCGGGAAGTAAGACTTGGCCACTGGTTGATTCACGAACCTATAACAATATATACATATATATCAAAGTATGTTCAAAATATATTTACAACACTTTTAATATATTTTGATGTTTTAAGTTTATTAAGTCAGCTGTCCTCGTTAGTAACCTACAACTAGTTGTCCACAATTAGATGTACAGAAATAAATCGATAAATATTATCTTGAATCAATCCACGACCCAGTGTATACGTATCTCAGTATTGATCACAACTCAAACTATATATATTTTGGAATCAACCTCAACCGTGTATAGCTAACTCCAACATTCACATATAGAGTGTCTATGGTTGTTCCGAAATATATATAGATGTGTCGACATGATAGGTCGAAACATTGTATACGTGTCTATGGTATCTCAAGATTACATAATATACAATACAAGTTGATTAAGTTATGGTTGGAATAGATTTGTTACCAATTTTCACGTAGATAAAATGAGAAAAATTATCCAATCTTGTTTTACCCATAACTTCTTCATTTTAAATCCGTTTTGGGTGAATCAAATTGCTATGGTTTCATATTGAACTCTATTTTATGAATCTAAACAGAAAAAGTATAGGTTTATAGTCGGAAAAATAAGTTACAAGTCGTTTTTGTAAAGGTAGTCATTTCAGTCGAAAGAACGACGTCTAGATGACCATTTTAGAAAACATACTTCCACTTTGAGTTTAACCATAATTTTTGGATATAGTTTCATGTTCATAATAAAAATCATCTTCTCAGAATAACAACTTTTAAATCAAAGTTTATCATAGTTTTTAATTAACTAACCCAAAACAGCCCGCGGTGTTACTACGACGGCGTAAATCCGGTTTTACGGTGTTTTTCGTGTTTCCAGGTTTTAAATCATTAAGTTAGCATATCATATAGATATAGAACATGTGTTTAGTTGATTTTAAAAGTCAAGTTAGAAGGATTAACTTTTGTTTGCGAACAAGTTTAGAATTAACTAAACTATGTTCTAGTGATTACAAGTTTAAACCTTCGAAAAAGATAGCTTTATATGTATGAATCGAATGATGTTATGAACATCATTACTACCTTAAGTTCCTTGGATAAACCTACTGGAAAAGAGAAAAATGGATCTAGCTTCAACGGATCCTTGGATGGCTCGAAGTTCTTGAAGCAGAATCATGACACGAAAACAAGTTCAAGTAAGATCATCACTTGAAATAAGATTGTTATAGTTATAGAAATTGAACCAAAGTTTGAATATGATTATTACCTTGTATTAGAATGATAACCTACTGTAAGAAACAAAGATTTCTTGAGGTTGGATGATCACCTTACAAGATTGGAAGTGAGCTAGCAAACTTGAAAGTATTCTTGATTTTATGTAACTAGAACTTGTAAAATATATGAAGAACACTTAGAACTTGAAGATAGAACTTGAGAGAGATCAATTAGATGAAGAAAATTGAAGAATGAAAGTGTTTGTAGGTGTTTTTGGTCGTTGGTGTATGGATTAGATATAAAGGATATGTAATTTTGTTTTCATGTAAATAAGTCATGAATGATTACTCATATTTTTGTAATTTTATGAGATATTTCATGCTAGTTGCCAAATGATGGTTCCCACATGTGTTAGGTGACTCACATGGGCTGCTAAGAGCTGATCATTGGAGTGTATATACCAATAGTACATACATCTAAAAGCTGTGTATTGTACGAGTACGAATACGGGTGCATACGAGTAGAATTGTTGATGAAACTGAACGAGGATGTAATTGTAAGCATTTTTGTTAAGTAGAAGTATTTTGATAAGTGTCTTGAAGTCCTTCAAAAGTGTATGAATACATATTAAAACACTACATGTATATACATTTTAACTGAGTCGTTAAGTCATCGTTAGTCGTTACATGTAAATGTTGTTTTGAAACCTTTAGGTTAACGATCTTGTTGAATGTTGTTAACCCATTGTTTATTATAACAAATGAGATGTTAAATTATTATATTATCATGATATTATGATATATAATATATCTTAGTATGATGTATATACAGTTAAATGTCGTTACAACGATAATCGTTACATATATGTCTCGTTTCGAAATCATTAAGTTAGTAGTCTTATTTTTACATATGTATTTCATTGTTAATACACTTAATAATATATTTACTTATCATTTAACATAATTAACCAAGTGTATCAATATCTTAATATGATTCATATGTACCTAGTAAGACGTTGTTATAACGATAATCGTTATATATATCGTTTTCGAGTTTCTTAAATTAATAGTCTCATTTTTATGTATATAACTCATTGTTAAAATACCTAATGAGATACATACTTATAATAAAAACATGTTAACTATATATATAACCATATATATGTCATTGTATAGTTTTTACAAGTTTTAACGTTCGTGAATCACCGGTCAACTTGGGTGGTCAATTGTCTATATGAAACCTATTTCAATTAATCAAGTCTTAACAAGTTTGATTGCTTAACATGTTGGAAACACTTAATCATGTAAATAACAATTTCATTTAATATATATATATAAACATGGAAAAGTTCGGGTCACTACAGTACCTACCCGTTAAATAAATTTCGTCCCGAAATTTTAAGCAGTTGAAGGAGTTGACGTATCTTCTGAAAATAAATGCGGGTATTTCTTCTTCATCTAATCTTCTCGTTCCCAGGTGAACTTGGGTCCTCTACGAGCATTCCATCGAACCTTAACAATTGGTATCTTGTTTTGCTTAAGTCTTTTAACCTCACGATCCATTATTTCGACGGGTTCTTCGATGAATTGAAGTTTTTCGTTGATTTGGATTTCATCTAATGGAATAGTGAGATCTTCTTTAGCAAAACATTTCTTCAAATTCGAGACGTGGAAAGTGTTATGTACAGCCGCGAGTTGTTGAGGTAATTCAAGTCGGTAAGCTACTGGTCCGACACGATCAATAATCTTGAATGGTCCAATATACCTTGGATTTAATTTCCCTCGTTTACCAAATCGAACAACGCCTTTCCAAGGTGCAACTTTAAGCATGACCATCTCTCCAATTTCAAATTCTATATCTTTTCTTTTAATGTCAGCGTAGCTCTTTTGTCGACTTTGGGCGGTTTTCAACCGTTGTTGAATTTGGATGATCTTCTCGGTAGTTTCTTGTATTATCTCTGGACCCGTAATCTGTCTATCCCCCACTTCACTCCAACAAATCGGAGACCTGCACTTTCTACCATAAAGTGCTTCAAACGGCGCCATCTCAATGCTTGAATGGTAGCTGTTGTTGTAGGAAAATTCTGCTAACGGTAGATGTCGATCCCAACTGTTTCCGAAATCAATAACACATGCTCGTAGCATGTCTTCAAGCGTTTGTATCGTCCTTTCGCTCTGCCCATCAGTTTGTGGATGATAGGCAGTACTCATGTCTAGACGAGTTCCTAATGCTTGCTGTAATGTCTGCCAGAATCTTGAAATAAATCTGCCATCCCTATCAGAGATAATAGAGATTGGTATTCCATGTCTGGAGACGACTTCCTTCAAATACAGTCGTGCTAACTTCTCCATCTTGTCATCTTCTCTTATTGGCAGGAAGTGTGCTGATTTGGTGAGACGATCAACTATTACCCAAATAGTATCAAAACCACTTGCAGTCCTTGGCAATTTAGTGATGAAATCCATGGTAATGTTTTCCCATTTCCATTCTGGGATTTCGGGTTGTTGAAGTAGACCTGATGGTTTCTGATGCTCAGCTTTGACCTTAGAACACGTCAAACATTCTCCTACGTATTTAGCAACATCGGCTTTCATACCCGGCCACCAAAAATATTTCTTGAGATCCTTGTACATCTTCCCCGTTCCAGGATGTATTGAGTATCTGGTTTTATGAGCTTCTCTAAGTACCATTTATCTCATATCTCCAAATTTTGGTACCCAAATCCTTTCAGCCCTATACCGGGTTCCGTCTTCCCGAATATTAAGATGCTTCTCCGATCCTTTGGGTATTTCATCCTTTAAATTTCCCTCTTTTAAAACTCCTTGTTGCGCCTCCTTTATTTGAGTAGTAAGGTTATTGTGAATCATTATATTCATAGATTTTACTCGAATGGGTTCTCTGTCCTTCCTGCTCAAGGCGTCGACTACCACATTTACCTTCCCCGGGTGGTAACGAATCTCAAAGTCGTAATCATTCAACAATTCAATCCACTTACGCTGCCTCATATTCAGTTGTTTCTGATTAAATATGTGTTGAAGACTTTTGTGGTCGGTATATATAATACTTTTGACCCCATATAAGTAGTGCCTCCAAGTCTTTAATGCAAAAACAACCGCGCCTAATTCCAAATCATGCGTCGTATAATTTTGCTCGTGAATCTTCAATTGTCTAGACGCATAAGCAATCACCTTCGTCCGTTGCATTAATACACAACTGAGACCTTGCTTTGATGCGTCACAATAAATCACAAAATCGTCATTCCCTTCAGGCAATGACAATATAGGTGCCGTAGTTAGCTTTTTCTTCAATAATTGAAACACCTTCTCTTGTTCATCCTTCCATTCAAATTTCTTCCCTTTATGCGTTAATGCAGTCAAGGGTTTTGCTATTTTGGAGAAATCTTGGATGAATCTTCTGTAGTAACCAGCCAATCCTAAAAATTGACGTATATGCTTCGGAGTTTTTGGGGTTTCCCACTTTTCAACGGTTTCGATCTTTTTCGGGTCCACCTGGATACCTTCTTTGTTCACTATGTGACCGAGGAATTGAACTTCTTCCAACCAAAATGCACACTTTGAAAACTTAGCGTACAGTTTTTCTTTCCTCAATACTTCTAGCACTTTTCTCAAATGTTCTTCGTGCTCTTGATCATTCTTTGAGTAAATAAGTATGTCATCGATGAAAACAATGACAAACTTGTCAAGATATGGCCCAAACACTCAGTTCATAAGGTCCATGAACACAGCTGGTGCGTTAGTCAATCCAAACGGCATAACCATAAACTCGTAAAGACCATAACGCGTCCTAAAAGCAGTTTTTGGAATATCATCCTCCTTTACTCGCATTTGTTGATATCCAGAACGTAAATCGATCTTCGAATAAACCGACGAGCCTTGTAGTTGATCAAATAAGTCGTCAATTCTCGGCAGTGGATAACGGTTTTTGATGGTAAGTTTGTTCAACTCTCTGTAGTCAATACACAACCTAAATGTACCATCCTTCTTCTTGACAAACAAAACAGGAGCTCCCCATGGTGATGTGCTTGGTCGAATGAAACCACGTTCTAATAGTTCTTGCAGTTGGCTTTGCAGTTCTTTCATCTCGCTGGGTGCGAGTCTGTAAGGAGCACGAGCTATTGGTGCAGCTCCTGGTACAAGATCTATTTGAAATTCAACAGATCGATGTGGAGGTAGTCCCGGTAATTCTTTCGGAAATACGTCAGGAAATTCTTTTGCGATGGGAACATCATTGATGCTCTTTTCTTCAGTTTGTACTTTCTCGACGTGTGCTAGAACAGCATAGCAACCTTTTCTTATTAGTTTTTGTGCCTTCAAATTACTAATAAGATGTAGCTTCATGTTGCCCTTTTCTCCGTACACATTAAGGGTTCTCCTTCTTCTCGTACAATGCGAATTGCATTTTTATAACATACGATCTCTGCTTTCACCTTCTTCAGCCAGTCCATGTCAACTATTACATCAAAACTCCCTAACTCTACTGGTATCAAATCAATCTTAAATATTTTGCTACCCAGTTTAATTTCTCGATTCCGGCATATATTATCTGCTGAAATTAATTTACCGTTTGCTAATTCGAGTAAAAATTTGCTATCCAACGGCATCAATGGACAACTTAATTTAGCACAAAAATCTCTACTCATATAGCTTCTATCCGCACCCGAATCAAATAAAACGTAAGTAGATTTATTGTCAATAAGAAACGTACCCGTAACAAGCTCCGGGTCTTCCTGTACCTCTGTCGCATTAATATTGAAAACTCTTCCACGGCCTTGTCCATTCGTGTTCTCCTGGTTCGGGCAATTTCTAATAATGTGGCCCGGTTTTCCACATTTATAACAAACTACATTGGCATAACTTGCTCCGACACTACTTGCTCCGCCATTACTCGTTCCGACACCATTTGTTCCTTTCGTTCTGTTAACCCCTGGTCCGTAGACCTCACACTTCACCGCGCTATGACCATTTCTTTTACACTTGTTGCAAAATTTGGTGCAGAACCCCGAGTGATACTTTTCACACCTTTGGCATAGCTGCTTCTGATTGTTGTTGTTGTTGTTGTTGTTGTTGCGGTTGTTAATGTTGTTGGGATGATTGTTGTAGTTGCTGTTGTTGTTGTTGTTGTTGTTGTTGTTGTTGTTGTTGTTGTTGTTGTTGTTGGGCCGTTTGTTGTAGTTGTGATTGATGTTGCGATTGTTGGGATAATTGTTGCGATTATTATTGTAATTGCTGTTGTTGTTGTATTGGTGATTCTTATCACCGTTTTCCTCCCACTTTCTTTTAACTTGCTTCACATTGGCCTCTTCAGCCATTTGTTCTTTAATTCTTTCCTCAATCTGGTTCACTAGTTTGTGAGCCATTCTACATGCCTGTTGTATGGAGGCGGGCTCGTGTGAACTTATATCTTCTTGGATTCTTTCCGGTAATCCTTTCACAAACGCGTCGATCTTCTCTTCCTCATCTTCGAACGTTCCCGGACACAATAGGCGCAATTCTATGAATCGTCTTTCATACGTGGTAATATCAAATCCTTGGGTTCGTAACCCTCTAAGTTCTGTCTTGAGCTTATTGACCTCGGTTCTGGGACGGTACTTCTCGTTCATCAAGTGCTTGAATGCTGACCACGGTAGTGCGTACGCATCATCTTGTCCCACTTGCTCTAGATAGGTATTCCACCATGTTAACGTAGAACCTGTGAAGGTATGCGTAGCATACTTCACTTTGTCCTCTTCAGTACACTTACTTATGGCAAACACCGATTCGACCTTCTCGGTCCACCGTTTCAATCCGATCGGTCCTTCGGTTCCATCAAATTCCAAAGGTTTGCAGGCAGTGAATTCTTTGTAGGTGCATCCTACACGATTTCCTGTACTGCTAGATCCAAGGTTATTGTTGGTATGTAGCGCAGCCTGTACTGCGGCTATGTTTGAAGCTAGAAAAGTACGGAATTCCTCTTCATTCATATTCACGGTGTGTCGAGTAGTCGGTGCCATTTCCTTCAAAATAGTCAAATGGAACAAGTTAATCATACAGAATATTAAGAGTAGTTAATAGTATTTCGTAGCATAATATGAACTCATTTATAAAAGCTTTTTCTTCATATTAGCGTTTTATAAGTTTAAATTCGGGTAGTACCTACCCGTTAAGTTCATACTTAGTAGCTAATATACAATTCAACTACTACAATTCTATATGAAAAACTGATTATAATAATATTTCGTGTTCAAACTTTTATACAATATTTTACAAACTTACAATACCGCTTATTTTACATAAAGCATGAAATATAGCACACAATAACTTTGATACAAAATAGTTGTGAAGATAATTCTAGCTAGTACACAAGTCGTTCAGCAAAGGCAATAAAGACACGTAATTCATACGTCCAGAAACAAGTCATGCATTCTGGTTTTACTAGGACTACTTCCCATCCTTGGTCTTGTGGAACATAACCATTTTGGCCGTTGATAAGACAGCGTGTTGTAACGTCGTCAAAGGGATGAGGGTTACATAATGACCAACAGTCTCGTAATAACCTAAAAACCTCATTTCTTACCCCAATTACTGACTCCGTCACTTGTGGGAACGTTTTGTTTAATAGTTGTAGCCCGATGTTCTTTTTCTCTCTTTGGTGAGAAGCGAACATTACTAACCCGTAAGCATAGCATGCTTCTTTATGTTGCATGTTAGCCACTTTTTCTAAATCATGAAGTCCTATATTCGGATACATTGAGTCAAAATAATTTCTTAACCCGTTGCGTAAAATAGCATTTGGGTTCCCCGCAATATATGCGTCAAAGTAAACACATCGTAACTTATGGGTTTCCCAATGTGATATCCCCCATCTTTCAAACGAAAGTCTCTTATAAACCAAGACATTCTTGGAACGTTCTTCGAATGTCTTACAAACTGATTTCTCCGTAAATAGTTGTGCCGAAGAATTCTGACCGACTCTAGACAATATTTCATCAATCATGTCTCCGGGTAGGTCTCTTAAAATATTAGGTTGTCTATCCATTTTGTGTTTTTAAACTGTAAAATAGACAAGAGTTAGATTCATAAAAAAATACTTATTAATACAAGCAATTTTTACATATATCATAAAGCATAAGAACGCTATATTACATATATTACACCACACGAATACAACTATCTTATTCCGACTCGCTCGTTTCTTCTTCTTCGGTTTTGGTTCGTTTTGCCAAGTTTCTAGGGATATATGATGTTTCCCTAATACGAGCCGTCGTTGTCCACATTGGTTTAGAAAAACCTGGTGGTTTAGAGGTTCCCGGGTCATTGTTACAACTTAAGAACTTCGGGGGTTGACGATACATATAAAGTTCATCGGGGTTGGAATTAGATTTCTCTATTTTTATGCCCTTTCCCTTATTATTTTTTTTGCCTTTTTAAATTCAGTTGGGGTAATTTCTATAACATCATTGGAATTTTCGTCGGAATCCGATTCATCGGAGAATTGGTAATCCTCCCAATATTTTGCTTCCTTGGTGGAAACACCATTGACCATAATTAACCTTGGTCGGTTGGTTGAGGATTCTCTTTTACTTAACCGTTTTATTATTTCCCCCACCGGTTCCGATTCTTCTTCCGGTTCCGATTCTTCGTCCGGTTCCGATTCTTCTTCCGGTTCCGACTCTTCTTCCGGTTCCTCTTCGGGAACTTGTGAATCAGTCCATGAATCATTCCAATTTACATTTGACTCTTCATTATTATTAGGTGAGTCAATGGGACTTGTTCTAGAGGTAGACATCTATCACATAATATCAAACACGTTAAGAGATTAATATATCACATAATATTCATATGTTAAAAATATATAGTTTCCAACAAAAATGTTAAGCAATCATTTTTAAAGAAAACACGGTCGAAGTCCAGAATCGCTAATGCATCCTAACAAACTCGATAAGACACACTAATGCAAATTTTCTGGTTCTCTAAGACCAATGCTCGGATACCAACTGAAATGTCCCGTTCTTATTGATTAAAAACGTTCCATATTAATTAATTTCGTTGCGAGGTTTTGACCTCTATATGAGACGTTTTTCAAAGACTGCATTCATTTTAAAACAAACCATAACCTTTATTTCATAAATAAAGGTTTAAAAAGCTTTATGTAGATTATCAAATAATGATAATCTAAAATATCCTGTTTACACACGACCATTACATAATGGTTTACAATACAAATATGTTACATCGAAATCAGTTTCTTGAATGCAGTTTTTACACAATATCATACAAACATGGACTCCAAATCTTGTCCTTATTTTAGTATGCAACAGCGGAAGCTCTTAGTATTCACCTGAGAATAAACATGCTTTAAACATCAATAAAAATGTTGGTGAGTTATAGGTTTAACCTATATATATCAAATCGTAACAATATACCACAAGATTTCATATTTCAATACACATCCCATACATAGAGATAAAAATCATTCATATGGTGAACACCTGGTAACCGACATTAACAAGATGCATATTTAAGAATATCCCCATCATTCCGGGACACCCTTCGGATATGATATAAATTTCAAAGTACTAAAGCATCCGGTACTTTGGATGGGGTTTGTTAGGCCCAATAGATCTATCTTTAGGATTCGCGTCAATTAGGGTGTCTGTTCCCTAATTCTTAGATTACCAGACTTAATAAAAAGGGGCATATTCGATTTCGATAATTCAACCATAGAATGTAGTTTCACGTACTTGTGTCTATTTTGTAAATCATTTATAAAACCTGCATGTATTCTCATCCCAAAAATATTAGATTTTAAAAGTGGGACTATAACTCACTTTCACAGATTTTTACTTTGTCGGGAAGTAAGACTTGGCCACTGGTTGATTCACGAACCTATAACAATATATACATATATATCAAAGTATGTTCAAAATATATTTACAACACTTTTAATATATTTTGATGTTTTAAGTTTATTAAGTCAGCTGTCCTCGTTAGTAACCTACAACTAGTTGTCCACAATTAGATGTACAGAAATAAATCGATAAATATTATCTTGAATCAATCCACGACCCAGTGTATACGTATCTCAGTATTGATCACAACTCAAACTATATATATTTTGGAATCAACCTCAACCCTGTATAGCTAACTCCAACATTCACATATAGAGTGTCTATGGTTGTTCCGAAATATATATAGATGTGTCGACATGATAGGTCGAAACATTGTATACGTGTCTATGGTATCTCAAGATTACATAATATACAATACAAGTTGATTAAGTTATGGTTGGAATAGATTTGTTACCAATTTTCACGTAGCTAAAATGAGAAAAATTATCCAATCTTGTTTTACCCATAACTTCTTCATTTTAAATCCGTTTTGGGTGAATCAAATTGCTATGGTTTCATATTGAACTCTATTTTATGAATCTAAACAGAAAAAGTATAGGTTTATAGTCAGAAAAATAAGTTACAGGTCATTTTTGTAAAGGTAGTCATTTCAGTCGAAAGAACGACGTCTAGATGACCATTTTAGAAAACATACTTCCACTTTGAGTTTAACCATAATTTTTGGATATAGTTTCATGTTCATAATAAAAATCATCTTCTCAGAATAACAACTTTTAAATCAAAGTTTATCATAGTTTTTAATTAACTAACCCAAAACAGCCCGCGGTGTTACTACGACGGCGTAAATCCGGTTTTACGGTGTTTTTCGTGTTTCCAGGTTTTAAATCATTAAGTTAGCATATCATATAGATATAGAACATGTGTTTAGTTGATTTTAAAAGTCAAGTTAGAAGGATTAACTTTTGTTTGCGAACAAGTTTAGAATTAACTAAACTATGTTCTAGTGATTACAAGTTTAAACCTTCGAAAAAGATAGCTTTATATGTATGAATCGAATGATGTTATGAACATCATTACTACCTTAAGTTCCTTGGATAAACCTACTGGAAAAGAGAAAAATGGATCTAGCTTCAACGGTGTAGTGACCCGAACTTTTCCATGTTTATATATATTAATTGAGATTGATATTTACATGATTAAATGTTTCCAACTTGTTAAGCAATCAAACTTGTTAAGACTTGATTAATTAAAATATGTTTCATATAGACAATTGACCACCCAAGTTGACCGGTGATTCACGAACGTTAAAACTTGTAAAAACTATATGATGAAATATATATGGATATATATATAGTTAACATGATACTATGATAAGTAAACATATCATTAAGTATATTAACAATGAACTACATATGTAAAAACAAGACTACTAACTTAATGATTTTTAAACGAGACATATATGTAACGATTATCGTTGTAAAGACATTTAATGTATATATATCATATTAAGAGATATTCATACATGATAATATCATGATAATATAATAATTTAAAATCTCATTTGATATTATAAACATTGGGTTAACAACATTTAACAAGATCGTTAACCTAAAGGTTTCAAAACAACACTTACATGTAACGACTAACAATGACTTAACGACTCAGTTAAAATGTATATACATGTAGTGTTTTAATATGTATTTATACACTTTTGAAAGACTTCAATACACTTATCAAAATACTTCTACTTAACAAAAATGCTTACAATTACATCCTCGTTCAGTTTCATCAACAATTCTACTCGTATGCACCCGTATTCGTACTCGTACAATACACAGCTTTTAGATGTATGTACTATTGGTATATACACTCCAATGATCAACTCTTAGCAGCCCATGTGAGTCACCTAACACATGTGGGAACCATCATTTGGCAACTAGCATGAAATATCTCATAAAATTACAAAAATATGAGTAATCATTCATGACTTATTTACATGAAAACAAAATTACATATCCTTTATATCTAATCCATACACCAACGAACAAAAACACCTACAAACACTTTCATTCTTCAATTTTCTTCATCTAATTGATCTCTCTCAAGTTCTATCTTCAAGTTCTAAGTGTTCTTCATAAATTCCAAAAGTTCTAGTTTCATAAAATCAAGAATACTTTCAAGTTTACTAGCTCACTTCCAATCTTGTAAGGTGATCATCCAACCTCAAGAAATCTTTGTTTCTTACAGTAGGTTATCATTCTAATACAAGGTAATAATCATATTTAAACTTTGGTTCAATTTCTATAACTATAACAATCTTATTTCAAGTGATGATCTTACTTGAACTTATTTTCGTGTCATGATTCTGCTTCAAGAACTTCGAGCCATCCAAGGATCCATTGAAGCTAGATCCATTTTTATCTTTTCCAGTAGTTTTATCCAAGGAACTTAAGGTAGTAATGATGTTCATAACATCATTCGATTCATACATATAAAGCTATCTTATTCGAAGGTTTAAACTTGTAATCACTAGAACATAGTTTAGTTAATTCTAAACTTGTTCGCAAACAAAAGTTAATCCTTCTAACTTGACTTTTAAAATCAACTAAACACATGTTCTATATCTATATGATATGCTAACTTAATGATTTAAAACCTGGAAACACGAAAAACACCGTAAAACCGGATTTACGCCGTCGTAGTAACACCGCGGGCTGTTTTGGGTTAGTTAATTAAAAACTATGATAAAATTTGATTTAAAAGTTGTTATTCTGAGAAAATGATTTTTATTATGAACATGAAACTATATCCAAAAATTATGGTTAAACTCAAAGTGGAAGTATGTTTTCTAAAATGGTCATCTAGACGTCGTTCTTTCGACTGAAATGACTACCTTTACAAAAACGACTTGTAACTTATTTTTCCGACTATAAACCTATACTTTTCTGTTTAGATTCATAAAATAGAGTTCAATATGAAACCATATCAATTTGATTCACTCAAAACGGATTTAAAATGAAGAAGTTATGGGTAAAACAAGATTGGATAATTTTTCTCATTTTAGCTACGTGAAAATTGGTAACAAATCTATTCCAACCATAACTTAATCAACTTGTATTGTATATTATGTAATCTTGAGATACCATAGACACGTATACAATGTTTTGACCTATCATGTTGACACATCTATATATATTTCGGAACAACCATAGACACTCTATATGTGAATGTTGGAGTTAGCTATACAGGGTTGAGGTTGATTCCAAAATATATATAGTTTGAGTTGTGATCAATACTGAGATATGTATACACTGGGTCGTGGATTGATTCAAGATAATATTTATCGATTTATTTCTGTACATCTAACTGTGGACAACTAGTTGTAGGTTACTAACGAGGACAGCTGACTTAATAAACTTAAAACATCAAAATATATTAAAAGTGTTGTAAATATATTTTGAACATACTTTGATATATATGTATATATTGTTATAGGTTCGTGAATCAACCAGTGGCCAAGTCTTACTTCCCGACGAAGTAAAAATCTGTGAAAGTGAGTTATAGTCCCACTTTTAAAATCTAATATTTTTGGGATGAGAATACATGCAGGTTTTATAAATGATTTACAAAATAGACACAAGTACGTGAAACTACATTCTATGGTTGAATTATCGAAATCGAATATGCCCCTTTTTATTAAGTCTGGTAATCTAAGAATTAGGGAACAGACACCCTAATTGACGCGAATCCTAAAGATAGATCTATTGGGCTTAACAAACCCCATCCAAAGTACCGGATGCTTTAGTACTTCGAAATTTATATCATATCCGAAGGGTGTCCCGGAATGATGGGGATATTCTTATATATGCATCTTGTTAATGTTGGTTACCAGGTGTTCACCATATGAATGATTTTTATCTCTATGTATGGGATGTGTATTGAAATATGAAATCTTGTGGTCTATTATTATGATTTGATATATATAGGTTAAACCTATAACTCACCAATATTTTTGTTGACGTTTTAAGCATGTTTATTCTCAGGTGATTATTAAGAGCTTCCGCTGTCGCATAGTTAAATAAGGACGAGATTTGGAGTCCATGCTTGTATGATATTGTGTAAAAACTGCATTCAAGAAACTTATTTTGTTGTAACATATTTGTATTGTAAACCATTATGTAATGGTCGTGTGTAAACAGGATATTTTAGATTATCATTATTTGATAATCTACGTAAAGCTTTTTAAAACCTTTATCTATGAAATAAAGGTTATGGTTTGTTTTAAAAATGAATGCAGTCTTTGAAAAACGTCTCATATAGAGGTCAAAACCTCGCAACGAAATCAATTAATATGGAACGTTTTTAATCAATAAGAACGGGACATTTCAGTTGGTATCCGAGCGTTGGTCTTAGAGAACCAGAATTTTGCATTAGTGTGTCTTATCGAGTTTGTTAGGATGCATTAGTGAGTCTGGACTTCGACCGTGTTTACTTGAAAAATGATTGCTTAACAAATTTTGTTGGAAACTATATATTTTTAACAAGTGAATATTATGTGATATATTAATCTCTTAACGTGTTTGATATTATGTGATAGATGTCTACCTCTAGAACAAGTCCCATTGACTCACCTAATAATAATGAAGAGTCAAATGTAAATTGGAATGATTCGTGGACTGATTCACAAGTTCCCGAAGAGGAACCGGAAGAAGAGTCGGAACCAGAAGAAGAATCGGAACCGGAAGAAGAATCGGAACCGGATGAAGAAATAGAACCGGTGGGGGAAATAATAAAACGGTTAAGTAAAAGAAAATTCTCAACCAACCGACCAAGGTTAATTATGGTCAATGGTGTTTCCGCCAAGGAAGCAAAATATTGGGAGGATTACCAATTCTCCGATGAATCGGATTCCGACGAGAATTCCGATGATGTTATAGAAATTACCGCAACTGAATTTAAAAAGGCAAAAGAAAATAATAAGGGAAAGGGCATAAAAATAGAGAAATCTAATTCCAACCCCGATGAACTTTATATGTATCGTCAACCCCCGAAGTCCTTAAGTTGTAACAATGACCCGGGAACCTCTAAACCACCAGGTTTTTCTAAACCAATGTGGATTACGACGGCTCGTATTAGGGGAACATCATATATCCCTAGAAACTTGGCAAAACGAACCAAAACTGAAGAAGAAGAAATGAGCGAGTCGGAATAAGATAGTTGTATTCGTGTGGTGTAATATATGTAATATAGTGTGCTTATGCTTTATGATATATGTAAAAATTGCTTGTATTAATAAGTATTTTTTTTATGAATCTAACTCTTGTCTATTTTACAGTTTAAAAACACAAAATGGATAGACAACCCAATATTTTAAGAGACCTACCCGGAGACATGATTGATGAAATCTTGTCTAGAGTCGGTCAGAATTCCTCGGCACAACTATTTAAGGCGAGATCAGTTTGTAAGACATTCGAAGAACGTTCCAAGAATGTCTTGGTTTATAAGAGACTTTCGTTTGAAAGATGGGGGATATCACATTGGGAAACCCATAAGTTACGATGTGTTTACTTTGATGCATATATTGCGGGGAACCCAAATGCTATTTTACGCAATGGGTTAAGAAATTATTTTGACTCAATATATCCGAATATTGGACTTCGTGATTTAGAAAAAGCGGCTAACATGCAACATAAAGAAACATGTTATGCTTACGGATTAGTAATGTTCGCTTCTCACCAAAGTGAGAACAAGAACATCTGGCTACAACTATTAAACAAAACGTTCCCACAAGTGACGGAGTCGGTAATTGGGGTAAGAAATGAGGTTTTTAGATTGTTACGGGATTGTTGGACATTACATAACCCTCGTCCCTTTGACGACGTTACAACACGCTGTCTTATCAATGGCCATAACGGTTATGTTCCACAAGACCAAGGATGGGAAGTAATCCTAGTAAAACCAGAATGCATTACTTGTTTCTGGACGTATGAATTACGTGTCTTTATTGCCTTTGCTGAACGACTTATGTACTAGCTAGAATTATCTTCACAACCATCTTGTATCAAATTTATTGTGTGCTATATTTCATGCTATATGTAAAATAAGCGGTATTGTAAGTTTGTAAAATATTGTGTAAAAGTTTGAACGCGAAATATTATTATAATCAGTTTTTCATATAGAATTGTAGTAGTTGAATTGTATATTAGCTACTAAGTATGAACTTAACGGGTAGGTACTACCCGAATTTAAACTTATAAAACGCTAATATGAAGAAAAAGCTTTTATAAATGAGTTCATATTATGCTATGAAATACTATTAACTACTCTTAATATTCTGTATGATTAACTTGTTCCATTTGACTATTTTGAAGGAAATGGCACCGACTACTCGACACACCGTGAATATGAATGAAGAGGAATTCCGTACTTTTCTAGCTTCAAACATAGCCGCAGTACAGGCTGCACTACATACCAACAATAACCTTGGATCTAGCAGTACAGGAAATCGTGTAGGATGCACCTACAAAGAATTCACTGCCTGCAAACCTTTGGAATTTGATGGAACCGAAGGACCGATCGGATTGAAACGGTGGACCGAGAAGGTTGAATCGGTGTTTGCCATAAGTAAGTGAACTGAAGAGGACAAAGTGAAGTACGCTACGCATACCTTTACAGGTTCTGCGTTAACATGGTGGAATACCTATCTAGAGCAAGTGGGACAAGACGATGCGTACGCACTACCGTGGTCAGCATTCAAGCATTTGATGAACGAGAAGTATCGTCCCAGAACCGAGGTCAACAAGCTCAAGACAGAACTTAGAGGGTTACGAACCCAAGGATTTGATATTACCACGTACGAAAGACGATTCACAGAATTGTGCCTATTGTGTCCGGGAGCATTCGAAGATGAGGAAGAGAAGATCGACGCATTTGTGAAAGGATTACCGGAAAGAATCCAAGAAGATATAAGTTCACACGAGCCCGCCTCTATACAACAGGCATGTAGAATGGCTCACAAACTAGTGAACCAGATTGAAGAAAGAATTAAAGAACAGACTGCTGAAGAGGCCAATGTGAAGCAAGTCAAAAGAAAGTGGGAGGAAAACGGTGATAAGAATCACCAATACAACAACAATAATTACAACAATAATCGCAACAATTATCCCAACAATCGCAACATCAATCGCAACTACAACAAACGGCCCAACAACAACAACAACAACAACAACAACAACAACAGCAGCAACTACAACAATCATCCCAACAACAATAATAACCGCAACAACAACAACAATCAGAAGCAGCTATGTCAAAGGTGTGAAAAGTATCACTCGGGGTTCTGCACCAAATTTTGCAACAAGTGTAAAAGAAATGGTCATAGCGCGGCGAAGTGTGAGGTATACGGACCAGGGGTTAATAGAACGAAAGGAACAAATGGTGTCGGAACGAGTAATGGCGGAGCAAGTAGTGTCAGAGCAAGTTATGCCAATGTAGTTTGTTATAAATGTGGAAAACCGGGCCACATTATTAGAAATTGCCCGAACCAGGAGAACACGAATGGACAAGGCCGCGGAAGAGTTTTCAATATTAATGCGGCAGAGGCACAGGAAGACCCGGAGCTTGTTACGGGTATGTTTCTTATTGACAATAGATCTGCTTACGTTTTATTTGATTCGGGTGCGGATAGAAGCTATATGAGTAGAGATTTTTGTGCTAAATTAAGTTGTCCATTGACGCCTTTGGATAGTAAATTTTTACTCGAATTAGCAAATGGTAAATTAATTTCAGCAGATAATATATGTCGGAATCGAGAAATTAAACTGGTTAGCGAAACATTTAAGATTGATTTGATACCAGTAGAGTTAGGGAGTTTTGATGTGATAATCGGTATGAACTGGTTGAAAGAAGTGAAAGCAGAGATCGTTTGTTACAAAAATGCAATTCGCATTATACGAGAAAAAGGAAAACCCTTAATGGTGTACGGAGAAAAGGGCAACACGAAGCTACATCTTATTAGTAATTTGAAGGCACAAAAACTAATAAGAAAAGGTTGCTATGCTGTTCTAGCACACGTCGAGAAAGTACAAACTGAAGAAAAGAGCATCAATGATGTTCCCATTGCAAAAGAATTTCCCGATGTATTTCCGAAAGAATTACCGGGATTACCCCCACATCGATCCGTTGAATTTCAAATAGATCTTGTACCAGGAGCTGCACCAATACCTCGTGCTCCTTACAGACTCGCACCCAGCGAGATGAAAGAACTGCAAAGCCAATTACAAGAACTTTTAGAGCGTGGTTTCATTCGACCAAGCACATCACCATGGGGAGCTCCTGTTTTGTTTGTCAAGAAGAAAGATGGTACATTCAGGTTGTGTATCGACTACCGAGAGTTGAAAAAACTTACCATCAAGAACCGCTACCCACTACCGAGAATCGACGACTTATTTGATCAACTACAAGGCTCGTCTGTTTATTCAAAGATTGACTTACGTTCCGGGTATCATCAAATGCGGGTGAAAGAAGATGATATTCCAAAGACTGCTTTCAGAACACGTTACGGTCATTACGAGTTTATGGTCATGCCGTTTGGTTTAACTAATGCACCAGCTATGTTCATGGACCTTATGAACCGAGTGTGTGGACCATACCTTGACAAGTTTGTCATTGTTTTCATTGATGACATACTTATTTACTCAAAGAATGACCAAGAACACGGTGAACATTTGAGAAAGGTGTTAGAAGTATTGAGGAAGGAAGAATTGTACGCTAAGTTTTCAAAGTGTGCATTTTGGTTGGAAGAAGTTCAATTCCTTGGTCACATAGTGAACAAAGAAGGTATTAAGGTGGATCCGGCGAAGATAGAAACTGTTGAAAAGTGGGAAACCCCGAAAACTCCGAAACACATACGCCAGTTTTTAGGACTAATTGGTTACTACAGAAGGTTCATCCAAGACTTTTCCAGAATAGCAAAACCCTTGACTGCATTAACGCATAAAGGGAAGAAATTTGAATGGAATGATGAACAAGAGAAAGCGTTTCAGTTATTGAAGAAAAAGCTAACTACGGCACCTATATTGTCATTGCCTGAAGGGAATGATGATTTTGTGATTTATTGTGATGCATCAAAGCAAGGTCTTGGTTGTGTATTAATGCAATGAACGAAGGTGATTGCTTATGCGTCTAGACAATTGAAGATTCACGAACAAAATTATACGACGCATGATTTGGAATTAGGCGCGGTTGTTTTTGCATTAAAGACTTGGAGGCACTACTTATATGGGGTCAAAAGTATTATATATACCGACCATAAAAGTCTTCAACATATATTTAATCAGAAACAACTGAATATGAGGCAGCGTAGGTGGATTGAATTATTGAATGATTACGACTTTGAGATTCGTTACCACCCGGGGAAGGCAAATATGGTAGCCGATGCCTTGAGCAGGAAGGATAGAGAACCCATTCGAGTAAAATCTATGAATATAATGATTCATAATAACCTTACTACTCAAATAAAGGAGGCGCAACAAGGAGTTTTAAAAGAGGGAAATTTAAAGGATGAAATACCCAAAGGATCGGAGAAACATCTTAATATTCGGGAAGACGGAACCCGGTATAGGGCTGAAAGGATTTGGGTACCAAAATTTGGAGATATGAGAGAAATGGTACTTAGAGAAGCTCATAAAACCAGATACTCAATACATCCTGGAACGGGAAAGATGTACAAGGATCTCAAGAAACATTTTTGGTGGCCGGGTATGAAAGCCAATGTTGCTAAATACGTAGGAGAATGTTTGACGTGTTCTAAGGTCAAAGCTGAGCATCAGAAACCATCAGGTCTACTTCAACAACCCGAAATCCCAGAATGGAAATGGGAAAAAATTACCATGGATTTCATCACTAAATTGCCAAGGACTGCAAGTGGTTTTGATACTATTTGGGTAATAGTTGATCGTCTCACCAAATCAGCACACTTCCTGCCAATAAGAGAAGATGACAAGATGGAGAAGTTAGCACGACTGTATTTGAAAGAAATCGTCTCCAGACATGGAATACCAATCTCTATTATCTCTGATAGGGATGGCAGATTTATTTCAAGATTCTGGCAGACATTACAGCAAGCATTAGGAACTCGTCTAGACATGAGTACTGCCTATCATCCACAAACTGATGGGCAGAGCGAAAGGACGATACAAACGCTTGAAGACATGCTACGAGCATGTGTTATTGATTTCGGAAACAGTTGGGATCGACATCTACCATTAGCAGAATTTTCCTACAACAACAGCTACCATTCAAGTATTGAGATGGCGCCGTTTGAAGCACTTTATGGTAGAAAGTGCAGGTCTCCGATTTGTTGGAGTGAAGTGGGGGATAGACAGATTACGGGTCCGGAGATTATACAAGAAACTACCGAGAAGATCGTCCAAATTCAACAACGGTTGAAAACCGCCCAAAGTCGACAAAAGAGCTATGCTGACATTAAAAGAAAAGATATAGAATTTGAAATTGGAGAGATGGTCATGCTTAAAGTTGCACCTTGGAAAGGCGTTGTTCGATTTGGTAAACGAGGGAAATTAAATCCAAGGTATATTGGACCATTCAAGATTATTGATCGTGTCGGACCAGTAGCTTACCGACTTGAGTTACCTCAACAACTCGCGGCTGTACATAACACTTTCCACGTCTCGAATTTGAAGAAATGTTTTGCTAAAGAAGATCTCACTATTCCGTTAGATGAAATCCAAATCAACGAAAAACTTCAATTCATCGAAGAACCCGTCGAAATAATGGATCGTGAGGTTAAAAGACTTAAGCAAAACAAGATACCAATTGTTAAGGTTCGATGGAATGCTCGTAGAGGACCCGAGTTCACCTGGGAGCGTGAAGATCAGATGAAGAAGAAATACCCACATCTATTTCCAGAAGATTCGTCAACACCTTCAACAGCTTAAAATTTCGGGACAAAATTTATTTAACGGGTAGGTACTGTAGTGACCCGAACTTTTCCATGTTTATATATATTAATTGAGATTGATATTTACATGATTAAATGTTTCCAACTTGTTAAGCAATCAAACTTGTTAAGACTTGATTAATTAAAATATGTTTCATATAGACAATTGACCACCCAAGTTGACCGGTGATTCACGAACGTTAAAACTTGTAAAAACTATATGATGAAATATATATGGATATATATATATAGTTAACATGATACTATGATAAGTAAACATATCATTAAGTATATTAACAATGAACTACATATGTAAAAACAAGACTACTAACTTAATGATTTTTAAACGAGACATATATGTAACGATTATCGTTGTAAAGACATTTAATGTATATATATCATATTAAGAGATATTCATACATGATAATATCATGATAATATAATAATTTAAAATCTCATTTGATATTATAAACATTGGGTTAACAACATTTAACAAGATCGTTAACCTAAAGGTTTCAAAACAACACTTACATGTAACGACTAACAATGACTTAACGACTCAGTTAAAATGTATATACATGTAGTGTTTTAATATGTATTTATACACTTTTGAAAGACTTCAATACACTTATCAAAATACTTCTACTTAACAAAAATGCTTACAATTACATCCTCGTTCAGTTTCATCAACAATTCTACTCGTATGCACCCGTATTCGTACTCGTACAATACACAGCTTTTAGATGTATGTACTATTGGTATATACACTCCAATGATCAGCTCTTAGCAGCCCATGTGAGTCACCTAACACATGTGGGAACCATCATTTGGCAACTAGCATGAAATATCTCATAAAATTACAAAAATATGAGTAATCATTCATGACTTATTTACATGAAAACAAAATTACATATCCTTTATATCTAATCCATACACCAACGACCAAAAACACCTAAAAACACTTTCATTCTTCAATTTTATTCATCTAATTGATCTCTCTCAAGTTCTATCTTCAAGTTCTAAGTGTTCTTCATAAATTCCAAAAGTTCTAGTTTCATAAAATCAAGAATACTTTCAAGTTTGCTAGCTCACTTCCAATCTTGTAAGGTGATCATCCAACCTCAAGAAATCTTTGTTTCTTACAGTAGGTTATCATTCTAATACAAGGTAATAATCATATTCAAACTTTGGTTCAATTTCTATAACTATAACAATCTTATTTCAAGTGATGATCTTACTTGAACTTATTTTCGTGTCATGATTCTGCTTCAAGAACTTCGAGCCATCCAAGGATCCATTGAAGCTAGATCCATTTTTCTCTTTTCCAGTAGATTTATCCAAGGAACTTAAGGTAGTAATGATGTTCATAACATCATTCGATTCATACATATAAAGCTATCTTATTCGAAGGTTTAAACTTGTAATCACTAGAACATAGTTTAGTTAATTCTAAACTTGTTCGCAAACAAAAGTTAATCCTTCTAACTTGACTTTTAAAATCAACTAAACACATGTTCTATATCTATATGATATGCTAACTTAATGATTTAAAACCTGGAAACACGAAAAACACCGTAAAACCGGATTTACGACGTCGTAGTAACACCGCGGGCTGTTATGGGTTAGTTAATTAAAAACTATGATAAAATTTGATTTAAAAGTTGTTATTCTGAGAAAATGATTTTTATTATGAACATGAAACTATATCCAAAAATTATGGTTAAACTCAAAGTGGAAGTATGTTTTCTAAAATGGTCATCTAGACGTCGTTCTTTCGACTGAAATGACTACCTTTACAAAAACGACTTGTAACTTATTTTTCCGACTATAAACCTATACTTTTCTGTTTATATTCATAAAATAGAGTTCAATATGAAACCATATCAATTTGATTCACTCAAAACGGATTTAAAATGAAGAAGTTATGGGTAAAACAAGATTGGATAATTTTTCTCATTTTAGCTACGTGAAAATTGGTAACAAATCTATTCCAACCATAACTTAATCAACTTGTATTGTATATTATGTAATCTTGAGATACCATAGACACGTATACAATGTTTCGACCTATCATGTTGACACATCTATATATATTTCGGAACAACCATAGACACTCTATATGTGAATGTTGGAGTTAGCTATACAGGGTTGAGGTTGATTCCAAAATATATATAGTTTGAGTTGTGATCAATACTGAGATACGTATACACTGGGTTGTGGATTGCATCAAGATAATATTTATCGATTTATTTCTGTACATCTAACTGTGGACAACTAGTTGTAGGTTACTAACGAGGACAGCTGACTTAATAAACTTAAAACATCAAAATATATTAAAAGTGTTGTAAATATATTTTGAAATCTAATATTTTTGGGATGAGAATACATGCAGGTTTTATAAATGATTTACAAAATAGACACAAGTACGTGAAACTACATTCTATGGTTGAATTATCGAAATCGAATATGCCCCTTTTTATTAAGTCTGGTAATCTAAGAATTAGGGAACAGACACCCTAATTGACGCGAATCCTAAAGATAGATCTATTGGGCTTAACAAACCCCATCCAAAGTACCGGATGCTTTAGTACTTCGAAATTTATATCATATCCGAAGGGTGTCCCGGAATGATGGGGATATTCTTATATATGCATCTTGTTAATGTCGGTTACCAGGTGTTCACCATATGAATGATTTTTATCTCTATGTATGGGATGTGTATTGAAATATGAAATCTTGTGGTCTATTATTATGATTTGATATATATAGGTTAAACCTATAACTCACCAACATTTTTGTTGACGTTTTAAGCATGTTTATTCTCAGGTGATTATTAAGAGCTTCCGCTGTCGCATAGTTAAATAAGGACGAGATTTGGAGTCCATGCTTGTATGATATTGTGTAAAAACTGCATTCAAGAAACTTATTTTGTTGTAACATATTTGTATTGTAAACCATTATGTAATGGTCGTGTGTAAACAGGATATTTTAGATTATCATTATTTGATAATCTACGTAAAGCTTTTTAAAACCTTTATCTATGAAATAAAGGTTATGGTTTGTTTTAAAAATGAATGCAGTCTTTGAAAAACGTCTCATATAGAGGTCAAAACCTCGCAACGAAATCAATTAATATGGAACGTTTTTAATCAATAAGAACGGGACATTTCAAACGGATCATTGGATGGCTCGAAGTTCTTGAAGCAGAATCATGACACGAAAACAAGTTCAAGTAAGATCATCACTTGAAATAAGATTGTTATAGTTATAGAAATTGAACCAAAGTTTGAATATGATTATTACCTTGTATTAGAATGATAACCTACTGTAAGAAACAAAGATTTCTTGAGGTTGGATGATCACCTTACAAGATTGGAAGTGAGCTAGCAAACTTGAAAGTATTCTTGATTTTATGTAACTAGAACTTGTAAAATATATGAAGAACACTTAGAACTTGAAGATAGAACTTGAGAGAGATCAATTAGATGAAGAAAATTGAAGAATGAAAGTTTTTGTAGGTGTTTTTGGTCGTTGGTGTATGGATTAGATATAAAGGATATGTAATTTTGTTTTCATGTAAATAAGTCATGAATGATTACTCATATTTTTGTAATTTTATGAGATATTTCATGCTAGTTGCCAAATGATGGTTCCCACATGTGTTAGGTGACTCACATGGGCTGCTAAGAGCTGATCATTGGAGTGTATATACCAATAGTACATACATCTAAAAGCTGTGTATTGTACGAGTACGAATACGGGTGCATACGAGTATAATTATTGATGAAACTGAACGAGGATGTAATTGTAAGCATTTTTGTTAAGTAGAAGTATTTTGATAAGTGTCTTGAAGTCCTTCAAAAGTGTATGAATACATATTAAAACACTACATGTATATACATTTTAACTGAGTCGTTAAGTCATCGTTAGTCGTTACATGTAAATGTTGTTTTGAAACCTTTAGGTTAACGATCTTGTTGAATGTTGTTAACCCATTGTTTATTATAACAAATGAGATGTTAAATTATTATATTATCATGATATTATGATATATAATATATCTTAGTATGATGTATATACAGTTAAATGTCGTTACAACGATAATCGTTACATATATGTCTCGTTTCGAAATCATTAAGTTAGTAGTCTTATTTTTACATATGTATTTCATTGTTAATACACTTAATAATATATTTACTTATCATTTAACATAATTAACCAAGTGTATCAATATCTTAATATGATTCATATGTACCTAGTAAGACGTTGTTATAACGATAATCGTTATATATATCGTTTTCGAGTTTCTTAAATTAATAGTCTCATTTTTATGTATATAACTCATTGTTAAAATACCTAATGAGATACATACTTATAATAAAAACATGTTAACTATATATATAACCATATATATGTCATTGTATAGTTTTTACAAGTTTTAACGTTCGTGAATCACTGGTCAACTTGGGTGGTCAATTGTCTATATGAAACCTATTTCAATTAATCAAGTCTTAACAAGTTTGATTGCTTAACATGTTGGAAACACTTAATCATGTAAATAACAATTTCATTTAATATATATATATAAACATGGAAAAGTTCGGGTCACTACACATATCCAACCTAGTACCCAAGGCTTCCTGTAAAGATCGCCAAAACTTTGACACAAATCGACTGTCTCGGTCAGAAATAATGGAAACAGGAACACCATGCCTAGAAACAATCTCTTTCAAATACAAACGGGTGAGTTTCTCCATCGAATCCGTTTCCCTAATCGGCAAAAAGTGAGCCGACTTAGTGAGTCGATCTACAATCACCCAAATAGCATCATAGCCACCCGAAACTCTTGGTAACTTAGTAATAAAATCCATAGTAATACCTTCCCACTTCCACTCGGGAATTTCTGGTTGCACCAAAAGTCCAGACGGTTTTTGATGTTCAGCTTTGACCTTAGCACAGGTCAAACACTTAGCCACATACGTAGCCACATCACCTTTCAAATTATGCCACCAATACAGCTCCGTAAGATCCTGATACATCTTTCCTGAACCAGGATGAATAGAGTATCTAGACTTATGAGCCTCATCCAAAACAAGTTGTCGAAGACCTCCAAATTTCGGAACCCAAAGACGTCCCGCAAAATACCTAGTACCATCAGCTCGAATTTCAAACTTCTTAGCTACCTTTTCTACATTCTCCTTCACGAAAATTCTCCTCCTTTAAGGCTTCTTGTTGTGCCTCAAGAATCTGCCTTGCGAGGTTTGATCTAACTGTCATATTCAAGGCCCTAACCCTCAGTCCTTTCTTTACGACTCAATGCATCAGCCACAACATTGGCCTTACCCGGGTGATACAAAAGGTCACAATTATAATCATTCAACATCTCAATCCATCTTCGTTGTCTCATGTTCAACTGTTTCTGATCGAGGATATGTTGAAGACTCTTGTGATCGGTGTACACAGTACTCTTAACACCATAAAGATAGTGTCTCCAAATTTGAAGCGCAAAAACAACAGCCCCCAACTCTAAATCATGAGTTGTATAGTTCTGTTCGTGAATCTTTAACTGTCATGACGCATACGCAATAACCTTCTTTTGTTGCATCAAAACGCAACCATAGCCTTGTCGCGATGCATCACAATAAACAACAAAATCGTCATTACCCTCTGGTAGTGACAAAATCAGAGCGGTAGTCAACTTCTTCTTCAAAATCTGAAAAGCATTCTCTTGTTCATCCTTCCACTCATACTTCTTCCCCTTATGCGTTAAAGCAGTCAGAGGTTTCACAATACGAGAGAAATCCTGAATGAACCTTCGATAGTAACCTGCCAACCCTAAGAACTGACGAATCTGAGTAGGATTTTTCGGGGTTTCCCACTTTTCAATCGCCTCAATTTTAGTAGGATCAACTTGTATTCCCTGTTTATTAACAATATGACCAAGGAACTGAACTTCTCTTAACCAAAAAGTGTTGGGATTTAACATGTTTCATGATACTTAAAACCATTTAAGAACCAATTAAAAGCGGAAGCATGTAATTACCATTTTAAAACATGTTAATCTTTAACCAATTAAAGTTAAATCCCAATTAGGATCAAGTTGAGAAATAAGCTTACAAACTACAAGCAAGAATAAGATGTTATACCTATTCCAAGCTAGTTGAAAGTGATGAAGATGATGATGTTGAATGGAGCTTCAAATGGATGAAACCTCAAGTTGTTATACCCCAAGCTTATCACCAACACCTTGTACTTTGGTTAGGATTTATTGACACTTGAATTTAGCTTCCAAAACCAAATTAAGAACCCCTTTTTCTCCCTAATACCCCACGTTTTTTTCAGCAGAATTGGAGGAGAAGAATGCAGTTTTTTTGATTACTTTTGATGTGTATGTGCAAGAGTGTCTTGGAATAATTCAAGTCTTGCATGTTATAGAAGTATGGCCCTTGTAATTGACCAAGAAAAGGGATCTTAGCATGTGTACAAGAGTCCCAATGCCACTTCCATTCAAGTATTATTAATTAAGTTTTATAAAATGGGAGGATTAAATTTTATAAAACTTTTATAATACTTCCATATATATATTTGTTATGTACATTTATATTTTTATAAAACCAAACTTTATAAAATGTATCATAACAAAATCAATTTATTTACCTATAAATAATTTAAACTCTTGTTATATATATAAATTAATCCATAATTTATATATATATATACACATCAAGTAATATTTCAGAAAACCATTTTTCTTGAAGTTCAAGTGTCGCGTATTTGATCAATGAACCAATCGTTAAAATCAAAGACGAATAAGGTGTCGGTAAGTTTGTTATTGGGTATGACCCGACTTGGATCATAATATATTAGCCACATTAATTAAATATGTCTCTCGGGCATACGAAATACCTTCAATCTCCCACTTGCACGAGAAACATAAGAAATTAATGCAAGTGATGGATACAGCCTAACACACCGTCCATCACCCCTAATATGTTATGACTTTGTGCCATTCAATAACATCATCCCTTTCGAGTTCCCATCTCGAATATGATTAGGTGAATCTTTCATTATTTCCTTTCGTCCTAGATGTCATGTTAAATCCAAGAGATACAGAGTAATCACTCTCTTATAGATTTAACTTTTCAGGCCTTAGACATCTGACTCTCAACGAATAAGAGGGACAAATTCCATCTTGACTACATACGTCCTAGATATACACTTTGCAATATACCTGAGTTCTTCCTTATGTACTACCATGTTTCAGAATAGCGAAGGAAGGAATCAAGGCACAGTACTAGGTGAATATCCGAACCCAATATGTATCTCAGGTCAGAGGATACAATGATATTCGCCTTTACTCAAGATTACATGTGATCAACCACAAAGGCTCTATACAGTAATTCTTGAGAGCGGGTCTTCCAATATTTGTGTCCCACAAATATCTATGAACCTTGGTAGCAACCTTGCCCCACATTCACCATTTGAATGTTAACCAATCCAAGTTCATAATAGTCTAGACCTCACACTTGTTCCCATAAATGTGATCAACTACGGAATTTAGAATAATGGTTTATTCATGGATAAAATATGCAAAATTGGAACATGACTCATAAATAAATTAATACCATAATTATATTAATGAGCTTGAACTAATTCGTTCCGTTACAATACATAAATAGATCAATTCCAATCACTAGAATATCGAAGCCCTAATGCACAAACATGTCCCTCATGTTTTGGCCCATGTAAAAGCTTCGTGAGTGGATCCGCAACATTATGATCTGTATGAACTTTGCGAATACATATCTTTCCTTTTTCAACTTCATCCCTTATGTAGTTGAATCTCCGCTCAATGTGACGAGTCTTTTGATGGGCACGAGGTTCCTTGATTTGAGCAATCGCACCCTCGTTGTCACAAAAGATCTCAAGAGGGTCCTGAATGGAAGGGACCACTCCTAAGTCGTCGATGAATTTCTTCATCCATGCAGCTTCTTGAGCTGCCAGTGAGGCGGCAATGTACTCCGACTCTGTAGTGGATAACGCAACAACCTCCTGTTTCGAGCTCTTCCAAGAGACCGCACCACCATTTAACATGAAGACATAACCGGATTGTGATCGAGAGTCATCTCGATCAGTTTGGAAACTCGCGTCCACGTAACCTTTTACAGCGAGTTCCTCCTCACCAGACCCATATATTAGAAACATATCCTTAGTTCTCCTAAGGTATTTCAATATACTTTTAACAGCAATCCAATGACTGTTTCCTGGGTTGTTCTGGTATCTACTTGTCAAGCTTAGAGCGCATGACACATCCGGTCTAGTACATATCATTGCATACATGATAGACCCAATAGCAGATGCGTATGGGACTTTCTTCATTCTCTCTTGTTCATCTTTCGTGGTAGGACACTGAGATGAACTGAGAACGGTTCCCTTTTGAATAGGTACCAAACCTCTCTTAGAGTTTTCCATCTTGAACCTTTTCAAGATTTTATCAATGTATGTACTTTGACTTAAACCTATCAATCTCTTGGATCTATTCCTATAGATCCCTATCCCCAAAATGTATTGTGCATCTCCAAGATCCTTAATGGAGAAGCAACCCTTTAGCCAAGTTTTGACTCCTTGCATTGTGGTAATATCATTCCCAAATAATAATATATCATCCACATATAGTACAAGGAATATGATAGTGCTCCCACTAGCTTTCTTATATACACAAGCTTCATCACCATTTTTAATGAAGCCAAATTTCTCGGCTTCCTCATTAAAACGATGATTCCACATTCTCGATGCTTGTTTCAATCCGTAGATTGACTTCTTTAACTTGCATACACTTTTAGGATATTTTGGATCAACAAAACCTTCAGGCTGGACCATATAGACATCTTCCATAAGATATCCATTTAGGAAAGCGGTTTTGACATCCATTTGCCATATTTCATAGTCGTAGTGAGCAGCAATGGCAAATAATATCCTAATAGACTTTAGCATTGCCACAGGCGAGAAAGTTTCATCATAATCAACCCCTTGAGTTTGAGTGAAACCTTTTGCAACAAGTCTAGCTTTATATGTATCCAAGTTTCCATGTATGTCGGTTTTCTTCTTGAAAAGCCACTTGCAATCAACTAGCTTAAAGCTAGGAGGTTGCTCAACAAGTTCCCAAACTTGGTTTTCATACATGGATTGCATCTCGGCGTTCATGGCTTCCTGCCATTTATCTTTATCAATCCTTGATAAAGCATCTTTGTAGTTTGTCGGTTCATCCAAATCAACCGTATAGCAACCTTCCACGAGAAACCCATATCTCTCGGGAGGATTACTAATCCTACTAGATCTTCGAACGTCTTGTGTACCTTGATCATCTATTTGATCATTTTCAACATCCTCATGTTGAGTACTAGTGCCAACCAATTGTGTATCATCGGCTTGATCTTGTACCTCTACAAGATCTATCTTCCTTTCACCATCACCTTCCATAAGGAACTTGGTTTCAAGGAATTCCGCTTTCCGAGCAACAAATACGGTTTGCTCGGATGGATCATAGAAGTAATATCCCATGTCATCTTTGGGATATCCTATGAAGATACACTTTGTGGATCGAGTATGTAGCTTATTTGCTACATAACGCTTAGGATAAGCTTCACATCCCCATACTTTCAAGTATGAAAGAGAAGGAGGTTTTCCAAACCACATCTCATGAGGAGTTCGTTCCACCTTCTTGGTTGGGGCCATATTTAAAATACGAGCCGCGGAGCTTAGACAATAACCCCAAAATGATAGAGGCAACGAGCTTCTTGCCATCATAGATCGAACCATATCCATTAGGGTTCGGTTCCTCCTTTCGGAAACTCCATTAAGTTGGGGTGTTCCGGGTGGAGTAAGTTGTGAGATAATCCCACAACTCCTAAGATGATCTTGGAAGGCATCGCTTAGGTATTCACCTCCTCTATCGGTACGTAGTACCTTAATTGTCTTATTGAGTTGATTTTGTACTTCGTTTTGATATTCTTTGAATGCTTCAAACGTTTCGTCCTTGTGTCTTAATAAGTAGACATATCCGAAACGACTAAAGTCATCAATGAAAGTAACAAAGTATCTTTCACCTTTCCTAGTCATGGGTTTAAAGGGTCCACATACATCCGAATGTATTAATCCCAATAAATCTTTAGCCCTTTCATAGGTCCCTTTGAAAGGTGCTTTAGTCATCTTGCCTTGCAAACAAGATTCACATACTTCAAACGAATCCATTTCATTTGATTTCAAAAGTCCATTCTTTTGAAGTGTATGTATTCGGTTCTTGTTTATGTGACCAAGGCGACAATGCCATAAGTAGGAATCACTCAAATCCTTTTTGAGTTTCTTGGTGCTTGTATGGTACATTGAGCTACTAGATGATGTGTCATCATGAACCAATTCATAAATTCCATTTGAAGGCGAAGCCTTGAAATAGAATACATTATCTTTAGAAACATGAATATCATCATCAATAAAATTAACAACGTAACCACATTGTTTTAAGCGAGAAATAGAAATAATGTTTCTACACAAATCCGGAGCATACAAAACATTTTCTAAAATAAGTTCCAATCCACTTGGAAGCTTCAAAATAAAATCTCCTTGAGCTTTAACATGCACCTTTGCACCATTGCCCATATAGAGACTTGATGTTCCCGCCTTATGATCACTTCTTTTGAACCCCTGCAAAGAATTGCAAATATGAGTTCCACATCCAGTGTCTAATACCCATGTATTAGAAGAAATAATACTTAGCTCTATATATACCATATATATATTACCTGAGGTTTGCCCTGCATCCCTCTTGTCCTTCAACTCCTTAAGGTAGACCGGACAGTTTCGTTTCCAATGACCCATCTCACCGCAACCGAAACATGGGTCTTCTTTGGGGTTTGCCTTCTCGGCTACCTTTTGCTTCTTAGCCTTGTTGATGGTTGGGGTAACCATCTTCCCTTTCCCTTTGCCTTGATGGGCGGGTCCTTTTCTCTTGGCCACCTTTGGCTTAGAGGTGTTACCTTTTGACCCACCTTGATCGATTGCTAACACGGGTAAAGCCCTTTTACCCATGCTAGTTTCCGCCGTTCTAAGCATACCGTGAAGCTCACCTATGCTCTTATCCATCCCATTCATATTGTAATTAATTACAAATTGATCAAACCTTTTTGATAGGGAGTTAAGGATAAGATCGGTGGCTAACTCATTTGATATGTTTAGGTTAAGACGGTTAGCACGATCGATAAGGCTTTTCATCTTAAGTACATAAGATGAAACCGATTGGGTATCATCCATACGACAAGCATGTAGCGCCCGAACCGTTTCGAAGCGCTCGACACGCGCTTGTTGGAGGAACATCTCCTTCAATTGCGTTATCATGTCGTATGCACTATGATGTTCGAAATCCTTTTGGAGTTCGGGTATCATAGTCCCAAGCATTAAGCATGAGACTTGAAGGGAGTCGTGGCAATACTTATCGTAAGAGGCCATTGCCTCCACATCATTCTCATTCGGTTGATCGGGAATGGGGTCTTCAAGCACATACATTTTATCCTCTTGTTTGAGGACAATCCGAAGATTGCGGAACCAATCCATAAAGTTTGTATGGTTGAGTTTGTCTTTCTCGAGGAGAGACCGCAACGATAGGTTGTTTAGGTTAAGTGGTGCGTTTGGAATGTTGTTGTTGTTATTGGCGGCCATCTACAAAATTAACAAAGTTCGTTTAAGTATCGATTTTAATTTAACATTCAATACCCTTTTAAATTTTAATTGACTTATTAAATATTAGAATCCAACGGTAAATCAAATTTCGGTTAGGTGACCTTTATCCCGTTATTTGATTTAGCTAGGTAGTCATTTTATGACAATTGCAATCCTTTTGCAACTTCTAAGTTATGGGATCATGCAATCCTTTTGCATGGCATATTTATCCCATCAACGCCTATTTGTTCATCATGCTTCGGTGACCCTAAGTTCATGATTCCCAAATCAAGTCGTCCTACTTGTGTAAACATGTAGACTTAACATGCAAGTGGTTAGGTGACCTTTATCCCAAATGTATGCGAAGTGTACCTTATTCATATTAGTTCGCTCATGACGGTTAGGTGACCTTTATCCCATCAAGAGTTTCCTAATACGTCTAAGTGTTTCCACAAAAAGGAAGGCGTTTAACTTGTTTGCCTTGTAAGTAAGGGATTTTGAGTTTTCGTTAATTCTAGTTTGAGAAAACTTTTATACCATACACCAACATGCATTTAGTGCATGGTACTTATGAAAAACCATTTTCATGTCTTGTAATTAAGCCAATTACTTAATATAAACCATTTTATATTTATGATCCTTATCATGTCCTTAATAACCGTTTTTTAATTTAACCATTTAAATTGACGTTTTTGCATGTCGTTAATAATGTCAATTTTAACCAATTTAAATTGCCATTTTAGTTTGTTGTTAACTTGTGTGATTAACTTGTAGCATACAAACATACAATCCACATAATCATACAAAACAACCACGCATGCAAAATCATATGTTCACAATCAAGCCATTTTTGGTAGACATTTGTTTAGCCGAAAACAAATGCCACCGGTTAAGGGTAATAACACAAAGTAGGAGGTTTTAACCTCCCACTTAATCTTGCATCCAAATGCTTCTTCAAGTCTTCATCATCTTCATCATTTTACAAAATATATCCTAATACATTTTGTCTAGAAAATGAAAATACAACCTAATCTATTTTACATACCAAATATAAAATAAATTACATAACCAAAATAATAAATATTACAACCAAATGAATAATTATTACATGCCTTTTGAATGAATGATAATACATACCAAATGAATCATAAATCAACCAAACAAACATTCATTCAACCACAAGGTCTTGGCTATGATTGTGAACATCAAAATATCACCAAATATTTACCAAATGGCAAACCCAAAACCATTTTGGAACACCCATAAATTCGGCCAAAAGACCAACCCACCCAAATCCATTAATTTTTGCATTTTATTATCATTCATGTACATAAAATGCAAAGTTATGGTGAGTTCAAAAACCATCTCGAAGCATATTTCAACAACCTCGGCTCTAGATACCATTGTTGGGATTTAACATGTTTCATGATACTTAAAACCATTTAAGAACCAATTAAAAGCGGAAGCATGTAATTACCATTTTAAAACATGTTAATCTTTAACCAATTAAAGTTAAATCCCAATTAGGATCAAGTTGAGAAATAAGCTTACAAACTACAAGCAAGAATAAGATGTTATACCTATTCCAAGCTAGTTGAAAGTGATGAAGATGATGATGTTGAATGGAGCTTCAAATGGATGAAACCTCAAGTTGTTATACCCCAAGCTTATCACCAACACCTTGTACTTTGGTTAGGATTTATTGACACTTGAATTTAGCTTCCAAAACCAAATTAAGAACCCCTTTTTCTCCCTAATACCCCACGTTTTTTTCAGCAGAATTGGAGGAGAAGAATGCAGTTTTTTTGATTACTTTTGATGTGTATGTGCAAGAGTGTCTTGGAATAATTCAAGTCTTGCATGTTATAGAAGTATGGCCCTTGTAATTGACCAAGAAAAGGGATCTTAGCATGTGTACAAGAGTCCCAATGCCACTTCCATTCAAGTATTATTAATTAAGTTTTATAAAATGGGAGGATTAAATTTTATAAAACTTTTATAATACTTCCATATATATATTTGTTATGTACATTTATATTTTTATAAAACCAAACTTTATAAAATGTATCATAACAAAATCAATTTATTTACCTATAAATAATTTAAACTCTTGTTATATATATAAATTAATCCATAATTTATATATATATATACACATCAAGTAATATTTCAGAAAACCATTTTTCTTGAAGTTCAAGTGTCGCGTATTTGATCAATGAACCAATCGTTAAAATCAAAGACGAATAAGGTGTCGGTAAGTTTGTTATTGGGTATGACCCGACTTGGATCATAATATATTAGCCACATTAATTAAATATGTCTCTCGGGCATACGAAATACCTTCAAAAAGCACACTTAGAGAACTTAGCGTACAACTCTTCTTTCTTTAACAAATCAAGCACTAACCTCAAGTGTTCTTCGTGCTCTTCATCACTCTTAGAATAGATAAGGATGTCGTCGATGAAAACAATAACGAACTTGTCCAGATAGGGTCTACACACACGGTTCATGAGGTCCATGAACACAGCAGGTGCATTTGTCAATCCGAACGGCATAACAAGAAATTCAAAGTGACCGTAACGAGTGCGAAAAGCAGTTTTTGAAACATCAGATTCTTTAACACGCAACTGATGATAGCCAGAACGAAGATCAATTTTTGAATAAACAGAAGAACCCTGCAGCTGATCGAACAGATCATCAATTCTCGAAAGAGGATAACGATTTTTAACAGTGAGCTTATTCAGTTCACGATAATCAATGCATAAACGAAAAGAACCATCTTTCTTCTTAACAAACAGAACGGGAGCTCCCCAAGGGGATGAACTAGGATGAATAAAACCTTTGTCTAACAACTCACGGAGTTGACTCGACAATTCTTGAAGTTCGGAAGGCGCAAGACGATAAGGAGCACGTGCTACAGGAGCAGTGTCGGGAACAAGATCAATCTGAAATTCTACCGCGCGTTGCAGCGGAAGGCCAGGTAAGTCATCGGGAAACACCTCGGGAAAATCCCTAACAATGTGAACGTCATCAACGTTCTTCACTTCCTTACTAGGATCAACAACATGAGCAAGAATAGCATGACAGCCTTTGCGGAGATGTTTACGAACTTTCATACAGCTAATAAGATTTAACTGTGTGCATTTCTTATCTCCAAAGACCATCAGTGGCTCTCCAATTACATCAGTAATACGAATAGCCTTATCATAACACACGATCTCAGCACGGTTCGCAGACAACCAATCCATACCAATAATAATATCAAAACTACCAAGTTCAATCGGTATCAAATCTATCTCGAAATCCCTACCACCCAGATTAATGTTACACTTACGATGTACAGTCTTAGCAGTAAGTTCCTTACCATTAGCTACTTCAACAACATAAGTATTGTCTAAGGGAGTTAACGGCGTTTTGATTCTCGGACTTAATTTACTCGACACGAAACTTAAATCAGCCCCTGAATCAAATAATACATAAACTGATAAATCGTTGACTGAGAACGTACCAGTAACAAGCTTAGGATCTTCCTCCGCATCCTTAGCATTAATGTTGAACGCTCGGCCGCGTGCAGTTTCAGCAGTCTTCTTATTGGGACAAGCATCTCGGAAATGCCCCGGCTTCCCACACTCATAACAAACCCTTTGATTACTTCCATTATTCGGTTTCCCATTACCATTACCGTTACCACCTCTATTACCAACACTATTATTACCACCAGCCGCGGGAGTAGCAGAACCCGGCAAAAGCACTGTACAATCTTTAGCAATGTGCCCTTGCTTAGAGCACTTCTTACAAGTAACTGTGCAGTAGCCATCATGAGCTGTATAGCAACGAGGACACACACGCTGATTTCTGTTGTTAGCACCTGAGGTATCATGTTTCTTCTGCTGATTTTGGTTTTGATTGCGGTTGTTATCCCACTTTCATTTCCCATTATCAACCTTCTTGACAACCTCCTCACTAGTTTCAACAACTGTAGTCTTGCTTCTTCTCAACACCTTGTCATTAAGTTTGTGGGCCATAGACATAGCCGCCTCAATAGTCTGGGGTTCACTAGACTCAACCCCGTGTTCAATCTTCTCTGACAAACCATCAATGTAAGCCTCAATTTTACGGTCCTCATCCGCATAAACCCTAGGACACAGCAAAGTTAACTCGAAAAACCTTCGTTCATAGGCATCTAACTCGGTGCCATGCATTTTCAAATTTTTGAGCTCAACCTCTAGCTTCTTAAGCTCACCCCGAGGTCTATAGCGGGTGATCAATCTTTCCTTAAAATCATTCTAGGCCAAACCATAAGCTATATCGTTCCCCAAACTACTAACCAGATTGTTCCACCGTGTCAAGGCACTATCCTTGAGAGTGCAACTAGCAAAACTAACTTTGTCCTCTTCACGGACCCGACTGACCCTGAAAATAGATTCGATTTTCTCGAACTAACGAGTAAGCCCTATTGGTCCTTCCGTACCACTGAATTCTTGGGGTCGACCAGCCATAAAAGTTTTGTGGGAGCATCCCACGTTGTTGTTCGCATTGGCGTTAACATTAGCATTTGCTGCCATAGCAGCAGCAATTCCTTCATTGATCAGGCGTTGCATACGCGCTTCAGTGGACTCTCTTGGAGGCATGGTCTTCAAAATAGAATAACACATCCGTTAGTACCAAGAATAATACTAGTGTCATAAAGGAATAGATCAAAACACGAAAAGACTAACCATTAAGATATTAGTCAACTAACACTATGAGTAATAACATGACAGTTATGATTGTTATAGAAATAACCATCACATGTATACATATTTTATGATAACATCATACAACATACATAGCACCTAACATACATGAACATATATTACGCATAATATAACATGCCAAGAGCCACAACATCAGAAATAAAACATGATAATGATAATAGACGTCATAAAAATAACCATCCATACATAATGAAAAAATATCCCATAACAAAATCTTAATAAAATCCTCGGCAAAATGCCGTACATAACCCAAAATGTATGTATAAAAAGGACATTAAGTCTGATGAAATAGATAATCAATATGAATAATCATATCACATTCGCTTAGAGTGGGTGTGATAAGCTGGTCCAGCATGAGTCTCGGCAGGATCCTCATACTTACGCAACTTCCCTTTCACAACATCCAACTCTTCCTTCAACCCACGGACAGTGCTCTCGAGAGCCTCGAACTTAGCCTTAACTTCTCGATCACGCTTACGGTTCTCATCCTCAACCCTATGCTTGAAAGTGATAAAGTTACCCATGTCGGCACGGTTCACGTCCATAACTTCATTATGTGGCAAAGTGCGCAAACAATCACTAAGGGCATTAATACGTGTCACCTCATTATAAGCCCGGTTCATATGAGTAATGGTAGAAAAATAGTAATGAATAGGATCATCGATCTCTGGTTGATTAGCACGACGTCTAGCAGGAGACGGTGGAGCAGGAGCAGCAACAGAGTTATCGCTCGAAGTCAACATCTGCAAACAGCAAAACCGCAAACCACATACCAAAAAGATATAAAAGCTAATAATATAACTTATACGAAATGAAATGCATATTAATGCTATAGCAAAAAGGTCAGGCTGTAGACTGGACTCTAATGCACCCTATAAACCACGGGTTGACCACATTAAGACCGCCTAGTTCCCTACAACCAACGCTCTGATACCACATGTGACGACCCCGTCAAAACACTTAACGGATCCGTCAGTTGGTCCCACAGCTTGATCTGACTTAAATGAATTAAATAAACAAAGTTGTATTCTTTTATCTCAAAAGTTTCCCAAAAAGAAAACAAACCAAAATATGTAGTTTTAAACAACCAACCATAGTAATAAACCAAAAGTTGACACAAAACCTTGCCAACAAACCCACAAGTTTAAATTATCCAAAAATAGAATGCAAGCTTAAGTTTCATAAAATGTTTCATAAAATCTGCCCAAATGCATGCAGACTCTTTTAAACACAGCGGAAGCATCACAAAACTCAAGTACCTGTGAAAACATGCAAGTAAACTGTCAACACAAAGGTTGAGTGAATTATAGGTTTAAATAAATAAGTAAACTTTAGACCACAAGATTTAAAAATGTTCGAAAACATTAAACATTATTCCATTATCAATGAGCCACCTGGTAACCACTTAACCCTTTATTTACCCTTGCCAAACACAATAAAAATATACACTTGGACAGTGTATCTATAACAAATTACGAAGTACTAAACATTCCGATTATAAATTGCTAGCGTGACTAGCTCGAAATGGGGTTGTCAAACCCGATAGATCTATCCGTAGGATTCGCATTCACCAGTAGAAACCAATGATTACAGTTACCAGACTAGGGAATATTTTTGTCCAACTCACAATGAATAATTAAATTTAACTGTTACTTGTGTCTAAACGTAAATGAAAATGCATGTAATCACATCCCAAAAATATACTTTGCAAAGTATGTAAAAACGGGACTATAACTCACCTTAAAAGCAATTGAAGAAACCACACAAACAAGCGAACAGTAAATAGAATAAAGTGATCAGGAATGATCACAACGCCGACCTATAAATAAAGCAGGTCGATATAAATAACTAACTTAGGTCAAGTCTTAGTATGATAGCTATTGTACATGTTGCAAGTAGACATAGAACAATACTCGGCAAGCATCGGTTTGACTGGAACAGCGTACGGACACATACTTTCTATTTTTAGAAAGTTTCTATTTTTAGCAGGTTTCCATTTTTGGAAAGTTTCTATTTTAGGATAGTTTCTATTTTTGGAAAGTTTCTATTTTTGGAAAGTTTCTATTTTTGAAAAGTTTCCAAATTTAGAAAGTTCTATTTTTAGAAAGTTTTTAAGTTAGGAAAGTTTCCTTATTTAGAAAGTCAACAAAAGTCAACTGAAAGTCAAAGTCAACCGAAAGTCAACTCAAAAGTCAAACTTGGTCAAACATAGTCAACGTTAATTTGAAAAGTGTAAGTTATAATGATAACATAAGTTATAATGTTTATTAAAGTTAAAAGTGTATAATTATGTCATAACATAAGTTTAATTAAATAAAATGAATTATTAAAGTTAATATAAGTTGAAATGATATAATTAATATAACATAAGTAGTTAATTAATTAATTAAATATTAGTCATAATATAAATATTATTAATTAATAATAAATTTTAAATCATATCATAAGTATTATTAATTAATAATGAATTATTAATCATATCATAAGTTTCCAAATATAATTATTAAATCATAAGTATTTAATAATTAAATCATAATTAAATAATAATTAAGTCTTATAATAATTAAATAATTATTTAATCTTCATTATAAGTCTTATAATAATATTCTTATAAAATAAATTTAATACTTATCATAAGTATTTTCCATTAATAATAAAAGTGTCATTAATCATAAGTTAAATTAAAAGGTTAATTAAATCATAAATAATAATTAAATGATATAATAAATATTTATATCATAAGTCTTAAATAATAATAATTACTTATTTTATCATAAGTAATTAATTAATAATGAGTTTCATTATTTTTATCATAAGTTTTAGAATTAAACATAAGTTTTAATTCAAAAGTTCATCGGGTTGTATCTTGAGTCCCGGGTGTCGATTTCTGGTGAGCCTTACATGCATCTCCGCCTATTCAAACCACACGACACAATGATGCACTCAAGAACTCACCAAGAATAGTCCACAAGTCATGGTAATCAGCCATGACACCACTTGGACCTTCAATTTACACAAAACCGTGTTTTAGTCGAAACGGGTGAACCGTGGCTCGGATTTAGGTGACCCGAACATGAAAGTTCATCCCACCATCAGTCATAACACACTAACACACCCTAAAGACACCAAGGAAGGTCACAAAGTCGGACCAAACCTGTTTCATGTCAATCCACATTTCAATTTTAACAAAATAGTAATTTGATCATAACTAGGGCTCCGGGAATCGAAACGACATGAATCCGGAGTCTAAAATTAATGTCTTGATGAGAGGAACTCATTTACATACTTTATTTTAACATTTATCTCAGTTACAAACCCATAATACACGAAATAGCTGCTGTCCAGAATTTAACAAACCGAAAACATGTGATTATGAGTACATCTATGCATACAAACACCATTACAATAATCCACAAACATCATACTACTAAATAATCATCAAAATACAGTAAATAAATGAAAAATTGAAAATTCTAGGGTTAGGGTTTATACCCTAATCGAGAAACGATCTATGTAATCGCGTAGAGAAGAACGAGAGGAACGCGTTGGTGTTAAATAATCCTTGATCCAAGCTATATGTTGAAGCAAGATGATGATGATGATGGGTGTGGTGGGTTACGGCCAAGAGAAGAGGGGAGGGAGGAGAGCACTTTGCTAAAATTAGGTTTTAGGAAAATATTATGAAGTGAAAAGTAATTAACAAAAAAAAGCAAGGGGTATACCCCATGGATTCGGCCTAAAAAGTGAGTGGGGTGGGCCCCACTTGGTCCATCTCACTTGAATGTATAATCCTTATGGCCCGAAAGCCCGAACGAGTCCCGAAACGCGAAAACGCACTTACGCGATTAAAAATCCGGAAAGATAACAAACGCGCGACGAAAAATAAATATAAATACACTATATAATAATATGATCTTAAAATATCATATTTAAAATATTTAGGATTTAAATGTCCCAAAAACTCGGCCGTTGGTTTGAAAACCAAAAAGATTCGCAAGATGGAAATCCGCGAGACGTAGAAACGTATAAATTAAAATATGAATACAAATATTCACATAGCACATAATAATTTATATATATATATATATATATATATATATATATATATATATATATATATATATATATATATATATTATTACAAAAATAATAATATAAGTCATAGAAATGACGTGGCACACCAGCGGTTAACGGTCGTTAAATAATTAACTGAAAAAGATAACGGAAAAAGTAGGGTCGTGACAGTTACTATAAGGTCATTACTTGTTGTAGCTGCTATGTATGACTGGAATATTTGTTAAATGCATGTTTCTAATGCTTTTTTACATGTTTAGGGGGAGCCATTTTGGCATACCATTGTAAATAAAAGTGTCCATTATAAGGTTTGTAAGTTGCAAAAGTCATTATATGAGTTGAAACAAGCACCAGGGCAATGGTTTGCCAGATTATCATCTGCATTGTGTAACATCCCGCATTTTTCAGTTAATTCATTTTAACGCCCGTCTTTTTTTTTAAAATAATCATTCGTCATCTATATTCGTACCTTCCGTTAACTAACGTTCGTAACATTTCTGTTATTGGATTGTAACATCTCCCGTTTACTCTCGCGTATTTAAAATAATCCGTTTGGTTAATTCACATACCCGCTTTTAAACTCGAGGGACTATTGTTGCCAAGGGACCAAAGTGGAGACTAGTGGCCAACTAGTCACCACCACCCACCTTCCATCTCTCACTCTCTCTTATCTCTTCTTCATACTTCCATTTTTACTCTCAAACACTTATTTCACAAATTCATCATCTATTTCACATCTAGGAAGCTTACAACAAAACGATTCGTACTTTTGGAATCCTCTCTTCATCCTCTACAACTTGATGCCAATTTCAACTCGTTTGGGTAACATTTCTAAAACTCTAGATTTCATGTTCTTAGTGTTTTTGGCTTGAAATGGTGGTAATTAATGTCTATGGCTCAAGTCTAACATGAATATGTGTTTGGTTTGCTCGATTTATTATTTTGAGTAACTAGCTTGAATATGAAAAATAGGTTTGTTAAATCCTTGACTTTGGTTGATTAAGTGTTGTTTAAATGTTAAAGTTCATGTATTAAATGTGTTACTAGCATCATTAGCTTCAATTTGATGTGTAGGTTGACTTGGAAAGGCTTCATTAACATGATTGTTGATTTGGTGATTTTTGGTTAGGGTTTGATAGATTTAAACCAAACTTTTGATGCATTGAATCCTTGTTAATGTTGTTAGTAAGTGTTTAGTTACAATGTATGTTTAATTACCTTCGAAACGGCATATCGTATGTGTAAATTGGATTCTCGAATCACCATTTGCATTTTTGAGCTTGAAACGTTAAATAATGACCTTTCGGCGAGATTTCGGTTATTATAAATGATGTTTTTGTTTAATGAAATGTGTTTAGTTGTATTCCTTGTTAAATTACCTTTCCAACGATATAAGATACGTGTTTTGAATGTTTACGGTTCATAAGTTATGTTTGTTTGAAGTTTGGTTCGAGCATATACATGAAACAGCCCAGCATTTTTTTCTAGTGTTAAGCCGTGGCGCGGCTCCTCTAGCCACGGCGCGGCTTAAAGAGTGGAAAGTGGGCTGTCCAAAATTATCAATTTTCGTAAAATTCTAACTATGCTACGCAACTCCGATTGACATGAAACTTGGCCAACATGCTTATATGACTTCTAAGCTTAGAAAAATTGTCCGAGACCCGACCCGAACACGTTGAATTTTCGTTGACTTTGACCAAAGTTTGACTTTTAGTCAAACTTAACCAAATACTTATGCAATCGTTCTAATCTTCTTTTATACTTGCTTCTTGCATGAAATTTGACAACGTGATTCACATGCTATATAATCAAGTTGTAACGAGCCATAGGACTAATTGAACACATTTTGACCGACCTTGTGTCGTAATCGGTAATTGATATAAGTTATTTGTTTAGGTCAAGGCTAAGCAACTTTTATTGCACAACGTTTAATTACAAGTACTTTGGCATGCAACTACGGTGAGATCATAGTCCCACCTTTTCAACAACTTTTACTCTTTAAACTATGGGATGAGAAACATATACATATCATACTTTTATGCTTTGAACACAAGTACGAAAACAAATATCCCACAGCGAGTTAGAGCAAAAATCCTCAATTCGATTATCATTAGTTACACTTGCCGGGTGTAAGCGAGAACTTATATTGTATGGCCATATGGGTTTGACAAACCCTCATTCGGACGGTTAGCTACTGTTATTCGGATGAAATATATTTTCGAGAAACAGTGTAGGTTCTAACACTATGTGTATGGGGTTCGTGGAAAGTTAAGCCTTGATAATTGGGTGCTCGCGAACATACTTTTGGAATGCAAACGATTTAGATAATCAATGTTATGGAAATACTAAATCTTGTGGTTCAAAATAACGTTTACAAATACACCTATGATTTCACCAACGTTTTTCGTTGACAGTTTTCTATATGTTTCTCAGGTTCATACTTGGCTACTTGATACATGCTTCCGCACACTTTGATTACTTGCTTGGAGTCAAGCATACATGCATACGCTAGTGATAGTACCTTTGGATTTAAACTTAAAGCATACATACTTACGCTATTTATAGCAACCGTGATTTTAAACTAATTATGTCGCAAGTTATTTCATTTATACTTTATAACTTTTGTAAACTTACACTTGTTGTCGAACCGTTTGGTAAACTAAACTTTGTAAGTCTTGTAAGTTTCAAATGAATGCGACATAATTTTGGTCAAACGCGTCTCATATAGGGACTATGACCACGTAACGGGACCTAAGTTAACGACGCCGTCAATGACGTTTTGGCCGGGTCGTTACAGATGGCATCAGAGCGTTGGTTGTAGGGAACTAGGATATGCATTAGTGTGTCTGACAGAGTCGTTAGGACGCATTAGTGAATCTAGACTACAACCAGATAGTTAACCATTGCATTCTGACTTGCATTTGCTATAGATAGCACTTACTTGACTATTTGTGCATTTATACTTGAATCTTTCTTAGGTAAATTCCGTAATGGTACCAAACTTTCATCATACGAACTCGTATTCTGCCACTTTCTGGTAACACACGTGAATTTAAGATTCATACGTGTAAGGATGACAACGACTTCATTAGTCATACTAGTTCGAGAACTCTGACTCCTCGGTTGTTATTCGCCACCGTCTCAGCTTACTATCTACGAGCGCTGTGAAGTTTCCACCACCATGGCAATCGTTGACCGCTACCAATGTTTCACCGGTGTTCTTCACTATCTACCACTTCTTGTTACTACCATCATTACTCTCGGCGGGTATCGTCGTCACTACTTATCACTACGGTTGCGTACTACTCGTTATCATAATTTGTTACTATTTTCGTACCTAAAGACATTATTGTTTGACTTGAACCGCATTGACGTGAACAATCATTTATACACTTCCCTCGGGAAACGCTCCTTCAGGGTTGCACTAATTCTTTCGATTCAATACGAGTCACGTTAGAGATGTTGTCACACTTTGTTCATTTTAAATCTTCACGATTAGACGAACTTGATTCTATGGAGTGATGTGGGAATGGAGGTATGAGTTAGCATAATATAACGACACTCGATCAACGTAGTTATATTATGGTAAGTCATACCAAAGTTTTAATGACTCGTGATGGTGATTGGACTCGATCAACCTAATCACCATCATGTGCCATGTACATGACTTTATTTTTCCTTGTTGCCATCTGAAAACTTCGAGAATATTGATAACAACCATACCAGGGACACATCTTGATATTACCAAATCCTATTTATGCTTCTGACCGAATGACCAATTCTTTCAACTTCAAAACATATGTTACACGTGTATACTATCTCGTCTTCGCACATTTTTATCGATGAACTACAAAACGCTTGATATGCTCACATCGAGGCGGAAACTCCTCTCGCATTACACTCGTACTTCCATGTAAGGAAAACCTTTATCTAAATTCTCAATGGAGAGAGAGACTCTTTACGTTATACTAGTATTCGCCATGAGGGTGAATAGTCCTAATAAATGTTTTTCGGAAACCAATAAGAAACTTATTCTAACAAACGTCTTTCAAAAACCGACAAGATGGGAAAGACTTGTACAACTATACATTTTAGCAATTCTATCTCAACACGGTGTGCCATTGTCATTTATTTCGGATTGAGATACTCGTTTCACTTCTAAATTTAGGAGTGCCTTACAAGAAGCCTTGGGAACACGTTTAAACATGAGTACCGCGTATCATCCGCAAACTGACAGACCAAGCAAACATACGATTCAAACCTTGGAAAACATATCACGAACTTGTATTGTTGACTTTAATTGATTTCCTCTTACAACGAAAGTTATCATTTGAGTATTAACGCCGCACCTTTTCGAAACTTTATATAGCCGCAAATGTCGTTCTCCTATTCGTTGGACCGAAGTAGGTGACAAGTAAACCACCGGACCCGAACTCATTCATGAAATAACCGTTAAGATCGTTCAAATCCAAGAAAGACCCAAGACGGCCCGAAATCTCCGCTATGCCGATGCTAGACGTAAGCCTCTCGAATTTCAAGTGGGTAACCGCATAACGTTAAAAGTCGCACCTTGAAAAGGTGTAATCCGTTTCGGAAAATGTAGAAAGCTAAATCCGCAATATTTTGATCCTTTGAAAATCTTGGAGCATATTGGAACCGTTGCTACTGTTTTGAACTCCCAACTCGATCGAATTCTGTTCATCCTACATTCCATGTATTAAACTTAAAGAAGTGTCTTGCCAAACAAGAACTTGTTATCCTCTTCGATGAGCTTACTATCGATGATACACTCCACCTTCTAGGAGAACCGGTTGAAATTATGGATCGAGAAACCAAACACTAAAACAACGTGAAATCCCGACTGTCAAAGTTTGTTGGAATGCCCAAAAAGTACCTTCACTCATTCGTAGAATTGGCAACGCAAGATTTCGAGGAAGAAACAGCTACTACTACTTCCAACTAAATTTCGGGACGAAATTTCTTTTAAGGTGTAGATAATGTAACATCCCGCATTTTTCCGTTAATTCATTTTAACGCCCGTCTTTTTTTTAAATAATCTTTCGTCATCTATATTCGTACCTTCTGTTAACTAACGTTCGTAACATTTTTGTTATTGGATTGTAACATCTCCCGTTTACTCTCGCGTATTTAAAATAATCTGTTTGGTTAATTCATGCACCCGCTTTTAAACTCGAGGGACTATTGTTGCCAAGGGACCAAAGTGGAGACTAGTAGCCAACTAGTCACCACCACCCACCTTCCATCTCTCACTCTCTCTTATCTCTTCTTCATACTTCCATTTTTACTCTCAAACACCCACTTCACAAATTCATCATCTATTTCACATCTAGGAAGCTTACAACAAAACGATTCGTACTTTTGGAATCCTCTCTTCATCCTTTACAACTTGATACCAATTTCATCTCATTTGAGTAACATTTCTAAAACTCTAGATTTCATGTTCTTAGTGTTTTTGACTTGAAATAGTGTTAATTAGTGTCTATGGCTCAAGTCTAACATGAATATGTGTTTGATTTGATCGATTTGTTATTTTGAGTAACTAGCTTGGATATGAAAAATGGTTTTGTTAAATCCTTGACTTTGGTTGATTAAGTGTTATTTAAATGTTAAAGTTCATGTATTAAATGTATTACTAGCATCATTAGCTTCAATTTGATGTGTAGATTGACTTGGAAAGGCTTCATTAACATGATTGTTGATTTGGTGATTTTTAGTTAGGGTTTGATAGACTTAAAACGAACTTTTGATGCATTGAATGCTTGTTAATGTTGTTAGTAAGTGTTTAGTTGCAATGTATATTTAATTACCTTCGAAACGGCATATCGTATGTGTAAATTGGATTCCCGAATCACCATTTACATTTTTGAGCTTGAAACGTTAAATAATGACCTTTCGGCGAGATTTTGGTTATTGTAAATGATGTTTTTGTTTAATGAAATGTGTTTAGTTGTATTCTTTGTTAAATTACCTTTCCAACGATATAAGATACGTGTTTTGAATGCTTACGATTCATAAGTTATGTTTGTTTGAAGTTTGGTTCGAGCATATACATGAAACAGCCCATCATTTTTTCCTAGTGTTAAGCCGCGGCGCGGCTCCTCTAGCCACGGCGCGGCTTAAAGCGTGGGAAGTGGGCTGTCCAAAATTATCAATTTTAGTAAAATTCTAACTATGCTACGCAACTCCGATTGACATGAAACTTGACCAACATGCTTATATATGACTTCTAAGCTTAGAAAAATTGTCCGAGACCCGACCCGAACACGTTGAATTTTTCGTTGACTTTGACCAAAGTGTGACTTTTAGTCAAACTTAACCAAATACTTATGCAATCGTTCTAATCTTCTTTTATACTTGATTCTTGCATGAAATTTGACAACATGATTCACATGCTATATAATCAAGTCGTAACGAGCCATAGGACTAATTGAACACATTTCGACCGACCTTGTGTCGTAATCGGTAATTGATATAACTTATTTGTTTAGGTCAAGGCTAAGCAACTTCCATTGCACAACGTTTAATTACAAGTACTTTGGCATGCAACTACGGTGAGATCATAGTCCCACCTTTTCAAAAACTTTTACTCTTTAAACTATGGGATGAGAAACATATATATATATCATACTTTTATGCTTTGAACACAAGTACGAAAACAAACATTCCACAGCGAGTTAGAACAAAAATCCTCAATTCAATTATCATTATTTACACTTGCCGGGTGTAAGCGAGAACTTATGTTGTATGGCCATATGGGTTTGACAAACCCTCATTCGGATGGTTCGCTACCGTTATTCGGATGAAATATATTTTCGAGAAACAGTGTAGGTTCTAACACTATGTGTATGGGGTTCGTGGAAAGTTAAGCCTTGATAATTGGGTGCTCGCGAACATACTTTTGGAATGCAAACGATTTAGATAATCATCGTTATGGAAATACTAAATCTTGTGGTTCAAAACAACGTTTACAAATACACTAATGATTTCACCAATGTTTTTCATTGACAGTTTTCTATATGTTTCTCAGGTTCATACTTGGCTACTTGATACATGCTTCCGCACACTTTGATTACTTGCTTGGAGTCAAGCATACATGCATACGCTAGTGATAGTACCTTTGGATTCAAACTTAAAGCATACATACTTACACTATTTATAGCAACCGTGATTTTAAACTAATTATGTCGCAAGTTATTTCATTTATACTTTATAACTTTTGTAAACTTACACTTGTTGTCGAACCGTTTGGTAAACTAAACTTTGTAAGTCTTGTATGTTTTAAATGAATGCGACATAATTTTGGTCAAACGCGTCTCATATAGGGACTATGACCACGTAACGGGACCTAAGTTAACGACGCCGTCAATGACGTTTTGGTCGGGTCTTTACACATTGTTGTCTTTTGGATTTGTGCAATCTAAGGCGGATTATTCCTTGTTCGCTAAAAAGGATAAAGAACAACTTTATGCAATCCTATTATATGTGGATGATTTGTTAATCAATGGTAGTAGTCTTACCCATATTGACACTGTTAAAAGTCAACTTTTAAAATGAAGGATTTAGGCAGTGGTAGTTATTTTCTAGGATTGGAGGTGTCAAAGTCAACTTAAGGCATCCTTATTAGTCAAAAGAAGTATATTATGGATCTCCTTAAAGGATATGGAATTTTGTCCCGTGAAGCTTATAAGTTGCATTTAGATCCAAATACAAAACTACAAGCAAATGTTGGATCACCCTTGATCGATCTAGAAAGTGTAGAAGGTTAATTGGTCAACTCATTTATTTGACCATTACAAGGCCATATACATGTTACTCAGTTCAGCTTTTAAGCCAATTTATGCAGAATCCTACATCTGTGCATTTTCAATCTGCAAAACATCTTCTTAGGTACATACTTTTAGCACATACTTTTAGCACCATGTCAAGGTGTTTTACTTGCTAGCCATAATGCAGTTCAAATTAAAGCCTTATGTGACTTTGACCGGGCAAGTTGCCATATGAAAAGAAGATATACAATTGGATATTGCATTTTACCTGGTGATTCACCAGTGTCTTGGAAGTCTAAGAAGCAAAGTGTAGTGTCAAGGTCATCTGTATAAGCTAAATATAAGGCCATGGCTTTAACATGTTGTGAAATAACTTGGTTAGTTAGCCTATTAAAAGATTTGGGCTTAATTGATTTGGGTTCTCTGGAATTATTCTATGACAATCAAGCTACAATACATATTGAAGCTAATCCAATGTTTCATGCTAGAACTAAGCATATTAAGGTGGATTGCCACTATGCCAGAGATCAAGTAAAAAGTGGAAGTGTTCAACCAAAATATGATCATACAAAGTCTCAATTAGCAAAATTGTTGGTGTAGATCAACATAATATGTTACCGAGCAAGTTGGGTGTTTCCTATCCTGGTAACACTCAACTTGAGGGGAAGTATACAAGTCAACTCAAGTCAAATACAGGAGAATCAAAGTTCGAGGGGTGTTTTGTCAATAATGCAAACTTGAAGTCCAAGGAATTTTCTGTAAATAGTAATTTATTAGGGACTAAAGCTGCTTAGTTGAGATAGCTGTTTGTTAGGCCCTTATAGACTTATAGTTAGTTAGGGTTGTTAAGACGGTTAACAAGTAATTTGAGTATTTAATCCCTTGTAATTCATTTATATATTCATGTTGAATGTAATGAAATGAGCTTAATCCCAAAATATGTGTGTTCAATAGCTAAACTTTATGATTAAATCGGTAGCAGAAAACAAGGGGAATTGGCTCAAATACACTTTTTTAAAAAAATTTCGTTCAAAATACACTTTTTTTTTTAAAAATTGTCTTTTTACACCATTTGGTCGACCACCCTTTTAACTTGGTCGACCACCTCATTTTACAAGGTGGTCGACCAAACTTCATTCAGAGCATGATCGACTTCCATATAAACATGGTCGACTACCACCTCAACTACACATGGCTGACCACAAAGCAAAAAAACAACGTGGGCGACCAATGAGTTGGTCGACTTCCCTGGATTCAGGTTTCACGCATCCCGAAATCTGCAAAATTCGTGCAAGTCTATTAACAGTTTTTAGTGACACTTTTTGAGTGTTTAATGTCTCCGCACCTCAAAAATTTTACCACCACCCAACAATTCAACCTCCACTTTTGAGTGTTAAAAACATGGCTACCACCCACCTATATGAATCCCATCATGTAAGTTGGAAAAAGTGTCACTAAAAACTGTTAATAGACTTACACGGATTTTGCAGATTTCGGGATGCGTGAAACCTGAATCCAGGGAAGTCGACCAACTCATTGGTCGCCCGCGTTGTTTTTTTGCTTTGTGGTCGACCATGTGTAGTTGAGGTGGTAGTCGACAATGTTTACATGGTAGTCGACCATGCTCTGAATGAAGTTTGGTCGACCACCTTGAAAAATGAGGTGGTCGACCAAGTTAAAAAGGGTGGTCGACCATATTGTTGGTCGACCAAATGGTGTAAAAAGACAATTTTTTTAAAAAAAAGTGTATTTTGAACGAAAATTAAAAAAAAAAAATATATTTTAACGAATATCCCAGAAAACAACACAGATATACAATACAATAATCGCTTGTGGCAAAATAATGAATGCTACAACTCATGATTAGCGAGACATATTATGATGAAAAATGAAAACAGAAGAGGAGTAAAAGAATGAATAGGTTTTTTCCGGCAATTTTTCATTTTTCGTTGGATACGTCGGGTTCAAGTTTGACCACATGCTCAAGTCGTTAATCAGTTTGGGCCGGTTATCGTTGTAAAACCCAGAGCCGGCCCATTTAACATGAAATATTTTAGTCAACCATGAGATTGGTCAAAAATGGGACCCCAAATCAGTCATCCACAATACTTGACGAGAGAGTTTCTTGGTCAGAAAGATAGATTGAAGGTCCAATTTAAGGTCTCCACTGCAACCTGTCGCACATAGATTGTATCTACATTTTGATTCGGCCGCGGAGTTCAATCAGTTAGTATTCATTATTAATTATCAATCAATCAATTACACTTTCATTCAATTTGTGATAGTAAGCATCATCTTCTTACCTCTTTTAATTCGCATTGAATAGTTTGGAATGTGATAGTTATTAATTTATTTTGTTGTTGCTCAAATAAATTCAATTGTATCATGTCATACTGATTACTTTCGGTGATCTCTTAAACCCATTCATGTAAGCCTTTGGATGAATACAGGGCTATCATTATACTACATCCCTTCCATTACAAATGTCTATTTACTTTTTAAATATAGTTTTAAAAATCTTACTTACATCATTTCCCACCAATCAAAAATCACTTGAAATGGAACGTTCCAAAATAGTAACGTGACACTCGTCGTGGGACGGAGGGAGTATTAAATATTAATATTTTAATATATTATATATTATATATTTATATATTAGTGTATATTATAGGGTATGTATCTGTGAGAACCAATAGAGCCGGAGAACTCAGAGAACCAAGGTCAAACCACTTTTTGTTCGAAATCAGCAATTTTGTTTGAACACAACATTAGAGAATGTTCAAACTTAAGTTAACTTCGAACACTTTTTTGTTCGAAATCAGCCTGTTTTGTTTCAAACTCCATATGTAGAATCAATAGTTGAGTTCGAACAAATAAGTGTTCGAACACCGCATAAGTACATGTTCGAACTTAAGTTCGAACATGTATTAATGATAATAACTTCTTGATCATAGTTCTCATTTTCAAATTTGGGATAAATGGGGCTCTTATTTTCACAGTGGTGTATGTAGAGTTATTTATTGAATTTGAGACGTATATATGTATTATTGAAGAAGGCGAATGTAAAAGAAGAAGACAATTTAAAAAATTAAGTTAGAATTAAAGGTGCAATTTGAGATGTAAACTCACAATGGCCTGCAAACCCATACTATTATGTTAAAAGTACATAAACCTTTTCACAGTCCTTGCTTTTGTAAAGAAATTATATTGGTTATAAGCTTGTTACCACTGTATATGATTAAGTCAGAATTCGGATTGTCAAAGTATTTTATCATCCTGCATAGTTTATGGTAGCTTGATCCCAGTCCAGCATGGATCTCAATGATCTGAACAAAGTCTGGGAGGTCAAGCCTCTGAAGATGGTTCGAGAAGACGAGGCAAGACAAATTCTTGAAAAAGTTGCAAAGCAGGTTCAACCCATCATGAAGAAACGTAAATGGAAAGTCAAGATCCTGTCCGAATTTTGGTACTTAGTGACGTTTCTTGTTGATTTCTTTACTTGCAAATATTATCATTTTTTTTGTTTGCATTTTAACGACTGTAAAATTCAGGCCCTCCAATCCAGCCCTTCTTGGTCTAAATGTAAATGGAGGTGAGGAGGTAAAACTGAGATTGCGAAGACAAAATAATGAGTGGGACTTTTTTTCATATGAGCAAATTCTTGACACCATGCTTCATGAGTTGTGCCACAATCAATTTGGCCCACATAATGCTGATTTCTACAATCTGTTGGATGAAATAAGAAAGGTAATTGCTTCTTAGTTAGCTTGTTTCTCTTGATCATTACTATATTGGGAGATGGGTCAACATTCATGCACATACATATATAGTTAAAAGTTCATTACACAATTAGAAATAAGTACAGAACAACGAGAACTTTTAAATTATGGGGACATTACATATGAGTTGATTCAGTCACATATGAAACTTGATGTACATTATTAATATTAAACATTAAATAGTTGAATAAACTATGAATTTCCTTGATTAATAATATAATTTCCATGCACATGTGCACACTTGTTTCTAAACATATGAACATTTCATATACTGTAATTCGTAATTTTAACATGTAACATGTGATTTTTAACTTTTACTTGGCAATGATATGAACATCAAAGAACAATAACATGTAATTTGTTGCATTTATAAGTATAAAAACAAATTGAAAAGTTATCGCAGTTCTGTACCTTTATGGTTTTGTATATATATATATATATATATATATATATATATATATATATATATATATATATATCAATATGCATCTCAAGGATTCATTCAGCCCAAATGCATTAATATTGTTATATATTTGCACTATACTGTTTTTGTAATAGGAATGTGAAGAATTGATGGCTAAAGGAATAACAGGGGGTGGGCAAGGGTTTGATCTTCGTGGAAAAAGATTGGGTGGATATTCACGTCAACCACCCTTATCGTCATTGCGCCAGAAAGCCCTATCTGCTGCCGAGAATAGAGTTAAGCGTGGATCTTTGTTGCCTTCTGGGCCAAAACGTGTTGGTGGTGATAGCAGCATGAGGGATGTCCTTACCCCAGTTCAAGCTGCTGCCATGGCTGCAGAAAGAAGACTGCATGATGATTTGTGGTGTGCTTCGCAGCAGGTTAAGGAACGTCCTGAAACTTCTTCTAAAGAACCTGCCTCACAAGAAGATGAAGCTTTACCGTATCCACTTGTAAGTAGCCATGGAGAAGAAGAACCAAAACCATCATGGCAATGTGGTATATGTACACTATTAAACCAGGTACCTACAGTTTCCTTTTTCCAATATATATATATATATATATATATATATATATATATATATATATATATATAGAAATGACTTGTCTTTATTCTCGGATAGGGGAAGGATTGTCTACATCTCACCTCCCCCATACACCACTCATGTGGTATTGGGTTTTGTTGTTGTTGTTGTTGTTGTAGGATCAAGAGGGAAGTAACCAATCGGGGGGAAGCGGGGGGAAGCAAAAACTTTTTTTTTTTTGTTTTTTGAAAAAACTTTGTTCACGAACATTATAGATGGGATGAAAATATGAACATTTAGTAGAGACACTTTGTGATAAATGTTTTTATTTTGGCGGGAAAACGCTCGAAGAAGTAATATATAACAATTATTGTGTTTTTCGTGCGTATGTTGAGGTTTTAGCTATTGGGGTTTAGATATTAGGGTTTATAGGGTTTAGATATTAGGGTTTAGAAATTTAGGGTTTAGGGTTTAGATTTAGGGTTTAGATTTAGGATTTAGATTGAGTTTTTAACACGAACGGTTTAAAGTTTAGGGTTTAGGGTTTGGTGTTTTGGGTTTATGGAATAAACCCAAAACACCAAACCCTAAACCCTAAACCCTAAACTCTAAATCGGGCTAAATTTTACTTCACAAAAATGGAAAAAAAAAACGTTCATATTCTTCACGAACAATATTATCTTGAATGTTATTTTTGTCGATCGTTTTCCCTCCTAAATAATAACATTCATCACGAAGTGTCTCTTCTAAATGTTTATATTTTTGTGTGATCTTGATGTCGGAAAAAAAAAAATTCCAAAAAAAAACGGAAAAAAAAAAAATTTTGCTTCCCCCCGCTTCCCCCGATTGGTTACTTCTCCGTTGATCCTGCCCCTATATATATATATATATATATATATATATATATATATATATATATATATATATATATATATATATATATATATATATATATATATATATATATATATATATATAGTAACCAATCGGGGGAAGCAAAAAAAAAAAAAAATTGTTTTTTTGGAATGTTTTTTTTTTCATGCATCAAGATCACACGAAAATATGAACATTTAAAAAATACACTTCGTGATGAATGTTATTATTTAGGCGGGAAAACGATCGACAAAAATAACATTCAAGATAATATTGATCGTGAAGAATGTTAAAGTTTTTTTTCTTCATGTTTTGTGAAGTAAAATTTAGCCCGATTTAGAGTTTAGGGTTTAGGGTTTGGTGTTTTGGGTTTAGTCCCAAAACCCCAAACCCTAAACTCTAAACGTTCTTGTCCAAAAAAAAAAAAACTCTAAACCGTTCGTGTTAAAAACAATCTAAATCCTAAATCTAAACCCTACACCCTAAATTTCTAAACCCTAATATCTAAACCCTATAAACCCTAATATCTAAAACATCAACATACGCTCGAAAAACACGATAATTGTTATATATTACTTCTTTGAGCGTTTTCCCGCCAAAATAAAAACATTTATCACAAAGTGTTTTTATTAAATGTTCATATTTTCATCCAATCTATAATGTTCGTGAACAAAGTTTTTCAAAAAACGAAAAAAAAAAAATTGCTTCCCCCGCTTCCCCCCGATTGGTTACTTCCCCATTGATCCTACCACTATATATATATATATATATATATATATATATATATATATATATATATATATATAGGGGCAGGATCAATGGGGAAGTAACCAATCGGGGGGAAGCAAATTTTTTTTTTTTTTCGTTTTTTTGAAATTTTTTTTTTCCGGCATCAAGATCACATTAAAATATGAACATTTAGAAGAGACACTTCGTGATGAATGTTATTATTTAGGCGGGAAAACGATCGACAAAAATAACATTCAAGATAATATTGTTCGTGAAGAATATGAACGTTTTTTTTTCATGTTTTGTGAAGTAAAATTTAGCCCGATTTAGAGTTTAGGGTTTAGGGTTTAGGGTTTGGTGTTTTGGGTTTATTCCATAAACCCAAAACACCTAACCTAAACCCTAAACCCTAAACCCTAAACTCTAAACCGTTCATGTTAAAAACTCAATCTAAATCCTAAATCTAAACCCTAAATCTAAACTCTAAACCCTAAATTTCTAAACCCTAATATCTAAACCCTATAAACCCTAATATCTAAACCCTAATATCTAAACCCAAATAGCTAAAACCTCAAAATACGCTCGAAAAACACGATAATTGTTATATATTACTTTTTCGAGCGTTTTCCCGCCAAAATAAAAACATTTATCACAAAGTGTCTCTACTAAATGTTCATATTTTCATCTCATCTATAATGTTCGTGAACAAAGTTTTTTCAAAAAACGAAAAAAAAAAAAAATTGCTTCCCCCCGCTTCCCCCGAATGGTTACTTCCCTCTTGATCCTACCACTATATATATATATATATATATATATATATATATATATATATATATATATATATATATATATATATATATATATATATATATATATATATATATATTCCTGATAATTTAAAAAAAAAAAAAGGATTACTATTAGTAAAAATTGCAGTTAGGTATGGTCGTTGTGTTTCTGCACAGTCAGGGGCGGTACTTAGTTATACCCGGAAGGGGTGCCCGCCCCGTCCGGATTTAAAAAAAAAAAAAAATTTACACTAAAAAAATTTACTAAAAAATAAGGTTTTTTTTAGTGTTTACTCCCGTCACTGGTTTCGCCCCATATGTGGTTGGCTCCAAGTTCCGCCATTGTGCACAGTGAAAGATTGATACCGGGTTTTTTTGTTGCAGCCATTGGCCTTGATATGTGAAGCTTGTGGAACCCAAAGAATTGAAGAGAAGGTGATGAAGACAGCCACAGCTGCAAATACAAATACAATTACAAATACAAAGATGTGGTCTTGCAAATTCTGTACTCTGCAAAACTCAGTGACAACAGAACGATGCGTAGCTTGTGGAGAATGGAAATACTCATACGGTCCTCCTACAGCAACTCGTGGACCATATCTTGGTACATAAATAATTATCTCAAAGATTGAAATAACTGTATTTAATCTTCTGGATTGTGGCTTTGTATCATATTACTATTATCGTACATTTTCTGCTGGAGCTTTGCAGAATTTATATATATAACCTCAATGCAAAAGAGTTATACTTCTATTTATCACTAATTCATGTAAACCTGTTTGTATTATAAAACATTGATTACTGATGCCTATTGTCACAGGATCAGTAATTGTTATTTTATATAATGATAAGAGTAATTGTTAGCTACACGAGTAATTATTTAGTCCAAATAATTACACAAAAGCTTTTAAAACTGGTTCCTTTGCTTTTTATTTTTTTGTAGTGCATTCAGCTCTTTGGCGTCTCGTGTAGAACTTGACTCATTCAGACAATGCCATGCATCTGTTTTCTTACCACCACCAAGTGAAAAAGGTTTGATGGACCGCTCTTTTTAGTATATCGATCAGGGTTATTTGACATGTTCTGTCCTGTTCTAGTACATATGCTACCTTTATTATTTAAATTTAATCAGAAGACTAGCTACCTTAAAATGATTTGTTTTACATTTGTAACTGAACTACCTGTATGCCGTGCATATTGGTGTCGAGCAAGTAAAAAAAACGCATTCTAAGTTGATAAGTTTGTGGTTATGTAAAAGGAGATCGACTTTGTTGGTCAGGCCATGAGTAAGTCTGACCAAACCCTTTATTCAAACCAACTAATAGCTCATTCCCTATTTTAGAATTCCTAGTTTAGTTTACCAATATTATTTGGTGAGCAGGTGACTAGGTCAACATCAATTTCAGGAAGTCTTGATGCTCAAATTGGTGTGTTGTTTCAACAAATGGTATATATTTATGTTTTCTTCTATCAACTAGGTTAGTTTGCTGATGAGCTTTAGGTAGAGACATATACTATATACTAGTATATATATATTTATTATCATTGTTATATATGACCATGCATCTTGCGAATAATAATATAATTCAGCACAGAAGATACAAATTGACCTAATAGTCCGTCTGTTGGGATGGTTCCAAATAGACCATTTGATATTTTTTGAACGATGGCATTAAGGTCATTGACAGTGACCATTAGTCACCCACTCGTTCATATCCAGGTCATGCTCACTTCCTACATCCGTTAACAGAAAATCTCGAGTATGTTACACCCCAAAGAAAAACATTTGAGAGAACCTTATAATCAATTGCAAAGCAAATTGCATTATAAAATCCCGAATCGAAACTCGAACTCGAGACCTTCATACACTTAAAAAAAGACGATAATCAGCCAATTAAATGGAGATAGTTAATTATAAACTAATAGTTAATTATTAAGTTTACTACACGAAATATCAAGCGATGGAGGAATCTAACTAGTGACATTTCATTCCGTTTTGTGGGGGTTATTGACTTGTAATACCTAAAGGACTTTGACCGAGTTCAAGAATACTACGACAATCTTGTTTCACACCGCACGAGTTTAGAGTTCAATTCAACCTTTTGATGTGTTGAATGTGCGTGTAACCTTTGATTTGTTTAATCGAAGTCAGACAAAATTCACGTATGACATAGACCAGCAGCAGAGTATACTTATTTTTACTAGTAATATATATATATATATATATATATATATATATATATATATATATATATATATATATATATATATATATATATATATATATTGGTAGGATCAAGAGGGAAGTAACCAATCGGGGAAAGCGGGGGGAAGCAAAAACTTTTTTTTTTCGTTTTTTGAAAAAACTTTGTTCACGAACATTATAGATGGGATAAAAATATGAACATTTAGTAGAGACACTTTGTGATAAATGTTTTTATTTTGGCGGTAAAACTCTCGAAGAAGTAATATATAACAATTATCGTGTTTTTCGAGCGTATGTTGAGGTTTTAGCTATTGGGGTTTAGATATTAGGGTTTATAGGGTTTAGATATTAGGGTTTAGAAATTTAGGGTTTATGGTTTAGATTTAGGGTTTAGATTTAGGATTTAGATTGAGTTTTAAACACGGACGGTTTAGAGTTTATGGTTTAGGGTTTAGGGTTTGGTGTTTTGGGTTTATGGAATAAACCCAAAACACCAAACCCTAAACTCTAAATCGGACTAAATTTTACTTCACAAAACATGAAGAAAAAAAACGTTCATATTCTTCACGAACAATATTTTCTTGAATATTATTTTTGTCGATCGTTTTTTGGCCTAAATAATAACATTCATCACGAAGTGTCTCTTCTAAATGTTCATATTTTCGTGTGATCTTGATGCCGGAAAAAAAAAATTTCAAAAAAAACGAAAAAAAATTTTTTTTTTTTTGCTTCCCCCCGATTGGTTACTTCCCCATTGATCCTGCCCCTATATATATATATATATATATATATATATATATATATATATATATATATATATATATATATATATATATATATATATATATTTAATCAGGAGGGGAGCACTCTTTTGGTGGGAAGTGGAGGGAAGTATTTTTTTTTCGTTTTTTGAAAAAACTTTGTTCACGAACATTATAGATTAGATGAAAATATGAACATTTAAAAAGACACTTTGTGATGAATATCATTATTTTGGCGGGAAAACGCTCGAAGAAAAACATTTATTACAAAGTGTTTTTTAAATATTCATATTTTCATGTGATCTTAATGCTTGAAAAAAAATTAAAAAAAAATGAAAAAAAAATTACTTCCCCCCACTTCCTCCCAAAAAAGTGATTCCCTCTTGATTAAAACACTATATATATATATATATATATATATATATATATATATATATATATATATATATATATATATATATATATATATATATATATATATATATATATATATAAGCACTTTTTTGGGGGGAAGTACTTTTTTTTTGTTTTTTTTGAAATTTTTTTTCAGGCATCAAGTTTAGATGAAAATATGAACATTTAAAAAAAGACAGTTTGTGATGAATGATATTATTTTGGCGGTAAAACGCTCGAGAAAAAAATGAAAACATTCAATGTATTGAATGTTTTGATTCTGAGTTTTTTTTAAGGGTTTAGAAATTAGGGGGTTAAAAATTAGGGTTTAGCTATTAGGGTTTAGAAATTAGGGTTTTGGATTTAGAAATTAGGGTTTAGAATTTAAGGTTTAGATAGAATATTTTAACACGAACGGTTTAGAGTTTTGGGTTTAGGGTTTTGGGTTTAGGACTAAACTCAAAACCCAAAACCCTAAACTCTAAATCGGGTTAAATTTTGAAAAAAACACTTCACACAAGATGAAAACAAAACGATGTAAATAAACTCAGAATCAAAACATTCAATGCATAGAATGTTTTCATTTTTTTCTTCGAACGTTTTTACCGCCAAAATAATAACATTCATCACAAAATGTCTTTTTTAAATGTTCATATTTTCACCTAAACTTGATGCCTGAAATTTTTTTCGAAAAAAACGAAAAAAATTTACTTCCCCCCAAAAAAGTACTTCCCTCTTGATTATGACCCTATATATATATATATATATATATATATATATATATATATATATATATATATATATATATATATATATATATATATATATATATATATATATATATATATATATATAATATTAAATAAAATATATATAATATACAAGGTTGAAGAACGCGGATCTCGGGGAGATCTCGTTTGAACATTTTTGGGGAGATCTCGCCATCTCGAAAAAATCTCAGAGAGATCTCGGATGTTGACTTACGTTGACTTTTTAGTGTTTTTAGTATAAATTTAAATAATTAAATAAATATATGTATATTTATATACAATATTAAGAGATTTTACAAAAAAAAAAAAAATCCGAGAAATGAGTGAGAAATTACGGGTTCTTGCGAGAAAATTTGAGAAATGAGCAAGAATATCCGAAAAATCGTGCCTTTGACCAAGTTTGACCCGTTGACCGGGAAATCTCGGGAGATAGACATCTCGTCTCGGTTGCTGATAATGCTAAAAACGAACATATATTTCATAGCATTATCCTTCAAGAAAGATAAGCTTTTAGTTGCAATTGTTCTATTTACAAGTAATATTCGTTTAAATAATAAAAGGTGAAGACAAAAGATAGATTCGACGATTTGAAGACACAAACGACCAAAAAACTAAAAAGTACAAAGTACAATTCAAGTGGTTCAATTTATTGATGAGAAACGTCTCAAAATCACAAGAGTACAAGCCGCAAAACGTAAAGTACAAGATATTAAATCGTACGAAAGGACGTTCGAAAATTCGAAACCAGGACATGAACCAACTTTTAACGCGCGACGCAACGGACCTAAAATTACAAGTCAACTATGCACATGAATATAATATAATATATATATATATATATATATATATATATATATATATATATATATATATATATATATATATATATATATATATATATATATATATATATATATATATATATATATATATATATATATAATTATATAAAATTATATATATTATATTATATTATTAAAAACCGTCGGCAAGCTAGAAAACAAGATGAAGTGAGCTGTCCCAGGAGGCCATGCGATAGCATGGCCTGGTAGCTATAAATCCATGCGATCGCATGGGAAGAAATCACAGGCCAAGTGCTATAAATAGCGAACGAATTGGACGAGTTATTTACACCTTCATCATACACTTCTCTGCACTCTCTCAAATATATTTATATTTATTTTATAATTATAATTTTAATATTAAGTTAATAATAATAAGGTTATAGTGGCGAATGTTTTAAGTTTGTAAGTCGAAATTCTGTCCGTGTAACACTACGCGATTAATACTCATTGTAAGTTATGTTCAACCTTTTTAAATTAATGTCTCGTAGCTAAGTTATTATTATGTTTATTTAAGCCGAAGTAATCGTAATGTTGGACTAAATATTAAGACAGGGTTATTGGGTTTTGGACCATAATTGAGGTTTGGACAAAAGACCGTCACTTGTGGAAATTGGACTATGGGCTATTAATGGGCTTTATATTTGTTTAACTGAATGATAGTTCGTTAATTTAATATAGAGATTTACAATTTGACTTATCTATAAATAACCACATACACTCGATCGGATACGATGAGCGGGATATTTATAAATACTAATAATCGTTCATTTAACCGGACACGGGAATGGATTAATAGTCAATGGACTCATTAAAACAGGGGTGGATTACATACAAGGACACTTAGTGTAATTTCTAATAAAGTATTAAAACCTTGGATTACACGCAGTCGATAACCTGGTGTAATTATAAACAAAGTATTAAGACCTTGTTACAGTTTAAGTCCCCAATTAGTTGGAATATTTGACTTCGGGTATAAGGGTAATTTGACGAGGACACTTGCACTTTATATTTATGACCGATGGACTGTTATGGACAAAAACCAGATTGACATATCGAATAATCCAGGATAAAGGACAATTAACCCATAGTAATAAATTAAAATCAACACGTCGAACGTCATGATTACGGAAGTTTAAATAAACATAATTCCTTTATTTTATATCTCATCGCACTTTTATTTATCGTCATTTTATTTATCATACTTTAAATTATTGCACTTTTAATTATCGCACTTTTATTTTATCGCACTTTTATTTATCGTCATTTACTTTACGCTTTAAATTAAGTTGTATTTATATTTAATATTTTACATTAGGTTTTAATTGTGACTTAAGACATAAAATCGACAAACCGGTCACTAAACGATAAAAAACCCCCTTTATAATAATAATAATACTACTACTTATATATATATATATATATATATATATATATATATATATATATATATATATATATATATATATATATATACAAATATAGTTTAAAACATATATAGCGTTAAACTCAGTTAGCTCCCTGTGGAACGAACCGGACTTACTAAAAACTACACTACTCTACGATTAGGTACACTGCCTATAAGTTTTGTAGCAAGGTTTAGGTATATCCATTCAATAAATAAATAAATAACTTGTGTAAATTGTATCGTATTTAATAGTATTTCGTAATAAAATAATATCTATTTCGTACTACACCTCGAACAACATCAAGTATTTTTGGCGCCGCTGCCGGGGACGCCATAGAACGCTATAATAAAAAACAGAAAAAAAAATTTATTAAGTTTTAATCTATTTTTGTAAAAATATATTTTAAATTTTAAAAACAAAAATATTAAAAAAATTTATATTTTTAAGTGTTTAAAAAAAATACATTTTATAAAAAGTATAAAAGTATTTTTTTTAGTTCTTAAAAATATAATTATAAATATTACTTATATATTATTTTTTATAATTTAAAAAAAATAATAAATAAATTAAAAGTATACGGGCCTGGTACTGTAGCAGCCCAAGACAAGGCCTGGTACCCGAAGCCATGCGATCGCATGGACAGACGAAGGAAACCTCATGCGGTCGTATGAGGTGATTTGACATGCCTGAATCATCAGACGTACGGATTAGGGTTACGTATTATTAATTATTATTATTAATTAATAACCTAATTAGGGTTTATGTATTTAATTAGTTATTAATATTAGTTTATAATTAGTAATATTAAGTTTTAATATTATTATTAATTATATAAATTAATACTTTTATAAAATAATAATATAAAAATAATATTTTTATCATTTTAGTTATAATTTGTATTTTTATCGTTTATTTGTACATTTTATCGTTCGTAATTAGTGTTTCCCGTAGTTATTTTATATTTCTAGACTCTTAGGCTTTGCCGTAAAATCTCTTAAGTGCATTTTATTTAGATTAAGATTTAGGCGCTTTAGAATTTTACGACATCGCTTATCGCTTTAATATTTAATAGATTTTAGTGCTTAATTAAGATATTGCCGTTTTGGATATAGAATTCCTTTTAAGCTTTAATTCCTTTAGACGTAATTTTTAATATTTAGTTTTAATATTTAGTTTTTAGACTTTTAAGTTTCGACGCTTTACTTTCTTATTATCATTTTTCGACATTTTATTTTTCGACACACTCTTTTTCTTCCTCTTATTTCTCGACGCTCTAGTTTTTAGGACATAGATTTTATCTTCAAAATTTCGACGAAAAATTATTTTAAGCGGTTAAATTGATAGACATCCAAAATTTTCTGGTTCGTAGTAATAGTTGAATTTGTTAGTGGCGAGTTGTGAGCTTCCGATTTAAAGGGTCCTGGCTACCTGCGGCATCTATTGGCTATTCGAAACGTGGGCAAAATCAGAAAAGTCTATTAATTTGATAACTTATATAATTTTTATTTTTATTTTTATAACTAATAGGATATTCAGTGAATGCACCGAGCAAAACGTTCACCACCTTTCATACGTTCACCACCTGTAACTCGATCAAGACATCTAGCCAATATTGTCGCCATTGATTTTTCTTTAGAATAGTCATCTAGTCGACCGAATACTCCAATTCAAATTTTAGATAATCCATTTTTTAAACCCGACCTCACAATTGAGAACCCGGAGGATATTCAAGGATAAATCAGAGATCCTGAACCACTAATCATTCCTCCTGAACCATAAATCATACAACCAGAGATTGTCGAGGAAGAAACCATTAAATCAGAATCCTCTAGTGATTCAGATTCAACAAATCCAATCATGGAAAATCAGGAACCTCTAAGTATGAAAGACCGAATGAGGGCTACACGCACGGGCCAAGGTCATGCAATTACTCAACCATACATTAATGCGCCAGATTATGAAATCAAGGGACAAATCCTACACATGGTAACTAATCAATGCCAATTTAGTGGTACGCCGAAGGAAGATCCAAACGAACATCTTGGTACCTTTAATAGGATATGTACTCTATTCAAGAAGTTGAGGATGAACAGATCTATCTCATGTTATTTCCCTGGACTTTAAAGGGAGAAGCCAAAGATTGGTTAGAATCGTTACCTGAAGGGGCGATTGATACATGGGATGTCATAGTTGAAAATTTTCTTAAAAGATTCTTTCCGACATCTAAAGCCGTGAGACTTCAAGGAGAAATTGTTACGTTCACGCAAAAGCCAAATGAAACTCTATATGAAGCGTGAACAAGATTTGGAAAGTTGTTGAGAGGATGTCCTCAACATGGTTTAGACACTTATCAAATAGTACAAATATTCTACCAAGGATGCGACATTACTACACGAAAAGACATCGACATAGCAGCTGGTGGTTCCATTATGAAGAAAACCGCAACTGAAGCTTACAAAATTATTGATAACACAGCCTCTCACTCATATGAGTGGCATCAAGAAAAAGACATCGTTAGATCATCTAAAGCGGCTATAGCCGATTCTAGCCATGACTTTGATTCCATTTCTGCAAAGTTAGACGCTTTTGAGAGACGAATGGAAAAGATGACTAAAGATATTCACGCAATACGCATTAGTTGTGAACAGTGTGGAGGACCACATTTGATAAAAGATTGTCTCAGTATTGAACAAACAATGGAACAAAGAGAGAATGTTTCATATATAAACCAAAGGCCTAGAAATAATTATCAGAATAATTATCAACCGCCAAGACTAAACTACAATCAAAATCAGAATTATAACTGAAATGTTCCATATAATAACCAACAAGGTCCTAGCAATCAACAAGTATCTAATAATACTTACAACCAGCAAAGACCTATTTTTCCAAATAAACCACCACAAACCGATGATAAAAAGCCAAATTTAGAAGATATGATGTCGAAGTTAGTTGAATCTCAAACGCAGTTTTTCACATCTCAGAAACAAACCAATGAACAAAATGCTCAAGCATTTAGAAATCAACAAGCTTTAATCCAAAATCTGGAACAAGAAGTAAGCAACCTAGCAAGGTTGGTAGGTGAAAGAAAACCAGGGAGTCTACCTAGTGATACAAATGCTAACCCCCAAAATGAAACAGCTAAAGCCATTACCACAAGAAGTGGTATTACACTTAAACCACCTGAAATACCTGTAATCTCTGATGACCCTATTCCTATTCCACAAGCACCACAGCCTGAGCAAGATAAGAAAACAGAACCGATAGTTGAAAAGGTTAATGAAGATAACACAGTTAAGGCAAAGCCTTATGTTAAACCATACCAACCACCGCTTCCTTACCCGAGTAAAATGAGAAAAGAAAGACTTGAAGCCGAGCAATCCAAATTCTTGGATATGTTTAAACAAATAAATGTCAACCTTCCTTTCATTGATGTGATTTCAGGAATGCCAAGATATGCTAAATTCTTGAAAGATCTAATCACAAATAGAAAGAAAATGGAAGAACTCTCGGCTGTTACTATGAATGCTAATTGTTCTGCAGTGCTATTGAATAAACTACCAGAAAAACTCTCAGATCCAGGAAGTTTCACAATTTCATATTTTCTGGGTAGTCTTAGTTCAATAGAAGCATTGGCAGACTTAGGTGCTAGTATAAATTTAATGCTGTATTCATTGTACGCTAAACTAGACCTTGGAGAATTGAAACCAACAAGAAAAAGCATACAACTAGCCGATCGATCAGTAAAATATTCTAGAGGGATAATGGAGAACATGCTAGTTAAAGTTGGTACTTTAGTATTTCCAGTAGATTTTGTTATTCTGGACATGGAAGAAGATTCTCGAGTTCCTCTTATATTAGGAAGACCATTCTTAAACACGGCTAAAGCAATAATAGACGTGTTTGGTAAGAAACTGACCCTAAGTATAGAGGACGAGAGTGTTACCTTTTCTGTTGATAGAGCCATGCAACAACCGCAATCTGCAGATGATACATGTTATTATATTCAAACTATAGATTCACATGCAAAATTGTTACAAGAATTTCCAGAATTACAAGGAACAGGAGAATGTTCTTTAGGAGAAGGAACTGAACCAATTGATGAAGCTGAAATGTTAGCTACACTTATGGCTAATGAATATGAACCAACAACAGAAGAACTTCAAATGCTAAAAGAGGAAGACAGATATCGATACAAATCATCGATAGAAGAACCACCGATATTAGAGTTAAAGCCACTTCCAACCCATTTGGAATACGCTTATTTACATCCTGTAATAATATCGTCTTCTCTTACGGAAAATGAAAAATCTCAACTCATTTCTGTGCTAAAAGCTCATAAACCAGCTATTGCATGGAAGATTCATGACATTAAAGGCATAAGTCCTTCGTATTGCACATATAAAATCCTTATGGAAGAAGGTCATAAAACATATGTGCAATGCCAACGAAGACTAAATACTAATATGCAAGATGTTGTTAAGAAAGAAATTATTAAACTGCTCGATGCAGGTTTAATTTATCCAATCTGTGATAGTCCATGGGTAAGTCCAGTTCAATGCGTACCTAAGAAGGGTGGCATGACTGTCATCACAAATGAAAAAGATGAGCTTATTCCTACTAGGACTGTAACAGGATGGCGTGTTTGTATTGATTATAGAAAATTAAATGACGCCACCAGAAAAGATCACTTTCCCTTACCTTTCATTGATCAAATGTTGGAAAGGTTAGCTGGGAACAGTTACTATTGTTTTCTTGACGGTTTCTCCGGATACTTTCAAATTCCAATAGCACCAGAAGACCAAGAGAAAACCACATTCACGTACCCTTATGGTACTTTTGCTTACAAACGCATGCCATTTGGACTTTGCAACGCCCCTGCAACCTTTCAAAGGTGCATGATGGCGATTTTTCACGACATGATAGAAGAATGCATGGAAGTTTTCATGGATGACTTTTCAGTCTTCGGTGATACTTTTGAAATATGTCTAGTTAATCTTGAACGAATGCTTATTAGATGCGAACAATCAAATCTAGTTCTTAATTGGGAGAAATGCCATTTCATGGTTAAAGAAGGCATCGTTCTTGGTCATAAAATTTCAAAGGAAGGAATTGAAGTAGATAGAGCTAAAGTAGATGTAATTGCTAAACTTCCACATCCCACCAATGTTAGAGGAGTTAGGAGTTTTCTAAGGCATGCCGGTTTTTACCGACGTTTCATAAAAGATTTTTCTAAAATTGCCACTCCTATGAATAAACTCCTAGAAAAGGATGCTCCATTCATCTTTTCGGATGAATGCATCAAATCTTTTAATATTCTTAAAGAAAAACTCACTAATGCGCCGATCATGATAACTCTAAATTGGAATCTACCATTATACCTCATGTGCTATGCAAGTGATTTTGCAACGGGAGCCGTTTTAGGACAAAGGATTGAAAAACAATTTCAACCTATTTATTACGCTAGTAAGACGTTACAAGGAGCATAAACGAATTACACAACTACTAAAAAAGAACTCCTTGCTATTGTCTTTGCTTTTGACAAATTTCGTTCATATCTCGTTCTAGCTAAAACGGTGGTCTATACCGACCATTCTGCTCTTAGATACCTATTTTCAAAATAAGATGCCAAACCATGATTAATCCGTTAGATCTTACTCTTACAAGAGTTCGATATTGAGATCCGAGACAAAAAGGGAGCAGAAAATCTCGCCGCTGATCATCTTTCTCGCCTTGAAAATCCTTAATTAGAAGTTCTAAATGAATCGGCCATGCAAGATAACTTTTCTGATGAATATCTATTGAAGATCGATTATAATGAAATTCCATGGTTTGCAGACTATGAAAACTACTTAGTATGTGGATTCCTTGAAAAAGGGTTGTCGTACCAAAAACGAAAGAAATTCTTTAAACACTATTTCTGGGAAGATCCACATTTGTTTAAAAGTTGTCCCAATGGAATAATACGCCAATGCGTATTCAGAGATGAAGCTAGTCAAATCTTAAACCATTGTCACACAGGACCAACAGGAGGGCATTATGGGCCTCAACTCATAGCAAGGAAAGTCTACGACGCTGAATTCTATTGGCCTACAATTTTCAAAGATGCACACCTTCTTTGTAAATCCTGTGATGCATGTCAAAGGGCTGGAAAAATAAGTCAACGTGATGAAATGCCACAAAATGTCATTCAAGTATGTGAAGTATTTGACGTTTGGGGTATTGACTTTATGGGCCCATTTCCAAAATCTCATAATAATCTCTACATTCTCGTTGCCATTGATTATGTATCTAAATGGGCGGAAGCACAAGCTCTCCCAACTAACGATGCACGAGTTGTAGTCAACTTCTTAAAACGTCTTTTTGCTAGGTTCGGAACACCGAAAGCTTTAATAAGTGATCGGGGTACTCATTTTTGTAATAATCAACTTGAGAAAGTTCTCAAAAGATATGGAGTAACTCATAAAATTTCAACCGCTTATCATCCACAAACAAGTGGACAAGTTGAAAATACCAACCGAGCTTTAAAACGTATTCTAGAAAAAACCGTAGGATCAAATCCGAAGGAATGGTCCATGAAATTGAAGGATGCACTCTGGGATTTTAGAACAGCCTACAAAACTCCAATTGGCACCACACCTTTTAAACTCGTTTGCGGAAAAGCATGTCACCTTCCAGTAGAAATTGAGCACAAAGCATTTTGGGCTTTAAAGACATGTAATCTTGATTTACATGAAGCCGAACGTCTACGGTTAAGTCAACTAAACGAATTAGAAGAATTAAGACATGATGCATATGAAAATTCGTTAATCTATAAGGAAAGAATGAAAGAAATGGCATGATAAAAGAATCAGAAGTTCAAAAGAATTTAAGGAAGGAGACAGAGTTCTTCTTTTCAATTCACGATTCAAGCTATTTTCTGAAAAATTGAAATCAAGATGGTCTGGACCATTCATAGTCAAAAGAGTTTTCCCATACGGAACAATAGAGTTAATAAATTCAAATGAGATTGAATTTAAGGTTAATGGTGAGACGACCCGTCCTAATCCATAAGGACGAATACAATAACATATGGTTACATTGCGAGGTATTTGACCTCTATATGATACACTTTACAAACATTGCATTCGTTTTTAAAAGAAAAACTTTCATTTTATCGAAAGTTGACGGCATGCATACCACTTCATCCAATATCCAAACTATGAATGACTTAGTAATAATCTTGTTGAACTCAACGACTAGAATGCAATGTCTTTTAAAATATGCCATGATTGACTCCAAGTAATATCTCTAAAATGAGTAAATGCACAGCGGAAGATTTCTTTCATACCTAAGAATAAACATGCTTAAAAGTGTCAACCAAAAGGTTGGTGAGTTCATTAGTTTATCATAAACATTTATTTCCATCATTTTAATAGACCACAAGATTTTCAGATATTTAATTGTACACGTAACCCGAGTACAAAATAGTACGCATAACCTGCGAATTAAAAAAATCATTTATATGGTGAACACCTGGTAACCGACATTAACAAATGCATCTAGAATATCCCCAATATACAGGTACACTCATCTGTATATAAAATCGAAGTACTAAAGTATCCGTAACCCGAATGGGACGTGTCAAAGTCCATAGATCTATCTTCAGGATTCGAGTCAATTTGGGGGTCTGTTCCCAAATTCTTAGGCTACCAAGCTTTTTAAAGGGTGATATCCGGTATAATAATTCAACCATAGAATGTAGTTTCAAGTACTTGTGTCTATTTCGTAAAACAGTTATAAAAGCAGCGCATGTATTCTCAGTCTCAAAAATATCTATATAAAAAGGGAGTAATGAAACTCACAATACTGTATTTTGTAGTAAAAATACATATGACGAAACTGAACAATGCAGAGTTGACCTCGGATTCACGAACCTATAGCAAGTATATATATTAACACATATAATTAACATGTAATAATAATCAAACTAGTTTATATATATATTACTTATTTAATTTAGTAATATATTTGTAATTTCAAAGGTTATATACATTTATTTTGTATATTAATATTTATATATATAGTTATACTAATACATCTATATCTATATAATTTATATTGTTAAATCAAAATTTGTTATATAAAAATATTTATGCAAATAATGTTATTATGTTTGTAGTACTACAAATACTGTAATAATAAAAATATTAATGATAATAATAATGATAATAAAAATTATATATAAAAATCATGTTAATAAAAATAATAATAATAATAATAATAATAATAATAATAATAATAATAATAATAATAATAATAATAATAATAATAATAATAATAATAATATTACTTATATTAATAATATTAATAACAATAATAATGGTAATAATAATATTAAAAATAATAAGAGTTATACCACTTATTATTTTCATTATCATCCATCAATTATCATCATCTTAACATCATCATCATCATGCACAACATCATCTCATTCTCCATCATCATCATAATCATATCATCGTATTTCTTCATAATCTATATCACTTCTGTCTCCTTATCAACACTATCATAATCGATCATCATCATCGTCTTTCACCATCAATATCACGATTATCATCACATCTTCGTGAATCCTCACCATCACTCCTATCATTATCACCACATCAACAATCATAATCATCATCAAGCATAATAAACTCATCATCTTCATTATCATTTCACGTCATAAACATCCTCACATGATGGATTTGATTTTTTCGTGGCCCAATCAGATTAGGCAGCCCAACAGCTTCATTATTTACGGCCCAATTTCCTTGTATTTCATGGATAAAAAAATAAAAAATAAAACAGCCCACCAATCGTTTTTAAATAACAATAGCAGATACGCTAGTTTTATGTTGCTATTACAGCTGAAACGGTTTCGTTGGAGATCATTACCCCTACGTGGCAATAACAAAAAGATGATTAGAACACTTGGTTCCACTTGAGTAACCCACTTCGATATGCTTGTTTAATTAGATCCACCAACTAGCCGAATATCATAAGTCAAAAAGGCATTTTTATTATATATTAAATCGAAACAGAAAGTAATCAACTTGCCTCAGTCACATTCGATCACTATAGCTATAGTATAAAAAAATGTTTGGTTTGTGTCATTATTGAACAGAAACCTGTAGCGTAACAGCAAAAATTAGCGTGATATAATAATGGTGTTTGGCTTCGGTTTTGCAACGGAAAAAGAAACAGCGCATAGGCAGTTGTTGTTGATGACTGTTAGTGGTGGTCTCGAAACAGGAAGTAGAACCAAAGGTGGTGGGTTTCGAAAAAGGGGATGGTTTGATGGTGGTGAACCGAAAATGGTTGTAGTAATTATGGTGGTTTAATGGGTTGAACAAGAATAAAAAAAATGGCAATAATTACAAGTTAAATAACGGCTGTAGCAAGATGTTGTTGGGTGATTTTTTATGGTTGTTGTTATTGACCAGTTCAAACAGAAACAAAGAGATAAAAGTAAACGTAGCATGCAAGTGGTGTTGTAAAATAGTTGTTCAAAAAAAAAGAAAATCCAGCAGGTGGATCGTGGTAGCTCACGATGGTTGTGATGAGGTTTCAAGGTATTATAGTGGCTGTGGAGTTGACGAATGAAAACTACAATAGCAGCAGCAACAATTATACTCAAGGTGTTTGTATAATGGCCGTTATGGTCGATCACGACAAATAGAATGACATAGGTCCAAAGGTTGTGTTGGTGATGATGGTTTTTATGGTGGTCATATGGGTAGTGAAGGCTCATGGTGGTGTGGTGGTTCTTGGTGGCTCCGGTGAGGGTGTTGATCGTAAACCGACAGTAGTAGTAGCGATGGCTATTGGGTTGATATATGCATATCATTTTTATGTATACATTATATATATATATATATATATATATATATATATATATATATATATATATATATATATATATATATATATATATATATATATATATATATATATATATATATGAGATATATATGCATGTTACTTAGTTAATAATAATTTTAATAATATAATACTATAATAATGAATCTGCAAGTGGAGTTTAAAGAGACGCACAATAATTTCTAATCAATTCACGGGTAATGGGTAATGAAACAAGTGGTTTCTGAATATATTAATAATATCGATTATTAAATTTAATAAACGTGTCATTATGAAAAGCAAATATGACAGCCTTTTCATTTGTTTTCTTTCTATCGACATCAATTAACGGTGTATTATATCTTGCCCCATTATTAATCAGTGGCGGATAAAAGTCTTCAGAAAAATCCCAAATTTTTAGATTAACTATATTTATTTATTTTGGTCATTATGGTATAAAATTCGATCATTAATTATTAAATAAAATTACATTAAATATTCACTCCCAACCCCTAGTAAAATATAAAAAGTTTTGAAATTTGACAAACAACTTCTACATATATTATTATTAAGCCTAAAATTTATAAAACTCATTTTCGAATCACCGTTTATTTTAAAATTACATAAGTTTGAATTTAACTTGCTTAATATTAATCGAAACATCAAACGAGTATTACAATCATTTAATATTTATTTTTAATATACTTTATTTATATATAGAGATATATTTTAAATAATAATTATTATAATATCCTATTTTTATTTTATTAATTTTTAATAACAACAACATATAATACTTCAAATTATATTTTGAATTATTATTTATATATACATACACACATATCTATTTACAATTAATTGTTCGTGAATCGTCGAGAGCGGTCGAAGGTCAATTGAATATATGAACATCGTTCCAAAATTTTTGAGACCCAACATTACAGACTTTGCTTATCGTGTCGGGAACATATAAAGATTAAGTTTAAATTTGATCAAAAAATTTCGGGTCGTCACAAATGGTCACAGAGTTAAACATTACATAGATAATCCAATGGAAGTTGAAGATGAAGTTAATCACAATTTCGACACCACAGCTAACTAAGTGTAGAAAGATTCGAATATTTTAAGGGTAATATGAATTTCTGTTAGAGTTAGATGTTCTGTTTTCGTGTAGTTCTCGAGAATGGAATTCGATTGGTCTTTCCCTAGCAGACCCTAAAGAACTAGTCTTCTCCCTCCATTCTGAATTTTTATTTCTTTTAGGTTCTACGAGATGAAGAATTCCTTTGATTTGAACCATGGTCTACTACTACACGCTATGATTACTAAACATAATAATAACATCTTTCCAAGTGAACTGGTATCATTCATAAGAGGAAAAATGGATGAAGTAAGGAAAGAACTCAGGAAAGATCATCATAAGATACATTTTGGCAAAGGAAAATCAAAATCCGCAACAAAAAGAAGAGCACGACACCTTGAAATATGTCATAAATGCGGAAAATGGTCACACGAAGGTAAATATTCGAACAATCAAACACATTCCAATTCTAAATTCGTTACTCTATGCAGAGAAGGACCGTTCATATGTTTAGAATAAAAGTTATTGAAAAATCGAGGTTACGCCTATGTAGCTATGGAAAACTAAATCGAACGACTCTCCTATGAGTCGGCTAAAGCAGGTCTTTGAGAATTCTATCTCACGGGTAAGTATGTACAGTTTTTATTTATTGCTTTTAACCTTTTGATAATAAACGCTGAATCATTCGCTATAAAGTATTAAATTGATATTCAATAAAATTAGGTATGCGAAACCGAAATTATTGATATCATACAAAAATTTAATTCATCACTGCGAAATTTACCGTTTATTCATAAGGTATAAATATCTTTAATCAATCAATCCAAAATATTTCAGAAATTCGTCAAGAGTAAAACTAGGTAATATAGCCGAAATTACTTTATTCAAAAGAGGGGTGTATATTTTTGTAAATATTTGATTGATTAAAGTGGGATAAAAGACCAAAAAGATTTTAAATTTATTTTTACCATGTTTTTAAAATTAATATTATTTTAATATGTAATTATATTATTATAAACTAATATATTTAAATATTAATGATATTTATATGAAATTTTATTTTATGCATTTTTAAATTTAAGTTTGGTGTGAATTTAAAAAAAAAAATTACTTTATTTCATTAAGTTAAAAATTTGATATTTAAAATTCATCGTGAGTTGAAGACTAGGTCGTTGAACCGAAATTGCTTTACCCAAGGGCGGGGCGACAAATTTTGTTATCATTATTTTTAATTTTATTGATTTAAAGTATGCCAAAAACATTAAAAAAAAACCAAAAAATCTTTACTTTTAAAACAATCGCTTTGAAATGACAAATTTTACAAATTTTGTAGAGGGACGAACTAGGTGAACGTATCGAAACGCCCTCAATCTTAAAAGAAACAAAATTTTAAAAAAGTTAATCAAATTTTGTTTTAATAATTAAAGGTTCTATAAAAAAAATATATATATATATTCGGGGTCCCATGCGATCGCATGGGATATAGCCTATAACCTCATGCGATCGCATGAGGCTGAAAAACTGGGCAGGATAAATTCCAGTCGACTTCTCTGCTTTCTCACAAAAACACACACAAATACACGAACACTCTCAAATTTCACTATTTTTTCACTAAAATTCACGAAATTCGTTGCTATAATCCGCTATAAACATGCCTTTCTTCAGATGGGGAAGCAAAAAGGTAGAAATTTCACCCATAAACTCCTAAATTTCCTAATTTTTGTGATAATTAAATTTTTTTACCTAATTTAATTTTGATGATTTATAGTGTAATTAGAGTTAAATTGTTAGTATATTATGCTTGTATAACCTAGATTGATGCCATTTGTCATGATTTGAAGCCTTAAACTTCAAATTTTTTAGAAATCTAGGATTTGTGTTCTTGAGCAATTTGGGGCTTTTTGATATAAACAGGTTATGGCCGATTTTTGTTATGGATTATTGCTAAATTAAGTAGTGTAACATGTTTAGGTAGCTAAATGATCCAAACTTTGATCCTAAACATGATTTTTGAGCATCAAAGTGGACTTTTTAAGTCTAAAATTCATGAACTTGATTATTTTGATGTAAATGCCATTTGAAACTTGTTTAATTGCTAGTAATGGTTATTTTAACATGTTATTTGAGTTGAATGCTTATGAACTTTGTATACCTTTTCATATATGCTTATTTGAAAAATTGTAGAATTGATAAAAATATGAAAATGAGTATAAGTTTAATATAGATTAAACATGTTATTGTAATTGTTTTAATTTGTTATTTTGCTAACACTAATGCATATTTGGATGCACAAATTTTGTGTTTAATGTGTTTTGCAGAGAAATACAGATACGGATGGTGCATCATCGTCTAGACAACATGAACAAGAACCTGAACAAGAATCTGATCAAGAACCACAACCGGAACCACAACCTGAACAACAACAACATTATGATCAACACATGCTATATTATGAGCCGGAACCACTGTTTTACGCTCATTATCGTCAATTTCAGCCTCACCCGAGGATTATTCACCCACTTATCGATGACCAACAGTTACATCCCAACCTAAGATTCGATCGTTGTTGGACAGAATACCCGAAATTTCAAAAGAACATGCACATTCTTTACCACAAAAATATTGAAATGCCTCGGGTAATCGATTGGGAGCCTTTGGAAGCGGTTAACCTAGCCGAACCGGTTAGGGATTTACTAGTCCAGAGGTATGGTAGCTCTACATTTAACGATTGGATCCGCTTATTTACTACACGTAGAACTATATATAGAGAATGGTGTGTTGAATTGCTTAGCACTATAGAGTTAAATAATGAAGTTACTATGATAGGAGATAAAAGTTTTATTAGATTTCTTTTAGGAGGTACAATGTACAGAATGTCCATGTTGGACATGGCTAGAGCTTTATTAATCTACACCCCCGCTGAGATTATTACACCTGATTGTAATAGTTTAATTACTGAAGGTGAAAGAGTAGATAAGAATTTTGACGCTAACGCCATATGGAAGCGTATGTCAAGATTTAAGGAATTTACGCGGGGTGGAAGACACTCCTACTTAGATATTGATAGAGCAGAGCTCTGGGTAATACATAGATTCTTAGCAAACTCAATTACACAAAGGGTTAGAAACAAGGAAAAAATGACCTTAAACGATTTATTTTACCTGAAGTGTATTCGAGACCCGAGGAGCTTTGTTAACATTCCTTATTACGTAGGCCATTATCTTTCTAAAGTTGTTGAGGGTATGCAAGCAGGAAGTATTATAGGGGGTGGTATTTTTGTTACTCTCATTGGAGAGTACTTAGGTGTAGATAAAGAACATGGGGGTCCGATGATAGAGATTGAGGAACAAGCCGAGAGCATAGGCTTGCAGGTTTATCAAGGTGCAAAGGTACTAAAACGGAGGCACAATATGCCAAAACCATATCATGGCACCCATCCACAGGTAGAGAGGGGTTCGGATGAGGAGATGGAGGAAGCAGATGACATTAGGGATGTCATTAGGGATAGTTATACTGATGTCTTCCAGCATGTAGATGAGGTGGGAATGAATAACCAGACTAGGCATCATCAGTATGAGCAGTGGAGAGCCAGGGATGAGTATGAGCACTCCAGGCGATGCCAACATGATAGCTGGCAAGTTCATCAGCACCAAATCATGAGCCAGCTATCATATCAGGTACCACATAACTACATCCCGACTCGGCCTGCTTTTTATCCACCACATCAGCCCTACATACGACCACCCTTTGACCTGTACGACCCCAACCAAGCCTACCAGGACACCTATCACCAACCATGGAACCCGAGCGATGATATGAACTGGAATCCCTATCCAAATCAATAGTGTTCCATTGGTGATTTCTTATCTTTTATTATTTTTATCTATTTATGTTAAACATTTAACATTTTGATACTTTTATGTAATGTTTAATATTTTTATTATTGTGTACTAATATTTCATTTTTGTAATTTGAAAGTGGGATATTAAGTCCCATTTCAAAATACCATGCATGTTTATATTTGTGTTGTATGTATTTTATCTCATGTACACAATATGGTAAAACAGCGCATTTTCAAAGACTGGCATTAAGTTCAGCAAAAGCAACTAATTTTTGACTACAAGATGCAAAATATATGTGAAATAACAACTGCAGGAATGAACAAATGATGTGCACCATTTATCATTCAAACAAAAAACAATATGTTTGGAAACTTTGGTAAAATTTAATCATTTTTCTACGCTAATCACCCTCAATAATTTAAATTGTTACTGATTTCTTGCAAATGAGGGCATTGCAAGATCTTAAGTGTGGGAAGGGATTAAATTCTCTCAAATTTTAAAAAAAAAATTGACTTATACACTTGATTTAATAGCCACCGTTAAACTTTACTAGTAACGCAATAGTTGTATTAGAATCTAGTGCTCTCTGATAATAAAGAACAGCCCTAGTCTTATATACTGACTACCCACTTCTAGTAAAAATTTTAAAATTTTTTCAACTAATTGAACTCAAAATCATGTTTATACATATTTATGAACGATAAAACTAGGTGTTAACACCGAAATTATTGTTACCTCGGAAAGGACATAAATTGAGAAACAACCTAAAACGCTTGAATTCATTTAAAATGGAATAGAAGAGAATAAAAAGGCAAAGAAAGAAAAATAAAAGCCAAGTGTGGGAAAAATTTACCAAGTTATTTAAAACATATATCACATATTTTTGTACAAATAATTGAAGGTACTTTTGTTTTGGACGATATTAATCAGTTTTACCCAGCTTATTGTAATATAAATGGAATTTAAAAGGAAGTAAAGTCTTCCGAGAAAAAGACACGCGCTTCTTGATTTAGGTCAGGAAGTTGTCGTCCAGACCAGTTGTAGAGTCTAAGAAAAACCTTGAAAAGTTTTCTCGAAAATCAGCTGGAAATCCACGGACCTCAGCATCAAACAGGGTTGCCAAGTGGTCAGACTTATCCTAACCATGAGAGGATCTGTCTCGTACAATAGGGGGCACCGTGCAAATTAGCTTATAAGACTAATGAATCAGATCCCCAGAAAGGATAATCTCTTTAAAGATCAAAAATCAGCATTTAAGCCTGATATTACTCAATCCTTGAGATTGACCTTAAAGATTGAGAATTACAAACTCATGGAATTCGATGATATCTAAACTCGAGCTTGAACGAGAAAATATTTTGATCAGAATTACAAACCGATTTGTTTTCTGAAAACCCATTTTCAATGCGTTCATTACCATTGAACGTAAAATCCTAGGAATTCACCTGAAATTCATTAGGTCACCTGAACCAAATCGGGTGTCAACCGTAAGAACGGTGGTTGCATAGCATGGTCGAAGACAGGACCTTGTGCCAGACCAAAAAACTATAGGGTGATCTTTAATATTGCTCCTACAAAGGATAGTAATTGCATCCGACACATTATAGACCATAATCAAAAGCATATCATTAGACATTGCCTTAACAGTTGCTTGTTCAACGCTTTCCTTTACAACCGGACGGTAGTTTACCGAAAGGTAATATACGGAGCAAGTATACTGGACGTGTTGCTTTCCTAATACAAGGTTAGCAAGTGGGTGACACAAAACCATAAGTTTTGAGCTAAAATTTTCAAATCTGAAACCCACAAAAACATTTTGCAAGCACCAGTGAAGGGTTATTCCGGAAAACTTATCTAGGGTAAAAGCTAGATTGAATTTTCAAAAGATCAAATGTTTTCATAAAGATCCAATTTCCTAAAGAATCTAAATTTTTATAGTTATGTGGGACTGTAAACCACATCGTTACTACCATTGTTCATACCGCTGTATTAAAATCACTGATGTACAAAGTGTGAAGAATAAAGAAGTGATTCTAGTAAAGTTATATTCAAGTTCTATATTGCTTGAGGACAAGCAACGGTCAAGTGTGGGAATATTTGATAATGCTAAAAACGAACATATATTTCATAGCATTATCCTTCAAGAAAGACAAGCTTTTAGTTTCAATTGTTCTATTTACAAGTGATATTCGTTTAAATAATAAAAGGTGAAGACAAAAGACAGATTCGACGATTTGAAGACGCAAATGACCAAAAAGCTAAAAAGTACAAAGTACAATCCAAGTGGTTCAATTTATTGATGAGAAACGTCTCAAAATCACAAGAGTACAAACCGCAAAAAACAAAGTACAAGATATTAAATCGTACGAAAGGACGTTCGAAAATTCGGAACCAGGACATGAACCAACTTTCAACGCGCGACGCAATGGACCTAAAATTACAAGTCAACTATGCACATGAATATAATATATATATATATATATATATATATATATATATATATATATATATATTTATATATATATATATATATATATATATAATTATATTATTAAAAACCGTCAGCAAGCTAGAAAACAAGATGAAGTGAGCTGTCCCAGGAGGCCATGCGATCGCATGGCCTGGTAGTTATAAATCCATGTGATCGCATGGGAAGAAATCACAGGCCAAGTGCTATAAATAGTGAACGAATTGGACGAGTTATTTACACCTTCATCATACACTTCTCTGCACTCTCTCAAATATATTTATATTTATTTTATAATTTTAATTTTAATATTAAATTAATAATAATAAGGTTATAGTGGTGAATGTTTTAAGTTTGTAAGTCGAAATTCTGTCCGTGTAACACTACGCGATTAATACTCATTGTAAGTTATGTTCAACCTTTTTAAATTAATGTCTAGTAGCTAAGTTATTATTATGTTTATTTAAGCCGAAGTAATCGTGATGTTGGACTAAATATTAAGACGGGGTTATTGGGTTTTGGACCATAATTGGGGTTTGGACAAAAGACCGACACTTGTGGAAATTGGACTATGGGCTATTAATGGGCTTTATATTTGTTTAACTGAATGATAGTTCGTTAATTTAATATAGAGATTTACAATTTGACTTATCTATAAATAACCACATACACTCGATCGGATACGATGGACGAGATATTTATAAATACTAATAATCGTTCATTTAACCGGACACGGGAATGGATTAATAGTCAATGGACTCATTAAAACAGGGGTGGATTACATACAAGGACACTTGGTTTAATTGTTAATAAAGTATTAAAACCTTGGATTACCCGCAGTCGATAACCTGGTGTAATTATAAACAAAGTATTAAGACCTTGTTACAGTTTAAGTCCCCAATTAGTTGGAATATTTGACTTCGGGTATAAGGGTAATTTGATGAGGACACTCTCACTTTATATTTATGACCGATGGACTGTTATGGACAAAAACCATATGGACATATCGAATAATCCAGGATAAAGGACAATTAACCCATGGTAATAAATTAAAATTAACACGTCGAACATCATGATTACGGAAGTTTAAATAAACATAATTCCTTTATTTTATATCTCATCGCACTTTTATTTATCGTCATTTTATTTATCGTACTTTAAATTATTGCACTTTTAATTATCGCACTTTTATTTATCGTCATTTACTCTATGCTTTAAATTAAGTTGTATTTACATTTAATATTTTACATTAGGTTTTAATTGTGACTTAAGACATAAAATTGACAAACCGGTCACTAAATGGTAAAAACCCCCCTTTATAATAACAATAATAATACTTATATATATATATATATATATATATATATATATATATATATATATATATATATATATATATATATATATATATATATATATATATATATATATATATAGCGTTAAACTCAGTTAGCTCCCTGTGGAACGAACCGGACTTACTAAAAACTACATTACTCTACAATTAGGTACACTGCCTATAAGTGTTGTAGCTCGGTTTAGGTATATCCATTCAATAAATAAATAAATAACTTGTGTAAATTGTATCGTATTTAATAGTATTTCGTAATAAAATAATATCTATTTCGTACTACACCTTGAACAACATCAGTTGCCTTTTAAAAATGAGATCTCGGGGAGAAATAAGGAGCTACAGTAGGGGATGGTTAAACCGAAACCGATTAACATCGTACATGTTCTTCAATTTTCTGGAGGATTCAAAGGTTGTTGATTTTTGGAAACTTTTTAAACAATACGGGATGGTGAGAGATGTCTATGTACTTGGGAAACATCTTCACAACGACAAAAAGTTCGCGTTTGTTAGGTTTGCGAATGTAAGTGATAATTCCAGGCTACTACAATCACTTGAATCTATCAATTTCAATGATTCTGAGGATTCTAGGATTAAGATCTTCATGTCAACGGTTCGAGCTCCTAAACAGAGTAATAAAATTCCCTCCATGAATTGTACCATTCCACGAGCTAATGTGGGTTTTAATGCTAATAAGTTTCAAGATGGTCGTTCGTTCACTGATGTTTTGGGTCGAGATAAGAGAGATTTACGCGATTCCCTCAATGATTTAAGAAGAAGAAAGACTGGTTATGATGGGAATGCATCAACACTTGAGGTGAAACACAAAGATAAGGTGATACATATTGGTGATGATTCATGTGATGATAACAATGAATTGTTGAAGAAGGCAATAGTTGCTGATGCAAAGAATCCCACTATTCTTGAGAACCTGGAATCGATACTTAATGCTGAAGGTTATGCAGATGTAGAAGTCAAGCGTTTAGGGGGTCTAGGTATCATGCTTGTTTTTTCTTCAACTGAAGCAGCAAAAAAGCAGTTGAAGGTAGTCACTCACTTAATAAGTGGATTCATAAAATTAGCAAGTGGGATTTTTCTTCTTGGCCAGAAATTCGTATGGCGTGGCTATCAATAAGTGGGGTACCAATACCTTGTTGGTCTGAGCGTACCTTTTCTTCGATTACTGAATGGTACGGTGTGGTTTACTTGTTAGAAAATTGTACAATTATAGACAACCAAAGTTTGTTAAATGGTAGAGTTTTCGTGAAGCTTTATGATCCTGAAGTGGTTAAAGACTCTTTAAAACTATGTACAAGTCCAAAGTTTTCTTTGTTAATGTTAATAAAGAAATTAATGTGGTTAAGAAGGGGGTTAAGAAGGATAAATTTGAAGGTCATGGCTGTGCTAATTCTTGTCGTAAGTGCTTTCATGATGATAATTCATATTACAGTGATTCTGATTACATTGATTCAGATGAGTATTTCAGTGACGAGGATAATCATAAATCTCCTGATGATGATGAATTCAGGCTTTACAATTATGTTCTTAAAAGTGATGATGAAGAAGTTGAAGATTCAAAATTTTTCATCGATTCAAAAGATTTTGGCGATGATATTCCGGTTGAGGTGATTTCTCCGGTTGTTTCTCAAGGGTTGAATATTGAAGATGAAGATTCTGGTAGCTTTTGAACACGTGATAACAGTAATAATGATGAGGTTGTAGGGGAAACCTAAGAAAAGGATAACGGCCATGAAGCCTTTTCCAATGCTGACATTAATGATGGGAGTAACCCAAATTCCAATAAGGTGGGTGAAGCGTGTATTCTAGAGGACCAATCACTGCAGGGTTTTAAATCCCCCAATAAAATATGCCACAAGGATAATACCGGTCCCAGCCCAGTTAATAATGATTCTAAAAAGCATGTTGGGCCAAAAGATAATGGGCCTTGTTAGTCCCTAAAGAAGCCTAGATCGAACGGTTTGTAAGTTGATTAGTGGGTTAGAAGTATTAGTTATTCAAGAACACTTGAGAGAAAAGGATAAGATAAGAAGTGCAAAATGGATAACTAGTTGCATTAGAAGTGGGGAGGTTGTTTATATATGACAACCTCCCTAGTTACAAAAGTTACATTGTTACCATGGTAATTACTAGTAAATACATTACAAACAATGATTAAAACCGTGCGCCACTAAACTATTACATAAACATATGTCAACAAAATCCCCCTTGGCGTGTGGTTTTCAAAAAAAAATATCACTTCCTGATCATCAGCTTTGGCTAGCACCTTCTGAGGCCTTCTTCTTTGCTTTTTTCTCAGCTTTCATCGCCTTAATCACGTCACTTCCCGGTGTATAGTTCCTTTCATAGTGTTTGGGAAGGATGAACTGTTTGAGGCTGGTGATTTTGTATTCAAATCGTGGAACATATTGAGAACCCGTGAAGTAGTTCTTCTTCCTGTTAATCCCAACGAAGTATCAAATTGCCTCATGTAAAGCCTGAATTCAAGGAGTTCATTGATGTGATTTTCCATCTCGTTCGTCATCAGCTTTTGATAGTTCCCTATGTTCTCAGTTCATTTGTAAATGTCGAAGAACTTTAAAGCACGCTTGAGGGTTCCATCTGAGTATTTTGGCAGCTCGGATTTGCGAATGAATATGGGCCTTTTGATTTTTTTGCGAAAAATGAAGCCTTCTTCAGGGGCGTCCAAGCAATAGCATATCTTGAATTGAGACAAATCCAGAGTGTCGATGGTTTGATTAGGCGCAGAGAGCAGGATCTTCTTTTGAATTGATTCGACACCTAGCTGAAGATCATATTGAGAGGCAAGTTTAATTCTGTCTTTCATGAACCTTCTCACCCTTTCGATTGCCGTTTCGATAACCCAAGTCTTTCTTATTTTGTCTCTCAACCAATTGTATAGAAACAACACATCAACCGGATTGAGTTCAATCAGATCATACTTCGAGAACGTGTACTCTTGGTCATTTGAACGAATCACTCTAAAAAATGGAGTAAACACTCTCTTAGATAATGACCTGCAGAACACACTATTTATGACGATGATCGGATTCTCTTTCTGGTCTTCCATATCAAACTCATCCCAGTTCTTATAAACTCGCCTTTGATAACGGTACATTATCAACTTGTCCTTGTCATTAAGAAAATCATAACACCCGATTGGTTTGAACCTTTCAGCTATTGGCATGCTTTTGAGTTTATCTTCACCTACGAAGATTCTATAAGCTTATTCCTCCAGCCAACAGCCCTGTAATACTTCTTCATATTGAGGTTCACCAAGTTTGATTGAAAGTGATCTGTGTTTGTTGAATTCTCCTTGTTGAAGATTGGATGATGTGGATTGATCAGGAGTTGGTTGAGCGGTTGGTTTTGGAAACCTTGGTGCAGGTTCACCGGTGTATTCTTGAGTGACAAACCGATCAAATTCATTCAGCTCTTCCTCGTCCAGAGCTTCTATGTTTACGTAATTTTCTTTAGTGAATGCTCCTTCAATGACCGTAGTAGGCTGGGGTTTCAAGTTTTTGAAGTACTCTTCCTCTTCTTCTTCAGATTTTGGTATGATAAGCTGTGGTGCGGATGTGATGATTGTTTCAGACTGGGAGGTGATGGGTTCGATGTCAGGACTTGTGTACACCACCATAGCATGGGTGGTTTCGGCTGAGGTAACCACTGCTTCGGACATTTCAATTTCGGTTTCTACTTCCTCTTTGACATCAACAAACAAGACTTCATCAAAATCATCTTCATCATCAGAGTTGATTGTGATCACGTCATGTCCTTCGGGGGCAACATCATCTTCTTCTACTGTGTATTCGATCCCTTAGACCATTCCTTCAGGCACATTAGAGTCATCAACAATTTCTTTCCCTTTCCTGGAAGAGCTAGGTGGAGTTTGCGTTTGACTGATAGTTTGGGTGATATGCACAGTGGATCTTCCTCTGATATTCTCCCCCTCATGTTGGCCGCCGGAATCGGGGTCATCATGTCGCCGGGAGGAAGATGGTTGATCAACTCGACATGGAACCGGTTTAAGTACATGAGGGTAGTTCGGGATCAGTTAAAGCGAGTTGAGAAGGCCAAGAATAGCTCTTCTGATGTAGTCATCCTCGGAAATATTGACATATAGAAGGTGAGCATGAAATTCATTCTCCCGTTGAAGATAAGTGAGGTTCGGTTGATGAGTGACTGGCGAAGTGATTGGAGGTGATGTCATGATCGGTGGTGATAGTGGAGGTGGTGAAGCATTTAGATCAGGTGGTGAGGATATGATGGGGCGCTGCAGAGAAATGTTAGTGAAAACATCCTGAGATTCTTGACGAAACTCAGTTGTCACCACTGTTGAGCTTGAAAGCTGGGCAGTGAGGCATGTACGAACAGGACTTCCAAGCGATCTTAGAGAGGCAATGTCCGGAGACTTGCATGTCTCTACGCTTGTTATTGCAGTATGAGCTATAGACACTGAACGTTCGGTATAGGACTGCGCCAAATCCCTACGAGCACTAGACACATTTTCAAATTGTTTTTGGCGAATCTCATCTAAATTCGCCCACTCTAACTCATATAAAACAGATGTTTGTGCATCTGAGTGGCTTCCTAGTGTTTGTGAAGGGCTAACGTTTTCTTTTTGCCCTGTCTCTCTCCCGGTCCGCACATCCTCTCTTGATTTTTCAACCACACCCTCATTTCCATCCTTATCACTCCGATCAATATCATGAAGAACCTTCTAGAGTTGTTCAGAGGTTACATTCTTTGGTTTGGATTTCTTTTTCGGCCTAGAGTCACCCTCAATTCTTTTCCCCTCAGAATTTCTTTTCATTGACCCTCGCTTGCTAGATCCCTCACCAGGTGTCCTATCAGCTCCTTGGGCAGGTTCCCTGGGTGGTAGGGGATCCATAGGAGCTCCTATCTCTCTTAAGTAGCTCATTATTCTTGGATCGTCTCTTGGTCCAAGATTTAGTAAGTGAGCAGGTATGAGTTGAGCTTGTACATTCTTGGACCCAATTCTCTTTTGAATATATGAGATGTATTCCTGCTCCACAAGTGGTTCAACCCAATCTCTAGGGATAGGTTCTGGAGTTCTGTTGCTGTCATCAATGATGCCTGAGAGAATGTTTGCGTAGAATCTCTGAAATTGAATGTATGATAGGAGAGGTGCTGAGTGTATTTCTATCATGCCATCCCAGATAACTCGGCCAAAATCAGCAGTTAGAAGGAACACGATTCCATAGAAGATCCTTAACAAGAAGATGATGATGTGGTCAGACCCAGTCTGCATCGGGTTGAAACATCGGTTAACAAATGTATACAGCTTTGCCCATCATTGAGCCATACGTTATTTTTTGAACGCTCTTATCTTTGTAACCTCTCCATCATAACCGAGTTGTTGTATGGCTGGTAACATCTCATTTTCGGAAGGGAATGCATCATATTCAGCTCTTGCAGGGATGTCTAAGAATCTTCTCATGGCAGTTAGAGTGAAAGAAAGTCAGGGGCATCGTCAACAGATGGATGGTGAGTCATGGTGTCCCGCATCAAGAGAAGCTGCAGCTCAGAAGCATGCTCGAACTCAGTGAATACATTGCGCATCGGGTGGTTTAGTAATATGGAGATCCAGTAATTACATGGGGTGGGGACATCTTCATTGAAAAAGGCATTGTTCGACATTGCTGTTATATCATGAGCATGGTTAGATAAAACACAGTTCATATGGTGTGTTTGAAAAGGTTGTGTCAAAAACATTTAATTATTTCAATTAAAATTTGTCAAAGACAGTTTTAAGACATTTCCAACACTTAGAAAATTTTGGACAGAAACACTTTTCGAGCAAGAGAAGGTTTTCAAGCAATAGTGGATTTTCGAGCATGCACTATAACACATTTTTCAGACAGAACATTTTGAGCAGAAAGTTTTCAGTCACTACACCATTTTCAGACATCTTTTTCAGACAAACATTTCGAGCAGCAGGTTTTCAGTCATTACACATTTTTCAGACAGTAAAGGTATTCAGTCAGAACACTTTTTCGAGCATCAAAGGTTTTCGAGCACTCTGTCTGTTTGAATACATATTCATTACTTAGCAGAAAAATCATCAAATTAGGCCAAGTTAAGTTTTAATGAGTGAAATCTATGATAAACCTAACTCGATCAAAAGCATGAATTAAGGCTAAACATCTGATATGCTCAAAAATAGTCATGAACCCTAAAATTGTCCCCTTTTCGAAATTGGAATGACATTAGCATCTAACAATGGATTAGAGGAAGTAAGCATGTTCTATTCATCACAGACATGAACCCTAAGTCAATTTATCCTAACAGGTTTGCATTATAGGTGTAATTGATCAGTTCAAGGTCTTAGGGTTCGAAACCCCTGTGCACACAAAATAGAGATTAAACAAATAGTCATACAAATCATGGCATTTTTTATGTATTTAAGTGATTACAGAGACTATAAAGCTTCTACGAGACAACGAATTTAATCACAAACACATGAATTTTAGAGAAAAAAATACCTATTTGGTTTAAGTGTGAGGAAGGTAAACAGTGATGGTGACGATGGTGTTCCTAGAGAGCAAGTGGGCCTTGAAATTTTTTTAAGTAAGTGAGATTTGAAAGTGATGGGTTAAAAGGTGAACTTTCATCCTTATATAGGCACGTTTTCAGTCGGTTTTGCTCGAGAAACATTAAAACCAGATGCATTGCTCGAAAATTTACACTTTAGGCACAATTTCTCGAGAACCTTCAGCATATGAACTTGCTCGAAAACTTTAAGCAGATTTGGATTTTAATGGGATTTTGGTACATCATGATAACCTTTAAGAATTTTAAGAAATTCTGTTAAATAATCAAGTTAAAGTTTAAACTTTAATTATTTTTCAAAATTTAATTTTCTCAGGTTTTAACATTTATTGAGACCAGGAACCATGAGGCAGTCATATAGACACATCCTCTTAAGGCAGTCACATGGACACATCCTTCGTCATTTGTTGACTGTGATTTTGAGGCAGTCATTTAGACGCATCCTTTTGAGGCAGTCACCGAGACACATCCTCCGTCATTTGTTGACTGAGATTTTTGAGGCAGTCATTTAGACACATCCTCTTGAGGCAGTCCCATGGACACATCCTCCGTCATTTGTTGACTTTTTGAAGTTAACTCCCCCTAGACAGTTGCCAGTTTCAGGAGAGTTAGTTTTGAAAGAGTGAGTTTTACATTGTTATTTGTGTAAAAGTCAGTTTAGATTTTGAAAATCACATTGACACCGGGTCTCACACTGTAATTTATGCGAGAGCCATTGTTCTCATCTCCCCCTCAAAATGTGATGCATCAGATTTTGAAAAATACAATACTCCCCCTAGGCAAGTGCATCACTCCTCCTAGGCACTTGCCAGGATCCTAAATGGAAGAGAAATCAACCATGCCAATTTTACCAACCAGATTTTTAAATGTGGGTTCATCTAGGGCCTTGGTCAGTAAGTTAGCAAGTTGACTTTTGGTGGATACAAAATACAATTCAACATTCCCTTTTTCAACATGATCCTTAATGAAGTGATAGCGAATTTCAATGTGTTTGATTCAAGAGTGGTGAACCGGATTGCTAGTGATAGCAATGGTACTCTGAAAGTCGCAGTAGATCGGGATTTTGTGGAATTTGAATCCATAGTCAAGTAGTTGGGATTGCATCCACAGTACTTGGGAGCAACAGCTTGCAGCTGCAATGTACTCAGACTCAGCTGTGGAAAGAGAGATGCAGTTTTGCTTGCGGGATGACCAGCTGACTAATTTGCGACCTAGGAATTGGAGACCACCAGAGGTGCTTTTCTGGTTTACTTAGTCACCACCATGATTAGCATCCGTGAATGCCGTAAGGTTGAATCCAGTCCCGAAAGGATACCAGATTCCGAGATTGGGCGTGCCTTTGAGATTACTAAATATTCTCATTACGGCCTTGTAGTGAGAGTACGTAGGGTTGGCTTGAACTCGGGCACAAAGACATACATCAAACATGATGTCGGGTCTACTAGCAGTGAGATACATCAATGAGCCAATTAGGCTCCTATAGAGTGTTTGATCGAAAGGTTGACCATCCAGATCAGCATGTAATGAAATGTTGATTGACATTGGAGTGGGGCTGATTTTCATCTCAGGAAAGTTAAACTTTTTGAACATATCATAAATGTATTTTGATTGACCGATGAAAATCCCCTTCGGAAGTTGTTTAACTTCTAATCCTAGAAAGAAATGGAGTTCTTCTAGCATGCTCATTTCTAACTTGTTTTTCATGAGTTCAGAAAACTCATAGCAGAGAGCGGGAGAAGTGGAACTGAAGATGATGTCATCAACATAGACTTGAATTAACAAGATGTGTTCTTTCTATTTTCTGATGAATAGAGTCGTGTCTATGGTTCCATGTGAGAAACCGTTCTTGAGAAGAAATGCGGTCAGGGTTTCATACCACGCCCTGGGCGCCTGTTTTAGACCATAAAGAGCCTTGGAAAGGAGATACAAGTGGTTGGGGCATTTGGAGTCTACAAAACCTTCAGGTTGACTGACATAGACCTCTTCTTGAAAAATGCCGTTCAGAAAAGCAGTTTTTACGTCCATTTGATAAACGGTGAATCGCTTGTGAGCAGCATATGATAGAAATAGACGGATGGCTTCTAATCGAGCTACAGGAGCAAATGTTTCGTAGTAGTCAATTCCTTCTTGTTGTCTGTATCCTTTTGCTACAAGACGTGCTTTGTTACGAATGATGATGCCGTGAGGATCCTTTTTATTTTTAAAGATCCACTTGGTATCAATAATGGTTTTCGAGATGGACGAGGAACAAGTTCCCATACTTCAAGCCGATCAAATTGATGAATTTCTTCTTGCATGGCAATAGACCATTCGGGATCTTGGAGGGCCTCAAAAGCAGTTTTAGGTTCGATCGTGCTCAGAAAGGCAGCGAAGAGACATTCATTGTTGGAAGCATTACGAGTGCGGATAGGAGCGTCTGGATCACCAATGATTTGATGAATTGGATGATCCGCAGTCCATTTCATGGAATGTGGAAGAGGTGAAGTAGATCCATCATTAAGAGAGGTGTCGATATGAGAAGAGGATGAGGATCCATTAAGTTCAGTGTTGTCAGTAGGGTAGGTGGCATTTTCTTCCCACAGAGGAACAAGAGTATCTGCATTTTGTTTAGTGGAAAGTATGGGAGGAGTTGTAGCGTCTAAAGACCTAGTATCTGTTTCATTTGAAGGAGAATCTTCACTAGATTCGAGAGGAGGCGATTCAACATCTGGAGGATGAGAGTTGGTAATGGGAGCGTTGTTTGAGGAATACATTCCAGTGTCAAGGTCATCCAGAAGAAGAAATTCGGATAAATTACTTTCATCGGATGGTGATTCGCCCACGACCACTGGAGTAGAGGATCGATTGTGATTGATTCAGGGGGAGCAGGTTCAGAGGGTACCATGGGGTTTGATGTCATTGGAGGGATGATGGGTTCAAATAATACATCCAGATCATCAGAGGTGGCCAGTGGAACATGTCGGAAGTGAGGATCAGAATTGAGACCAGGGCGAGAGCCGTTATGTCCAAGTACCATTCCAGACATCTCGTCAAACTTGACATTGGTGCTTTCTTTAATTATTCGAGTTCGACGATTATAAACACAATATGCTACACGATCTTGAGAGTAGCCAATAAATATTGCTTCATCACCGTGAACATCAAACTTTCCAAGGTTGTCCTCGTCGTTTAGAACATAGCACACACATCCAAATATGCGAAAGTACTTCACATTGGGTCGATGATTGAAAAGAAGTTCATATGGAGTTTTGTCGAACCGACGGTTAATGATGGACCGATTTTGGGTGAAGCACGCAGTATTAACAGCTTCAGCCCAGAGGGACGGAGGTAATTTGGAATAAAAAAGCATTGTTCTTGCGGCTTCAACAAGAGTACGATTTCGTCTTTCAACAACGTCATTTTGTTGTGGAGTGCGAGCGGCAGAGGATTGATGGGTGATACCGGCCTGGTCAAGATATGAATTAAGAACCGAGTTTTGAAATTTCGTGTCGTTATCAGTTCTGAGGATTCGAACCAGTTTATTGATGGAGAGTTGGATTCTTTTTAGGAATTCAATGATTATTTTGGGAGTTTCAGACTTGCTTTTCAGAAATCTGACCCAAGTGTAACGAGAATAGTCATCAACTATCACCATAATGTATTTTCGACCGCCTAGACTGGAAACATGCATTGGTCCACAAAGATCCATATGTAGCATATGTAATGGACTGGTGGTGTTGAATTCGGTTTTTGATTTGTGGGAGGATTTATGAATCTTTCCCATAGCACAGGAAGGGCAAACGTGTGTGGAATCAAATGAGATGAGTGGAACACTGTCAACAAGATTATTAGAAACAAGTTTGTTGAGGTTCTGAGAGTGAAGGTGTGACATCCGGTGATGCCACAACCATGAGGTTTTAGAGGAAGCTTTGGAAACTAGGCAGAGTGGTTGTAGATCTGAAGACATGTTTTACATGGCAAGAGAATAAAGAGTGGATTCACGTTTTCCTTCGAGTAAATTGTCTCCCTCCATGGTTTGAACACAGCACATGGACCTTTCAAAGATTACGCGGAGATCACTGTCACAGAATTGACTAACACTGAAGAGACAGCATCCAAGGCCTCGAACATAGGACACGCGCTTGATGGTTGCACCGTTGAACACATAGTCTCCATACCCTTTGATGGTTGCAATTTCAACATTTCCAAAGCGAACTGTACCTAAGAACTTGTTGACATAGTTTGTCAACATGGATTTATCACCAGTCATGTGTCTGGAACAACCAGAATCCAGATACCAAACACATGCTGGGATAACCTGCAAAACAGAGTTAAGCACATGTTTTAGGGACCCCACTTATCTCGGGTTCCTTGTAAGCAGACACATTCAGAGAATTTAGAGCATTAGGTTCATCAGATGAAACATTCAACAAGATCTGAACGTTCATTACAACACACGAATCATGGTTTTGGTGACCAAAATACAGACGTCTTTTACATCTATTACAAATTAATAACCCGAACTAAGAAGCAAGACTTGAGGATGCTTGGACTGTTTCAGTCTTGGGTTTCCACGATTTTAAAATGCTTTGTTTTGGTTTAGGTCCTGTGAAATTTAAAACATCAAATTTAGAACCAGTTTGAAAAAGATTCATGTTTTTAAGTAATGACTGTCTAGCCCTTTGTGCTCTTTTGCGACGGTTTCGCTTTTGAGTCTTAGTTAATCCATCATATACCCGCTTTGCAGCATAGTTGAGATTTGGTAGTTGCGGATGTCTGATGGATTCGGGGTTGTGTTTCAATGGTCTACCACTGTTGCTCTGGATGGAGTTAGAGTGGTTGATATTACGGTGGACGTGAGGGCTGCTTGAACCACCCCTCCTGTCTGGAATAGGCGGTGCAGGGTGGTTATGGACTTTTCTTGCTGAGTAGTCATACACACCATGTTCTTGGATTATTCTTCGAACAGGGTTGTTTGGCTTTCTCATCAGGGTTGCGGAATGTGGTGGTTTGGGATCAGCACCCCTTTTAGTAACAATCATCTCAAAACGAGAGCCATGATTAGGGTTTTTTAGGATGGTGACAGCTGGAATGACAGGTTTCCTTGAGTTCACTATAGTAGTGTAAGGAACACCTTGGTGATGTGGGGGAAGAACTCGTTGAGAATAAGTGGGTACCCATGGTACAAATTTCCCTTGCGTTGATTTTGATTCCTTTTGTTGTGAATAGTCTTATGTTAATGTTGGACCAAAATTCTTTTCGGCTTTTTCAAAATCACGATTCATTAAAAATTTTACTTGCAAATTGATGTTGTCTTGTTCAATAAGAGCAACATGTTTCTTATAGCCTTTTAGTTCAAGTTTTAAGTCAACGATTTCTTTCCTGAGAGAGTCAGCAAGGGCATTTGAGGGTTCTTTAAGGTGGCAGGGTGGCGGTTCCTGAGGGGCTTTGGAATTTGAAATCATTTCACAGAAAGTAGTCGCTTGACTAGCAATCTGTTTTTGAAGTTCATGCACATCATGAGCAAGTTGATCATTTGTGGACACATGGAGTGAGATTTGGTGTTGCATGGCCTTTATGATCATCAGAAATTTTCGTTCATTGTCAAAAGATTTCATTTTATTTTTGAAAAGTTTCTTTTCTAAACTGATGATGTATTTTTCTAAGACCAGGGTTGGTAAGTAGACAACACGTTTTTGACCTTCCGAACTTTCACTCTCATTAAACAAATCAGGTAAACTTTCATATGAAAATGAGTTTTTCTTTTTCAAATAAAGGGCGTTGATTTTATCATAGGTTAGAGCAATTTCTCGTTTCATTTTAGTTGATCTTTTAGCCAATGCTTCCTCAACCTCATTGTTGGATGCAAATGTGAGTCGTGCAGGTAGGCCAATCATCAAGTAACTACTATCATACAGACAGGGCTCAGCTTTGGCCATATTGGACAAGGTGATAGGATTTTCAAAGCCTAGTCCTTTGTTCTCACAAAAGGAGTCCTTTGGTCGATTCATGAACAGGGTTTGAATCGAGATATGTCCTGCTAAAATAACCTTAGACTGTTCGGTCTTGTAGAGATTTTCTTCAAATTGACCTAGACGAGTTTGAAGCTCTAGATTATGTGCAGTAAGTTTAGAACATTCGGAGGTTTTCTTAGCAAGATCGAAAAGGGGTTCTCTTATCTTTTCTTCTAAGGTATCTAGAAGAGTTTTCTTAGAAGCAGTGAGTTTCTTAATTTCTTTCTCAGCATTGTCTACTTTCTCACTAAGAACTTCATTTCTTAACCTAAAGTCTGTCCTTTCTATTCGTAACGGTCTCACACTAGATTCTAGCTCCTTCAATTGTGTTACTTTTTCAGCTAGATCCTTCTGAAGTGTTAGGTATGCATTGTTTGACACTTTGATTTTCAAATCAGCTTTTAACCTATGGTTCTCATTTTGTAGTCCACTAACTTGACTAGCAAGTGATCTAAGGTCCTTACTCATTTTAGCAAAGTTGTCAACATACATATCAGGCAATTCAGGGAGCATTTTATCATGATTATTAGAAGCAGGTTCATCTCTAATGGACACATTAATTTGGACAGGTGGATCATTAGGTCTCTTAGAGGGTGCATGCAATACATCAGAAACACATTCAGCGCTATTAGTTACAGAGTTATAATATTCATGAATTATGTCGGTGTAAAGTTGTACCTCTTCCTCATCTTCAAAAGAAACATTGTCAGGAGCACGTTTCATGTTGGTGAGTTTCACTACATTAGCTCGTTCGGGCTCCTGTTCACTGTCTGACCAGTTTAGCCAAACATCATCTGAGGCTTTGAGGACCTTCCCCTTTTCGGCATCTTGGGCGAGCAACATCTTTTTCTTGTAGTACTCGGCATACTTTCGTTTGGGTAGTCTGCATTCTCGTGCAAAGTGACCTGTTTTACCACAGTTGAAACAAACATTATCAGGGTCCTTGTTGTCAGGAGCTCGGTATTGAGTGGTTGAGGTTTCGGGTTTTTTGTAGTATGAAGAGCTGGATGAGGTTCGATTGTTGTTGTTCTTGCTAAAACCTCCAGATGATCTCCTGAGATTCAGTTGCTTGCTGAACATTGCGGCAGCCTTGACAAGATCTCGATGCTCTTCATCAACATCAGAGTATGTGTCCTCATCAGAGGAAATGGTTTGTTTTGCTTTGAGTGAGTTGGAGCGGTTGGAAGGGGTTTTGGTGGAGCTTTTGTTAACAAACAGAGCCATTGGATCACTGGTTTCAGCGAGGTTGGATTTAGGGTTTTGGGCGGCTAGAACATCAGGTTGATGATTCATTAGTTTCTCTACAACTTCATGGATGTTGTACTTCTTGGTGTTTTTGGAGGCACGGAAGTTGTTTCCGTATGGTGTCCAGGTGGCATTCAGTTTCTTCAGGAATTTCATGTTCAGCTCTTGATTTTCCTTTTTCACTCCAACCTTTTTTAGCTCATTGATGACCTCATAGAAATGTTTGTAGTAGTCCTTTAGAGGTTTGTTAGGTTTCTGAAAGTAGTCCTCATACATTGCGAGAGCTATGTCAAGTTTTGTCTGGTCGGATTGGCTATATCCTTCCTGTTGACGAGTGATTTCATCTAGAAGTTCTTTTCCGGATTATAGAGAGCTGACGAATTTGTACATGTCATGAGGAAGAGCTTGCATGATAATGGATCTGGAATCAATATCGGCTTGAGCTCTCTTGGCTTCTTCACCCTGGAGTTCATAGGGTTTTAGAACCGCGCCGGTGTCAGGATGAAGTGAGATCTTAGGTCCATTGAGAAATGACTCCCAGAGGTATTTGGTTTGTTCTCCCTTTCCATCGATGAAGTTGTCAAATCTTCCTTTCCATTCGTCAAACAATCCCTCGAACAGCATGGGAGGACGAGTATTCGATCCTACGACCAAAGCATCACGGTTTGCAGTAGCCATTTTAACTAAGAGTGTAGACTGAATGGTGCAAAAGAGAAGAGGTTGATAAGAGATTGTTAAGAGGAGGTTTTGAGAGTGGGGAATCACTTGTGTAAACAGAGTGAAATTAGGGTTTTGGTGTAAAACCACTTGTATAAACCGAGTGGTTTTTGAGCAAAGCCAAATTTCAAATCAGACTATGTTTTCGAGCAGCAACAAGGTAGTTAAGAAAGGGAGGTTTTCAAGCAGGATAGTTATGGGAGCAAAATCCTAGGTTTTCGAGCAGGCAAGATAATAAAGCACTAGTAAAATTTTAGAGCAGGCAATGTATTCGAGCACAAAGCTAGTTCTAGAGCACCTAAATTTTCGAGCAGATAACTGGGGTTTCAAATAAAATCAAGCATTTAAAACATGGTGGTTTTCGAGCAAAACCAGTCTCTGGAGACTAAGTTTTTCGAGCACAATGAGACAAAAATTAAGAATTTCGAGCAACAAGAAATTTTTGTGCAAGGTTTTCGGGCAGAAAAATCACTGTTTTCAGTCAATCTTTTAATTTTAGAACATAATTTTCGAGCAAAGACTCAAATTACACACTGTTCTCGAGCAAAAATCACACTTTTCTGTATGTTTTCGAGCACTTTTGACTGATAACACTTAGTTCTGTTTCTTTTAAGTTCAAGTATTTTGACTTAAGAGAGAGAATACCTATGCACGTGAATACTTACACAAAAGTACAAGCTTATGCACAAAAGGACAAGTCCTTTGTCCTTTATGACATAAATCAAGGGATTATGTCAAGGACATGTCCTTTTCACACCTAAAAACTATCGGACAATAGAAAATCAGTGGGTATTAACTAAGGGTCCAAAGTTTGGAGCCAAAACGGACTCAACACGTGGGTGAATTAACAAGGTTTTCGGGCAATAACCTTAGGGTTTCACTGTAGTGATGAAACCCTGAGAGGTTTTCGTGCAGATTCAAACCCAGCAGGGGTTTTTGAGCACCTGTTCTGGGTAAAACTTAAGCAATTCGAGTGATTTTTTAAGCAGATTTAGCAGAGTTTGAGGGCAAAACAGTAATGAATCAAGTAACTTTAGGGCCTTTAATTAACCTTAACACGAATGGAGTGAATATTTTCAAGCACTTTTCGAATAAATCATGTAATAAAGTGACAAAATCATTGTATCTCAGTCATGGCAGCAGAAACATGAACATATGAGCATGAAATATGAACAAAGTACATGAACTAAGCCTTAAATTACCAGAAAACTTCATGAATTTCATACCATTTTGACATACATATCGTTTTCATAAGAAAGAAACATGTTAAACATACTTCAACATAAGAAAAACATGACATAACTTAGGGTCTGATAAAATTTTTCGTGCATAAATCTTTAATGAATAGGCAAATCTGAGATAGAGCATGCAGAATTTAGTACTTGTTAAGCATTTAAGATAGATTTCACGCAGAAAAATAGATATACTTAACAAACAACAAACAAATTCGTGACCAAATAAGGATTAATCGTGATACCTCAACCGAAGAACACCAAACACTTCAAAACATGAATCTATAAGCTTCAATCCTTGGATCTACAAGCAAGATAGAAAGTCCCGCTCTGATACCAATTGTTAGTCCCTAAAGAAGCCTAGATCGACCGGTTTGTGAGTTGATTAGTGGGTTAGAAGTATTAGTTATTCAAGAACACTTGAGAGAAAAGGATAAGATAAGAAGTGCAAAATGGATAACTAGTTGCATTAGAAGTGGGGAGGTTGTTTATATATGACAACCTCCCTAGTTACAAAAGTTACATTGTTACCATGGTAATTACTAGTAAATACATTACAAACAATGATTAAAATCGTGCGCCACTAAACTATTACATAAACATATGTCAACAGGCCTGATGCTGTTCCGAATTGTGATAGCCCAATGGAGGCTAATTGTAGGTCGGCTAATATTGGGCTTAATGATGGGTGTGGAAAGAAAATGGCTAGCAGATCTAAACTATCCAACTCTGATGGCAATAAGTCCAAGCGTGATTCAGATTATGTTGATGTGAAGCCGACGAATCCAGTAGATAAAAAGAAACCTAAATAGTCACGTAAGGGTACGGCTGAAATCTCTTACTGCAGTGATTGTTACTTGGTGGCAATGTCAAATTATAGGGCTTCCTCAAGAATAATATGATTCAAGAATATATTTGGGTGTGATTCTAATTGTGGCAGAAGTAACTCATACAATTGTAGAACCTGTGGGAAAAGAAAAGTTGTGAAATCGAAAGGTGAAAAGATTGCTTCGAAGAAGAAGGAAGATGTCAAGTCTAAATCATTGAATAGTGAGGAAGTGAGAAAGTATGGGGAGCAAATTAGATTGAGGTGGTCTACCTCAATCCCAATGTAAGTTCTTGCTCCATTTTTTCATTTCTGTTTGTTTAATTATGAAGATACTCTCATTAAATGTTTGAGGCTTTGTGGTAAAAGGGAAATTCGGGTGGGTACATAGTATTTGTTTAAAAGAAAGACCTTGCATCGCGGTTTTGAAAGAAACAAAATGCAAGTCTGTTTCTGAGTCTTGGTTCAATCTTTATGGGGTGATTTTAACTTTGGTTTCCTTCAAAAAGATGCGGTCGGTAAATCGGGGGGTTTATTAGTGATATGGTATAAAAGTGCGTTTAATGTAGAAAGCTCTTCATGTTGTGAGTTCTTTTTAGCTATTAGGGGGAAATGGAAGATCATCAGGGAGGATTCAACAATAGTAAATGTCTATGGTCCTCACAACGATCGTAGCAAAAATTTAATGTGGGATTTGTTAGATAAATTAATTAGTAGTATGAGTACTAGGTGTCTTCTATGTGGAGATTTCAATGAAGTTAGGGTTAGTTTGGATCGTTTGAACTCTCAATTTCGTCAAGGTCTGGCCGATATGTTTAGCGATTTCATAGTTTAATTGAGATTCCAATTATTGGGAGAAAGTTCACAAGAATAAGTGATGATGGGGTAAAGTAAGCTCGATAGATTCTTGGTCTCAGATGGATTTATTAGTCTTTGGGCGGATCTTTCGATAATTGCTTTAGATCGTAATATTTCGGATCATTGTCCATTGATTCTTAGAGATACGGTAATTGACTATGGCCCGAAAGCTTTTAAAGTATTCGATGAGTGGTTTGATTGCCTTGATGTGGATAAAATAATTAGAGAAGCATGGGAACAACCGATTGGGGGGTCAAGGAAAGATTGTGCATTTAGGGATAGATTAAAGAATGTTAAGATGGCTTTAAAATCTTGGAGTAATTCAAAATTCGGTTGACTTGACAATGAAATCAATGACCTCAAAAAAGAAGCAATGGATTGGGAATTAAAAGCGGAATGTCATACTCTTAGTGATTCGGATCATGCAACATGGTTAGATTGTAGACGTTGTTGGGTTGAGAAAGAAAATTATAAATCAAACATGTTGAAACAAAAGGCGAAAATTAAGTGGCTACTCGATGGGGATGAAAATTCAAAATTTTTCCATGCTTCGATTCGTAGGAAATACAATAAGTGCAATTTTTGGGGTATTACGGTTGATGGGGTTTGGATTGAGGATTCGGTTGCAGTCAAGGAAACAGTCTTTTGTCACTTTCAAAAGCAATTCGAATAAATTAATGAGTGCAGGCCGAGATTACTTGGGGGTTTTGCTATGGGTGGGCTTAATGCGACTAACAGGCCTAATTTTTGTGATGGGCCGAACAGTCCTGGGCCGAACAGGTTTAGGACAAATGGTCCTGATCAGCCTCCTGATCAGTCTTGTTTGGGTAATGGGTATGGTTGTACACGTTTAACAGAAGAAGAGGATATTAGTCTTGAGTTATGTTTTCAGGGGAGGAAGTACGAGGAGTAATTAATGAATGTGCTAATAATAAAGCTCGCGGGCAGGACGGATTTAATATGCGTTTCTTTAAGAAGTTTTGGGCTATCATTCGGGAGGATTTAGTAGCGGCGGTTAATTGGTTTTGGGAAAAGGGAAAAATTTTGGAGGGATGCAATTCTTCCTTCATCACTCTTGTTCCCAAAAAGACGGACCCGGTGAGTTTAAATGAATATAGACCTATTAGTTTGATTGGTAGTTATTATAAAATCATTGCTAAATTACTTTCATTAAGGCTTCGAAAAGTACTACCAAATCTCGTGGGTTTGTGAACAAAGTGCTTTTATTAAAGGGATAAATGGATGGTGCTCTTATTGCAAATGAATCTTTCGAGTTTTTAAAAAATAGTCGTATTAAAAGTATGATGTTCAAGGTCAATTTTGAAAAAACGTTTGATAGTCTTAGTTGAGAATTTTTGGATGATATGATGGGTTTTATGGGATTTTGTGTTAAATGGAGAGGGTGGATTGCATCTTGTTTGAAAAAGGCCTTAATTTCGGTTCTTGTGAATGGTTCACCAACTAAAGAATTCAAGCTTGGAAGGGGTGTGAGACAAGGCGATCCTCTCTCGCCTTTTTTTTTATTATTGCGGCGGAAGGTCTTAATTGGTTAACAAAATCGATAGTGTCAAATAATCTTTATAGTGGGGTGAAAATTGGTAACGATAATATCCCGATTTCTCATCTTCAATATTCGGATGATACATTATTTTTTGGAGATTGGAGTTTGGATAATATTGAGAATCTCATGAAACTTTTGAAGTGTTTTGAGTTGTGTTCCGGTTTAAAGGTTAACTACAACAAAAGTAGTCTTTTTGGGGTGAGAGTTGATAAGATAGATGTCGGGTGTATGGCGAATACCTTTGGTTTTAATGTTGGAACCTTTCCGTTTACTTACCTCGGGTTGCCTATTGGTGCTAAGATGAATAAATATGCAAGTTGGAAGCCGGCAAAAGAAAAATTTGAGAAAAGGTTATCGGATTGGAAAGCGCGTACGATGTCTTTTGGTGGACGTTTAACACTTGTGACTTCGGTTCTAAATAGTTTGCCTTTGTACTACTTTTCGCTCTTCCGTGCCCCGTCTTGTGTGCTTAAAAAACTTGATAGTGTGAGAAGGAAATTCTTTTGGAGTGGGTCGGGTGACGAGTCAAAAATCTCGTGGGTCAAATGGGATGATGACATCCGTCCTTGGGCAGATGGCTGTCTTAACTTTGGTTCTCTTAAATTCAAAAACTTAGCACTAATTGGCAAGTGGTGGTGGAGGTTTCTTACCGAACTCACTTCCTTGTGGGTTAGTGTTATTAAAAATATTTTTGGGCTTCGGGGTTAATTACTTCGGGTGGGGTTTCTTCAATTTCGTGTTCTAATTCTACTTGGAGAAATATTGTCATTACGAAATAAACGGCTTCGATGTGGACTTCACCAAATCTTTCTCAAAGGTGTTAGGTAACGGCAGAAAGACAAAATTTTGGGACGATGTGTGGTTAAATGATAACCCTTTAAAAGATACTTTCAAAAGATTGGTGCGGCTAGAGTCTAATATCAATGCTATGGTGTCGGATCGTGTTACTTGGGACTGCAGCAGGTGCGTTTCAAATTGGTCGTGGTTTCGAGAAGTTACAGGGAGAACGATAGGAGAGCTCGAAGAGTTGGAGGTGATGATTTCAACAATAAAAATGAAGAGCGATAAGGAAGATTATTGGACTTGGAATTTATGCGGGTCCGGTAGTTTTTCCACTCATTCACTTACAAAGCTTATCATGAATTCATGTTATCCTACTAATGTATCTAATATCGCAACTTTAAGAAACAATCTTGTTCCAAAAAGTGGGCGTTTTCGTGGGGAGGGCAAGGCGGGAGAGACTACCCATTTTGTTCGAACTTGACAAGCGGGGTATTGATCTCCACTCCGTCTTTTGTCCTTTGTGCGGTGACATGGTTGAAATGGTATATCATGCATTGTTTTCGTGTAAAAAAGTTCGTGAAATTTGGGATAAAGTCTTCATTTGGTGGGGTATCGGCTCGCCTCCTCATGGTCTTGATAACTTGGTAAGTGGGTCCTCTTATTTGCAATGTTCAGAATTAGGTGCGAAGATTTGGCAAGGGATGATATGGACAAGTGTCTACCTCATTTGGAAAAATAGAAATCAAATGGTGTTCAAGAAATCAAGTTGGTCTCCTCCGGTTGCCTTATGTGTTATTCAAGTAAAGAGTTTCGAATGGATCGGGAAGAGACGTAAAACAAAAAATCTCGAGTGGCTCAATTGGATGCAAAATCCTCAAGTTCTTGTTTTATAATTTTTTTTATAGTATTGTGTTAATTTGTGCGTTGTTTGATGTTAGCATAGGATTCTAGATCGGTATCGTTATGTTTAACATCTTGTGAGAACGATTTGTATCTTTCGGGTTTTATAATATAATTTGCCGTTAAAAAAATAAAAAATAATATACAATATTATGTCATATAAATATATGTACTCTATAATGTACTCATATTATTTAGGAGCTCGTGATATTGACAAATTTTAACATTTTTTTTTATTTAAGAGCTCGTAGTGTTGATAAATTATAAAAGTGATGTTAGTAATTTACTCCTTAATATATATATATATATATATATATATATATATATATATATATATATATATATATATATAAATAAATAATATATATATATATATATATATATATATATATATATATATATATATATATATATATATATATATATATATATATATATATTATAGATATATATAATATATAAACAAATATATATAATATATAATATATAATATTATGTTATATTAATATATAAATGTACTCATGTAATACTCCATATTATTAAATTAAATTAAATATATATGTAGAATATATATTAAACATAATAATTTGTTGGCTTATATATATATATATATATATATATATATATATATATATATATATATATATATATATATATATATATATATATATATATATATATAGCGTTAGAAGAAATAAATAATAACATGCATGATCAAGCATATTTTCACTGAATGCTAGAAACACACTTGAGTGCAATAGAAGAGGGTTATTTGTACATCGTTATTAACCTCAGGTCTGGTTACCGTTCGAACCCTATCTGAGATGATGATTTCGAGAGGGTGGTTATGGCTGTTTGCCTGTTAATCGAGACGGAGTCGATTGACGGCTAAGGAAAACCCTACACCGGTGGTGTAGGTAAAACCCTAGAGGGGAGAAGAGAGTTTTCAGAGGTCGAATGACCGTCGAAGATGTGTTTAGGGTAGAGGGTCTACCCTTTATCTATAGAGGTAATATTAAGATTTTGAGGGAAAATGCCAATGGGCCGCTAACGGACTAGGCTCAAGCAAACGCCTAAATAGAAGCCCGATGCGCTATCCGTATCATCAATGCATCATGAGTAATGTTTTCATTAGAGTTTTTTTCATTAGTTTTTTGTTCATTTTATGTGAAGTTTTTTTTTCAAAGTTTAGCCCAATTTAGAGTTTAGGGTTTAGTTTTTTGGGTTTAGTCCCAAAAACTCTAAACTCTAAACTCCAAACCGTTCGTGTTAAATATTAAATCTAAACCCTAATTTCTATTACCTAATTTCTAAACCCTAGTTTCCGAACCCTAATTTCTAAACCCTTAAAAAACTCTAATTAAAACATTACTCATGGTGCATGTTATCATTTATTTTTTTGAGAGTTTTTGGCCAAAATAATAACATTTATCATAAAGTGTCTTTTTTAAATGTTCATATTTTCATGTGATCATAATGTTTGAAAAAAAATTAAACGAAAAAAATTACTCCCCCAAAAAAGTGTTGTCCTTTTGATTACAATATATATATATATATATATATATATATATATATATATATATATATATATATAGACTTTTGATCCCGTGCGTTGCACGCCGATAAATGATATGAACATTAAAGAGTAAAAATAAAATGATATAAGGTTTGATTTGTTTGTAAATAAAAAATAACTAATTTTTAAATATTGTGTAAAGAATAAGTTTTGCAAAAACTCCATCATTCTATCATTAATGATGTTAACTACTTCATCAGTGGGAGCAAGAATTGCCCGTTCCTGATAATATTGTGATTGGAAAGATTGAGAATGTATAATATTAATAACATAACATTAAAACATAGATTATAGTTCATATATCTCATAAGAATGAAACATATTTATAAAATAGATTATAGTTTTAGATCTCATAAGAATAAAGCAAAGTTCTAATAATAACAAAAATAGCATTAAACATACATTATAGTTCATAGATATCATATAAATGAAAATTATTTAAAATATATTTAAAACTTAAGTCTATAAGTGTTGTAAGACTTATTTGTAGATAACATTTTTTGTTGTGTACTTTATTATTCTTGTCTAGAATTAATATCTTTGTATACAACATTTAGTAAAAGTATAATGTAATTAATAAAGAATATTAGATTAGTCTTTAAATTCAAATAAGTTGAATTCAACATGTATAAAGTATTTAATACTAATATGCTTTAACTAAAGCCTTTAAGGAAGCCCGAAGTAATTTTTTTTTGTAATAATGTATCGTTGTCTGAACTCAACGATCTGCGGTTGATCGGTGTCTATTCAAACATTAGTGTAAGTCCAGTCGCTAGACACTGCCAGCTTGCCTGCAACATTAGAAAAAAAAAACAAAAGAAGTTGGTAAAACATTAATAAGATTACACAAGGATCCTAATCAAATAATTGATAATCATATGTGAAAAACATGTATTAATTGTTTTTAATGAAATGAATAAACAAGGTGTTTAGCATTTAAAAGTACAAACTGTTGTGCATTTTGGTGACTCCAAACTGAATCAATAAGATTACAGAAGCATCATCAGCCACAAGTTTAATATGGTTGTCGAAATCCATGCAGAATTTACTCCACAGAGTTGCATCAACTTGCAAGCCACTATTAAAAATTGACACAAAAACCTTGTATAAGTGTCTTATGATTTTAAGAGCAACTACAAAAAATATTGGGAAAAAAAGGTTATAACTAAAAAGGTGTTAGATATTACTCTAAATCGGTGAGCTGAAGATTGATGTACTTGGACTTGAGTTCACCACTGACCCCAAATACTGGACTAAAATCGGATAAACGTCCAATAACATCTGCAGGAAAAGATAAAAATTGTTTTGTGACATTAAAAAAAGTTGTAATTTAAAGTAAAATCAATATTCATGTTAAAAAAAAATTCAAAAATGAGAAACTAAACATTTATTAACCTGCAGTAACTCCAACTACAAGCTCTCTATTTATCAACACATCGAAAGGAGTGAAAGTGAACCCATTAGTCCCAGTCCATTCGATTGCTGGGAATGCCACAACAATTGTTTTCTTAATAAACATGAGTTTGTACTCATGTTGCAAATGTTTGGTCCGGTATTGAACTGGACTATCAATTACAGCAGCATACAAAATACAAAAATGGCCCCATTCCTTGATGAGTTTATCAAATTTGGGCTTGAGAGAGTTACGGATGTTGATTACAATTTTATTGCCCTGATATGAAGGAAAAAAAAAGTAAAAAAAATATTATAAAAATGTTCTAAAATGAAAAGAGATATACGATATCTAGTAAAAAAAGTAAATGAACACAAACCATTTCATCCGCCACTATTAGTTCCAACGTGGGCTTGCCGTTGTCGAAACCATATCCAAGCTTTTGGATCAGGTCAAACGACTTTAATTTTTATGGAAAAATTAACTTTTTGTCCGTTAATCTCTCCTACCTTAATGATCTTCGTTGTTGTCGCCATTGTTTAAGACTAAAATGAAAAGAAACGTAAGTTGAGAAAACTAATTATCATTAAGTTGAGAATAAACATGCTTTCAAGTGTCAACCAAAAGGTTGGTGAGTTCATTAGTTTATCGTAATCAATCATTTCCATAATTTCAATAGACCACAAGATTTCCTTTATTCAATAATCATACACTCGCAAGTGTTTAAAAATCATTCATATGGATTGAACACCTGGTAACCGACATTAACATCATGCATATAGAATATCCCCAAAAACAGAAATCCATCTGTATAATATAAACTCGAAGTACTAAAGCATACCATTTTTCAGTATGGGGGGTGTTAGTGCCCGTAGATCTACCTTTAGGATTCGCATCAATTAGGGTGTCTGTTCCCTAATTCTTAAGCTACCAAGCTAAAAGGGGTGATATTCGATTCGATAATCCAATCATAGAATGTAGTTTCGATTACTTGTGTCTATTTCGTAATACATTTATAAAAGTAGCGCATGTATTCTCAGTCCCAAAAATATAAATTGCAAAAGCATTTAAAAAGGGAGCAAATGAAACTCACAATACTGCATTTTGTAGTAAAAATACATATGACGACATTGAACAATGCAAGGTTGGCCTCGGATTCACGAACCAATATTAAGTATATATATTTATATGTTTGATCAATATCTGTTTAATAATTTAGGTCAAGTCGTAGTGTATCACAATCCTAATGCACGAAATTATCATGCAAAAGTCAACAAAAGTCAATTTGACTCAAAATGATTTACAAAATCTACATAGGTTTATTATATAACTTAAATAGTCGTTTTATAAATTTAAATATATTTATCAGATTTTATTAGAGTAAATAGTACAAGTTATTTATTAATAAATAAAATTTATATTAAAATTTATATATGATAAAAATATACTTTTATATATCTTATGGAATAAAATTTATAAAATTATTTAATATTATAAAATATAGTGGTATGTATTATTATTGTAATTATATTTCGTATGGTAAAAATATCTTTGTAACACATATTTATTTTATAAAATAATATTGATAATAATAATAATAATACGTAAAGTCGTATTATTTTATAATAATAATTTTAATTATTTTTAATAATAATAATATTTATTTTTACTAATGATAATAATAATCTTGATAAATAATAATCTTTTATAGTAATACAAATGTTATAATAATAATATTTCTAATAAAAATATTATATTCATGTTAATAATAATAACAATGATAATAGTATCGTTGTTAATATTAATAAAAATGATAATTTTAACGAAAATATAGGTTTTAAGATTTATAATGATATTTTCAAACAAACATGATAAATTTTAATAATAACTATAAATAATATTATTTTATATAAAAATAATAATTCTATTTGAAATGATAATTTTTAATAATAATAATACTAAAATGATAATAATAATAATAATAATAATAATAATAATAATAATAATAATAATAATAATAATAATAATAATAATAATAATAATAATAATAAGAAGAAGAAGAAGAATAATAATAATAATAATAATAATAATAATAATAATAATAATAATAATAATAATAATAATAATAATAATAATAATAATAATAATAATAATAATAATAATAATAATAATAATCGTGATAATATGAATAATAATAATAATAATAATAATAACTTAGTTACAATTACGATAGTAATAACAATAACAATTCTAACAATACTTATAACGATAATGATAATAATAATAATAATTAAGTAATAATAATTAGATTATAACGACGATAATAAAGACGATAGTAATAATAATCATTTTAACAATAAATATATTAACAATAATAGTAATTCGGTTGACTATATCTTTTAATCCGTTCATCAAAATCACACGAGTTCTAAATGAAAAGTTCTTAATTTTTCGCTAGCTTTCCAACGACATGCATATCATATACCTTATCTCAGTAGCATATGTATCTAATTCAGGATTTAACATAACTTATCTAATGACTATATCAAACCTACAAGTATGCATGATCCTATATACTCGAGCACTAGTCAGAGATACACTATTAATATATAAAAGATAAGTTATGAGTGCTCACGTATCAATATTGAGATTCAATATTGCAGGAAAGTACGTAGACGCAACGGAGATGATAAACACTAGTTTGACCTCACGAGCATACCCATGAACTATACCCATAACCTCCATAGCTATAACCCATAATTTCCTTAGCCCTATCCTACTCGAAAAACCCGTCTTGAGATAATTCGCTCATGACCTCGTCGTAGTGTTTTATGTATAATACTAATAATAATACTACTCCTAAAAAAAATATGATTAATATTAATAATATTAATCTTAATAATAATAATAATAATAAATAATAATAATAATAAATAATAATTATTATATATGTGAAAGAGAGATTGATCGAGAGAAATGGGTGAAATGAATTCACAAACTGGCCTCGTTCAATTTATAGTACTTGACCCCATATTCCCTCCCATTCGATCACATGGTTTGGAGGTTGTTTGGCCATGCTATCGCATGGCCATCTGTCACCAACCCACTTCGTTTAACTTCTAGTTACCGACGGTTTATATTAATATTTATATATAATATATATAATTTATATAATTAATTATATATTATATTTACGTGCCTAGCTAAATTGTAATCTTAGTCCTAAAGGCTCGTACATTGTCACTCGACTATGTCATGGTTCCGGTTTCTCAATCGCTATTTCGTACGTTTATAAAACTAGCACTTTATGTTTAGTGGCTCGCACCCTTATCAAAATATAGATTTAGATTATCAGTAACTATATCACTCGAGATATAACTTGATCGCTTGAGTGTTTTGGTTATTTGCTTATATACATCGTCTTCTCGTTATTTAATATTATATACAATCTTTAATTAATTTTATATCTAAGTTAATATTTTTCAATAATATGTTTTATTTCATTGTAACTATAATAATGATATCGTTTGAAAATATCTAAGTCTTATATATTTTGAAATCGTTTAAATAATAGAAAGTATTCTTTCGTAACGTTTGTATTTTAAAATTTTATATCGATAACTCATTTTTACACCAACGTTTATAAAAACATTATATTACATTCAAAAATCATTTTTATTGAAAAGGTTATAATAGTAGAGATTGTTATAAAATGTTTTTAATAATAGAAGTCTATTATATCGAAAAACGTTTTTGTTTAAGAAAGTAAAATAATATATAAATCATAACAGGTTTCAAGTTATTAACTTACAGTTTATTCATGAGTTGTAGGGTTAGGTCAAATGGATAAATGTACGTATGAAATCGTCTTATTATGACAAATGGTTTTATCTTGCCAACGAATATTATCTCAATTATTTACTCTTCATGATAAAATATTATTAAAGCCTAGCAATTAACCTATCAATAGTCACGAGAAAATTATTGTAAGGCATGTATTGAAAATTAAACAGGAGTCTCCACTAACCCTTGTCTAGTTCCCGTTAATTGACACTTTTGTTCTTACTTGTAATTCACTTTACCAATTATTCCGAATACCGTTAAAAAGGAAAGGTTTTCTAAATCAAAGTGGACCTCTTAACAGAGACTTGTAATCATACCATGTATCTGATAAATCAATCATTTAATATTATCTTCTAATTCCATCTATAATCATATTGAAACAAATACGTTCATGTAAAGTATTATATGTTTAGTACTTTGTTAATGTTTCAAGTTATAATATATACACATACGCATATAATCATATCCGTTCATTTAATGGTTCGTGAATCGTCGGAATTTGGTCGAGGTTTAACTAAATGTATGAACCAAGTTTAAAATTCTTGAGATTTAACTTAACAAACTTTGCTTATCGTGTTGGAAACATATAAAGATTAAAGTTTAAATTTGATCGAAAATTTCCGGGTTGTCACAGTACCAACCCGTTAAAGAAATTTCGTCCCCGAAATTTGATCGAGGTTGTCATGGCTAACAATAAGAATGTTTTCATGACAATTATGAGTTGATAAATAGAGTTTTATCATCATTGAGTAATATGGATAAAACAATCCATTTATGTGAAGATTATGAGTGAAGTTATCACAAAAAAGTGAAATGAGTAGGTGTAGATTCGTCATATCTTTTGACATAGATAGGATTGATTTCCAAGTTCAAGAGATTTGGAGAAAATCTTCGTAATAAGATTTGATTCTTCGGTAATCAAGGGAATTAGGATCCGCTTTAAATGCGATCATCTGTTTTGATTGCTCTGTCGGATATTTTACTATAAATCCACTCCCTTCGTTTCCTTACAACTTACACCTTCTATTCTTTCTCCCTCAACTCATATTTTAAAGCATTCATCAGTATGCTCCATCCAGTACTGATGCTGGATATACTCCTAACTTTCATATCTGTCATTCTTCTTTTTCATCTATCACCTGAGGATTTTGTTTATTTCTACTATTACGTTGGGGTTATAGTAATTTTAATTCTCCCGTACCTTTACGTGGCAATACGTATTGATATGCACGGTTTGTAATTTATGTGTTGCTGTCAAGCTTTATATTTTCTTTTATATTCAAGAGTTCCATACTTTTGTCTCCTCTTTCCGACTTCAAGTCAAGCGAATAATGGTCCAAAATTTGTAGGTATGGATAGTTAATGCTCTAATAAGGGAATTGTATTGGCACGATATTGATTAGTCAAATTTCCAGAATATCCTGGAAAAGACCGAATCTTCAAGAAAATATTTTTCTTGATATTCTTAAAGGTTAAATAGAATACAAGAGTCGTGTAACATGGCACATGATGACGTTATGATCTGTGAATCATCACGTTTCATTTAGAAACTCAGCATGACTTACCGTAATATAATCACATTGATCAAGTGTCATTATATTATACTAACTCATGCTTCAGTTCCCAACACTACTTCAAAAACATTCTTATTTTAAACTCGAAGGTTTCAGAATTTAGAAACTAAAATAGTTTCTTTTATGATGTAATACAGATAGCGCGAAGAGGTAAATGATTTCATGTAAGAATAATTATGGAATATCTTCAGAAATATGGAGGATATTTATAATGAAAGATACGATGATATCTTAGAATTTCTAATATCAGAGGATGATGAATAATATTGTCCGCAAGGGTTTAGAGTCAGGAGCAAGGTATTCGTTAATGACTTCAGCAGACACTGAATCATTTGAATTCTTTGAAGGTAGATTTCGTCCTTGTGATTTGTCCACAGCCTCCTTCATACTTTGATCAATCCGTTTTCCAGTTCCAAACCTTCTCTTTTTATGAGCTTTGCCAACACACTATTAAAACTTTTGACTGTTATGGTTATCTACAGTTTCTGCTGCTTCATTCAGCTTTTCAAAAAAAAATTTTTTTGGAGAACTCAATCGTAGATTGGGGTGTTTTTCAGAAACTTCACATCCGAAGTATGTAAATCCTGGAGATAGACGTTATATGTACACATATAACTGTTGGCGTAGACATGCTGTGAGATTTTCAAAATACTGATTGCTAATTCTCGATGATTCGTATGGCAATCCTCGTTACAAGATGCAGATGAGTAAATGATGGGGTTTTGGTAAATATAATGATTTTTTGGAATGTCAAAGATCAGTGAAGTTGTCGGTAAGTTTATTGCTAATGTGGTGGAACATAAACGGTTCCCCGGTAATGGCGAAAGGGTAACGTATATATCGAGGTTATAATAAGACTGTTTCAACTGAAAAGTCGAGGTTGACTTGCTGGAGCTGTGACAAAACTGACTACTTTGGAAAAAAATTGAAAAGTTATTTTAGCTAATAAATGCCAAAGGGTCTGACACGGATACGTGTTAAACTATGACTTTGGTTTCGAGGGTTTTTATAGGTATAAGACTGTGGGTAATATGTGGTTGGATCATCATCTCGATTGTTCATTATTTGAAGTGTCTTCAGGAATTTTGGAGGGTTTGAACACAGGTTGTAATTGTTAAAATACCTATGATGTTCTAACACAGTTTTGAAGTCAGAGTATAGCTTTGTAGGAATCTAAGAGTGATGATTTCGATTATATCTCGAATTGAATTCTGAGATTTTAAAATCAGAATATGTAATTAGATTTTGAATGAGTATGGTTGTTTTGATTCCTATAAAAGAATGTATATTGTTGTGAAAGTAGGGAGTATAATGGATGATTTGTTGAGTCAGATTCGAAGAATGTAACTTATTAATTGTGAATTTATATATATCTCTCGGGTATTACCTACCCGTTAAAAAGAATTCACAATTAATATTTTGTACAAAAGAATTTTTATTACAGTCTTTATAAAAATATATATGTGTATATTTTCTTTAGATGTAACATAGATTTAATGAGTTAATATTAAATTAAACTCATTTGGCTTACGGTTGAAACTAGAATTGAGTAATCCCTAAAACTTTAGAAATCACATAAGTATTTCTTCAATGATATTGAAATTATGAATCAATACTTTGTTATTTGTTGATGTATGATGTTGGTTTTCGTGAAATTCTTGTGAACTTCGCAAGGTACGAATGATGTTATTTGAAAAGTTTCGAGTACATCGATGATGAATGTATAAAATCAAACATATATTTAAATAATACACTTGATTTATTATTAATTAGAATTTATTGAATTGAGACAGAGATTGTAGTTAACGATGGTTAAATTGTTAACGAAGGATGTACATTATAGCATATTAGTAATATGAATTTAACCGAGTAGTATCTACCATTTTTCCATTCCTACATAATAGCTTAGTACGAAAAGATTTGTGATGGTTTTAAAATATACATATAAATTCTTCAGAAGAATTGAGTTAATACTTTATAACTCGTTGATACAATATACTCGTAGTTGATTCGTAATGATGTCCACGGTGATTCTTGAACTGACGGAGCTTGTGATGTTATAGGTGCTGCTAGTGCTGATGATGCTGATGGTACTGACGGTGTTGGTGGTGCTAACAGTACTGTTCATGCTGCTGGTAAACAAGTCTAGCTTGTAATTCGTGCACCATCCTTGTCAGGGTTTCTATTCTTCCCTGTATCATCTCTATACATCCATTCATCTTGGTTTACGGCTATAATTAGAATAAATAATCTCTAAAACTTTAGAGATTACATAATCATCGTAGAATATTTCTCCGATGAAGTTATGATTTAGTACTTCATCGTTTGTTGTTGTTGATATTCCTTGGTATCTACAGGGCGTATGACGTTGATGCTCGAGGTACGGATTGTGATGTTGCGGTGTGGGATGTGGACGTTGTTGTTGGTGGTGGTGATGGTACTGTTGGTGTTGCTGATGGTGGTAATGTTGCTGCCGGTGCTGCTGCTACTGGTGCTTGTAATCTTTGCACCATATTCTCCAAAGTCACTACCCGAGCACGAAGCTCGTTGACTTCTTCTATTACACCGGGGTGATTTTCGGTTCGGACGAGCGGATAAATAAGATCTAGAATTTGGTATAGTATATAATCGTGACGAGATACTCTGGAAATGAGAGAGAAAATGGTGTTTCAGACAGGTTCGCCGGTAAGTGCTTCAGGTTCTTCGCCAAGAGGGCAATGTGGTGGATGGAAAGGATCGCCTTCTTCTTGTCTCCAATGATTAAGGAGGCTACGAACCCATCCCCAATTCATCCAGAATAGATGATGGCTGATTGGTTGATCCATTCCAGTCACACTGCTTTCGGAGCTTGAGTGGGATTCCATTTCGGAATCCGAGGGACTTGAACTAATGACGAATTCCATTTCATACGATTGAATAAAGGATTTTTCGATATGAAATGATTTTCCGGCTATCGGGTGGTATTCTAATTACATAGAATATCTATATATATAGAGCAAAAGTTTTCATAGATTACGGAGGAATTTACGGAATATGTCAGGCAAAGTTTACAGTAACAGATACGCTAAGATATGAATTAGCAGATACGCTAAGATATGAATTTTGTCTATACACTATTCATGCAATCAATGCAATAAGATGTGTCTAGACTAAAAATGATAAGCATATTATTTCCGACAAAATTGATAAGCAAAACTTTTGATATGCAGACACGGTCGAAGTCCAGACTCACAAATGCATCTTATCAACTATCAGTTAGACACGCTAATGCAAGACCTGGTTCGCTAAGACCACCGCTCTGATACCACATGAAGCGACCCGTCCTAATCCATAAGGACGAATACAATAACATATGGTTACATTGCCAGGTATTTGACCTCTATATGATACATTTTTACAAACATTGCATTCGTTTTAAAAGACAAACTTTCATTTCATCAAAAGTTGACAGGCATACATACCATTTCATAATATCCAAACTATAAATGACCTATTAGGTCATTTACTTAATAATAATAATCTTTATTGAACTCAACAATCTTGAATGCAACGCCTTTTGAAACATGCCATGAATGACTCCAAGTAATATCTTTAAAATGAGTAAATGTACAGCGGAAGATTTCCTTCAGTCCTGAGAATAAACATGCTTTCAAGTGTCAACCAAAAGGTTGGTGAGTTCATTAGTTTATCGTAATCAATCATTTCCATAATTTTAATAGACCACAAGATTTCCTTTATTCAATAATCATACACTCACAAGTGTTTAAAAATCATTCATATGGATTGAACACCTGGTAACTGACATTAACATCATGCATATAGAATATCCCCAAAAACAGAAATCCATCTGTATAATATAAACTCGAAGTACTAAAGCATACCATTTTCCAGTATGGGGGTGTTAGTTCCCGTAGATCTACCTTTAGGATTCGCGTCAATTAGGGTGTCTGTTCCCTAATTCTTAGGCTACCAAGCTAAAAGGGGTGATATTCGATTCGGTAATCCAACCATAAAATGTAGTTTCGATTACTTGTGTCTATTTCGTAAAACATTTATAAAAGCAACGCATGTATTCTCAGTCCCAAAAATATATATTGCAAAAGCATTTAAAAAGGGAGCAAATGAAACTCACAATACTGTATTTTGTAGTACAAATACATATGACGACATTGAACAATGCAAGGTTGGTCTCGGATTCACGAACCTATATTAAGTATATATATTTTTAGAGATAATGTATTGGGAGGCTATCCAAGTATGTGATTATATGTTTGTAGGCCACCCATTTTTTAAAACGATGTTGTAGGCCACTCATATTTGTAATTTGTTGCGTTCTACCCAATCCGGTCAAAAGGTTAACGGAATAATATAAAATGACATAATTACCCATGTATATAAATAAATTTAAAATAATTAAAAAATTTATAATTAATAATTACCGAAACTACCCTTTATTTTTCTTTATTGATATAATAATGATTTATAAACGTGGATTAACACCTACAGTTACAAATGTTATACAAATTAGGATTTATGAGCAATCACATATAATTGTTCTCACAGTTAAATATATCATTGTTTTTCTTGAAACTTAGCCTTGTGTTTTTTGCGTCCGTGATTTCTTGTGTTTTTTCTCAGTTGAATCAGTTGAATTTCCTTCTTCAACATCACCCTCTTAAGCACCACCACCACCCTCGCTATCACTGAAACGAAGACGTATAAGGTGAATAAATGAATGAAAAAATCAAAGACGTACAAAAGATTAATTGTATTAATATGTACCTAATCATGGTTTTTTCTTTGGATGCGGTAGATCAATGTTCAATGTTCCTAGTAAATATGTGAAGAAGTAGAATAGTAACCCTAATTTTTTTAGTCTCGCGATTGTATTTACGCAGTATTATAAATAATAATTAATATATAATATTAATATATATAATTATAATATGTAATATATATTAAAATTAAACTAAAAGGGGTAAGTTTATCTTTTCAATAGTGTAAAGGGTATTTCAGTCATATTCAATAATAATGACCGGATTTGGTAGAAACACAACAAATTACAAATACGAGTGGCCTACAAAATCGTTTTTAAAAAAGGTTGGCCTACAAACATAAAATCACATATTTGGGTGGCCTTCCAATACATTATCCCATATTTATATGTTTGATCAATATCTGTTTATTAATCTAGGTCAAGTCATAGTGTATCACAATCCTAATGCTCGAGATTATCATGCAAAAGTCAACAAAAGTCAATTTGACTCAAAATGATTTACAAAATCTACATATGTTTATTATATAACTTAAATAGTCGTTTTATAAATTTAAATATATTTATCAGATTTTATTAGAGTAAAAAGTACAAGTCATTTATTAATAAATAAAATTTATATTAAAATTTATATATGATAAAAATATACTTTTATATATCTTATGTAATAAAATTTATAAAATTATTTAATATTATAAAATATAGTGGTATGTATTATTATTGTAATTATATTTCGTATGGTAAAAATATCTTTGTAACACATATTTATTTTATAAAATAATATTGATAATAATAATAATACGTAAAGTCGTATTATTTTATAATAATAATTTTAATTATTTTTAATAATAATAATAATATTTATATTTACTAATGATAATAATAATCTTGATAAATAATAATCTTTTATAGTAATACAAATGTTATAATAATAATATTTCTAATAAAAATATTATATTCATGTTAATAATAATAACAATGATAATAGTTGAAATATCCCGTTCTTATTGATTAAAAACATTCCATATTAATTGATTTCGTTGCGAGGTTTTGACCTCTATATGAGACGTTTTTCAAAGACTGCATTCATTTTAAAACAAACCATAACCTTTATTTCATCAATAAAGGTTTAAAAAGCTTTACGTAGATTATCAAATAATGATAATCTAAAATATCCTGTTTACACACGACCATTACATAATGGTTTACAATACAAATATGTTACAACAAAATAAGTTTCTTGAATGCAGTTTTTACACAATATCATACAAGCATGGACTCCAAATCTCGTCCTTATTTAAGTATGCGACAGCGGAAGCTCTTAATAATCACCTGAGAATAAACATGCTTAAAACGTCAACAAAAATGTTGGTGAGTTATAGGTTTAACCTATATATATCAAATCATAATAATAGACCACAAGATTTCATATTTCAATACACATCCCATACATAGAGATAAAAATCATTCATATGGTGAACACCTGGTAACCGACATTAACAAGATGCATATATATAAGAATATCCCCATCATTCCGGGACACCCTTCGGATATGATATAAATTTCGAAGTACTAAAGCATCCGGTACTTTGGATGGGGTTTGTTAGGCCCAATAGATCTATCTTTAGGATTCGCGTCAATTAGGGTGTCTGTTCCCTAATTCTTAGATTACCAGACTTAATAAAACGGGGCATATTCGATTTCGATAATTCAACCATAGAATGTAGTTTCACGTACTTGTGTCTATTTTGTAAATCATTTATAAAACCTGCATGTATTCTCATCCCAAAAATATTAGATTTTAAAAGTGGGACTATAACTCACTTTCACAGATTTTTACTTCGTCGGGAAGTAAGACTTGGCCACTGGTTGATTCACGAACCTATAACAATATATACATATATATCAAAGTATGTTTAAAATATATTTACAACACTTTTAATATATTTTGATGTTTTAAGTTTATTAAGTCAGCTGTCCTCGTTAGTAACCTACAACTAGTTGTCCACAGTTAGATGTACAGAAATAAATCGATAAATATTATCTTGAATCAATCCACGACCCAGTGTATACGTATCTCAGTATTGATCACAACTCAAACTATATATATTTTGGAATCAACCTCAACCCTGTATAGCTAACTCCAACATTCACATATAGAGTGTCTATGGTTGTTCCGAAATATATATAGATGTGTCGACATGATGAAATGTCCCGTTCTTATTGATTAAAAACGTTCCATATTAATTGATTTCGTTGCGAGGTTTTGACCTCTATATGAGACATTTTTCAAAGACTGCATTCATTTTTAAAACAAACCATAACCTTTATTTCATAGATAAAGGTTTTAAAAAGCTTTACGTAGATTATCAAATAATGATAATCTAAAATATCCTGTTTACACACGACCATTACATAATGGTTTACAATACAAATATGTTACAACAAAATAAGTTTCTTGAATGCAGTTTTTACACAATATCATACAAGCATGGACTCCAAATCTCGTCCTTATTTAAGTATGCGACAGCGGAAGCTCTTAATAATCACCTGAGAATAAACATGCTTAAAACGTCAACAAAAATGTTGGTGAGTTATAGGTTTAACCTATATATATCAAATCATAATAATAGACCACAAGATTTCATATTTCAATACACATCCCATACATAGAGATAAAAATCATTCATATGGTGAACACCTGGTAATCGACATTAACAAGATGCATATATAAGAATATCCCCATCATTCCGGGACACCCTTCGGATATGATATAAATTTCGAAGTACTAAAGCATTCGGTACTTTGGATGGGGTTTGTTAGGCCCAATAGATCTATCTTTAGGATTCGCGTCAATTAGGGTGTCTGTTCCCTAATTCTTAGATTACCAGACTTAATAAAAAGGGGCATATTCGATTTCGATAATTCAACCATAGAATGTAGTTTCACGTACTTGTGTCTATTTTGTAAATCATTTATAAAACCTGCATGTATTCTCATCCCAAAAATATTAGATTTTAAAAGTGGGACTATAACTCACTTTCACAGATTTTTACTTCGTCGGGAAGTAAGACTTGGCCACTGGTTGATTCACGAACCTATAACAATATATACATATATATCAAAGTATGTTCAAAATATATTTACAACACTTTTAATATATTTTGATGTTTTAATTTTATTAAGTCAGCTGTCCTCGTTAGTAACCTACAACTAGTTGTCCACAGTTAGATGTACAGAAATAAATCGATAAATATTATCTTGAATCAATCCACGACCCAGTGTATACGTATCTCAGTATTGATCACAACTCAAACTATATATATTTTGGAATCAACCTCAACCCTGTATAGCTAACTCCAACATTCACATATAGAGTATCTATGGTTGTTCCGAAATATATATAGATGTGTCGACATGATAGGTCGAAACATTGTATACGTGTCTATGGTATCTCAAGATTACATAATATACAATACAAGTTGATTAAGTTTTGGTTGGAATAGATTTGTTACCAATTTTCACGTAGCTAAAATGAGAAAAATTATCCAATCTTGTTTTACCCATAACTTCTTCATTTTAAATCCGTTTTGAGTGAATCAAATTGCTATGGTTTCATATTGAACTCTATTTTATGAATCTAAACAGAAAAAGTATAGGTTTATAGTCGGAAAAATAAGTTACAAGTCATTTTTGTAAAGGTAGTCATTTCAGTCGAAAGAACGACGTCTAGATGACCATTTTAGAAAACATACTTCCACTTTGAGTTTAACCATAATTTTTGGATATAGTTTCATGTTCATAATAAAAATCATTTTCTCAGAATAACAACTTTTAAATCAAAGTTTATCATAGTTTTTAATTAACTAACCCAAAACAGCCCGCGGTGTTACTACGACGGCGTAAATCCGGTTTTACGGTGTTTTTCGTGTTTCCAGGTTTTAAATCATTAAGTTAGCATATCATATAGACATAGAACATGTGTTTAGTTGATTTTAAAAGTCAAGTTAGAAGGATTAACTTTTGTTTGCGAACAAGTTTAGAATTAACTAAACTATGTTCTAGTGATTACAAGTTTAAACCTTCGAATAAGATAGCTTTATATGTATGAATCGAATGATGTTATGAACATCATTACTACCTTAAGTTCCTTGGATAAACCTACTGGAAAATAGAAAAATGGATCTAGCTTCAACAGATCCTTGGATGGCTCGAAGTTCTTGAAGCAGAATCTTGACACGAAAACAAGTTCAAGTAAGATCATCACTTGAAATAAGATTGTTATAGTTATAGAAATTGAACCAAAGTTTGAATATGATTATTACCTTGTATTAGAATGATAACCTACTGTAAGAAACAAAGATTTCTTGAGGTTGGATGATCACCTTACAAGATTGGAAGTGAGCTAGCAAACTTGAAAGTATTCTTGATTTTATGAAACTAGAACTTTTGAAATTTATGAAGAACACTTAGAACTTGAAGATAGAACTTGAGAGAGATCAATTAGATGAAGAAAATTGAAGAATGAAAGTGTTTGTAGGTGTTTTTGGTCGTTGGTGTATGGATTAGATATAAAGGATATGTAATTTTGTTTTCATGTAAATAAGTCATGAATGATTACTCATATTTTTGTAATTTTATGAGATATTTCATGCTAGTTTCCAAATGATGGTTCTCACATGTGTTAGGTGACTCACATGGGCTGCTAAGAGCTGATCATTGGAGTGTATATACTAATAGTACATACATCTAAAAGCTGTGTATTGTACGAGTACGAATACGGGTGCATACGAGTAGAATTGTTGATGAAACTGAACGAGGATGTAATTGTAAGCATTTTTGTTAAGTAGAAGTATTTTGATAAGTGTCTTGAAGTCTTTCAAAAGTGTATGAATACATATTAAAACACTACATGTATATACATTTTAACTGAGTCGTTAAGTCATCGTTAGTCGTTACATGAGTCGTTAAATCTTGTTGAATGTTGTTAACCCATTGTTTATTATAACAAATGAGATGTTAAATTATTATATTATCATGATATTATGATATATAATATATCTTAGTATGATGTATATACAGTTAAATGTCGTTACAACGATAATCGTTACATATATGTCTCGTTTCGAAATCATTAATTTAGTAGCCTTATTTTTACATATGTATTTCATTGTTAATACACTTAATAATATATTTACTTATCATTTAACATAATTAACCAAGTGTATCAATATCTTAATATGATTCATATGTACCTAGTAAGACGTTGTTATAACGATAATCGTTATATATATCGTTTTCGAGTTTCTTAAATTAATAGTCTCATTTTTATGTATATAACTCATTGTTAAAATACCTAATGAGATACATACTTATAATAAAAACATGTTAACTATATATATAACCATATATATGTCATCGTATAGTTTTTATAAGTTTTAACGTTCGTGAATCACCGGTCAACTTGGGTGGTCAATTATCTATATGAAACATATTTCAATTAATCAAGTCTTAACAAGTTTGATTGCTTAACATGTTGGAAACATTTAATCATGTAAATATCAATCTTAATTAATTTATATAAACATGGAAAAGTTCGGGTCACTACAGTACCTACCCGTTAAATAAATTTCGCCCCGAAATTTTAAGCTGTTGAAGGTGTTGACGAATCTTCTGGAAATAGATGCGGGTATTTCTTCTTCATCTGATCTTCACGCTCCCAGGTGAACTCGGGTCCTCTACGAGCATTCCATCGAACCTTCACAATTGGTATCTTGTTTTGCTTAAGTCTTTTAACCTCACGATCCATTATTTCGACGGGTTCTTCGATGAATTGAAGTTTTTTGTTGATTTGGATTTCATCTAACGGAATAGTGAGATCTTCTTTAACAAAACATTTCTTCAAATTCGAGACGTGGAAAGTGTTATGTACAGCCGCGAGTTGTTGAGGTAACTCAAGTCGGTAAGCTACTGGTCCGACACGATCAATAATCTTGAATGGTCCAATATACCTTGGATTTAATTTCCCTCGTTTACCAAATCGAACAACGCCTTTCCAAGGTGCAACTTTAAGCATGACCATCTCTCCAATTTCAAATTCTATATCTTTTCTTTTAATGTCAGCGTAGCTCTTTTGTCGACTTTGGGCGGTTTTCAACCGTTGTTGAATTTGGATGATCTTCTCGGTAGTTTCTTGTATAATCTCCGGACCCGTAATCTGTCTATCCCCCACTTCACTCCAACAAATCGGAGACCTGCACTTTCTACCATAAAGTGCTTCAAACGGCGCCATCTCAATGTTTGAATGGTAGTTGTTGTTGTAGGAAAATTCTGCTAACGGTAGATGTCGATCCCAACTGTTTTCGAAATCAATAACACATGCTCGTAGCATGTCTTCAAGCGTTTGTATCATTCTTTCGCTCTGCCCATCAGTTTGTGGATGATAGGCAGTACTCATGTCTAGACGAGTTCCTAATGCTTGCTGTAATGTCTGCCAGAATCTTGAAATAAATCTGCCATCCCTATCAGAGATAATAGAGATTGGTATTCCATGTCTGGAGACGACTTCCTTCAAATACAGTCGTGCTAACTTCTCCATCTTGTCATCTTCTCTTATTGGTAGGAAGTGTGCTGATTTGGTGAGACGATCAACTATTACCAAAATAGTATCAAAACCACTTGCAGTCCTTGGCAATTTAGTGATGAAATCCATTGTAATGTTTTCCCATTTCCATTCCGGGATTTCGGGTTGTTGAAGTAGACCTGATGGTTTTTGATGCTCAGCTTTGACCTTAGAACACGTCAAACATTCTCCTACGTATTTAGCAACATCGGCTTTCATACCCGGCCACCAAAAATGTTTCTTGAGATCCTTGTACATCTTCCCCGTTCCAGGATGTATTGAGTATCTGGTTTTATGAGCTTCTCTAAGTACCATTTCTCTCATATCTCCAAATTTTGGTACCCAAATCCTTTCAGCCCTATATCGGGTTCCGTCTTCCCGAATATTAAGATGCTTCTCCGATCCTTTGGGTATTTCATCCTTTAAATTTCCCTCTTTTAAAACTCCTTGTTGCGCCTCCTTTATTTGAGTAGTAAGGTTATTATGAATCATTATATTCATAGATTTTACTCGAATGGGTTCTCTGTCCTTCCTGCTCAAGGCATCGGCTACCACATTTGCCTTCCCCGGGTGGTAACGAATCTCAAAGTCGTAATCATTCAACAATTCAATCCACCTACGTTGCCTCATATTCAGTTGTTTCTGATTAAATATGTGTTGAAGACTTTTGTGGTCAGTATATATAATACTTTTGACCCCATATAAGGAGTGCCTCCAAGTCTTTAATGCAAAAACAACCGCGCCTAATTCCAAATCATGCGTCGTATAATTTTGCTCGTGAATCTTCAATTGTCTAGATGCATAAGCAATCACCTTCGTTCGTTGCATTAATACACAACCGAGACCTTGCTTTGATGCGTCACAATAAATCACAAAATCATCATTCCCTTCAGGCAATGACAATATAGGTGCCGTAGTTAGCTTTTTCTTCAATAACTGAAACGCTTTCTCTTGTTCATCCTTCCATTCAAATTTCTTCCCTTTATGCGTTAATGCAGTCAAGGGTTTTGCTATTCTGGAAAAGTCTTGGATGAACCTTCTGTAGTAACCAGCTAGTCCTAAAAACTGGCGTATGTGTTTCGGAGTTTTTGGGGTTTCCCACTTTTCAACAGTTTCTATCTTTGCCGGATCCACCTTAATACCTTCTTTGTTCACTATGTGACCGAGGAATTGAACTTCTTCCAACCAAAATGCACACTTTGAAAACTTAGCGTACAATTCTTCCTTCCTCAATACTTCTAACACCTTTCTCAAATGTTCACCGTGTTCTTGGTCATTCTTTGAGTAAATAAGTATGTCATCAATGAAAACAATGACAAACTTGTCAAGGTATGGTCCACACACTCGGTTCATAAGGTCCATGAACACAGCTGGTGCATTAGTTAAACCAAACGGCATGACCATAAACTCGTAATGACCGTAACGTGTTCTGAAAGCAGTCTTTGGAATATCATCTTCTTTCACCCGCATTTGATGATACCCGGAACGTAAGTCAATCTTTGAATAAACAGACGAGCCTTGTAGTTGATCAAATAAGTCATCGATTCTCGGTAGTGGGTAGCGGTTCTTGATGGTAAGTTTGTTCAACTCTCGGTAGTCGATACACAACCTGAATGTACCATCTTTCTTCTTGACAAACAAAATAGGAGCTCCCCACGGTGATGTGCTTGGTCGAATGAAACCACGCTCTAAAAGTTCTTGTAATTGGCTTTGTAGTTCTTTCATCTCGCTGGGTGCGAGTCTGTAAGGAGCACGAGCTATTGGTGCAGCTCCTGGTACAAGATCTATTTGAAATTCAACGGATCGATGTGGGGGTAATCCCGGTAATTCTTTCGGAAATACATCGGGAAATTCTTTTGCAATGGGAACATCATTGATGCTCTTTTCTTCAGTTTGTACTTTCTCGACGTGTGCTAGAACAACATAGCAACCTTTTCTTATTAGTTTTTGTGCCTTTAAATTACTAATAAGATGTAGCTTCGTGTTGCCCTTTTCTCCGTACACCATTAAGGGTTTTCCTTTTTCTCGTATAATGCGAATTGCATTTTTGTAACAAACGATCTCTGCTTTCACTTCTTTCAACCAGTCCATACCGATTATCACATCAAAACTCCCTAACTCTACTGGTATCAAATCAATCTTAAATGTTTCGCTAACCAGTTTAATTTCTCGATTCCGACATATATTATCTGCTGAAATTAATTTACCATTTGCTAATTCGAGTAAAAATTTACTATCCAAAGGCGTCAATGGACAACTTAATTTAGCACAAAAATCTCTACTCATATAGCTTCTATCCGCACCCGAATCAAATAAAACGTAAGCAGATTTATTGTCAATAAGAAACGTACCCGTAACAAGCTCCGGGTCTTCCTGTGCCTCTGCCGCATTAATATTGAAAACTCTTCCGCGACCTTGTCCATTCGTGTTCTCCTGGTTCGGGCAATTTCTAATAATGTGGCTCGGTTTTCCACATTTATAACAAACTACACTGGCATAACTTGCTCCGACACTACTTGCTCCGCCATTACTCGTTCCGACACCATTTGTTCCTTTCGTTCTGTTAACCCCTGGTCCGTAGACATCACACTTCGCCGCGCTATGACCATTTATTTTACACTTGTTGCAAAATTTGGTGCAGAACCCCGAGTGATACTTTTCACACCTTTGGCATAGCTGCTTCTGATTGTTGTTGTTGTTGAGGTTATTATTGTTGTTGGGATGATTGTTGTAGCTGCTGCTGTTGTTGTTGTTGTTGTTGTTGTTGGGCCGTTTGTTGTAGTTGCGATTAATGTTGCGATTGTTGGGATAATTGTTGCGATTATTGTTGTAATTACTGTTGTTGTTGTATTGGTGATTCTTATCACCGTTTTCCTCCCACTTTCTTTTGACTTGCTTCACATTGGCCTCTTCAGCAGTCTGTTCTTTAATTCTTTCTTCAATCTGGTTCACTAGTTTGTGAGCCATTCTACATGCCTGTTGTATGGAGGCGGGCTCGTGTGAACTTATATCTTCTTGGATTCTTTCCGGTAATCCTTTCACAAACGCGTCGATCTTCTCTTCCTCATCTTCGAATGCTCCCGGACACAATAGGCACAATTCTGTGAATCGTCTTTCGTACGTGGTAATATCAAATCCTTGGGTTCGTAACCCTCTAAGTTCTGTCTTGAGCTTATTGACCTCGGTCCTGGGACGGTACTTCTCGTTCATCAAGTGCTTGAATGCTGACCACGGTAGTGCGTACGCATCGTCTTGTCCCACTTGCTCTAGATAGGTATTCCACCATGTTAACGCAGAACCTGTGAAGGTATGCGTAGCGTACTTCACTTTGTCCTCTTCAGTACACTTACTTATGGCAAACACCGATTCAACCTTCTCGGTCCACCGTTTCAATCCGATCGGTCCTTCGGTTCCATCAAATTCCAAAGGTTTGCAGGCAGTGAATTCTTTGTAGGTGCATCCTACACGATTTCCTGTACTGCTAGATCCAAGGTTATTGTTGGTATGTAGCGCAGCCTGTACTGCGGCTATGTTTGAAGCTAGAAAAGTACGGAATTCCTCTTCATTCATATTCACGGTGTGTCGAGTAGTCGGTGCCATTTCCTTCAAAATAGTTAAATGGAACAAGTTAATCATACAGAATATTAAGAGTAGTTAATAGTGTTTCGTAGCATAATATGAACTCATTTATAAAAGCTTTTTCTTCATATTAGCGTTTTATAAGTTTAAATTCGGGTAGTACCTACCCGTTAAGTTCATACTTAGTAGCTAATATACAATTCAACTACTACAATTCTATATGAAAAACTGATTATAATAATATTTCGCGTTCAAACTTTTATACAATATTTTACAAACTTACAATACCGCTTATTTTACATAAAGCATGAAATATAGCACATAATAACTTTGATACAAGATAGTTGTGAAGATAATTCTAGCTAGTACACAAGTCGTTCAACAAAGGCAATAAAGACACGTAATTCATACGTCCAGAAACAAGTCATGCATTCTGGTTTTACTAGGACTACTTCCCATCCTTGGTCTTGTGGAACATAACCGTTATGGCCGTTGATAAGACAGCGTGTTGTAACGTCGTCAAAGGGACGAGGGTTACGTAATGTCCAACAGTCCCGTAACAATCTAAAAACCTCATTTCTTACCCCAATTACCGACTCCGTCACTTGTGGAAACGTTTTGTTTAATAGTTGTAGCCCGATGTTCTTGTTCTCACTTTGGTGAGAAGCGAACATTACTAATCCGTAAGAATAACATGCTTCTTTATGTTGCATGTTAGCCGCTTTTTCTAAATCACGAAGTCCAATATTCAGATATATTGAGTCAAAATAATTTCTTAACCCGTTGCGTAAAATAGCATTTGGGTTCCCCGCAATATATGCGTCAAAGTAAACACATCGTAACTTATGGGTTTCCCAATGTGATATCCCCCATCTTTCAAATGAAAGTCTCTTATATACCAAGACATTCTTGGAACGTTCTTCGAATGTCTTACAAACTGATCTCGCCTTAAATAGTTGTGCCGAAGAATTCTGACTGACTTTAGACAAGATTTCATCAATCATGTCTCCGGGTAGGTCTCTTAAAATATTGGGTTGTCTATCCATTTTGTGTTTTTATACTGTAAAATAGACAAGAGTTAGATTCATAAAAAAAAAATACTTATTAATACAAGCAATTTTTACATATATCATAAAGCATAAGCACACTATATTACATATATTACACCACACGAATACAACTATCTTATTCCGACTCGCTTGTTTCTTCTTCTTCGGTTTTGGTTCGTTTTGCCAAGTTTCTAGGGATATATGATGTTCCCCTAATACGATCCGTCGTTATCCACATTGGTTTAGAAAAACCTGGTGGTTTAGAGGTTCCCGGGTCATTGTTACAACTTAAGGACTTCGGGGGTTGACGATACATATAAAGTTCATCGGGGTTGGAATTAGATTTCTCTATTTTTATGCCCTTTCCCTTATTATTTTCTTTTGCCTTTTTAAATTCAGTTGGGGTAATTTCTATAACATCATCGGAATTCTCGTCAGAATCCGATTCATCGGAGAATTGGTAATCCTCCCAATATTTTGCTTCCTTGGCGGAAACACCATTGACCATAATTAACCTTGGTCGGTTGGTTGAGGATTTTCTTTTACTTAACCGTTTTATTATTTCCCCCACCGGTTCTACTTCTTCATCCGGTTCCGATTCTTCTTCCGGTTCCGATTCTTCTTCCGGTTCCGACTCTTCTTCCGGTTCCTCTTCGGGAACTTGTGAATCAGTCCACGAATCATTCCAATTTACATTTGACTCTTCATTATTATTAGGTGAGTCAATGGGACTTGTTCTAGAGGTAGACATCTATCACATAATATCAAACGCGTTAAGAGATTAATATATCACATAATATTCACATGTTAAAAATATATAGTGTCCAACAAAATTTGTTAAGCAATCATTTTTCAAGTAAACACGGTCGAAGTCCAGACTTACTAATGCATCCTAACAAACTCGATAAGACACACTAATGCAAAATTCTGGTTCTCTAAGACCAACGCTCGGATACCAACTGAAATGTCCCGTTCTTATTGATTAAAAACGTTCCATATTAATTGATTTCGTTGCGAGGTTTTGACCTCTATATGAGACATTTTTCAAAGACTGCATTCATTTTTAAAACAAACCATAACCTTTATTTCATAGATAAAGGTTTTAAAAAGCTTTACGTAGATTATCAAATAATGATAATCTAAAATATCCTGTTTACACACGACCATTACATAATGGTTTACAATACAAATATGTTACAACAAAATAAGTTTCTTGAATGCAGTTTTTACACAATATCATACAAGCATGGACTCCAAATCTCGTCCTTATTTAAGTATGCGACAGCGGAAGCTCTTAATAATCACCTGAGAATAAACATGCTTAAAACGTCAACAAAAATGTTGGTGAGTTATAGGTTTAACCTATATATATCAAATCATAATAATAGACCACAAGATTTCATATTTCAATACACATCCCATACATAGAGATAAAAATCATTCATATGGTGAACACCTGGTAATCGACATTAACAAGATGCATATATAAGAATATCCCCATCATTCCGGGACACCCTTCGGATATGATATAAATTTCGAAGTACTAAAGCATCTGGTACTTTGGATGGGGTTTGTTAGGCCCAATAGATCTATCTTTAGGATTCGCGTCAATTAGGGTGTCTGTTCCCTAATTCTTAGATTACCAGATGATATTGCTCAATTACATCATATATATCTATCGCAATATCACTAAAAATGCTCTATATTCGAAGATAATGAAGATGATCTACAAGGGATATGTCAAGATGCGCGAATTTGTATCGGAAGAGTAGTTTGCAAAGAATTTCGATGATTTATGACATCGGTTGATCCCGATACGAGTTAGTATCAAGATAGCACTCTAAAATGATAAAACAAGGCTTCCGTTATATAAAAGTTCGTCCAAATGAACTAATATTAAAAATAAAACGAAACAGTGCCCAAAATACATCCAGGACGCCGTCCCACTAAGGAAGACGCCGTCCTGGTCTTCATATGGAGACGCCGTCTTGAATACTTGGGACGCCGTCTTGGTCTATAAACTGGGACGCCGTCCTGCCTTTTAGGACGCCGTCCCAAAGTAGGTGTGACCGAACTTTCTGCTTTTTACCTAATTTCTCCACCTTAAAATGTCAGTTTTGGGGACTGTTTTCATAGAGTTACGTACAGAGAAGTTTAGAGGCGATTTTCAGGAGTACTTTGGAGAATTCCAACCTCTTTGAAGAGGCCAAAACATCAAAGCATCATCCATCAACATCTTCTTCATCCAAGAACTCTTGTTCTTGTAGGTTATTCACTTGTTCTCAGAAATGATTTCAGTTTATAATTTGAATGAATTGTTGTCTGTTACAATGATTATTGGCTAGTTTCTATAATGTTTGTCTAGATTAATAACCAAGGTATTGGATGTAATCTTATTGATTGAATGTATTATGCGTGATAGATTGAAGCTTGAATTGAGAACCATGCTTATTGTTGTTAGAACTATTTGTATCTAGTTAATTGATATGTTGTTGATAAAGAGAACTCTTGTTAATGTATCATATTGATTTACAATCAACTTGTCTTAGATTGATTGTTTGCTAAACCGGACCAAGGGGGTAAACTAGATTAAAATGGTTAGACAAAATAGGAATGAATTGTGTAGAGCGAACGCAAAGGCAATTGTTATTCAAGTCTTTAATCTTGTTGATCAACTAGTCACAAACGAAAAGGTCTAAGTTATAGGGAACCCTCGCTTAGTAATTCTAGTTTGAGTACTTGCTAAAGAGAACTCTTGGCGAGTCGATTTAGGTGATTAGCATGCTTATAGTTATTTGATTACAAATACAAGAACTATAGTGAAAAGGGAACCCTTGAGCTTGTTATTGTATTTGCGTGTTTATCCGAGAGAACTCTTAGTAAAACCTATTAGATAACTACACACATAATTATTCAATCAGGACTTAATATCTAATTTACATCCAATACCGAGGGTAAAATATCTAGATGAACATTTCATCTCTTTGATTTAATTCAAAACTATCTTACTTGCTTATTTGTATTTATTTGCATCTTATAAACCAAAAGACTAAAAATATTGTTTTTACATTTAACCTTCTTTGATTTGGCTAAATCGTTAAAACAGCCACAAAATATAAAACTTGTACTTTTAACTTTAATTACTTAGTTAATCATAATATAGTTGCTAATTCTAGTTTGACTGATATAACTGTCCTTGGAACGATACACGGATTTTACCATTATCTATACTACTACACGATCGGGTACACTGCCCGTTAGTGTGTAGCAATCTTTAAAACCGGTATTTTCCATAAGATAAATTATAGACACGATTTCGCACATCAAGTTTTTGGCGCCGCTGCCGGGGACAGTTTTGTGTCAAAATAGGATTATTAACTAATTTGTGATTAAGTAGTTTCTTAATTATTTTAAATTATTAATAGTTTTTGATTTTTAATTTTGTAGAATCGGTATGTGTGATAGTTTTTGTTAGTTGTGTGATTGGCAGATTATAGGTTGCATATGCCACATACCCGAAGTTCAGAATCTCCATTATTTACACCATTGACAGAACCGGATAGAAAGCTTGGTAGAATTCCAAAAGAAGTGCTTGATATTTTTGATTCTTCATCAAAGCAGGAAACTTTTGATTCAGAATCAAGTACCACCAAGCCTAGATATTCAGACTTTGGTAAACCAGTTCAACCACCAAATTTTGAAATGGAAGGAGAAAGACCGTTGGTACAAAGACAATCAATGGCAGAAAGGATGAAAGCGACGCGAACCGGACAAGGTAGTGCTATTACTCCGCTCACGGGTGAGGTAAATTTTGAAATTAAAGGACCTATTCTTCAAATGATTAATAATAGGTGTCAATTTAGTGGCGGTCCTAATGAAGACGCAAACGAACATATTCGTCTCTTTGAAGAGATATGTCTTCTTTTCAAATTAAAACCAGAAACTGACAAGGCTATATTTCTAAGACTTTTCCCGTGGACACTCCACGGGGAAGCAAGAAGTTGGTTAGATTCATTAGCCGAGGCTACGATAAGAACATGGGATAGTATGATGGAAAAATTTCTTAAGAAATATTTTCCAGCATCTAAATCAGCGAGACTCCAATAGGAGATTACCCAGTTCTGTCAAAAGCCTATGGAAACCTTGTACGAAGCATGGAATAGATTTTCCAAAATGCTTAGAGGTTGTCCAAACCATGGTTTGGATACCTTTCAACAGGTTCAAATCTTCTATAAGGGTTGCGAAGTTGCAACCCGAATTTCCATTGATCAAGCATCCGGAGGTTCAATTATGGACAAAACCGAGCAAGAGGCTTATGAGATAATCGAGAAATTAGCCGATTATTCTCATGAGTGGCATCAAGAACGCCCAATTACTCGAAATGCTCAAGTCCAAAGCGCCGGTGCTTATGATGACTTCAGCTCCCTAGGTGTAAAAATAGACGGTGTTGTCCGAAACATGGACAAAATCACAAAAGAAATCCATAGTATGAAAGTAGGTTGTGAATACTGTGGTGGTCTACACTTAGGAAAAGATTGTGATGCCGGGTTAACCATGGCTTAAAAAGAAGAAGTGGCTTTTATAAGCCAAAGAAATAATAACCAGTTTCAGGGTAGAGCCCAATTTAACCGTAACTTTAACAACCCCTACAACCCTCAAGGTCAAAATTCTAATTTTCAACAAGGGTCAAGTAGTGGGTTCCAACAACAAACTCCGGGTTATTATCAAAAACCCCAACAGGAGGAGAAAAAGTCAAATTTAGAGAATATGTTGGAAAAGTTAATTGCATCACAAACTCAGCTTGTCACAAACATAAATCAAACCAACGAGAAAAACGAACATCAGTTTCGTAACCAACAAGCATCAATCCAAAATTTGGAAAAACAAATGAGTGGTTTAGCCAATTTACTGAGTGAGAGAAAACCCGGTAGTTTACCGGGAGATACCAACAAGAACCCCAGAAATGAGCACGCAAATGTTATTACCACACGGAGTGGTTTAGCATACGATGCTCCACAAATGCCCGAAAATTCTGATTTCAGAGTTCCATTGAACCAAAACGATGAACCGGTTAAGGAGCCGGAAAAAGTGGTTGAAAAGGAAGAACGGGAAAAACCCGTAGTGAAACCATATCAACCACCGCTCCCATTCCCAAGAAAACAACAACAAGAAAGGCTGGAAGCCGAAAGGCTAAAATTTCTAGATATGTTTAAACAGATAAACATAAACATGCCTTTTATTGATGTTATCTCAGGAATGCCAAAGTATGCTAAGTTCCTAAAAGACTTACTTACTAACCGAAAGAAGATGGAAAGCGTTTCATCAGTCACTTTAAATGCTAGATGTTCCGCGCTGGTGTCTAACACACTTCCTGAAAAGCTTCAAGATCCGGGTAGTTTTACTATTCCATGTCTAATGGGTGACCTTGATTGCATGAGGGCATTAGCCGATTTGGGGGCTAGTATCAATTTAATGCCCTATTCAATTTACCTTAAATTAGCCCCTGGGGAACTCAAAACCACACGAATGGCTATTCAACTAGCTGATCGCTCTATAAAATTCCCTCGAGGAATAATAGAGAATTTGTTAGTTAAGACCGGAAATCTGATCTTTCCGGCTGACTTTGTGGTTTTAGACATGGAAGTTGATGAGAGAATACCAATTATTCTGGGTAGGCCATTTTTAAATACTGCTCGATGTGTCATTGATGTTTATGACCAGCAGTTGACCCTTAGAATTGGTGAAGCTAGTGCGACTTTTGCAATTGACAAGTCATTGAAATATCCCGAATCTTCGGATGATACTTGTTATTTCATGCAAAGCATAGATTCGCATTACGAGTTCTTGCAGGAATCTCCCGAATCGGATGAAACAGGTGTATACGATTTGGCAAATGGAGATAATGAATTCACTGAAGAAGAAATGGATGTGATGGCCACATTTTTGATGGCCAATGAGTGTGAACCAACTGATGAGGAAATAGAAACCCTGAGTAAGGATAGCGAGTACCGGAGTCGATCCTCAATTGAGGAACCTCCCATTTTGGAGCTTAAACCGCTCCCTGATCATCTTGAGTACGCTTTCCTTCAGGAAGATTCAAAGCTTCCGGTAATTATTTCCTCACTTCTCTCTCAAAATGAGAAAGAACGTCTTGTTTCCTTGTTACAGGCCCACAAACCGGCCATTGCATGGAAAATCCATGATATAAAAGGAATTAGTCCTTCTTATTGCACGCACAAGATCTTAATGGAAGAAAATTCCAAACCAGTGGTGCAACGTCAAAGAAGACTAAATCCTCATATGCAAGACGTTGTCAAAAAGGAAATCATAAAATTGCTAGATGCAGGTCTAATCTACCCAATCTCAGATAGTCCGTGGATAAGCCCGATTCATTGTGTTCCTAAAAAGGGTGGTATAACTGTTACCACTAATGATAAGGACGAGCTTATCACAACACGAACTGTTACGGGGTGGCGGGTTTGTATAGATTATCGAAAGTTAAACGAAGCCACAAGAAAAGACCATTTTCCTCTACCATTTATTGATCAAATGTTAGAGAGACTTGCAGGAAATAGCTTTTATTGTTTCCTAGATGGATTTTCGGGGTACTTTCAAATTCCCATCTCCCCCGAAGATCAAGAAAAGACTACCTTCACGTGTCCCTATGGCACCTTCTCATATCGCCGAATGCCCTTTGGTTTATGTAATGCTCCTGCGACATTCCAAAGGTGTATGATGGCCATTTTCCACGATATGATTGAGGATTGCATGGAAGTGTTCATGGACGACTTTTCAGTCTTCGGTGACACTTTTGATTCATGCCTTCTAAATTTGGAGAAAATGCTAATCAGGTGTGAGAAGTCGAACTTAGTGCTGAATTGGGAGAAATGCCACTTTATGGTTAAAGAGGGCATTGTCTTAGGGCACAAAATCTCAAGTGTTGGTATTCAGGTGGATCCAGCAAAGGTTGATGTCATTGCCAACCTTCCACCTCCTTCAAACGTAAAGGGTGTTAGAAGTTTTCTTGGGCATGCCGGGTTTTACCGGCGGTTTGTTAAGGATTTTTCAAAAATCGCAACGCCATTGAATAAACTTCTTGAAAAAGATGCACCCTTTGTTTTCACAAGTGAATGCACTAAGGCATTCAAAATTTTAAAGGAAAAACTTGTTAACGCACCAATAATTATAGCTCCAAATTGGTCTTTACCATTCGAGCTAATGTGCGATGCATCGGATTTTGCGGTTGGTTCAGTCTTGGGCCAACGGGTTGAGAAACGTTTTCAACCCATTTATTATGCGAGCAAGACTTTACAAGGAGCCCAATTAAATTATACAACAACAGAAAAAGAGCTCCTTGCGATAGTCTTTTCCTTTGACAAATTCCGATCTTATCTTGTCCTATCAAAGACTGTTGTCTTTACTGATCATTCGGCATTAAAATATCTTTTCTCTAAGCCGGATGCAAAACCTCGATTGTTAAGGTGGGTCTTGCTTTTGCAAGAATTTGATATCGAGATTAAGGACAGGAAAGGTGCAGAAAATCTTGCAGCGGACCATCTTTCTAGACTCGAAAATCCCAATCTTGAAGTACTCCATGAATCGAGTATTAAAGATGATTTTCCCGGAGAATTCCTAATGAGAGTAGAGAAGGTGGAGGATCCGTGGTTTGTTGACTTCGCCAATTATATTGTTGGAGGGTACCTAGAAACTGGTTGGTCACATCAGAAAAGAAAGAAATTCTTTAGTGACCTAAAATACTATTTTTGGGAAGACCCTTATTTATTCAGGCGATGTGCGGATGGAATTATTCGCAGGTGTGTTTCGGGGAAGGAATGCACCGAAATTCTGCTTGACTGTCACCGTGGTCCAACAGGTGGGCACTTTGGTCCCCAAATTACGGGGAGGAAAGTTTATGAGGCCGGTTTCTATTGGCCTACAATATTCAAAGATGCCTACGCTGTTTGCAAAGCTTGTGACGCGTGCCAACGGGCGGGTCAAATAACTAAACGGGATGAAATGCCTCAACAAAGCATCCAAGTATGCGAGGTGTTCGATGTTTGGGGAATTGACTTTATGGGCCCCTTTCCAAAATCTCACTCTTATCTCTACATACTTGTCGCCATAGATTATGTGTCTAAATGGGCGGAGGCAAAGCCTCTACCAACAAATGATGGCCGAGTAGTAGTAAATTTTTTGATGGAGCTTTTCTCTAGATTTGGCACGCCTAAAGCTCTAATAAGTGACCGGGGCACCCACTTTTGCAATAAGCAAATGGAAAAGGTGTTGAAAAGATATGGAGTAATCCATAAAATTTCAACATCCTATCATCCTCAGACGAGTGGGCAAGTAGAAAACACCAACCGGTCATTAAAACGCATATTAGAGAAGACCGTTGGTGCTAATCCAAAAGAGTGGTCCAACAAGTTATATGATGCATTGTGGGCATTTCGCACGGCCTACAAAACACCGATTGGAACAACTCCTTTCCGTATGGTATACGGAAAAGCATGCCATCTCCCGTTGGAGATTGAACATAAAGCACATTGGGCGCTAAGGGCATGCAATTTGGATTACAAAGAAGCGGGTCGGTTACGTTTGACCCAATTAAATGAATTAGACGAGTTGAGGCTTGAAGCCTATGACAACTCTCTAATTTACAAGGAGAAAACTAAACAATGGCACGACAAAAGGTTAAAACATCCAAAAGAATTCATGAAAGGAGACCGTGTCCTTGTTTATAACTCTCGTTTTAAGTTATCGCCAGGAAAGCTAAAGTCCCGATGGACGGGACCATTTGTGGTTAGAAGAATGTACCCTTATGGTACCATTGAAATAGCGAACTGGAAAGGCGATACTTTTAAAGTGAATGGCCACCGGGTAAAACACTACGTTAATGGTCCCCTGGAAATTGAGGATGAGGTTAGCCTCAACTTCAACAAAAACGCTTAAATCAAAACGGGGACGAGTTGGGTGCACGACTCGTAAAAAATGGTTCACCATTGTAATTAGGTTAGTATTGTGTGTGCTATAAATTTTTGTTTGGTACAAAATGATTACCGTACGACCCTAAACGCGAAAAACTCAAAAAAACTGATCAGTGGGTTTTACTTATACGGGACGCCGTCCCAAATAGCCAAGACGCCGTCCCGGTTTTAATATCAAGACGCCGTCCCGAATGGGTAGACGCCGTCTCACTTTTAAGAACAGGACGCCGTCCCAAAAGGGAAGACGCCGTCCCGGACCCCTGTTACAGAAAAATTACGCGTTTTTAAACCTTACCCACTTATTTCCTATCCACAAAACACATTCTATCTATTTCTCTCTGCCCAAAAACCGAACCACTCTCAAGAACCCTAAATTTCTACATCAAATTCGTGATTTTCTCTTCGATTTCAAGCTTCTCATCATGAACTTTTGGGTATGGATTCTACATTTCTTCACTTTTCTTTATCAATTACTTGAATTATATGTTTATATCTTTAAATTGGTTAAAGATTAGTGTGGGGTGTTTGATTTGCTTGATTATTTTTAAGATTAACATGCCTTAGATTGTTTAAATTGCCCTAATGTGTTTATTTTGCTAAGATTACATGTTCTTTAGGGTTTGTTCATGATGCTAGGGTTTGTAAATTTAAATCCGAATTTTGAGTGCTTAATTCATGATGTTGGGTTAATGTTTGATGTTTATGATTCTTGTGAAGTATTTGATTGTGTTGGTGATGTTGATGTCAATTTGGCCGGGTCATTTTTGAATGATAGTAAATTTCTAAGCATATTATGGATTTGTAATGAACTTTTGAAGTATGTATGCTTGTTTTTCACATGTATGGGCCTGTTGAATCAATTTAATAGAATAGAATGCCATAATGTATGTGTTAAGATGGTCATTTGAGCTAAATTGTGAAAATTGCATTATGATTTGTGTTGAATATGTTTAGAATGCAAAGTTAAATGCTATGACCTATGACACATCATACTTGAATCTTTTAAGTCCTATGTTTGTGTTACATTGTGATGTTATGATTTTCATTTTTGAAAGTGTGCTAATGAATTCAAGTTGACTTTGGTTGACTCTGGTATAAACTTGTGAACGTGCACTTTTGTGTAAATGAATCATACTACTTTTGAACTAGGAATTGAGTGATTAATCTCTCCTGCTATTCGGTTATATTTTGGCTAACATTAACACAACGATTTCTATGTTCTTTTGGTTTTGTGTATAATGTTTTGCAGGGACAAACTAGCAGGGGAGGACCGGCGGCTAAAAGGGGAAGGCCATCGGGTTTGGCTCCACCAAGACAACCACCACCACCACAGGAACAACATCATTCATCATCTTCTTCGGGAGAAGAAGAAGGGGAGGATCTCAATGATCCTCGGGTTTGGTTAAATCAGGTACAGAATGACGATGACTACACCGAAACCTTTGAAAGAATAAACCGCAGGCCCATTAATGCTACTTGGTATTTCATTTGGGGGCCATTGGAGGAGGCGGGCATGCGCCGTCATGTTACTAATTTACTCGCCATTCCATACAATAGAGTAGTCACCCATGCTTGGGAACATCTTTTTAGCATCAATGAACCAATCTACCCGGTGCTTCTTAAAGAATTCTACTCTACAATGCGGTTTAGCAATGTAAGCGATTATTTATCCGCTGAGTTTCTACGGTTTCGTCTTGGAGGCCAAGACAGGGGTTTGAGCAGTTTTCAGGTGTGTAGAATTTTGGGTATTTTTGAAGAATTCACCGACACACAGTTAGGTGAATATTTGAGGGCTTCGGATTATGTTGGCCGACATCAGTTTGATGACACTTCTTATTGGCGCAGAATTTGTAAGCCAAATATTGCGCCTGCTCATTTTCGATCAAGCAAACATCGGTACAATGAAATCGCAGCCCGAGATGATAAGCTGCTTCACCGACTCATTGCATGTACTTTTAATGCAAGGATAGAGGGTAATGAGAAGGTGAAAACCTTAGATTTGTGGATTATGGATCAGATCAAGCGGGGGGCCTATACCGATATTCCTGGGTTAATCGGTAATTATTTTCTTTCCATTGCTACCGAGACGCGGGTACGGAAGCCACTCTTAGGAGGACACTACATAACCCGATTTGCCCGACACTTTAACATTGATTTCGACAGATTACAGGAATTACCGAGTATAATGAAACCTTTGAAAAAGGTTTTTTATATTAATGCCGAAATCATTATGAAAGACAGAAATGGGCATTTGGTCCCCTTTGCAGCAGCCGGTGCAGGTGGCGCGAGTGGCAGTGGTGTTCAACAGGAACAGGAGCAGGAAGAGGAGGCTGAAATGGAGGCCCAAACTAATGTTAATTTGCAGGTTCCGTGGCAACCGTCCCAAGAGAATTGGGACAGTTTGGTTGGTAGTGTTAACAACATGCGATTGAGCCCGAATGAACAAAGGAGGCACAACCAACAAATGTGGGATAGTCAGGAAAGAATGGAGCGACGACAGATCGCTCAAGTACATGATCAGGGGTGGAACAGTTATGGTATTGATTGGAATAACCATAACTCTGAGCTATTTTATTTTAACCCTGAACAGTACTACGGTACTACACGCCTGACGCCACAGTATTACACGGATCCGGAACACCCACCTCCACCTCATCCGATTTATAACTCCTCAGCTGCGATGCAAGAAGCCCGGGAAAGATTTGAGAGAGAATATCCGCATGGACGCCCGTACCGCGATGGTTCCGGTAACTACTCCTGGCCATACGGTAACTAGGCCTGCGTGCCTATTTGATCATTTTGTACTATTGGTTTGAGACTATTTTATTTGTGTGATGTATTTGGATACATTTATGGTTTGTAATAATTATACTAATGTGTGGTTTGATTAAACGGATGTGGTTGTATAAACACCGTTATTTTTTATATGCTTTGTGTGGTTTGTTTATTTTGTGCAGCATGCTTGAACTTCAAAGACTGGCATTAAGTTCAGCGACATTTGATATTATGATGTGTGTATGATGATAATCGCGGACTAGACGATGCTCTTATGCTGGCAGTAAGTTCAGCGGCATCCGTCTACTTGTTCCACGATTTACAGGTTAAAAATTGGAAATTTCTACAATCACCCTATCACTTTGCCCTCTAAATTTAATCCTTTTTCTGATTTCATGCAATGAGGGCCTTGCATGATCTCAAGTGTGGGGTGGGGAGTAGAAATTTATTGGGAACTCGTTTTACTAAAAACAAGGCGTTCAAGGCGACATAACTTGTAAAAGGTTAAATTTTATAAAAATTGATTTTAAAATTTATAGACGGATTAAGATCAGGTTTAACAACCGAATTTCCATCATAAATATAAATTTTTAAAAGATATTTTATAAACTTAACTGATTATAAGCTTATTTAAAAAAAAATTTTTAAAATTTTCAAGTAGCCTTAAAAAACGATTAAAGCCCAAAAACCACGTTATACACATTATGGTCTTAAAATCTAGAAAATAAATGTTGGTTTACATTTTAAATTATTAATAGTCTTTGAAGTTGCTCCATCATTCAATTATTTGAATGAAAATCCTACTAGTTTAGTAAGCTAACTTGTAGGTCACTTGTACCAAAACGAGTGTAAACCGTGAGAGAGCGGTGATTGTATAGCGTGGTCGGAAACCGGATCTCGCGCCAGATCGAAAACCTTAAGGGCGATCCTCATTGTTTCTCCTAACAAGGACAATGTTGCGTCCGACCACTTATATGACCATACAGGATGTATTCATTCCATCCTAAAGGGAGTCAAGTCTCCCGAACGACACACTTGCTGATTTATTTCAGAAGTTGTAGTCCAGACCAGTTGTAGGGTGACAAAAAGTCTTGAAAAGTCATTGCTAAAATCAACTGGAAATCTACCAGGCCTCAACATCAAACAGGGAAACTGGTAGTCAAAGCTTATCTCAATGAGGGAGATTTGCTAGCCAAATGGGAAGCGCACCATGATACACAAATTGTCAGTGATTGATCAGATTTCCAGTGGATAACCTCCGGAAAGGTAATATATCAGCTTTTAAGCCTGATAAACTTCAATCTTTATGATTGACTTAACGAATTAGATGATTACCTCATAATTGTCAATGATATTCGGACGTAATGTGTATCCTCCTAAGCACATTATTTTCTACCGACATCTCACGATGTTAGGTACCGTGGGAGGGATTGGCTTGACCAATAGCGGGAAACCCGCACTCATTTTTCAAAATTCAAAAATCCGACAAAATCGGAAAACGTGTCTAGTATTAAAAACTAGCATGATATTTTCAAAACTATAAAACGTTTTCATCAAGGTCCTGATTTCCCTAGGATCAAATTTTTCGGATACTTGGCTCTAATCTCCCAAGAATGTGTGTGTGTGTTTCCATTGTGTATAAAGCGTGCGTGTGATTTCAATAAATGTGTGATATACTTAAAGCGTGTGTTTCCATAGTGTATATAGCGTGAGTGTGTTACTTAAAGCGTGTGTTTCATATAGTGTGAGTTGTGTTTCATATCTACGTGTGTGTTTCGTGTGCTCCGAGTGATTCATGTAATGTATGTAATCTATATTGTGTGATTATGATTGTGTTCTACTTTGTAACGAAAGAATTGCTTGAGGACAAGCAAGGTTTAAGTGTGGGGTGTTTTGATATTGCTCAATTACATCATATATATCTATCGCAATATCACTAAAAATGCTCTATATTCGAAGATAATGAAGATGATCTACAAGGGATATGTCAAGATGCGCGAATTTGTATCGGAAGAGTAGTTTGCAAAGAATTTCGATGATTTATGACATCGGTTGATCCCGATACGAGTTAGTATCAAGATAGCACTCTAAAATGATAAAACAAGGCTTCCGTTATATAAAAGTTCGTCCAAATGAACTAATATTAAAAATAAAACGAAACAGTGCCCAAAATACATCCAGGACGCCGTCCCACTAAGGAAGACGCCGTCCTGGTCTTCATATGGAGACGCCGTCTTGAATACTTGGGACGCCGTCTTGGTCTATAAACTGGGACGCCGTCCTGCCTTTTAGGACGCCGTCCCAAAGTAGGTGTGACCGAACTTTCTGCTTTTTACCTAATTTCTCCACCTTAAAATGTCAGTTTTGGGGACTGTTTTCATAGAGTTACGTACAGAGAAGTTTAGAGGCGATTTTCAGGAGTACTTTGGAGAATTCCAACCTCTTTGAAGAGGCCAAAACATCAAAGCATCATCCATCAACATCTTCTTCATCCAAGAACTCTTGTTCTTGTAGGTTATTCACTTGTTCTCAGAAATGATTTCAGTTTATAATTTGAATGAATTGTTGTCTGTTACAATGATTATTGGCTAGTTTCTATAATGTTTGTCTAGATTAATAACCAAGGTATTGGATGTAATCTTATTGATTGAATGTATTATGCGTGATAGATTGAAGCTTGAATTGAGAACCATGCTTATTGTTGTTAGAACTATTTGTATCTAGTTAATTGATATGTTGTTGATAAAGAGAACTCTTGTTAATGTATCATATTGATTTACAATCAACTTGTCTTAGATTGATTGTTTGCTAAACCGGACCAAGGGGGTAAACTAGATTAAAATGGTTAGACAAAATAGGAATGAATTGTGTAGAGCGAACGCAAAGGCAATTGTTATTCAAGTCTTTAATCTTGTTGATCAACTAGTCACAAACGAAAAGGTCTAAGTTATAGGGAACCCTCGCTTAGTAATTCTAGTTTGAGTACTTGCTAAAGAGAACTCTTGGCGAGTCGATTTAGGTGATTAGCATGCTTATAGTTATTTGATTACAAATACAAGAACTATAGTGAAAAGGGAACCCTTGAGCTTGTTATTGTATTTGCGTGTTTATCCGAGAGAACTCTTAGTAAAACCTATTAGATAACTACACACATAATTATTCAATCAGGACTTAATATCTAATTTACATCCAATACCGAGGGTAAAATATCTAGATGAACATTTCATCTCTTTGATTTAATTCAAAACTATCTTACTTGCTTATTTGTATTTATTTGCATCTTATAAACCAAAAGACTAAAAATATTGTTTTTACATTTAACCTTCTTTGATTTGGCTAAATCGTTAAAACAGCCACAAAATATAAAACTTGTACTTTTAACTTTAATTACTTAGTTAATCATAATATAGTTGCTAATTCTAGTTTGACTGATATAACTGTCCTTGGAACGATACACGGATTTTACCATTATCTATACTACTACACGATCGGGTACACTGCCCGTTAGTGTGTAGCAATCTTTAAAACCGGTATTTTCCATAAGATAAATTATAGACACGATTTCGCACATCACCAGACTTAATAAAAAGGGGCATATTCGATTTCGATAATTCAACCATAGAATGTAGTTTCACGTACTTGTGTCTATTTTGTAAATCATTTATAAAACCTGCATGTATTCTCATCCCAAAAATATTAGATTTTAAAAGTGGGACTATAACTCACTTTCACAGATTTTTACTTCGTCGGGAAGTAAGACTTGGCCACTGGTTGATTCACGAACCTATAACAATATATACATACATATCAAAGTATGTTCAAAATATATTTACAACACTTTTAATATATTTTGATGTTTTAAGTTTATTAAGTCAGCTGTCCTCGTTAGTAACCTACAACTAGTTGTCCACAGTTAGATGTACAGAAATAAATCGATAAATATTATCTTGAATCAATCCACGACCCAGTGTATACGTATCTCAGTATTGATCACAACTCAAACTATATATATTTTGGAATCAACCTCAACCCTGTATAGCTAACTCCAACATTCACATATAGAGTGTCTATGGTTGTTCCGAAATATATATAGATGTGTCGACATGATAGGTCGAAACATTGTATACGTGTCTATGGTATCTCAAGATTACATAATATACAATACAAGTTGATTAAGTTTTGGTTGGAATAGATTTGTTACCAATTTTCACGTAGCTAAAATGAGAAAAAATTATCCAATCTTGTTTTACCCATAACTTCTTCATTTTAAATCCGTTTTGAGTGAATCAAATTGCTATGGTTTCATATTGAACTCTATTTTATGAATCTAAACATAAAAAGTATAGGTTTATAGTCGGAAAAATAAGTTACAAGTCGTTTTTGTAAAGGTAGTCGTTTCAGTCGAAAGAACGACGTCTAGATGACCATTTTAGAAAACATACTTCCACTTTGAGTTTAACCATAATTTTTGGATATAGTTTCATGTTCATAATAAAAATCATTTTCTCAGAATAACAACTTTTAAATCAAAGTTTATCATAGTTTTTAATTAACTAACCCAAAACAGCCCGCGGTGTTACTACGACGGCGTAAATCCGGTTTTACGGTGTTTTTCGTGTTTCCAGGTTTTAAATCATTAAGTTAGCATATCATATAGACATAGAACATGTGTTTAGTTGATTTTAAAAGTCAAGTTAGAAGGATTAACTTTTGTTTGCGAACAAGTTTAGAATTAACTAAACTATGTTCTAGTGATTATAAGTTTAAACCTTCGAATAAGATAGCTTTATATGTATGAATCGAATGATGTTATGAACATCATTACTACCTTAAGTTCCTTGGATAAACCTACTGGAAAATAGAAAAATGGATCTAGCTTCAACGGATCCTTGGATGGCTCGAAGTTCTTGAAGCAGAATCATGACACGAAAACAAGTTCAAGTAAGATCATCACTTGAAATAAGATTGTTATAGTTATAGAAATTGAACCAAAGTTTGAATATGATTATTACCTTGTATTAGAATGATAACCTACTGTAAGAAACAAAGATTTCTTGAGGTTGGACGATCACCTTACAAGATTGGAAGTGAGCTAGCAAACTTGAAAGTATTCTTGATTTTATGAAACTAGAACTTTTGAAATTTATGAAGAACACTTAGAACTTGAAGATAGAACTTGAGAGAGATCAATTAGATAAAGAAAATTGAAGAATTAAAGTGTTTGTAGGTGTTTTTGGTCGTTGGTGTATGGATTAGATATAAAGGATATGTAATTTTGTTTTCATGTAAATAAGTCATGAATGATTACTCATATTTTTGTAATTTTATGAGATATTTCATGCTAGTTGCCAAATGATGGTTCCCACATGTGTTAGGTGACTCACATGGGCTGCTAAGAGCTGATCATTGGAGTGTATATACTAATAGTACATACATCTAAAAGCTGTGTATTGTACGAGTACGAATACGGGTGCATACGAGTAGAATTGTTGATGAAACTGAACGAGGATGTAATTGTAAGCATTTTTGTTAAGTATAAGTATTTTGATAAGTGTCTTGAAGTCTTTCAAAAGTGTATGAATACATATTAAAACACTACATGTATATACATTTTAACTGAGTCGTTAAGTCATCGTTAGTCGTTACATGTAAATGTTGTTTTGAAACCTTTAGGTTAACGATCTTGTTGAATGTTGTTAACCCATTGTTTATTATAACAAATGAGATGTTAAATTATTATATTATCATGATATTATGATATATAATATATCTTAGTATGATGTATATACAGTTAAATGTCGTTACAACGATAATCGTTACATATATGTCTCGTTTCGAAATCATTAAGTTAGTAGCCTTATTTTTACATATGTATTTCATTGTTAATACACTTAATAATATATTTACTTATCATTTAACATAATTAACCAAGTGTATCAATATCTTAATATGATTCATATGTACCTAGTAAGACGTTGTTATAACGATAATCGTTATATATATCGTTTTCGAGTTTCTTAAATTAATAGTCTCATTTTTATGTATATAACTCATTGTTAAAATACCTAATGAGATACATACTTATAATAAAAACATGTTAACTATATATATAACCATATATATGTCATCGTATAGTTTTTATAAGTTTTAACGTTCGTGAATCACCGGTCAACTTGGGTGGTCAATTGTCTATATGAAACATATTTCAATTAATCAAGTCTTAACAAGTTTGATTGCTTAACATGTTGGAAATATTTAATCATGTAAATATCAATCTTAATTAATTTATATAAACATGGAAAAGTTCGGGTCACTACAGTACCTACCCGTTAAATAAATTTCGTCCCGAAATTTTAAGCTGTTGAAGGTGTTGACGAATCTTCTGGAAATAGATGCGGGTATTTCTTCTTCATCTGATCTTCACGCTCCCAGGTGAACTCGGGTCCTCTACGAGCATTCCATCGAACCTTAACAATTGGTATCTTGTTTTGCTTAAGTCTTTTAACCTCACGATCCATTATTTCGACGGGTTCTTCGATGAATTGAAGTTTTTCGTTGATTTGGATTTCATCTAACGGAATAGTGAGATCTTCTTTAGTAAAACATTTCTTCAAATTTGAGACGTGGAAAGTGTTATGTACAGCCGAGAGTTGTTGAGGTAACTCAAGTCGGTAAGCTACTGGTCCGACACGATCAATAATCTTGAATGGTCCAATATACCTTGGATTTAATTTCCCTCGTTTACCAAATCGAACAACGCCTTTCCAAGGTGCAACTTTAAGCATGACCATCTCTCCAATTTCAAATTCTATATCTTTTCTTTTAATGTCAGCGTAGCTCTTTTGTCGACTTTGGGCGGTTTTCAACCGTTGTTGAATTTGGATGATCTTCTCGGTAGTTTCTTGTATAATCTCCGGACCCGTAATCTGTCTATCCCCCACTTCACTCCAACAAATCGGAGACCTGCACTTTCTACCATAAAGTGCTTCAAACGGCGCCATCTCAATGCTTGAATGGTAGCTGTTGTTGTAGGAAAATTCTGCTAACGGTAGATGTCCATCCCAACTGTTTCCGAAATCAATAACACATGCTCGTAGCATGTCTTCAAGCGTTTGTATCGTCCTTTCGCTCTGCCCATCAGTTTGTGGATGATAGGCAGTACTCATGTCTAGACGAGTTCCTAATGCTTGCTGTAATGTCTGCCAGAATCTTGAAATAAATCTGCCATCCCTATCAGAGATAATAGAGATTGGTATTCCATGTCTGGAGACGACTTCCTTCAAATACAGTCGTGCTAACTTCTCCATCTTGTCATCTTCTCTTATTGGTAGGAAGTGTGCTGATTTGGTGAGACGATCAACTATTACCCAAATAGTATCAAAACCACTTGCAGTCCTTGGCAATTTAGTGATGAAATCCATTGTAATGTTTTCCCATTTCCATTCCGGGATTTCGGGTTGTTGAAGTAGACCTGATGGTTTCTGATGCTCAGCTTTGACCTTAGAACACGTCAAACATTCTCCTACGTATTTAGCAACATCGGCTTTCATACCCGGCCACCAAAAATGTTTCTTGAGATCCTTGTACATCTTCCCCGTTCCAGGATGTATTGAGTATCTGGTTTTATGAGCTTCTCTAAGTACCATTTCTCTCATATCTCCAAATTTTGGTACCCAAATCCTTTCAGCCCTATACCGGGTTCCGTCTTCCCGAATATTAAGATGCTTCTCCGATCCTTTGGGTATTTCATCCTTTAAATTTCCCTCTTTTAAAACTCCTTGTTGCGCCTCCTTTATTTGAGTAGTAAGGTTATTATGAATCATTATATTCATAGATTTTACTCGAATGGGTTCTCTGTCCTTCCTGCTCAAGGCATCGGCTACCACATTTGCCTTCCCCGGGTGGTAACGAATCTCAAAGTCGTAATCATTCAACAATTCAATCCACCTACGCTGCCTCATATTCAGTTGTTTCTGATTAAATATGTGTTGAAGACTTTTGTGGTCAGTATATATAATACTTTTGACCCCATATAAGTAGTGCCTCCAAGTCTTTAATGTAAAAACAACCGCGCCTAATTCCAAATCATGCGTCGTATAATTTTGCTCGTGAATCTTCAATTGTCTAGATGCATAAGCAATCACCTTCGTTCGTTGCATTAATACACAACCGAGACCTTGCTTTGATGCGTCACAATAAATCACAAAATCATCATTCCCTTCAGGCAATGACAATATAGGTGCCGTAGTTAGCTTTTTCTTCAATAACTGAAACGCTTTCTCTTGTTCATCCTTCCATTCAAATTTCTTCCCTTTATGCGTTAATGCAGTCAAGGGTTTTGCTATTCTGGAAAAGTCTTGGATGAACCATCTGTAGTAACCAGCTAGTCCTAAAAACTGGCGTATGTGTTTCGGAGTTTTCGGGGTTTCCCACTTTTCAACAGTTTCTATCTTTGCCGGATCCACCTTAATACCTTCTTTGTTCACTATGTGACCGAGGAATTGAACTTCTTCCAACCAAAATGCACACTTTGAAAACTTAGCGTACAATTCTTCCTTCCTCAATACTTCTAACACCTTTCTCAAATGTTCACCGTGTTCTTGGTCATTCTTTGAGTAAATAAGTATGTCATCAATGAAAACAATGACAAACTTGTCAAGGTATGGTCCACACACTCGGTTCATAAGGTCCATGAACACATCTGGTGCATTAGTTAAACCAAACGGCATGACCATAAACTCGTAATGACCGTAACGTGTTCTGAAAGCAGTCTTTGGAATATCATCTTCTTTCACCCGCATTTGATGATACCCGGAACGTAAGTCAATCTTTGAATAAACAGACGAGCCTTGTAGTTGATCAAATAAGTCATCGATTCTTGGTAGTGGGTAGCGGTTCTTGATGGTAAGTTTGTTCAACTCTCGGTAGTTGATACACAACCTGAATGTACCATCTTTCTTCTTGACAAACAAAACAGGAGCTCCCCATGGTGATGTGCTTGGTCGAATGAAACCACGCTCTAAAAGTTCTTGTAATTGGCTTTGTAGTTCTTTCATCTCGCTGGGTGCGAGTCTGTAAGGAGCACGAGCTATTGGTGCAGCTCCTGGTACAAGATCTATTTGAAATTCAACGGATCGATGTGGGGGTAATCCCGGTAATTCTTTCGGAAATACATCGGGAAATTCTTTTGCAATGGGAACATCATTGATGCTCTTTTCTTCAGTTTGTACTTTCTCGACGTGTGCTAGAACAACATAGCAACCTTTTCTTATTAGTTTTTGTGCCTTCAAATTACTAATAAGATGTAGCTTCGTGTTGCCCTTTTCTCCGTACACCATTAAGGGTTTTCCTTTTTCTCGTATAATGCGAATTGCATTTTTGTAACAAACGATCTCTGCTTTCACTTCTTTCAACCAGTCCATACCGATTATCACATCAAAACTCCCTAACTCTACTGGTATCAAATCAATCTTAAATGTTTCGCTAACCAGTTTAATTTCTCGATTCCGACATATATTATCTGCTGAAATTAATTTACCATTTGCTAATTCGAGTAAAAATTTACTATCCAAAGGCGTCAATGGACAACTTAATTTAGCACAAAAATCTCTACTCATATAGCTTCTATCCGCACCCGAATCAAATAAAACGTAAGCAGATTTATTGTCAATAAGAAACGTACCCGTAACAAGCTCCGGGTCTTCCTGTGCCTCTGCCGCATTAATATTGAAAACTCTTCCGCGGCCTTGTCCATTCGTGTTCTCCTGGTTCGGGCAATTTCTAATAATGTGGCCCTGTTTTCCACATTTATAACAAACTACATTGGCATAACTTGCTCCGACACTACTTGCTCCGCCATTACTCGTTCCGACACCATTTGTTCCTTTCATTCTGTTAACCCCTGGTCCGTAGACATCACACTTCGCCGCGCTATGACCATTTCTTTTACACTTGTTGCAAAATTTGGTGCAGAACCCCGAGTGATACTTTTCACACCTTTGGCATAGCTGCTTCTGATTGTTGTTGTTGTTGCGGTTATTATTGTTGTTGGGATGATTGTTGTAGCTGCTGCTGTTGTTGTTGTTGTTGTTGTTGTTGGGCCGTTTGTTGTAGTTGCGATTGATGTTGCGATTGTTGGGATAATTGTTGCGATTATTGTTGTAATTACTGTTGTTGTTGTATTGGTGATTCTTATCACCGTTTTCCTCCCACTTTCTTTTGACTTGCTTCACATTGGCCTCTTCAGCAGTCTGTTCTTTAATTCTTTCTTCAATCTGGTTCACTAGTTTGTGAGCCATTCTACATGCCTGTTGTATGGAGGCGGGCTCGTGTGAACTTATATCTTCTTGGATTCTTTCCGGTAATCCTTTCACAAACGCGTCGATCTTCTCTTCCTCATCTTCGAATGCTCCCGGACACAATAGGCACAATTCTGTGAATCGTCTTTCGTACGTGGTAATATCAAATCCTTGGGTTCGTAACCCTCTAAGTTCTGTCTTGAGCTTATTGACCTCGATCCTGGGACGGTACTTCTCGTTCATCAAGTGCTTGAATGCTGACCACGGTAGTGCGTACGCATCGTCTTGTCCCACTTGCTCTAGATAGGTATTCCACCATGTTAACGCAGAACCTGTGAAGGTATGCGTAGCGTACTTCACTTTGTCCTCTTCAGTACACTTACTTATGACAAACACCGATTCAACCTTCTCGGTCCACCGTTTCAATCCGATCGGTCCTTCGGTTCCATCAAATTCCAAAGGTTTACAGGCAGTGAATTCTTTGTAGGTACATCCTACACGATTTCCTGTACTGCTAGATCCAAGGTTATTGTTGGTATGTAGCGCAGCCTGTACTGCGGCTATGTTTGAAGCTAGAAAAGTACGGAATTCCTCTTCATTCATATTCACGGTGTGTCGAGTAGTCGGTGCCATTTCCTTCAAAATAGTTAAATGGAACAAGTTAATCATACAGAATATTAAGAGTAGTTAATAGTATTTCGTAGCATAATATGAACTCATTTATAAAAGCTTTTTCTTCATATTAGCGTTTTATAAGTTTAAATTCGGGTAGTACCTACCCGTTAAGTTCATACTTAGTAGCTAATATACAATTCAACTACTACAATTCTATATGAAAAACTGATTATAATAATATTTCGCGTTCAAACTTTTATACAATATTTTACAAACTTACAATACCGCTTATTTTACATAAAGCATGAAATATAGCACACAATAACTTTGATACAAGATAGTTGTGAAGATAATTCTAGCTAGTACACAAGTCGTTCAGCAAAGGCAATAAAGACACGTAATTCATACGTCCAGAAACAAGTCATGCATTCTGGTTTTACTAGGACTACTTCCCATCCTTGGTCTTGTGGAACATAACCGTTATGGCCGTTGATAAGACAGCGTGTTGTAACGTCGTCAAAGGGACGAGGGTTACGTAATGTCCAACAGTCCCGTAACAATCTAAAAACCTCATTTCTTACCCCAATTACTGACTCCGTCACTTGTGGAAACGTTTTGTTTAATAGTTGTAGCCCGATGTTCTTGTTCTCACTTTGGTGAGAAGCTAACATTACTAATCCGTAAGCATAACATGCTTCTTTATGTTGCATGTTAGCCGCTTTTTCTAAATCACGAAGTCCAATATTCGGATATATTGAGTCAAAATAATTTCTTAACCCGTTGCATAAAATAGCATTTGGGTTCCCCGCAATATATGCGTCAAAGTAAACACATCGTAACTTATGGGTTTCCCAATGTGATATCCCCCATCTTTCAAATGAAAGTCTCTTATATACCAAGACATTCTTGGAACGTTCTTCGAATGTCTTACAAACTGATCTCGCCTTAAATAGTTGTGCCGAAGAATTCTGACCGACTTTAGACAAGATTTCATCAATCATGTCTCCGGGTAGGTCTCTTAAAATATTGGGTTGTCTATCCATTTTGTGTTTTTATACTGTAAAATAGACAAGAGTTAGTTTCATAAAAAAAAAAAATACTTATTAATACAAGCAATTTTTACATATATCATAAAGCATAAGCACACTATATTACATATATTACACCACACGAATACAACTATCTTATTCCGACTCGCTTGTTTCTTCTTCTTCGGTTTTGGTTCGTTTTGCCAAGTTTCTAGGGATATATGATGTTCCCCTAATAAGAGCCGTCGTTATCCACATTGGTTTAGAAAAACCTGGTGGTTTAGAGGTTCCCGGGTCATTGTAACAACTTAAGGACTTCGGGGGTTGACGATACATATAAAGTTCATCGGGGTTGGAATTAGATTTCTCTATTTTTATGCCCTTTCCCTTATTATTTTCTTTTGCCTTTTTAAATTCAGTTGGGGTAATTTCTATAACATCATCGGAATTCTCGTCAGAATCCGATTCATCGGAGAATTGGTAATCCTCCCAATATTTTGCTTCCTTGGCGGAAACACCATTGACCATAATTAACCTTGGTCGGTTGGTTGAGGATTTTCTTTTACTTAACCGTTTTATTATTTCCCCCACCGGTTCTACTTCTTCATCCGGTTCCGATTCTTCTTCCGGTTCCGATTCTTCTTCCGGTTCCGACTCTTCTTCCGGTTCCGACTCTTCTTCCGGTTCCTCTTCGGGAACTTGTGAATCAGTCCACGAATCATTCCAATTTACATTTGACTCTTCATTATTATTAGGTGAGTCAATGGGACTTGTTCTAGAGGTAGACATCTATCACATAATATCAAACGCGTTAAGAGATTAATATATCACATAATATTCACATGTTAAAAATATATAGTTTCCAACAAAATTTGTTAAGCAATCATTTTTCAAGTAAACACGGTCGAAGTCCAGACTTACTAATGCATCCTAACAAACTCGATAAGACACACTAATGCAAAATTCTGGTTCTCTAAGACCAACGCTCGGATACCAACTGAAATGTCCCGTTCTTATTGATTAAAAACGTTCCATATTACTTGATTTCGTTGCGAGGTTTTGACCTCTATATGAGACATTTTTCAAAGACTGAATTCATTTTTAAAACAAACCATAACCTTTATTTCATAGATAAAGGTTTTAAAAAGCTTTACGTAGATTATCAAATAATGATAATCTAAAATATCCTGTTTACACACGACCATTACATAATGGTTTACAATACAAATATGTTACAACAAAATAAGTTTCTTGAATGCAGTTTTTACACAATATCATACAAGCATGGACTCCAAATCTCGTCCTTATTTAAGTATGCGACAGCGGAAGCTCTTAATAATCACCTGAGAATAAACATGCTTAAAACGTCAACAAAAATGTTGGTGAGTTATAGGTTTAACCTATATATATCAAATCATAATAATAGACCACAAGATTTCATATTTCAATACACATCCCATACATAGAGATAAAAATCATTCATATGGTGAACACCTGGTAATCGACATTAACAAGATGCATATATAAAAATATCCCCATCATTCCGGGACACCCTTCGGATATGATATAAATTTCGAAGTACTAAAGCATCTGGTACTTTGGATGGGGTTTGTTAGGCCCAATAGATCTATCTTTAGGATTCGCGTCAATTAGGGTGTCTGTTCCCTAATTCTTAGATTACCAGACTTAATAAAAAGGGGCATATTCGATTTCGATAATTCAACCATAGAATGTAGTTTCACGTACTTGTGTCTATTTTGTAAATCATTTATAAAACCTGCATGTATTCTCATCCCAAAAATATTAGATTTTAAAGTAGGACTATAACTCACTTTCACAGATTTTTACTTCGTCGGGAAGTAAGACTTGGCCACTGGTTGATTCACGAACCTATAACAATATATACATATATATCAAAGTATGTTCAAAATATATTTACAACACTTTTAATATATTTTGATGTTTTAAGTTTATTAAGTCAGCTGTCCTCGTTAGTAACCTACAACTAGTTGTCCACAGTTAGATGTACAGAAATAAATCGATAAATATTATCTTGAATCAATCCACGACCCAGTGTATACGTATCTCAGTATTGATCACAACTCAAACTATATATATTTTGGAATCAACCTCAACCCTGTATAGCTAACTCCAACATTCACATATAGAGTGTCTATGGTTGTTCCGAAATATATATAGATGTGTCGACATGATAGGTCGAAACATTGTATACGTGTCTATGGTATCTCAAGATTACATAATATACAATACAAGTTGATTAAGTTTTGGTTGGAATAGATTTGTTACCAATTTTCACGTAGCTAAAATGAGAAAAATTATCCAATCTTGTTTTACCCATAACTTCTTCATTTTAAATCCGTTTTGAGTGAATCAAATTGCTATGGTTTCATATTGAACTCTATTTTATGAATCTAAACAGAAAAAGTATAGGTTTATAGTCGGAAAAATAAGTTACAAGTCGTTTTTGTAAAGGTAGTCATTTCAGTCGAAAGAACGACGTCTAGATGACCATTTTAGAAAACATACTTCCACTTTGAGTTTAACCATAATTTTTGGATATAGTTTCATGTTCATAATAAAAATCATTTTTTCAGAATAACAACTTTTAAATCAAAGTTTATCATAGTTTTTAATTAACTAACCCAAAACAGCCCGCGGTGTTACTACGACGGCGTAAATCCGGTTTTACGGTGTTTTTCGTGTTTCCAGGTTTTATATCATTAAGTTAGCATATCATATAGACATAGAACATGTGTTTAGTTGATTTTAAAAGTCAAGTTAGAAGGATTAACTTTTGTTTGCGAACAAGTTTAGAATTAACTAAACTATGTTCTAGTGATTACAAGTTTAAACCTTCGAATAAGATAGCTTTATATGTATGAATCGAATGATGTTATGAACATCATTACTACCTTAAGTTCCTTGGATAAACCTACTGGAAAATAGAAAAATGGATCTAGCTTCAACGGATCCTTGGATGGCTCGAAGTTCTTGAAGCAGAATCATGACACGAAAACAAGTTCAAGTAAGATCATAACTTGAAATAAGATTGTTATAGTTATAGAAATTGAACCAAAGTTTGAATATGATTATTACCTTGTATTAGAATGATAACCTACTGTAAGAAACAAAGATTTCTTGAGGTTGGATGATCACCTTACAAGATTGGAAGTGAGCTAGCAAACTTGAAAGTATTCTTGATTTTATGAAACCAGAACTTTTGAAATTTATGAAGAACACTTAGAACTTGAAGATAGAACTTGAGAGAGATCAATTAGATGAAGAAAATTGAAGAATGAAAGTGTTTGTAGGTGTTTTTGGTCATTGGTGTATGGATTAGATATAAAGGATATGTAATTTTGTTTTCATGTAAATAAGTCATGAATGATTACTCATATTTTTGTAATTTTATGAGATATTTCATGCTAGTTGCCAAATGATGGTTCCCACATGTGTTAGGTGACTCACATGGGCTGCTAAGAGCTGATAATTGGAGTGTATATACTAATAGTACATACATCTAAAAGCTGTGTATTGTACGAGTACGAATACGGGTGCATACGAGTAGAATTGTTGATGAAACTGAACGAGGATGTAATTGTAAGCATTTTTGTTAAGTAGAAGTATTTTGATAAGTGTCTTGAAGTCTTTCAAAAGTGTATGAATACATATTAAAACACTACATGTATATACATTTTAACTGAGTCGTTAAGTCATCGTTAGTCGTTACATGTAAATGTTGTTTTGAAACCTTTAGGTTAACGATCTTGTTGAATGTTGTTAACCCATTGTTTATTATAACAAATGAGATGTTAAATTATTATATTATCATGATATTATGATATATAATATATCTATGTATGATGTATATACAGATAAATGTCGTTACAACGATAATCGTTACATATATGTCTCGTTTCGAAATCATTAAGTTAGTAGCCTTATTTTTACATATGTATTTCATTGTTAATACACTTAATAATATATTTACTTATCATTTAACATAATTAACCAAGTGTATCAATATCTTAATATGATTCATATGTACCTAGTAAGACGTTGTTATAACGATAATCGTTATATATATCGTTTTCGAGTTTCTTAAATTAATAGTCTCATTTTTATGTATATAACTCATTGTTAAAATACCTAATGAGATACATACTTATAATAAAAACATGTTAACTATATATATAACCATATATATGTCATCGTATAGTTTTTATAAGTTTTAACGTTCGTGAATCACCGGTCAACTTGGGTGGTCAATTGTCTATATGAAACATATTTCAATTAATCAAGTCTTAACAAGTTTGATTGCTTAACATGTTGGAAACATTTAATCATGTAAATATCAATCTTAATTAATTTATATAAACATGGAAAAGTTCGGGTCACTACACATGATAGGTCGAAATATTGTATACGTGTCTATGGTATCTCAAGATTACATAATATACAATACAAGTTGATTAAGTTATGGTTGGAATAGATTTGTTACCAATTTTCACGTAGCTAAAATGAGAAAAATTATCCAATCTTGTTTTACCCATAACTTCTTCATTTTAAATCCGTTTTGAGTGAATCAAATTGCTATGGTTTCATATTGAATTCTATTTTATGAATCTAAACAGAAAAGTATAGGTTTATAGTAGAAAAAATAAGTTACAAGTCGTTTTTGTAAAGGTAGTCATTTCAGTCGAAAGAACGACGTCTAGATGACCATTTTAGAAAACATACTTCCACTTTGAGTTTAACCATAATTTTTGGATATAGTTTCATGTTCATAATAAAAATCATTTTCTCAGAATAACAACTTTTAAATCAAAGTTTATCATAGTTTTTAATTAACTAACCCAAAACAGCTCGTGGTGTTACTACGACGGCGTAAATCCGGTTTTACGGTGTTTTTCGTGTTTCCAGGTTTTAAATCATTAAGTTAGCATATCATATAGATATAGAACATGTGTTTAGTTTATTTTAATAGTCAAGTTAGAAGGATTAACTTTTGTTTGCGAACAAGTTTAGAATTAACTAAACTATGTTCTAGTGATTACAAGTTTAAACCTTCGAATAAGATAGCTTTATATGTATGAATCGAATGATGTTATGAACATCATTACTACCTTAAGTTCCTTGGATAAACCTACTAGAAAAGAGAAAAATGGATCTAGCTTCAACGGATCCTTGGATGGCTCGAAGTTCTTGAAGCAGAATCATGACACGAAAACAAGTTCAAGTAAGATCATCACTTGAAATAAGATTGTTATAGTTATAGAAATTGAACCAAAGTTTGAATATGATTATTACCTTGTATTAGAATGATAACCTACTGTAAGAAACAAAGATTTCTTGAGGTTGGATGATCACCTTACAAGATTGGAAGTGAGCTAGCAAACTTGAAAGTATTCTTGATTTTATGTAACTAGAACTTGTAGAATATATGAAGAACACTTAGAACTTGAAGATAGAACTTGAGAGAGATCAATTAGATGAAGAAAATTGAAGAATGAAAGTGTTTGTAGGTGTTTTTGGTCGTTGGTGTATGGATTAGATATAAAGGATATGTAATTTTGTTTTCATGTAAATAAGTCATGAATGATTACTCATATTTTTGTAATTTTATGAGATATTTCATGCTAGTTGCCAAATGATGGTTCCCACATGTGTTAGGTGACTCACATGGGCTGCTAAGAGCTAATCATTGGAGTGTATATACCAATAGTACATACATCTAAAAGCTGTGTATTGTACGAGTACGAATACGGGTGCATACGAGTAGAATTGTTGATGAAACTGAACGAGGATGTAATTGTAAGAATTTTTGTTAAGTAGAAGTATTTTGATAAGTGTATTGAAGTCTTTCAAAAGTGTATAAATACATATTAAAACACTACATGTATATACATTTTAACTGAGTCGTTAAGTCATCGTTAGTCGTTACATGTAAGTGTTGTTTTGAAACCTTTAGGTTAACGATCTTATTAAATGTTGTTAACCCAATGTTTATAATATCAAATGAGATTTTAAATTATTATATTATCATGATATTATCATGTATGAATATCTCTTACTATGATATATATACATTAAATGTCTTTACAACGATAATCGTTACATATATGTCTCGTTTAAAAATCATTAAGTTACTAGTCTTGTTTTTACATATGTAGTTCATTGTTAATATACTTAATGATATGTTTACTTATCATAGTATCATGTTAACTATATATATATCCATATATATGTCATCATATAGTTTTTACAAGTTTTAACGTTCGTGAATCATCGGTCAACTTGGGTGGTCAATTGTCTATATGAAACATATTTCAATTAATCAAGTCTTAACAAGTTTGATTGCTTAACATGTTGGAAACATTTAATCATGTAAATATCAATCTCAATTAATATATATAAACATGGAAAAGTTCGGGTCACTACAGTACCTACCCGTTAAATAAATTTCGTCCCGAAATTTTAAGCTGTTGAAGGTGTTGACGAATCTTCTGGAAATAGATGCGGGTATTTCTTCTTCATCTGATCTTCATGCTCCCAGGTGAACTCGGGTCCTCTACGAGCATTCCATCGAACCTTAACAATTGGTATCTTGTTTTGCTTAAGTCTTTTAACCTCACGATCCATTATTTCGACGGGTTCTTCGATGAATTGAAGTTTTTCGTTGATTTGGATTTCATCTAACGGAATAGTGAGATCTTCTTTAGCAAAACATTTCTTCAAATTCGAGACGTGGAAAGTGTTATGTACAGCCGCGAGTTATTGAGGTAACTCAAGTCGGTAAGTTACTGGTCCAACACGATCAATAATCTTGAATGGTCCAATATACCTTGGATTTAATTTCCCTCATTTACCAAATCGAACAACGCCTTTCCAAGGTGCAACTTTAAGCATGACCATCTCTCCAATTTCAAATTCTATATCTTTTCTTTTAATGTCAGCGTAGCTATTTTGTCGACTTTGGGCGGTTTTCAACCGTTGTTGAATTTGGATGATCTTCTAGGTAGTTTCTTGTATAATCTCCGGACCCGTAATCTGTCTATCCCCCACTTCACTCCAACAAATCGGAGACCTGCACTTTCTACCATAAAGTGCTTCAAACTGCGCCATCTCAATGCTTGAATGGTAGCTGTTGTTGTAGGAAAATTCTGCTAACGGTAGATGTCGATCCCAACTATTTCTGAAATCAATAACACATGTTCGTAGCATGTATTCAAGCGTTTGTATCATCCTTTCGCTCTGCCCATCAGTTTGTGGATGATAGGCAGTACTCATGTCTAGACGAGTTCCTAATGCTTGCTGTAATGTCTGCCAGAATCTTGAAATAAATCTGCCATCCCTATCAGAGATAATAGAGATTGGTATTCCATGTCTGGAGACGACTTCTTTCAAATACATTCGTGCTAACTTCTCCATCTTGTCATCTTCTCTTATTGGCAGGAAGTGTGCTGATTTGGTGAGACGATCAACTATTACCCAAATAGTATCAAAACCACTTGCAGTCCTTGGCAATTTAGTGATGAAATCCATGGTAATGTTTTCCCATTTCCATTCTGGGATTTCGGGTTGTTGAAGTAGACCTGATGGTTTCTGATGCTCAGCTTTGACCTTAGAACATGTCAAACATTCTCCTACGTATTTAGCAACATCGGCTTTCATACCCGGCCACCAAAAATGTTTCTTAAGATCCTTGTACATCTTCCCCGTTCCAGGATGTATTGAGTATCTGGTTTTATGAGCTTCTCTAAGTACCATTCCTCTCATATCTCCAAATTTTGGTACCCAAATCCTTTCAGCCCTATACCGGGTTCCGTCTTCCCGAATATTAAGATGTTTCTCCGATCCTTTGGGTATTTCATCCTTTAAATTTCCCTCTTTTAAAACTCCTTGTTGCGCCTCCTTTATTTGAGTAGTAAGGTTATTATGAATCATTATATTCATAGATTTTACTCGAATTGGTTCTCTGTCCTTCCTGCTCAAGGCATCGGCTACCACATTTGCCTTCCCTGGGTGGTAACGAATCTCAAAGTCGTAATCATTCAATAATTCAATCCACCTACGCTGCCTCATATTCAGTTGTTTCTGATTAAATATGTGTTGAAGACTTTTGTGGTCGGTATATATAATACTTTTGACCCCATATAAGTAGTGCCTCCAAGTCTTTAATGCAAAAACAACCGCGCCTAATTCCAAATCATGCGTCGTATAATTTTGTTCGTGAATCTTTAATTGTCTAGACGCATAAGCAATCACCTTCGTTCGTTGCATTAATACACAACCGAGACCTTGCTTTGATGCGTCACAATAAATCACAAAATCATCATTCCCTTCAGGCAATGACAATATAGGTGCCGTAGTTAGCTTTTTCTTCAATAACTGAAACGCTTTCTCTTGTTCATCATTCCATTCAAATTTCTTCCCTTTATGCGTTAATGCAGTCAAGGGTTTTGCTATTCTGGAAAAGTCTTGGATGAACCTTCTGTAGTAACCAGCTAGTCCTAAAAACTGGCGTATGTGTTTCAGAGTTTTCGGGGTTTCCCACTTTTCAACAGTTTCTATCTTTGCCGGATCCACCTTAATACCTTCTTTGTTCACTATGTGACCGAGGAATTGAACTTCTTCCAACCAAAATGCACACTTTGAAAACTTAGCGTACAATTCTTCCTTCCTCAATACTTCTAAAACCTTTCTCAAATGTTCACCGTGTTCTTGGTCATTCTTTGAGTAAATAAGTATGTCATCAATGAAAACAATGACAAACTTGTCAAGTTATGGTCCACACACTCGGTTCATAAGGTCCATGAACACAGCTGGTGCATTAGTTAAACCAAACGGCATGACCATAAACTCGTAATGACCGTAACGTGTTCTGAAAGCAGTCTTTGGAATATCATCTTCTTTCACCCGCATTTGATGATACCCGGAACGTAAGTCAATCTTTGAATAAACAGACGAGCCTTGTAGTTGATCAAGTAAGTCGTCAATTCTCGGTAGTGTGTAGCGGTTCTTGATGGTAAGTTTGTTCAACTCTCGGTAGTCGGTACACAACCTGAATGTACCATCTTTCTTCTTGACAAACAAAATAGGAGCTCCCCACGGTGATGTGCTTGGTCGAATGAAACCACGCTCTAAAAGTTCTTGTAATTGGCTTTGCAGTTCTTTCATCTCGTTGGGTGCGAGTCTGTAAGGAGCACGAGCTATTGGTGCAGCTCCTGGTACAAGATCTATTTGAAATTCAACGGATCGATGTGGGGGTAATCCCGGTAATTCTTTCGGAAATACATCGGGAAATTCTTTTGCAATGGGAACATCATTGATGCTCTTTTCTTCAGTTTGTACTTTCTCGACGTGTGCTAGAACAGCATAGCAACCTTTTCTTATTAGTTTTTGTGCCTTCAAATTACTAATAATATGTAGCTTCGTGTTGCCCTTTTCTCCGTACACCATTAAGGGTTTTCCTTTTTCTCGTATAATGCGAATTGCATTTTTGTAACAAACGATCTCTGCTTTCACTTCTTTCAACCAGTCCATACCGATTATCACATCAAAACTCCCTAACTCTACTGGTATCAAATCAATCTTAAATGTTTCGCTAACCAGTTTAATTTCTCGATTCCGACATATATTATCTGTTGAAATTAATTTACCATTTGCTAATTCGAGTAAAAATTTACTATCCAAAGGCGTCAATGGACAACTTAATTTAGCACAAAAATCTCTACTCATATAGCTTCTATCCGCACCCGAATCAAATAAAACGTAAGCAGATTTATTGTCAATAAGAAACGTACCCGTAACAAGCTCCGGGTCTTCCTGTGCCTCTGCCGCATTAATATTGAAAACTCTTCCGCGGCCTTGTCCATTCGTGTTCTCCTGGTTCGGGCAATTTCTAATAATGTGGCCTGGTTTTCCACATTTATAACAAACTACATTGGCATAACTTGCTCCGACACTACTTGCTCCGCCATTACTCATTCCGACACCATTTGTTCCTTTCGTTCTGTTAACCCCTAGTCCGTAGACCTCACACTTCGCCGCGCTACGACCATTTCTTTTACACTTATTGCAAAATTTGGTGCAGAACCCCGAGTGATACTTTTCACACCTTTGGCATAGCTGCTTCTGATTGTTGTTGTTGTTGCGATTGTTATTGTTGTTGGGACGATTGTTGTAGTTGTTGTTGTTGTTGTTATTGTTGTTGTTGTTGTTGTTGTTGTTGTTTTTGTTGTTGTTGTTGGGCCGTTTTTTGTAGTTGCGATTGATGTTGCGATTGTTGGGATAATTGTTGCGATTATTGTTGTAATTGCTGTTGTTGTTGTATTGGTGATTCTTATCATCGTTTTCCTCCCACTTTCTTTTGACTTGCTTCACATTGGCCTCTTCAGCAGTCTGTTCTTTAATTCTTTCTTCAATCTGGTTCACTAGTTTGTGAGCCATTCTACATGCCTGTTGTATGGAGGCGGGCTCGTGTGAACTTATATCTTCTTGGATTCTTTTCGGTAATCCTTTCACAAACGCGTCGATCTTCTCTTCCTCATCTTCGAATGCTCCCGGACATAATAGGCACAATTCTGTGAATAGTCTTTCGTACGTGGTAATATCAAATCCTTGGGTTCGTAACCCTCTAAGTTCTGTCTTGAGCTTATTGACCTCGGTTCTAGGACGGTACTTCTCGTTCATCAAGTGCTTGAATGCTGACCACGGTAGTGCGTACGCATCGTCTTGTTCCACTTGCTCTAGATAGGTATTCCACCATGTTAACGCAGAACCTGTGAAGGTATGCGTAGCGTACTTCACTTTGTCCTCTTCAGTACACTTACTTATGGCAAACACCGATTCGACCTTCTCGGTCCATCGTTTCAATCCGATCGGTCCTTCGGTTCCATCAAATTCCAAAGGTTTGCAGGCAGTGAATTCTTTGTAGGTGCATCCTACACGATTTCCTGTACTGCTAGATCCAAGGTTATTGTTGGTATGTAGCACAGCCTGTACTGCGGCTATGTTTGAAGCTAGAAAAGTACGGAATTCCTCTTCGTTCATATTCACGGTGTGTCGAGTAGTCGGTGCCATTTCCTTCAAAATAGTCAAATGGAACAAGTTAATCATACAGAATATTAAGAGTAGTTAATAGTATTTCGTAGCATAATATGAACTCATTTATAAAAGCTTTTTCTTCATATTAGCGTTTTATAAGTTTAAATTCGGGTAGTACCTACCCGTTAAGTTCATACTTAGTAGCTAATATACAATTCAACTACTACAATTCTATATGAAAAACTGATTATAATAATATTACGCGTTCAAACTTTTTCACAATATTTTACAAACTTACAATACCGCTTATTTTACATATAGCATGAAATATAGCACACAATAAATTTGATACAAGATGGTTGTGAAGATAATTCTAGCTAGTACACAAGTCGTTCAGCAAAGGCAATAAAGACACGTAATTCATACGTCCAGAAACAAGTCATGCATTCTGGTTTTACTAGGATTACTTCCCATCCTTGGTCTTGTGGAACATAACTGTTATGGCCGTTGATAAGACAGTGTGTTGTAACGTCGTCAAAGGGACGAGGGTTACGTAATGTCCAACAGTCCCGTAACAATCTAAAAACCTCATTTCTTACCCCAATTACTGACTCCGTCACTTGTGGGAACGTTTTGTTTAATAGTTGTAGCCCGATGTTCTTGTTCTCACTTTAGTGAGAAGCGAACATTACTAATCCGTAAGTATAACATGCTTCTTTATGTTGCATGTTAGCCGCTTTTTCTAAATCACGAAGTCCAATATTCGGATATATTGAGTCAAAATAATTTCTTAACCCGTTGCGTAAAATAGCATTTGGGTTCCCCGCAATATATGCGTCAAAGTAAACACATCATAACTTATGGGTTTCCCAATGTGATATCCCCCATCATTCAAACGAAAGTCTCTTATAAACCAAGACATTCTTGGAACGTTCTTCGAATGTCTTACAAACTGATCTCGCCTTAAATAGTTGTGCCGAGGAATTCTGATCGACTCTAGACAAGATTTCATCAATCATGTCTCCGGGTAGGTCTCTTAAAATATTGGGTTGTCTATCCATTTTGTGTTTTTAAACTGTAAAATAGACAAGAGTTAGATTCATAAAAAAATACTTATTAATACAAGCAATTTTTACATATATCATAAAGCATAAGCACACTATATTACATATATTACACCACACGAATACAACTATCTTATTCCGACTCGCTCGTTTCTTCTTCTTCGGTTTTGGTTCGTTTTGCCAAGTTTTTAGGGATATATGATGTTCCCCTAATACTAACTGTCATTTTCCACAACGGTTTAGAAAAACCTGGTGGTTTTGAGGTTCCCGGATCATTGTTACAACTTAAGGACTTCGGGGGTTGACGATACATATAAAGTTCATCGGGGTTGGAATTAGATTACTCTATTTTTATGCCCTTTCCCATATTATTTTCTTTTGCCTTTTTAAATTCAGTTGGGGTAATTTCTATAACATCATCGGAATTCTCGTCGGAATCCGATTCATCGGAGAATTGGTAATCCTCCCAATATTTTGCTTCCTTGGCGGAAACACCATTGACCATAATTAACCTTGGTCGGTTGGCTGAGGATTTTCTTTTACTTAACCGTTTTATTATTTCCCCCACCAGTTCTATTTCTTCATCCGGTTCCGATTCTTCTTCCGGTTCCGACTCTTCTTCCGGTTCCTCTTCGGGAACTTGTGAATCAGTCCACGAATCATTCCAATTTATATTTGACTCTTTATTATTATTAGGTGAGTCAATGGGACTTGTTCTAGAGGTAGACATCTATCACATAATATCAAACGCGTTAAGAGATTAATATATCACATAATATTCACATGTTAAAAATATATAGTTTCCAACAAAATTTGTTAAGCAATCATTTTTCAATCATTTTCCAACAAAATTACAAGTCGTTTTTGTAAAGGTAGTCATTTCAGTCGAAAGAACAACGTCTAGATGACCATTTTAGAAAACATACTTCCACTTTGAGTTTAACCATAATTTTTGGATATAGTTTCATGTTCATAATAAAAATCATTTTCTCAGAATAACAACTTTTAAATCAAAGTTTATCATAGTTTTTAATTAACTAACCCAAAACAGCCCGTGGTGTTACTACGACGGCGTAAATCCGGTTTTACGGTGTTTTTCGTGTTTCTAGGTTTTAAATCATTAAGTTAGCATATCATATAGATATAGAACATGTGTTTAGTTGATTTTAATAGTCAAGTTAGAAGGATTAACTTTTGTTTGCGAACAAGTTTAGAATTAACTAAACTATGTTCTAGTGATTACAAGTTTAAACCTTCGAATAAGATAGCTTTATATGTATGAATCGAATGATGTTATGAACATCATTACTACCTTAAGTTCCTTGGATAAACCTACTGGAAAAGAGAAAAATGGATCTAGCTTCAACGGATCCTTGGATGGCTCGAAGTTCTTGAAGCAGAATCATGACACGAAAACAAGTTCAAGTAAGATCATCACTTGAAATAAGATTGTTATAGTTATAGAAATTGATCCAAAGTTTGAATATGATTATTACCTTGTATTAGAATGATAACCTACTGTAAGAAACAAATATTTCTTGAGGTTGGATGATCACCTTACAAGATTGGAAGTGAGCTAGCAAACTTGAAAGTATTCTTGATTTTATGTAACTAGAACTTGTAGAATATATGAAGAACACTTAGAACTTGAAGATAGAACTTGAGAGAGATCAATTAGATGAAGAAAATTGAAGAATGAAAGTGTTTGTAGGTGTTTTTGGTCGTTGGTGTATGGATTAGATATAAAGGTTATGCAATTTTGTTTTCATGTAAATAAGTCATGAATGATTACTCATATTTTTGTAATTTTATGAGATATTTCATGCTAGTTGCCAAATGATGGTTCCCACATGTGTTAGGTGACTCACATGGGCTGCTAAGATCTAATCATTGGAGTGTATATACCAATAGTACATACATCTAAAAGCTGTGTATTGTACGAGTACGAATACGGGTGCATACGAGTAGAATTGTTGATGAAACTGAACGAGGATGTAATTGTAAGCATTTTTGTTAAGTAGAAGTATTTTGATAAGTGTATTGAAGTCTTTCAAAAGTGTATAAATACATATTAAAACACTACATGTATATACATTTTAACTGAGTCGTTAAGTCATCGTTAGTCGTTACATGTAAGTGTTGTTTTGAAACCTTTAGGTTAACGATCTTGTTAAATGTTGTTAACCCAATGTTTATAATATCACATGAGATTTTAAATTATTATATTATCATGATATTATCATGTATGAATATCTCTTACTATGATATATATACATTAAATGTCTTTACAACGATAATCGTTACATATATGTCTCGTTTAAAAATCATTAACTTAGTAGTCTTGTTTTTACATATGTAGTTCATTGTTAATATACTTAATGATATGTTTACTTATCATAGTATCATGTTAACTATATATATATATCCATATATATGTCATCATATAGTTTTTACAAGTTTTAACGTTCGTGAATCATCGGTCAACTTGGGTGGTCAATTGTCTATATGAAACATATTTCAATTAATCAAGTCTTAACAAGTTTGATTGCTTAACATGTTGGAAACATTTAATCATGTAAATATCAATCTCAATTAATATATATAAACATGGAAAAGTTCGGGTCACTACAATAGTATCGTTGTTAATATTAATAAAAATGATAATTTTAACGAACATATAGGTTTTAAGATTTATAATGATATTTTCAAACAAACATGATAAATTTTAATAATAACTATAAATAGTATTATTTTATATAAAAATAATAATTCTATTTGAAATGATAATTTTTAATAATAATAATACTAAAATGATAATAATAATAATAATAATAATAATAATAATAATAATAATAATAATAATAATGATAATATTAATAATAATAATAATAATAATAATAATAATAATAATAATAATAATAATAATAATAATAATAATAATAATAATAATAATAATAATAATAATAATAATAATAATAATAATAATAATAACAACTTAGTTATAATTATGATAGTAATAACAATAACAATTCTAACAATACTTATAACGATAATGATAATGATAATAATAATAATAATAATTAAGTAATAATAATTAGATTATAACGACTATAATAACGACAATAGTAATAATAATCATTTTTAACAATAAATATATTAACAATAATAGTAATTCGGTTGACTATATCTTTTAATCCGTTCATCGAAATCACACGAGTTCTAAATGAAAAGTTCTTAATTTTTCGCTAGCTTTCCAACGACATGCATATCATATACCTTATCTCAGTAGCATATGTATCTAATTCAGGATTCAACATAACTTATCTAACGACAATATCAAACGTACAAGCATGCATGATCCTATATACTCGAGCACTAGTCAGGGATACACTATTAATATATAAAAGATAAGTTATGAGTGCTCACGTATCAATATTGAGATTCAATATTACAGGAAAGTACGTAGACGCAACGGAGATGATAAACACTAGTTTGACCTCACGAGCATACCCACGAACTATACCCATAACCTCCATAGCTATAACCCATAATTTCCTTAGCCCTGTCCTACTCGAAAAACCCGTCTTGAGATAATTCGCTCATGACATCGTCGTAGTGTTTTATGTATAATACTAATAATAATACTACTCCTAATAATAATACGATTAATATTAATAATATTAATCTTAATAATAATAATAATAATAATAATAATAATAATAAATAATAATAGTAATAAATAATAATTATATATGTGAAAGAGAGATTAATCGAGAGAAATGGGTGAAATGAATTCACAAACTGGCCTCGTTCAATTTATAGTACTTGACCCCATATTCCCTCCCATGCGATCGCATGGTTTGGAGGTTGTTTGTCCATGCGATCGCATGGTTTGGAGGTTGTTTGGCCATGCGATCGCATGGCCATCTGTCACCAACCCACTTCGTTTAACTTCTAGTTACCGACGGTTTATATTAATATTTATATATAATATATTTAATTTATATAATTAATTATATATTATATTATATTTTCGTGCCTAGCTAAATTGTAATCTTAGTCCCAAAGACTCGTACGTTGTCACTCGACTATGTCATGGTTCCGGTTTCTCAATCGCTATTTCGTACGTTTATAAAACTAGCACTTTATGTTTAGTGGCTCGCACCCTTATCAAAATATAGATTTAGATTATCAGCAACTATATCACTCGAGATATAACTTGATCGCTCGAGTGTTTTGGTTATTTGCTTCTATACATCGTCTTCTCGTTATTTAATATTATATACAATCTTTAATTAATTTTATATCTAAGTTAATATTTTTCAATAATATGTTTTATTTCGTTGTAACTATAATAATGATATCGTTTGAAAATATCTAAGTCTTATATATTTTGAAATCGTTTAAATAATAGAAAGTATTCTTTCGTAACGTTTGTATTTTAAAATTTTATATCGATAACTCATTTTTACACCAACGTTTATAAAAACATTATATTACATTCAAAAATCATTTTTATTGAAAAGGTTATAATAGTAGAGATTGTTATAAAATGTTTTTAATAATAGAAGTCTATTATATCGAAAAACGTTTTTGTTTAAGAAAGTAAAATAATATATAAATCATAACAGGTTTCAAGTTATTAACTTACAGTTTATTCATGAGTTGTAGGGTTAGGTCAAATGGATAAATGTACATATGAAATCATCTTATTATGACAAATGGTTTTATCTTGCCGACGAATATTATCTCAATTATTTACTCTTCATGATAAAATATTATTAAAGCCTAGTAATTAACCTATCAATAGTCACGAGAAAATTATTGTAAGGCATGTATTGAAAATCAAACAGGAGTCTCCACTAACCCTTGTCTAGTTCCCGTTAATTGACACTTTTGTTCTTACTTGTAATTCACTTTACCAATCATTCCGAATACCGTTAAAAAGAAAGGTTTCCTAAATCAAAGTGGACCTCTTAACAGAGACTTGTAATCATACAATGTATCTGATAAATCAATCATTTGATATTATCTTCTAATTCCATCTATAATCATATTGAAACAAATACGTTCATGTAAAGTATTACGTTTAGTACTTTGTTAATGTTTCAAGTTGATAATGCTAAAAACGAACATATATTTCATAGCATTATTTCTCAAGAAAGACAAGCTTTTAGTTGCAATTGTTTTATTTACAAGTGATATTCGTTTAAATAATAAAAGGTGAAGACAAAAGATAGATTCGACGAATTGAAGACGCAAACGACCAAAAAGCTCAAAATTACAAAATACAATCAATGAGGTTCCAATTATTGATAAGAAACGTCTCAAAATTACAAGAGTACAAGATTCAAAACGCAAAGTACAAGATATTAAATTATTCGCAAGGACGTTCGAAAATCCGGAACCGGGACCAGAGTCAACTCTCAACGCTCGACACAACGGACTAAAAATTACAAGTCAACTATGCACATAAATATAATATAATATTTAAATAATTACTAAAATTATTTATATATTATATTTATTTATATAATCGTCGGCAAACAAAGAGCCAAAGTTGAGTGAGCTGTAAAATGGAACTCCGCGACTTGCGGAGTTCGAAGACCAAATGTGCCGCGACTCGCGGAGCCCCCAATTTTGAAACAGCCTATAAAAGCAACGCAGTTCGACTAGTAAAAATATCCATAATATCAATCTCTCTATCTATATACGTAGTATATATTTATATTTATATTTTAATTTTAATTTTAATTTAATTCTAATAATAAGGGTATGTTAGCGAATGTTGTAAGAGTGTAAGTCGAAATTCTGTCCGTGTAACGCTACGCTATTTTTAATCATTGTAAGTTATGTTCAACCTTTTTACATTAATGTCTCGTAGCTAAGTTATTATTATGCTTATTTAATCCGAAGTAATCATGATGTTGGGCTAAAAATATTAAAATTGGGTAATTGGGCTTTGTACCATAATTGAGGTTTGGACAAAAGAACGACACTTGTGGAAATTAGACTATGGGCTATTAATGGGCTTTATATTTGTTTAACTAAATGATAGTTTGTTAATGTTAATATAAAGATTTACAATTGGGCGTCCCTATAAATAACCATTTACACTCGATCGGACACGATGGGCGGGGTATTTATATGTACGAATAATCGTTTATTTAACCGGACACGGGAATGGATTAATAGCCACTAGAATTATTAAAACATGGGTGAAATTATGTACAAGGACACTTAGCATAATTGATAACAAAGTATTAAAACCTTGGGTTACACTCAGTCGACATCCTGGTGTAATTATTAAACAAAGTATTAAAATCTTGTTACAGTTTAAGTCCCCAATTAGTTGGAATATTTGACTTCGGGTATAAGGATAATTTGACGAGGACATTCGCACTTTATATTTATGACTGATGGACTGTTATGGACAAAAACCAGACGGACATATTAAATAATCCAGGACAAAGGACAATTAACCCATGGGCATAAAACTAAAATCAACACGTCAAACATCATGATTACGGAAGTTTAAATAAGCATAATTCTTTTATTTCATATTTAATTTCCTTTATTTTATATTTAATTGCACTTCTAATTATCGCATTTTTATTTATTGTTATTGTATTTAATTGCACTTTTAATTATCGTACTTTTTAATTATCGCAAGTTTATTTTATCGCACTTTTATTATTCGCAATTTCATTATCGTTATTTACTTTACGCTTTAAATTAAGTCTTTTATTTATTTAATATTTTACATTTGGTTTTAACTGCGACTAAAGTTTTAAAATCGACAAACCGGTCATTAAACGGTAAAAACCCCCCTTTATAATAATATTATTACTTATGTATATATTTGTATTTTTATAAATTAAACTAATATAGCGTTAAGCTTTGATTAAAAGATTTTCCATGTGGAACGAACCGGACTTACTAAAAACTACACTACTGTACGATTAGGTACACTGCCTATAAGTGTTGTAGCAAGGTTTAAGTATATCCATTCTCTAAATAAATAAATATCTTGTGTAAAATTGTATCGTATTTAATAGTATTTCCTTGTAAAATTTAATAGTATTTTATACCCCTTAGCTTTGACATCAAGTATTTTTGGCGCCGCTGCCGGGGACAATCTAGCTTAAAAGCCGGAAGCGCAACGCTAATAAATATATAAAAAAAAATATTTTTAGTTTACTTTTATAAAAAGACGTTTTTTTTTTAAAAATACGTTTTAAATATTCAAAAACATAAAAAGAAAAACAAAAATATAATATTTTTAAGAGTTTGTTAAATATTTAAGTTTTATAAAGTTTCTTTATTTATATTTTATAAAAATATAAGTTTTATTTAAATATTTTGTTTTTATTTAAAACATAAAATCAAAAACCAAAAAAAAAAAAAATTTAAGATTTTTATTTATAAAATTGTAACATATTTTTATTTCTATTCTAGTTTTTAAAATATAAGTTTTATTTAAATTATATAAATATTTTAATTAAATTAAAAACAGAAAAATAAAAATATATATATAAATAAAATTACGTTGAACCTGTCAAACGAAGCAACCTGATCTGAAATTTAAAACCCCGCGACTCGAGGAGTTTTTTGCCTGGAATACCGCAACTCGCCGAGCCGTCTGACACGAGTTACACAGAACCCTAATTTCGCATTAATTACGTAATTATTATTATTATTAATTAAAAACCCTAATTAGGTTTTAATTTTTAATTAATTAAGTTTAGTTTATTTATTTAATTTGTATATTTAGTTTAATTAATTTAAATAAATTATAAAATTAACACTCTTAATAAATAAATAATATAAAAATAATATTTTTATAAAAATTGTACTTTTTACAACTTTTAGTATATTTTTATATTTTGTCCCTTTTTAACTGTTTTAACGTAATATTTGTGTTTTTCGCTAGTTTTTAGTTTTAAACATAGTTTTTGCCATAGTTTTTTTTTTTTTTAGATTTTTAGGCTTTGCCGTAAAATCCTTTAAGTGCCTTTTCTTTAGACTAAGATTTAAGTGCTTTAGAATTTTGCGACGCCTTTTTAAGTTTTAGTTCCTTTTTAAGTTATTTTCATTTGGGATATATAGTTTTACTTGTAAGCTTTAATATTTTTAGACACCTTTTACCTATGTATTAATTATCATTCTAATTAGTAATCTCAATTTGCGATTATAATTTTAAGTTAGTGATAGTAATAAGGTTGGGTTAGTCGAGTATTTTTAAGTTCTATAAGTCATTTCTTTTTATTTCTTATTTTCCGACGCCTTTTATTTTTCAACCCTTTTCTTTTTCTTTTTTGACGCGCTCTTTTTCTTTCTTATTTCTCGCTATTCTAGTTTTTAGGACATAGATTTTTTTTTCTACTTCTTATCTAAATTTCTTAAAATTACGAAAATTTATTTTAAGTGGTTAAATTGATAGATATCAAAATTTTCTGGTTCGTAGTAATAGTTGGATTTGTACGTGGACCGGGTTATTGGAGCCAAACAGTCCTCAATTATATTGAGACCAAACGAATCCTGCCCCTCTGCTGCATCTTTTGGCTATTCGAAACGTGGGCAAAATCAGAAAAGTCTATTAATTGGATAACTTATATAATTTTTCTTTCCTTTTTAAAAACTAATAGGATATTCAGTGAATGCACCGAGCAAGGCGTTCACCACCTTTTGTACGTTCACCACCTGTAACTAGATCAAGACATTTAGCAAATATTACCGCCGTTGATTTTTTTTGAGAATCGTCATCCAGTCGACCAAGTACTCCAATTCAAATTTCCGATAATCCATTTTTTGAACCCGACCTCACAATTGAGAATCCGGAGAATATTCAGGGACAATTCATAGATCCTGAACCATTAATTTTTCCTCCGGAACTACCAATCATTCAAACAGAGATTGTTGAGGAACGAACCATTAAATCAGAATCCTCTAGTGATTCCGATTCAACAAATTCAATTATGGAGAATCTAGAACCTTTAAGTATGGAAGACCGAATGAGAGCTAAACGTACTGGCCAAGGTCACTCAATTACTCATCCAGACATTAATGCGCCAGATTATGAAATCAAAGGACAAATTCTACACATGGTGACTAATCAATGCCAATTTAGTGGTGCGCTGAAGGAAGATCCAAATGAACATCTTCGTACCTTTAATAGGATCTGCACTCTATTTAAAATAAGAGAAGTTGAGGATGAACAGATATATCTCATGTTATTTCCCTGGACTTTAAAGGGAGAAGCCAAAGATTGGTTGGAATCGTTACCTGAAGGGGCGATTGATACATGGGACGTTTTAGTTGAAAATTTTCTTAAACAATTCTTTCCGGCATCTAAAGCCGTAAGACTTCAAGGAGAAATTGTTACGTTCACACAGAAACCAAACGAAACTCTATATGAGGCGTGGACAAGATTTGGAAAGTTATTAAGAGGATGTCCGCAACATGGTTTAGACACCTGTCAAATAGTACAAATATTCTACCAAGGATGCGACATCACTACAAGGAAAGACATAGATATTGCAGCTGGTGGTTCCATTATGAAGAAAACCGAAACTGATGCTTATAAAATTATTGATAACACTACTTCCCACTCACATGAGTGGCACCAAGAAAAAGATATCGTTAGATCATCTAAAGCAGCTAGAGCCGATTCTAGCCATGACTTAGATTCCATTTCCGCAAAGATAGATGCTGTCGAGAGACGAATGTAAAAGATGACTAAAGATATCCACTCAATACGAATTAGTTGTGAGCAGTGTGGAGGACCACATTTGATAAAAGATTGTCTTAGTATTGAATTAACAATGGAACAAAGAGAGATTATTTCATACATAAACCAAAGGCCTGGAAATAATTATCAGAATAATTATCAACCGCCAAGACTGATCTACAATCAAAACCAGAACTATAACCGAAATATTCCATACAACAACCAACAAGGTCCTAGCAATCAACAAGTATCCAATAATACTTACAACCAGTAAAGACCTAATTTTCAAAACAAACCACAACCCGATGATAAAAAGCCGAATTTAGAAGATATGATGACGAAGCTAGTTGAAACTCAAACGCAGTTTTTCACATCTCAGAAACAAACTAATGAACAAAATGCTCAAGCATTTAGAAATCAACAAGCTTCTATTCAAAATCTGGAACAAGAAGTAAGTAACCTAGCAAGGTTAATAGGTGAAAGAAAACCGGAAAGTTTACCTAGTGATACAAATGCAAACCCCCGGAATGAAACAGCTAAAGCCATTACTGAAATGTCCCGTTCTTATTGATTAAAAACGTTCCATATTAATTGATTTCGTTGCGAGGTTTTGACCTCTATATGAGACGTTTTTCAAAGACTGCATTCATTTTTAAAACAAACCATAACCTTTATTTCATAAATAAAGGTTTAAAAGCTTTACGTAGATTATCAAATAATGATAATCTAAATATCCTGTTTACACACGACCATTACATAATGGTTTACAATACAAATATGTTACATCGAAATCAGTTTCTTGAATGCAGTTTTTACACAATATCATACAAACATGGACTCCAAATCTTGTCCTTATTTTAGTATGCAATAGCGGAAGCTCTTAGTATTCACCTGAGAATAAACATGCTTTAAACGTCAACAAAAATGTTGGTGAGTTATAGGTTTAACCTATATATATCAAATCGTAACAATAGACCACAAGATTTCATATTTCAATACACATCCCATACATAGAGATAAAAATCATTCATATGGTGAACACCTGGTAACCGACATTAACAAGATGCATATATATATAAGAATATCCCCATCATTCCGGGACACCCTTCGGATATGATATAAATTTTGAAGAACTAAAGCATCCGGTACTTTGGATGGGGTTTGTTAGGCCCAATAAATCTATCTTTAGGATTTGCGTCAATTAGGGTGTCTGTTCCCTAATTCTTAGATTACCAGACTTAATAAAAAGGGGCATATTCGATTTCGATAATTCAACCATAGAATGTAGTTTCACGTACTTGTGTCTATTTTGTAAATCATTTATAAAACCTGCATGTATTCTCATCCCAAAAATATTAGATTTTAAAAGTGGGACTATAACTCACTTTCACGACTTGGCCACTGGTTGATTCACGAACCTATAACAATATATACATATATATCAAAGTATGTTTAAAATATATTTACAACACTTTTAATATATTTTGATGTTTTAAGTTTATTAAGTCAGCTGTCCTCGTTAGTAACGTATAACTAGTTGTCCACAGTTAGATGTACAGAAATAAATCGATAAATATTATCTTGAATCAATCCACGACCCAGTGTATACGTATCTCAGTATTGATCACAACTCAAACTATATATATTTTGGAATCAACCTCAACCCTGTATAGCTAACTCCAACATTCACATATAGAGTGTCTATGGTTGTTCCGAAATATATATAGATGTGTCGACATGATAGGTCGAAACATTGTATACGTGTCTATGGTATCTCAAGATTACATAATATACAATACAAGTTGATTAAGTTATGGTTGGAATAGATTTGTTACCAATTTTCACGTAGCTAAAATGAGAAAAATTATCCAATCTTGTTTTACCCATAACTTCTTCATTTTAAATCCGTTTTGAGTGAATCAAATTGCTATGGTTTCATATTGAACTCTATTTTATGAATCTAAACAGAAAAGTATAGGTTTATAGTCGGAAAAATAAGTTACAAGTCATTTTTGTAAAGGTAGTCATTTCAGTCGAAAGAACGATGTCTAGATGACCATTTTAGAAAACATACTTCCACTTTGAGTTTAACCATAATTTTTGGATATAGTTTCATGTTCATAATAAAAATCATTTTCTCAGAATAACAACTTTTAAATCAAAGTTTATCATAGTTTTTAATTAACTAACCCAAAACAGCCCGCGGTGTTACTACGACGGCGTAAATCCGGTTTTACGGTGTTTTTCGTGTTTCCAAGTTTTAAATCATTAAGTTAGCATATCATATAGATATAGAACAGGTGTGTAGTTAATTTTAAAAGTCAAGTTAGAAGGATTAACTTTTGTTTGCGAACAAGTTTAGAATTAACTAAACTATGTTCTAGTGATTATGAGTTTAAACCTTCGAATAAGATAGTTTTATATATATGAATTGAATGATGTTATGAACATCATTACTACCTCAAGTTTAGTAGGTAAACCTACTGGAAGTGACAAGAAAAGATCTAGCTTCAAAGGATCTTGGATGGCTTGAAAGTTCTTGAAGTAGGATCATGACACAAAAACAAGTTCAAGTAAGATTTTTACTCGAATTAAGATAGTTTATAGTTATAGAAATTGAATCAAAGTTTGAATATGAATATTACCTTGAATAATAAAGATAACCTACTGTATATAACAAAGGTTTCTTGATCTTAGATGATTACTTGGAATGGATTAGAAAGCTTGGAAGTAAATTAGTAAACTTGAAGGGATTTTTGAAGTGTTCTTGAAGTGTTCTTCCTATGATGATTATAGCTTGATTCTTGAAGTGATTTTTGATGAAGATGATGATTAACTACTGGAAAAATACGTTCATAATAGTGTGTGTGTGTTGAGAGAGAATTAGAAAGAGAATTGGAAGTGAAATGGAGTGAATGATGAGTGGTAATTGGTGAGTGGTGAGTGGGGTTAAAAGGAGTTCTAGTTAGTTGACTAGCTCATGGTAGAAGTTAAAATTGATTAGTCATACATGACATAATCAAGAGTGGAATCCCATGCTAGTTCCTATTGGTATATACTCATAGTAAGTACGTTTTGAAGCTGTGTATAATACGGGTAAGAATACGACTAGAATTCTTGATGAAAGAAAAGAATGGAAAAGTAACTGTAACCATTTTTGTTAAGTATGAGTGTTTTGATATATGTCTTGAAGTCTTCCAAAAGTATTTTAATACATCTAAATACACTACATGTATATACATTTTAACTGAGTTGTTAAGTCATCGTTAGTCGTTACATGTAAGTGTTGTTTTGAAACCTTTAAGTTAACGATCTCAATTAATGTTGTTAACCCATTGTTTATTATATCTAATGAGATGTTAAATTATTATATTATCATGATATTATGATATATTAATATATCTTAATATGATATATATACATTTAAATGTCGTTACAACGATAATCGTTACATATATGTCTCGTTTCGAAATCCTTAAGTTAGTAGTCTTGTTTATATGTATATAACTCATTGTTAATATACTTATGGAAATACTTACTTATCATAATCTCATGTTAACCATATGTATATCCATATATATATCGTCATGTCGTTTTTACAAGTTTTAACGTTCGTGAATCGCCGGTCAACTTGGGTGGTCAATTGTCTATATGAAACATATTTCAATTAATCAAGTCTTAACAAGTTTGATTGCTTAACATATTGGAAACATTTAATCATGTAAATATCAATCTCAATTAATATATATAAACATGGAAAAGTTCGGGTCACTACAGTACCTACCCGTTAAATAAATTTCGTCCCGAAATTTTAAGCTGTTGAAGGTGTTGACGAATCTTCTGGAAATAGATGCGGGTATTTCTTCTTCATCTGATCTTCACGCTCCCAGGTGAACTCGGGTCCTCTACGAGCATTACATCGAACCTTAACAATTGGTATCTTGTTTTGCTTAAGTCTTTTAACCTCACGATCCATTATTTCGACGGGTTCTTCGATGAATTGGAGTTTTTCGTTGATTTGGATTTCATCTAACGGAAGAGTGAGATCTTCTTTAGCAAAACATTTCTTCAAATTCGAGACGTGGAAAGTGTTATGTACAGCCGCGAGTTGTTGAGGTAACTCAAGTCGGTAAGCTACTAGTCCGACACGATCAATAATCTTGAATGGTCCAATATACCTTGGATTTAATTTCCCTTGTTTACCAAATCGAACAATGCCTTTCCAAGGTGCAACTTTAAGCATGACCATCTCTCCAATTTCAAATTCTATATCTTTTCTTTTAATGTCAGCGTAGCTCTTTTGTCGACTTTGGGCGGTTTTCAACCGTTGTTGAATTTGGATGATCTTCTCGGTAGTTTCTTGTATAATCTCCGGACCCGTAATCTGTCTATCCCCCACTTCACTCCAACAAATCAGAGACCTGCACTTTCTACCATAAAGTGCTTCAAACGGCGCCATCTCAATGCTTGAATGGTAGCTGTTGTTGTAGGAAAATTCTGCTAATGGTAGATGTCGATCCCTACTGTTTCCGAAATCAATAACACATGCTCGTAGCATGTCTTCAAGCGTTTGTATCGTCCTTTCGCTCTGCCCATCAGTTTGTGGATGATAGGCAGTACTCATGTCTAGACAAGTTCCTAATGCTTACAGTAATGTCTGCCAGAATCTTGAAATAAATCTGCCATCCCAATCAGAGATAATATAGATTGGTATTCCATGTCTGGAGACGACTTCCTTCAAATACAGTCGTGCTAACTTCTCCATCTTGTTATCTTCTCTTATTGGAAGGAAATGTGCTGATTTGGTGAGACGATCAACTATTACCCAAATAGTATCAAAACCACTTGCAGTCCTTGGAAATTTAGTGATGAAATCCATGGTAATGTTTTCCAATTTCCATTCCGGGATTTCGGGTTGTTGAAGTAGATCTGATGGTTTCTGATGCTCAGCTTTGACCTTAGAACACGTCAAACATTCTCCTACGTATTTAGCAACATCGGCTTTCATACCCGGCCACCAAAAATATTTCCTGAGATCCTTGTACATCTTCCCCGTTCCAGGATGTATTGAGTATCTGGTTTTATGAGCTTCTCTAAGTACCATTTCTCTCCTATCTCCAAATTTTAGTACCCAAATCCTTTCAGCCCTATACCGGGTTCCGTCTTCCCGAATATTAAGATGTTTCTCCGATCCTTTGGGTATTTCATCCTTTAAATTTCCCTCTTTTAAAACTCCTTGTTGCACCTCCTTTATTTGAGTAGTAAGGTTATTATGAATCATTATATTCATAGATTTTACTCGAATGGGTTCTCTGTCCTTCCTGCTCAAGGCATCGGCTACCACATTTACCTTCCCCGGGTGGTAACGAATCTCAAAGTCGTAATCATTCAATAATTCAATCCACCTACGCTGCCTCATATTCAGTTGCTTCTGATTAAATATGTGTTGAAGACTTTTATGGTCGGTATATATAATACTTTTGACCCCATATAAGTAGTGCCTCCAAGTCTTTAATGCAAAAACAACCGCGCCTAATTCCAAATCATGCGTCGTATAATTTTGTTCATGAATCTTCAATTGTCTAGACGCATAAGCAATCACCTTCGTTCGTTGCATTAATACATAACCGAGACCTTGCTTTGATGCGTCACAATAAATCACAAAATCATCATTCCCTTCAGGCAATGACAATATAGGTGCCGTAGTTAGCTTTTTCTTCAATAACTGAAACGCTTTCTCTTGTTCATCATTCCATTCAAATTTCTTCCCTTTATGCGTTAATGCAGTCAAGGGTTTTGCTATTCTGGAAAAGTCTTGGATGAACCTTCTGTAGTAACCAGCTAGTCCTAAAAACTGGCGTATGTGTTTCGGAGTTTTCGGGGTTTCCCACTTTTCAACAGTTTCTATCTTTGCTGGATCCACCTTAATACCTTCTTTGTTCACTATGTGACCGAGGAATTGAACTTCTTCCAACCAAAATGCACACTTTGAAAACTTAGCGTACAATTCTTCCTTCCTCAATACTTCTAACACCTTTCTCAAATGTTCACCGTGTTCTTGGTCATTCTTTGAGTAAATAAGTATGTCATCAATGAAAACAATGACAAACTTGTCAAGGTATGGTCCATACACTCGGTTCATAAGGTCCATGAACACAGCTGGTGCATTAGTTAAACCAAACGGCATGACCATAAACTCGTAATGACCGTAACGTGTTCTAAAAGCAGTCTTTGGAATATCATCTCCTTTCACCCGCATTTGATGATACCCGGAACGTAAGTCAATCTTTGAATAAACAGACGAGCCTTGTAGTTGATCAAATAAGTCGTCGATTATCGGTAGTGGGTAGCGGTTCTTGATGGTAAGTTTGTTCAACTCTCGGTAGTCGATACACAACCTGAATGTACCATCTTTCTTCTTGACAAACAAAACAGGAGCTCCCCACGGTGATGTGCTTGGTCGAATGAAACCACGCTCTAAAAGTTCTTGTAATTGGCTTTGCAGTTCTTTCATCTCGCTGGGTGCGAGTCTGTAAGGAGCACGAGCTATTGGTGCAGCTCCTGGTACAAGATCTATTTGAAATTCAACGGATCGCTGTGGGGGTAATCCCGGTAATTCTTTCGGAAATACATCGGGAAATTCTTTTGCAATGGGAACATCATTGATGCTCTTTTCTTCAGTTTGTACTTTCTCGACGTGTGCTAGAACAGCATAGCAACCTTTTCTTATTAGTTTTTGTGCCTTCAAATTACTAATAATATGTAGCTTCGTGTTGCCCTTTTCTCCGTACACCATTAAGGGTTTTCCTTTTTCTCGTATAATGCGAATTGCATTTTTATAACAAAGGATCTCTGCTTTCACTTCTTTCAACCAGTCCATACCGATTATCACATCAAAACTCCCTAACTCTACTGGTATCAAATCAATCTTAAATGTTTCGCTAACCAGTTTAATTTCTCGATTCCGACATATATTATCTGCTGAAATTAATTTAACATTTACTAATTCGAGTAAAAATTTACTATCCAAAGGCGTCAATGGACAACTTAATTAAGCACAAAAATCTCTACTCATATAGCTTCTATCCGCACCCGAATCAAATAAAACGTAAGCAGATTTATTGTCGATAAGAAACGTACCCGTAACATGCTCCGGGTCTTCCTGTGCCTCTGCCGCATTAATATTGAAACTCTTCCGCGGCCTTGTCCATTCGTGTTCTCCTGGTTCGGGCAATTTATAATAATGTGGCCCGGTTTTCCACATTTATAACAAACTACATTGGCATAACTTGCTCCGACACTACTTGCTCCGCCATTACTCATTCCGACACCATTTGTTCCTTTCGTTCTATTAACCCCTGGTCCGTAGACCTCACACTTTGCCGTGCTATGACCATTTCTTTTACACTTGTTGCAAAATTTGGTGCAGAACCCCGAGTGATACTTTTCACACCTTTGGCATAGCTTCTTCTGATTGTTGTTGTTGTTACGGTTATTATTGTTGTTGGGATGATTGTTGTAGTTGCTGTTGTTGTTGTTGTTGTTGTTGTTGTTGGGCCGTTTGTTGTAGTTGCGATTGATGTTGCGATTGTTGGGATAATTGTTGCGATTATTGTTGTAATTGCTGTTGTTGTATTGGTGATTCTTATCACCGTTTTCCTCCCACTTTCTTTTGACTTGCTTCACATTGGCCTCTTCAGCAGTCTGTTCTTTAATTCTTTCTTCAATCTGGTTCACTAGTTTGTGAGCCATTCTACATGCCTGTTGTATGGAGGCGGGCTCGTGTGAACTTATATCTTCTTGGATTCTTTCCGGTAATCCTTTCACAAACGCGTCGATCTTCTCTTCCTCATCTTCGAATGCTCCCGGACACAATAGGCACAATTCTATGAATCGTCTTTCGTACATGGTAATATCAAATCCTTGGGTTCGTAACCCTCTAAGTTCTGTCTTGAGCTTATTGACCTCGGTTCTGGGACGGTACTTCTCGTTCATCAAGTGCTTGAATGCTGACCACGGTAGTGCATACGCATCATCTTGTCCCACTTGCTCTAGATAGGTATTCCACCATGTTAACGCAGAACCTGTGAAGGTATGCGTAGCGTACTTCACTTTGTCCTCTTCGGTACACTTACTTATGGCAAACACCGATTCGACCTTCTCGGTCCACCGTTTCAATCCGATCGGTCCTTCGATTCCATCAAATTCCAAAGGTTTGCAGGCAGTGAATTCTTTGTAGGTGCATCCTACACGATTTCCTGTACTGCCAGATCCAAGGTTATTGTTGGTATGTAGCGCAGCCTGTACTGCGACTATGTTTGAAGCTAGAAAAGTACGGAATTCCTCTTCATTCATATTCACGGTGTGTCGAGTAGTCGGTGCCATTTCCTTCAAAATAGTCAAATGGAACAAGTTAATCATACAGAATATTAAGAGTAGTTAATAGTATTTCGTAGCATAATATGAACTCATTTATAAAAGCTTTTTCTTCATATTAGCGTTTTATAAGTTTAAATTCGGGTAGTACCTTCCCGTTAAGTTCATACTTAGTAGCTAATATACAATTCAACTACTACAATTCTATATGAAAAACTGATTGTAATAATATTTCGCGTTCAAACTTTTATACAATATTTTACAAACTTACAATACCGCTTATTTTACATAAAGCATGAAATATAGCACACAATAACTTTGATACAAAATAGTTGTGAAGATAATTCTAGCTAGTACACAAGTCGTTCAGCAAAGGCAATAAAGACACGTAATTCATACGTCCAGAAACAAGTCATGCATTCTGGTTTTACTAGGGCTACTTCCCATCCTTGGTCTTGTGGAACATAACCGTTATGGCCGTTGATAAGACAGCGTGTTGTAACGTCGTCAAAGGGACGAGGGTTACGTAATAACCAACAGTCTCGTAATAACCTAAAAACCTCATTTCTTACCCCAATTACCGACTCCGTCACTTGATGGAATGTTTTGTTTAATAGTTGTAGCCCGATGTTCTTGTTCTCACTTTGGTGAGAAGCGAACATTACTAACCCGTAAGCATAACATGCTTCTTTATGTTGCATGTTAGCCGCTTTTTTCTAAATCACGAAGTCCTATATTCGGATATACTGAGTCAAAATAATTTCTTAACCGCATTTGGGTTCCCCGCAATATATGCGTCAAAGTAAACACATCGTAACTTATGGATTTCCCAATGTGATATCCCCCATCTTTTGAACGAAAGCCTTTTATAAACCAAGGCATTCTTGGAACGTTCTTCGAATGTCTTACAAACTGATCTCGCCTTAAATAGTTGTGCCGAGGAATTCTGACCGACTCTAGACAAGATTTCATCAATCATGTCTCTGGGTAGGTCTCTTAAAATATTGGGTTGTCTATCCATTTTGTGTTTTTATACTGTAAAATAGACAAGAGTTAGATTCATAAAAAAAATACTTATTAATACAAGCAATTTTTACATATATCATAAAGCATAAGCACACTATATTACATATATTACACCACACGAATACAACTATCTTATTCCGACTCGCTCGTTTCTTCTTGTTCGGTTTTGGTTCGTTTTGCCAAGTTTCTAGGGATATATGATGTTCCCCTAATACGAGCCGTCATTGTCCACATTGGTTTAGAAAAACCTGGTGGTTTAGAGGTTCCCGGGTCATTGTTACAACTTAAGGACTTCGGGGGTTGACGATACATATAAAGTTCATCGGGGTTGGAATTAGATTTCTCTATTTTTATGCCCTTTCCCTTATTATTTTCTTTTGCCTTTTTAAATTCAGTTGGGGTAATTTCTATAACATCATCGGAATTCTCGTCGGAATCCGATTCATCGGAGAATTGGTAATCCTCCCAATATTTTGCTTCCTTGGCGAAAACACCATTGACCATAATTAACCTTGGTCGGTTCGTTGAGGATTCTCTTTTACTTAACCGTTTTATTATTTCCCCCACCGGTTCTATTTCTTCTTTCAGTTCCGATTCTTCTTCCGGTTCCGATTCTTCTTCCGGTTCCGACTCTTCTTCCGGTTCCTCTTCGGGAACTTGTGAATCAGTTCACGAATCATTCCAATTTACATTTGACTCTTCATTATTATTAGGTGAGTCAATGGGACTTGTTCTAGAGGTAGACATCTATCACATAATATCAAACACGTTAAGAGATTAATATATCACATAATATTCATATGTTAAAAATATATAGTTTCCAACAAAAATGTTAAGCAATCATTTTTAAAGAAAACACGGTCGAAGTCCAGACTCACTAATGCATCCTAACAAACTCAATAAGACACACTAATGCAAATTTTCTGGTTCTCTAAGACCAACGCTCGGATACCAACTGAAATGTCCCGTTCTTATTGATTAAAAACGTTCCATATTAATTGATTTCGTTGCGAGATTTTGACCTCTATATGAGACATTTTTCAAAGACAGCATTCATTTTTAAAACAAACCATAACCTTTATTTCATAAATAAAGGTTTAAAAGCTTTACGTAGATTATCAAATAATGATAATCTAAAATATCCTGTTTACACACGACCATTACATAATGGTTTACAATACAAATATGTTACATCGAAATCAGTTTCTTAAATGCAGTTTTTACACAATATCATACAAACATGGACTCCAAATCTTGTCCTTATTTTAGTATGCAACAGCGAAAGCTCTTAGTATTCACCTGAGAATAAACATGCTTTAAACGTCAACAAAAATGTTGGTGAGTTATAGGTTTAACCTATATATATCAAATCGTAACAATAGACCACAAGATTTCATATTTCAATACACATCCCATACATAGAGATAAAAATCATTCATATGGTGAACACCTGGTAACTGACATTAACAAGATGCATATATATATAAGAATATCCCCATCATTCCGGGACACCCTTCGGATATGATATAAATTTCGAAGAACTAAAGCATCCGGTACTTTGGATGGGGTTTGTTAGGCCCAATAGATCTATCTTTAGGATTCGCGTCAATTAGGGTGTCTGTTCCCTAATTCTTAGATTACCAGACTTAATAAAAAGGGGCATATTTGATTTCGATAATTCAACCATAGAATGTAGTTTCACGTACTTGTGTCTATTTTGTAAATCATTTATAAAACCTGCATGTATTCTCATCCCAAAAATATTAGATTTTAAAAGTGGGACTATAACTCACTTTCACAGATTTTTACTTCGTCGGGAAGTAAGACTTGGCCACTGGTTGATTCACGAACCTATAACAATATATACATATATATCAAAGTATGTTTAAAATATATTTACAACACTTTTAATATATTTTGATGTTTTAAGTTTATTAAGTCAGCTGTCCTCGTTAGTAACCTACAACTAGTTGTCCACAGTTAGATGTACAGAAATAAATCGATAAATATTATCTTGAATCAATCCACGACCCAGTGTATATGTATCTCAGTATTGATCACAACTCAAACTATATATATTTTGGAATCAACCTCAACCCTGTATAGCTAACTCCAACATTCACATATAGAGTGTCTATGGTTGTTCCGAAATATATATATATGTGTCGACATGATAGGTCGAAACATTGTATACGTGTCTATGGTATCTCAAGATTACATAATATACAATACAAGTTGATTAAGTTATGGTTGGAATAGATTTGTTACCAATTTTCACGTAGCTAAAATGAGAAAAATTATCCAATCTTGTTTTACCCATAACTTCTTCATTTTAAATCCGTTTTGAGTGAATCAAATTGCTATGGTTTCATATTGAACTCTATTTTATGAATCTAAACAGAAAAGTATAGGTTTATAGACGGAAAAATAAGTTACAAGTCATTTTTGTAAAGGTAGTCATTTCAGTCGAAAGAACGACGTCTAGATGACCATTTTAGAAAACATACTTCCACTTTGAGTATAACCATAATTTTTGGATATAGTTTCATGTTCATAATAAAAATCATTTTCTCAGAATAACAACTTTTAAATCAAAGTTTATCATAGCTTTTAATTAACTAACCCAAAACAGCCCGCGGTGTTACTACGACGGCGTAAATCCGGTTTTACGGTGTTTTTCGTGTTTCCAGGTTTTAAATCATTAAGTTAGCATATCATATAGATATAGAACAGGTGTGTAGTTAATTTTAAAAGTCAAGTTAGAAGGATTAACTTTTGTTTGCGAACAAGTTTAGAATTAACTAAACTATGTTCTAGTGATTATGAGTTTAAACCTTCGAATAAGATAGTTTTATATATATGAATCGAATGATGTTATGAACATCATTACTACCTCAAGTTTAGTAGGTAAACCTACTGGAAGTGACAAGAAAAGATCTAGCTTCAAAGGATCTTGGATGGCTTGAATGTTCTTGAAGTAGGATCATGACACAAAAACAAGTTCAAGTAAGATTTTTACTCGAATTAAGATAGTTTATAGTTATAGAAATTGAATCAAAGATTGAATATGAATATTACCTTGAATAAGAAAGATAACCTACTGTATATAACAAAGGTTTCTTGATCTTAGATGATTACTTGGAATGGATTAGAAAGCTTGGAAGTAAATTAGTAAACTTGAAGGGATTTTTGAAGTGTTCTTCCTATGATGATTATAGCTTGATTCTTGAAGTGATTTTTGATGAAGATGATGATTAACTACTGGAAAAATACGTTCATAATAGTGTGTGTGTGTGTTGATAGAGAATTAGAAAGAGAATTGGAAGTGAAATGGAGTGAATGATGAGTGGTAATTGGTGAGTGGTGAGTGGGGTTAAAAGGAGTTCTAGTTAGTTGACTAGCTCATGGTAGAAGTTAAAATTGATTAGTCATACATGACATAATCAAGAGTGGAATCCCATTCTAGTTCCTATTGGTATATACTCATAGTAAGTACGTTTTGAAGCTGTGTATAATACGGGTAAGAATACGACTAGAATTCTTGATGAAAGAAAAGAATGGAAAAGTAACTGTAACCATTTTCGTTAAGTATGAGTGTTTTGATATATGTCTTGAAGTCTTCCAAAAGTATTTTAATACATCTAAATACACTACATGTATATACATTTTAACTGATTCGTTAAGTCATCGTTAGTCGTTACATGTAAGTGTTGTTTTGAAACCTTTAAGTTAACGATCTCAATTAATGTTGTTAACCCATTGTTTATTATATCTAATGAGATGTTAAATTATTATATTATCATGATATTATGATATATTAATATATCTTAATATGATATATATACATTTAAATGTCGTTACAACGATAATCGTTACATATATGTCTCGTTTCGAAATCCTTAAGTTAGTAGTCTTGTTTATATGTATATAACTCATTGTTAATATACATATGGAAATACTTACTTATCATAATCTCATGTTAACCATATGTATATCCATATATATATATCGTCATGTCGTTTTTACAAGTTTTAACGTTCGTGAATCGCCGGTCAACTTGGGTGGTCAATTGTCTATATGAAACATATTTCAATTAATCAAGTCTTAACAAGTTTGATTGCTTAACATGTTGGAAACATTTAATCATGTAAATATCAATCTCAATTAATATATATAAACATGAAAAAGTTCGGGTCACTACAATTACCACAAGAAGTGGTACAACACTTAAACCACCTGAAATACCTGTAACTTCTGATGAAGCTATTCCTACTCCACAAGAACCATAACCTGATCAAGATAAGGAAAAAGAACCGGTAGTTGAAAAGGTTAATGAAGATAACACAGTTAAGGCTAAACCTTATGTTAAACCATACCAACCACCACTTCCTTACCCGAGTAAAATGAAGAAAGAGAAACTTGAAGCCGAGCAATCCAAATTCTTGGATATGTTTAAACAGATAAATGTAAATCTTCCTTTCATTGATGTGATTTCGGGAATGCCTAGATATGCTAAATTCTTGAAAGATCTGATCACGAATAGAAAGAAAATGGAAGAACTCTCGGCTGTTACTATGAACGCTAATTGTTCAGCAGTGCTGTTGAATAAGATACCAGAAAAACTATCTGATCCAGGAAGTTTCACAATTCCATGTTTTTTGGGTAGTCTTAGTTCAATAAAAGCATTAGCAGACTTAGGTGCTAGTATAAATTTAATGCCGTTTTCACTATACACTAAACTAGACCTTGGAGAATTGAAACCAACAAGAATAAGCATACAACTAGCCGATCGATCAATAAAATATCCTAGAGGGATAATGGAGAACATGCTAGTTAAAGTTGGTACTTTAGTATTTCCAGTAGATTTTGTTGTTCTGGACGTGGAAGAAGATTCTCAAGTTCCTCTCATATTAGGAAGACCATTCTTAAACACGGCTAAAGCAATGATAGACGTGTTTGGTAAGAAATTGACCCTAAGTATAGAGGACGAGAGTGTTACCTTTTCAGTTGATAGAGCAATGCAACAACCGCAATCTGCAGATGATACATGTTATTATATTCAAACTATAGATTCACATGCAGAATTGTTAGAAGAATTTCCAGAATTACAAGGAACAGGAGAATGTTCTTTAGGAGAAGGAACTGAACAAATTGATGAAGCTGAAATGTTAGCTACACTTATAGCTAATGGATATGAACCAACAACAGAAGAAATTCAAATGCTAAAAGAAGAAGACAGATATCGATATAAATCATCGATAGAAGAACCTCCAACATTAGAGTTAAAGCCACTTCCAAACCATTTGGAATACGCTTATTTACATGGTAAATATGAATTACCTGTAATAATATCGTCTTCTCTTACTGAAAATGAGAAATCACAACTCATTTCTGTGTTGAAAGCTCATAAACCAGCTATTGCATGGAAGATTCATGATATAAAAGGAATAAGTCCTTCGTATTGCACACATAAAATCCTTATGGAAGAAGGTCATAAAACGTATGTGCAACGCCAACGAAGACTAAATCTGAATATGCAAGATGTAGTAAAAAAAGAAATTATTAAACTGCTAGATGCAGGTTTAATTTATCCAATTTCTGATAGTCCATGGGTAAGCTCATTTCAATGCGTGCCTAAGAAGGGTGGCATGACTGTCATTACAAATGAGAAAAATGAGCTTATTCCTACTAGGACTGTAACAGGATGGCGTGTGTGTATTGATTATAGAAAATTGAATGACGCCACCAGAAAAGATCACTTTCCCTTACCTTTTATTGATCAAATGTTGGAAAGGTTAGCCGGAAACAGTTACTATTGTTTTCTAGATGGTTTTTCCGGATATTTTCAAATTCCAATAGCACCCGAAGATCAAGAGAAAACCAGATTCACATGCCCTTATGGTACTTTTGCTTACAAACGCATGCCATTTGGACTTTGCAACGCCCCTGCAACCTTTCAAAGGTGTATGATGGCGATTTTTCACGACATGATAGCAGAATGCATGAAACTTTTCATGGATGACTTTTCAGTCTTCGGTGATACATTTGAATCATGTCTAGCTAATCTTGAACGAATGCTAATTAGATGCGAACAATCAAATCTAGTACTTAATTGGGAGAAATGCCATTTCATGGTTAAAGAAGGCATCATTCTTGGACATAAAATTTCAAAAGAAGGAATTGAAGTGGATAGAGCTAAAGTAGATGTAATTGCTAAACTTCCACATCCCACCAATGTTAGAGGAGTTAGGAGTTTTCTAGGGCATGCCTATTTTTACCGACATTTCATAAAAGATTTTTCTAAAATTACCACTCCTATGAATAAACTCCTAGAAAAAGATGCTCCATTCATCTTTTCAGATGAATGCATCAAATCTTTTACTATTCTTAAAGAGAAACTCACTAATGCGCCGATCATGATAACACCAAATTAGAATCTACCGTTTGAACTAATGTGCGATGCAAGTGATTTTGCAATGGGAGCCGTTTTAGGACAAAGGATTGAAAAACGATTTCAACCTATATATTATGCTAGTAAGACGTTACAAGGAGCACAAACATATTACACAACTACTGAAAAAGAACTCCTTGCTATTGTCTTTGCTTTTGACAAATTTCATTCATATCTCGTTCTAGCAAAAACGGTGGTCTATACCAACCATTCTGCTCTTAGATACCTATTTTCGAAACAAGATGCCAAACCAAGATTAATCCGTTGGATCTTACTCTTACAAGAGTTTGATATTGAAATCCGAGATAAAAGAGGAGCAGAAAATCTCACCGCTGATCATCTTTCTCGTCTTGAAAATCCCGAATTAGAAGTTCTAAATGAATCGGCCATACAAGACAACTTTCCTGATGAATATCTATTGAAGATAGATTATAATGAAATTCCATGGTTTGCAGACTATGCAAACTATTTAGTATGTGGATTCCTTGAAAAAGGATTATCGTACCAAAAACAAAAGAAATTCTTCAGTGATATAAAACACTATTTATGGGAAGATCCACATCTATTTAAAAGTTGTCCAGATGGAATAATACGCGGATGTGTATTCGGAGATGAAGCTAGTAAAATTTTAAACCATTGTCACACAGGACCAACAGGAGGGCATTATGGGCCTCAACTAACAGCAAGAAAATTTTATGATGCTGGATTCTATTGGCCTACAATTTACAAAGATGCACACCTTCTTTGCAAATCCTGTGATGCTTGTCAAAGGGCCGGAAAAATAAGTCAACGTGATGAAATGCCACAAAATGTCATTCAAGTATGTGAAGTATTTGACATTTGGGGTATTGAATTTATGGGTCCATTTCCAAAATCTCATAATAATCTCTACATTCTCGTAGCCATTGATTATGTATCTAAATGGGCGGAAGCACAAGCTCTCCCAACTAACGATGCACGAGTTGTAGTCAACTTTTTAAAACGTCTTTTTGCAAGGTTTGGAACACCGAAAGCTTTAATAAGTGATCGGGGTACTCATTTCTGTAATAATCAACTTGAGAAAGTTCTCAAAAGATATGGAGTAACTCATAAAATCTCCACCGCATATCATCCACAAACAAGTGGACAAGTTAAAAATACCAACCGAGCTTTAAAACGTATTCTAGAGAAAACCGTAGGATCAAATCCGAAGGAATGGTCCATTAAATTGGAGGATGCACTCTGGGCTTTTAGAACAGCCTACAAAACTCCAATTGGAACCACACCTTTTAAACTCGTCTACGGAAAAGCATGTCATCTTCCAGTAGAAATTGAACACAAAGCATTTTGGGCTTTGAAGACATGTAATCTTGATTTACATGAAGCCGGACGTCTACCATTAAGTCAACTAAACGAATTAGAAGAATTAAGACATGAAGCATACGAAAATTCGTTAATCTATAAGGAAAGAATGAAGAAATGGCATGATAAAAGAATCAGAAATTTAAAAGAATTTAAAGAAGGAGACAAAGTTCTTCTTTTCAATTCACGATTCAAGCTATTTTCTGGAAAATTGAAATCAAGATGGTCTGGACCATTCATAGTCAAAAGAGTTTTCCCATACGGAACGATAGAATTAATAAATTCAAATGGAATTGAATTTAAAGTTAATGGTCACAGAGTTAAACATTACATAGATAATCCGATGGAAGTCGACAACGAAGTTAATCACAATTTCGATACCACAGCTAACTAAGTGTGGGGAGAATCACGTTTTTTAAGGATTTTATGTATTTCTGTTAGAGTTAGATTGTCTTTTTCGTGTAGTTCTCGAAAATGGAACCCGAATGGTCTTTCCCTAGCAGACCCTAAAGAACTAGTCTTCTCCCCCCATTCTGAATTTTTATTTTTTTTTTAGGTTTTTACAAAATGAAGACTTCCTGCGAACTAAACCATGGTCTAATGCTACACGCTTTGATCACTAAACGTAATAATGACACACTTCCGAGTGAAATAGTATCAGTAATCAGAGAAAGATTGGACGGAGTAAGAAAAGAATCCAGATGCGAAGATAATAAGTTACAATTTGGTAAAGGAAAATCAAAATCCGCAGCGAAAAGAAGAGCACGACACCTAGAAAGATGTCACAAATGCGGAAAATGGTCACATGGAGGTAAATGTTCAAATAATCAAACCTATTCAAACACCGAATTTGTTACTTTATGCAGAGACGGACCGTTCATATGTTTAGAAGAAAAAACACTGAATGCTCAAGGTTACGCCTATGTAGCTATAGAAAACTAATTAAACCGACTATCTTATGAATGGGATAGATCATATAACTAAGAATACTATCTCACAGGTAAGTCTGTACAGTTTTTTTTATTTTTATTTTTAACCTTTTGATAATAAACGCTAATTTGTTCGCTACAAAGTATTAAATTGGTATTGAATAAAATTAGGTGTGGCGACCGAAATTATTGATATCATACAAAAAATTTATTACATCACTGCGAAATTTAACGTTTATTCTTAAGGTATAAATATCTTTAATCAATCAACCCAAAATATTTCAAAAATTCGTCATGAGTTAAATTAGGTCATGGAACCGAAATTACTTTACCGAAAAGAGGGGCGTATATTTTTGATAATATTTGATTGATTAAAGTGGGATAAAAGCCAAAAATATTTTTAATTTTATTTTTACCATATTTTTAAAATTAATATATAAATATTAATTTAATATTGTAAACTTATTTAAAATTGTAAATATTTGAATATTTAATATAGGTTTGTATGTATAAAAACAAAAATATAAATTAATTTGGTGTGAATTCTTAATTTTATGCATTTTAAATTTAAGATTGGTGTGAATTTAAAAACAAAAATTTACTTTATTTCGCTAAGTTAAAAATATGATTTTTAAAATTCGTCGTGAGTTGAAGACTAGGTCTTTGAACCGAAATTGCTTTACCCGAGGGAGGGAAGAGAACTTTTATTATCATTATTTTTAATCTTATTGAATTAAAGTATGCCAAAAACATTAAAAAAAACCCAAAAATCTTAGCTTTTAAAACAATCGCTACAAAAAGATAAATTTTAAAATTTTGTCGAAGGACGGACTAGGACATCAATCCGAAACGACCTCGTCCTAAAACAAAGGAAAACAAAATTTTAAATTTATTTTATATTTGTTTTATAAGTTAAGGCTTATTTAAAAAAAAATATATCACCGCGACTCGCGGAGCTTGCGAAATTCAGAAAAAAAAAATAAAAACGCTGGAAACAGATCAGTTGCACACTACCACTCACAAAATACTGCGAAAAACACCCAAAAACACACACGAAATTCGCAAATTTTCACCATTTTTCATCAAATCTTTCACAAAATCATGTTGAGAAGGATGCTATCAAGGAATTACTCAAGAAAAACGGTAAATTTCTACACCTAAACACCATTTAATCCGAAAATTAGTGTTCTTGAGCAATTTTATACCCAATTCGATTTTGATGCTTTTTAGTGTAATTATGCTTAAATTGTTTATGTATTATGCTTGTATAACCTAGATTGATGCTATTTAACATGATTAGAAGCTTTAAACTTCAAATTTTGAGTAATCTAGGGTTTGTGTTCTTGAGCAATTTGGGGCTTTTTGATATAAACAGGTTATGGCCGATTTTTGTCATGAATTGTTGCTAAATTGAGTAGTGTAACATGTTTAGGTAGTTAAATGATCCAAACTTTGAGCCTAAACATGATTTTGAGAATTAAAGTGGACTTTTTTAAGTCTAAAATTCATGAACTTGATTTTTGAGAGATAATGATATTTGAAACTTGTTTAATTGCTAGTAATGATTATTTTGACATGTTATTTGAGTTGAATGCTTATGAACTTGGCGAACATTTTCGTATATGCTTATTTGAAAAAGTGTAGATTTGATAAAAATATGAAAATGAGCATAAGTTTGATATAAATTGGACATGTCATTTAATTATTTTGATTGATGATTTTGCTGACACTAATGCATATTTGGATGCACAAAAATTGTGTTTGATGTGTTTTGCAGACTGAAAGGGGTGAATCTTCATCCCAAGCTACCTCATCCAGTCATGACATTTTCATATATGCACTTGGAAGATTTGAACCCGAACTTGAGATTTGACAGACGTTGGATAGATTATCCAAAATACCAAAGGGGCTTGCATACTCTTCATTCTAAAGCTGTTGAAGTAGCTAGGGTAATAGAATGGGAACCATTAGAAGCTGTAGAATTGACCGGGCCAATTAGGGAATTACTTACACAGAGGTATGGTAATTCTACTTTTAACGATTGGGTACGTTTATTCAACATGCGTAGACCTGTATATAAAGTATGGTGTGAAGAATTATTGTGTAGTATAGAAATAAATGATCGGGTAGCTAGTTTAACCGATCGATCTTTTATTAGATTTTTGTTAGGAGGTTCGATGCGCCACATGTCTTTACTAGACATGGCTCAGGCTTTACGTATATATACGCCTGAGGAGTTAGCATCTGCCGATTGTAGAGGGTTGATACTAAATGGTAGAAAGATAGACGAAAATTTTGATACGCATGGTGTATGGAGTCAAATGACTAGCCATCACCGATTTAAAGGGGGAAATTACTCTTATTTGGATATAGATAGAGCAGAGTTAAGAGTAATTCATAGGTTTTTAGCCAATTCGATTACACAACGAGGTAAGAATAAGGAAAAGATAAATGAACAGGATTTGTTTTACCACATGTGTATTCGAGACCCACAAAGTGCTGTAAGTATACCTTATTGTGTGGGTTATTATTTATCAGCTATGGTTAGGGGGATGAGACTGCATAGCATAATAGGAGGTGGTATATTTATTACTTTGATTACTGAATATCTCGGTGTGGATATAAGTCGGGGGGGATTATTAGTCGAAGAACCAGAACCCCACGATACAATAGGTTTAAATGTATACCATGGTGCGAAGGTTTTGAAGAGGCGAAATAACGCCGCAGTACAATACCATGGTAGACATCCACAGGTTGAGAGAAACCAACAGCCAGGTAATGTGGGAGGAGGAAATGAAATGACAGAAATGCAAAGGTTTATAGCTTCACAAGAGTATGAAAATGCTAGACATCGAGCATTTGAAGATTGGCAAGTTCATCAAAACCAAATCATAGCTCATTGCCAACATGTAGGTAGAAACTATATTCCTACTCCATCGCCCGTATTTCCTCCCTGGTCTATAGAGATCCAACCACCGTATCCTACGTATAACCCAGCCGAAGCATTTTATAACATATATGGTTATGCATGGAACCCCTACTGGTATCAGTATCATCCCTAGTCTACTTAGTTTTATTTATTTTATAATTTGTAATGTTGATACATTTAATACTTATGTTGGAATTGTATTAGTTTTTATAATTTACAAATTTTTATTTTTAGATTTTAATAATGTTTGAATGCGGGGGTAATATACCAAACTTCAAAAATATGTATATATGTTTGCAGTTTATCTTATGTACACAATAGGGTAAAACAACGCATTTTCAAAGACTGGCATTAAGTTCAGCAAAAGCAACTAATTTTGACAACAAGATGCAAAATAAATGTGATATAACAACAAGACGGAATGAACAAATGATATGCACCATTTATCATTCAGCAAACAAACGCCAATATTTTTGGAAACTTTGGTAAAATTTAATCATTTTCACACAAATCACCCTCAATAATTTAAATTGTTACTGATTTCTTGCAAATGAGGGCATTGCAAGATCTTAAGTGTGAGAAGGGGTTAAATTCTTTCGGATTTTAAAATTTTTACTTTATACACTTGGTTACCATTAGAAATACTAGTAAAGTAGTAGTTGTATTAGAATCTAGTGCTCTCTGATAATAAAGAACAGCCCTAGTCTTATATACTGACTACCCAATTCTAGTAAAGATTTTCAAAATTTTCAATTAAATGAACTCAAAATCATGTTTATACATATTTATGAACGATAAAACTAGATTTTAACACCGAAATTATTGTTACCTCGGAAAGGACATAAATTGAGAAACAAACCAAAATGTTAAAATTCATTTAAAATGGAATAGAGGACAATAAAAAGGAAAATAAAAGCCAAGTGTGGGAAAATTTACCAAGATATTTTAAACATATGTCACATATTTCTGTAACAAATAACTGAAAATACTTTTTCTTTGGACTAAACTAAACTGTTTTACCCGATGAAAGAAAAGAAGAGATGGATCTACACGATGAATCAATTCCATCATTAAAAGGAAGTAAAGTCTTCCGAAAAAGAAACGCGCTTCTTGATTTAGGTCAGGAAGTTGTCGTCCAGACCAGCTGTAGGTTGACGAAAAATCTAGAAAAGTCATCACTAAAATCAGCAGGAAATTCACGGACCTCAGCATAAAACAGGGTCGCCAAGTGGTCAGACTTATCCTAACCATGAGAGGATCTGTCTCATAAAATGGGGGGGCACCGTGCAAATTAGCTTGATAAGACTAATAAATCAGATCCCCAGAAAGGATAATCTCCTTAAAAGATCAAAAATCAGCTTTTAAGCCTGATATTACTCAATTCTAGAGATTGACCTTAAAGATTGAGAATTCAAACTCATGGAATTCAATGATATCTAAACTCGAGCTTGAACGAGAAAATATTTTGATCAAATTATAAACCGGTTTGTTTTCTGAAAACCCATTTTCAATGCGTTCATTACCATTGAACGTAAAATCCTAGGAATTCACCTGGAATTCATTAGGTCATCTGAACCAAATCGGGTGTCAACCGTAAGAACGGTGGTTGCATAGCATGGTCGAAGACAGGACCTTGTGCCAGACCAGAAAATTATAAGGGTGAGATTTACTATTGCTCCTACAAAGGATGGTAATTACGTCCGACACGTTATAGACCATAATTAAAAGCATGTCAGGGGACATTGCATTAACAGTTGCTTGTTCAACGCTTTCCTTTACAACCGGACGGTAGTTTATCGAAAGGTAATATTCGGAGCAAGTATACTGGACGTGTTGCTTTCCCAATACAAGGTTAGCAAGTGGGTGACACAAAACCACAAGTTTTGAGCTAAAGTTTTCAAACCTGAAACCCACCAAACAGACAAAAATAATTTGCAAACACCGGTGAAGGGTTATTCCGAAAAACTTATCTAGGGTAAAAACTAGATTTAATTTTCAAAAGATCAAATGTTTTCATAAAGATCCAATTTCTTAAAGGATCTAAATTTTTATAGTCATGTGGGACTGTAAACCACATCGTTACTACCATTGTTTATACCGCCGTAAAGAAATCACTAATGTACAAAGTGTGAAGAATAAAGAATTGATTCTAGTATTTCAAGACTATATTGCTTGAGGACAAGCAACGCTCAAGTGTGGGAATATTTGATAATGCTAAAAACGAACATATATTTCATAGCATTATTCTTCAAGAAAGACAAGCTTTTAGTTGCAATTGTTTTATTTACAAGTGATATTCGTTTAAATAATAAAAGGTGAAAACAAAAGATAAATTCGACGAATTGAAGACGCAAACGATCAAAAAGCTCAAAAGTACAAAATACAATCAATGAGGTTCCAATTATTGATAAGAAACGTCTCAAAATTACAAGAGTACAAGATTCAAAACGCAAAGTACAAGATATTAAATTATTCGCAAGGACGTTCGAAAATCCGGAACCGGGACCAGAGTCAACTCTCAACGCTCGACGCAACGGACTAAAAATTACAAGTCAACTATGCACATAAATATAATATAATATTTAAATAATTACTAAAATTATTTATATATTATATTTATTTATATAATCGTCGGCAAACAAAGAGCCAAAGTTGAGTGAGCTGTAAAATGGAACTCCGCGACTTGCGGAGTTCGAAGACCAAATGTGTCGCGACTCGCGGAGCCCCCAATTTTGAAACAGCCTATAAAAGCAACGCAGTTCGAAGAGTAAAAATATCCATAATATCAATCTCTCTATCTATATACGTAGTATATATTTATAATTATATTTTAATTTTAATTTTAATTTTAATTCTAATAATAAGGGTATGTTAGCGAATGTTGTAAGAGTGTAAGTCGAAATTCTGTCCGTGTAACGCTACGCTATTTTTAATCATTGTAAGTTATGTTCAACCTTTTTACATTAATGTCTCGTAGCTAAGTTATTATTATGCTTATTTAATCCGAAGTAATCATGATGTTGGGCTAAAAATATTAAAATTGGGTAATTGGGCTTTGTACCATAATTGGGGTTTGGACAAAAGAACGACACTTGTGGAAATTAGACTATGGGCTATTAATGGGCTTTATATTTGTTTAACTAAATGATAGTTTGTTAATGTTAATATAAAGATTTACAATTGGGCGTCCCTATAAATAACCATTTACACTCGATCGGACACGATGGACGGGGTATTTATATGTACGAATAATCGTTCATTTAACCGGACACGGGAATGGATTAATAGCCACTAGAATTATTAAAACAGGGGTGAAATTATGTACAAGGACACTTGGCATAATTGATAACAAAGTATTAAAACCTTGAGTTACACTCAGTCGACATCCTGGTGTAATTATTAAACAAAGTATTAAAATCTTGTTACAGTTTAAGTCCCCAATTAGTTGGAATATTTGACTTCGGGTATAAGGATAATTTGACGAGGACACTCGCACTTTATATTTATGACTGATGGACTGTTATGGACAAAAACCAGACGGACATATTAAATAATCCAGGACAAAGGACAATTAACCCATGGGCATAAAACTAAAATCAACACGTCAAACATCATGATTACGGAAGTTTAAATAAGCATAATTCTTTTATTTCATATTTAATTTCCTTTATTTTATATTTAATTGCACTTCTAATTATCGCATTTTTATTTATTGTTATTGTATTTAATTGCACTTTTAATTATCGTACTTTTTAATTATCGCAAGTTTATTTTATCGCACTTTTATTATTCGCAATTTCATTATCGTTATTTACTTTACGCTTTAAATTAAGTCTTTTATTTATTTAATATTTTACATTTGGTTTTAACTGCGACTAAAGTTTTAAAATCGACAAACCGGTCATTAAACGGTAAAAACCCCCCTTTATAATAATAATATTACTTATATATATATATTTGTATTTTTATAAATTAAACTAATATAGCGTTAAGCTTTGATTAAAAGATTTTCCCTGTGGAACGAACCAGACTTACTAAAAACTACACTACTGTACGATTAGGTACACTGCCTATAAGTGTTGTAGCAAGGTTTAAGTATATCCATTCTCTAAATAAATAAATATCTTGTGTAAAATTGTATCGTATTTAATAGTATTTCCTTGTAAAATTTAATAGTATTTTATACCCCTTAGCTTTGACATCACAAGTTATAATATATACACATATGCATATAATCATATCCGTTCATTTAATGGTTCGTGAATCGTCAGAATTTGGTCGAGGTTTAAATAAATGTATGAACACAGTTTAAAATTCTTGAGATTTAACTTAACAAACTTTGTTTATCGTGTCGGAAACATATAAAGATTAAAGTTTAAATTTGGTCGAAAATTTCCGGGTTGTCACAACATTTTTCAAATTCGAAAAAAATTTTGTAGAACACGTGAAATTCGAACAAAAAATTGAAATTCGAACAATTTTGTGTTCTACATTTTCGTAATTCGAACAAAAAAAATGTTTGCTCTCCCGTGTTTTTTTTTTGTGGCTCGAATTCCGTGTTTTTTGCTCGAATTCCTTGTTTTTTACTCGCCCACCACTTTTTTTGCTCGAATTTCAGTGTATTTTGGAGTTCCTAGAGTTCTCGCTGGATCCTCTCCCTATATATATATATATATATATATATATATATATATATATATATATATATATATATATATATATATATATATATATATATATATATATGCGCAGGATCAATTGAGAAGTAACCAATCGGGGGAAGCGGGGGGAAGAAATTTTTTTTTCGTTTTTTTTTGGAATTTTTTTTTTCCGGCATCAAGATCACACAGAAATATGAACATTTAGAAAAGACACTTCGTGATGAATGTTATTATTTTGGAGGAAAAATGATCGACAAAAATAACATTCAAGATAATATTGTTCGTGAAGAATGTGAACGTTTTTTTTCTTCATGTTTTGTGAAGTAAAATTTAGCCCGATTTAGAGTTTAAGGTTTAAGGTTTAGGGTTTGGTGTTTTGGATTTATTCCATAAACCCAAAACACCAAACCCTAAACCCTAAACCGTTAGTGTTAAAAACTCAATCTAAATCCTAAATCTTAACCCTAAATCTAAACCCTAAACCCTAAATTTCTAAACCCTAATATCTAAACCCTATAAACCCTAATATCTAAACTCTAATATCTAAAACCTCAACATACGCTAGAAAAACACAAAAATTATTATATATTATTTTTTGAGCGTTTTCCCGCCAAAATAAAAACATTGATCACAAAGTGTCTTTATTAAATGTTCATATTTCATCCGATCTATAATGTTTGTGAACAAAGATTTTTCAAAAAATGAAAAAAACAAAAAAAATCTTCCCCCGCTTCCCCCGTATTGGTTACTTTTCCCTTGATCATACCCCTCTCTCTCTCCCTCTCTCTCTCTCTATATATATATATATATATATATATATATATATATATATATATGTATATATATATATATATATATATATATATAGGGGCAGGATCAATGGGGAAGTAACCAATCGGGGGGAAGCGGGGGGAAGCAAATATTTTTTTTTTCGTTCGTGTTAAAAGCAAATTTCGTTCGAGTTTAGGGTTTAGTTTATGGAATTTGCTTCCCCCGAATGGTTACTTCCCTCTTGATCCTACCACTATATATATATATATATATATATATATATATATATATATATATATATATATATATATATATATATATATATATATATATATATATATATATATATATATGAATACAACTATTCGAGCACATTTGAATTTTTTTTTTATTTCAACCGTAAATGAAATGTAATGTCCAACCCGATGATGAATGCAGGATGCAAGAGGGCTTATTTTATGTATGAGCCTATAGCCTTGGTCAACTGTACCATAAGGTTCTTGACATGATTATAAAGTTTAAATTTTTTGCAAAAAAAATTAAGAAAATACATGTACTATTATATATTATACTTGTATTTTATTTTAAAAAGCCACAATGCCTTAAAAATACGCACTAGTAAGGTCAATCCTTATGTACGTAAATAACTCAGCGTCCAAGTGTTTGGCGTACGTGGAATCTTTGGCCAAGATAGGCACGCCAACATTAAACGAAGCGTCAACCGTTTTCTTTTTCTTTTTTTTTTGAATGGCGTTTTTTTGCATCAATAGATCATTTATTTCAACGACCCTCATCATTTGCACGTATCACACACGTTCGGGCGGAAACTCGAACCCGATCGACGGTAGCCGGAAACACATCCATTCGGACAGTGTTCCTGGGTAGAGGTCCGTGAACGAATCCGGTAAAACCTCCCTATATGGTCAATATATACTACCATTATTGGTGTTCAATTGTTTTAAAGAAAATCACGTTATCTTTAAGGATCGAACTCATGACCTCTCCCTATATCATGACACAAAAGTATATGGGGGAAACCGCCCGTCATTTTCTTGACGTGCCTTTGAAGTGAGGGTGGACATGTTTTTCTTAAGTTGTACATTGTGTTTTATAACTTGTACATTGTGTCTTATAACTTATACGTATTACATACATTTATGAGTATATTTGTGTGTATTATTTAGAATTATTTAGAGAAAGAAAGAGTGAGTTTAGGAAAAGATTATTTAAAGGAAAGTGAATGAGGGTAGTGTTAAATGGCGTTGATATGGAGAAACAAGTTTTGTAAAAATACTAAATAGGGTAGTGGCATGAATAAGAAGACGTAAAATATTGGATGGATCTTGTGCACGTAAATACATACAATGCTCTTTAAATGAGCAGAGCTATTCGAGCTCGACTCCTTATAAGCTCTATTCGAGCCGAGTCTAAACAAGCTCGAACCCGAGCTTGAACTTTATTTAAAGCTCGTTTACTAAACGAGCTCGAGTTTCGTATCTTGAGCTCGAACAAACTCGCGAACCTAAACGAGCTTTTCATTTATATACATCAAAATATTAAATATCTTAATAAACATGCTTTAAAGTGTCAACCAAAAGGTTGGTGAGTTCATTAGTTTAACATAAATAATCATTTACATCATTTTAATAAACCACAAGATTTGCATTTCTCATAAATATACGTCCAATGCATAGAGACAAAAATAATCATTCATATGGATTGAACACCTGGTAACCGACATTAACAAGATGCATATATAAGAATATCCCCATCATTCTGGGACACCCTTCGGATATGATATAAATTTCGAAGTACTAAAGCATCCGGTACTTTGACCCCCCCCCAAATAGGGCCTGGGGTATTTGTGTCTAATTATATCAAATCACAGTTGTATAAACGAGAACGACTCTACATGAGACGTTTTATTGAGTTTTACAGTGGAAGATAAATATGTCTTTAATTGATATGATATGTAATGAAGACTCCAAGCATAGCAAGCAATCATCATCAAAGCAGTAGATATACAGCGGAAGCAATATTTAAGTACCTGAGAATAAACATGCTTAAAAAGTCAACATGAGGTTGAGTGAGTTCATAGGTTTGTCATAAATAATGATTTCAGTAATAGTATTAGACCACAAGATTTAGTTTGTAAAGTTGATCTCCCGCAGGATCAAAAGTTATGTCAGTGCGTGATATTTAGACTAAACATTGTTTGCCCCGTGACAAGTTGTTCTGTCCTTGTCGTTTAATTTCATTATCAAGTAATACAAAGACTTAGTCAAATGTATCGGGGACGTTACTCCCGATAGGCATATCCCCAATAATTAAGAATGCCGCAGCAATTAAAAATATCACTGTAGGGACTTAGTCGAACATAGCCGGATATAGCATAGTTTTAACAGTTGGTACTAATATTTAGACTAGACTTTTAAGTTTACCCCGTACAAGTTATCGTTTATACTTGTCGGTTGGGGACTTGCTGGTCATAGCCCAACATATCACAGTTTAATAGTTGGTACTGATATTTAGACTAGACTTTCAAGTTTGCCCCGTACAAGTTATCGTTTATACTTGTCGGTTGGGGACTTGCTGGTCATAGCCCAACATATCACAGTTTAATAGTTGATACGTGTAAAACAGTTATAAAAGTTGCGCATGTATTCTCAGCCCAAAAATATATAAAAAGGGAGCTGATTGAAATGTCCCGTTCTTATTGATTAAAAACGTTCCATATTAATTGATTTCGTTGCGAGGTTTTGACCTCTATATGAGACGTTTTTCAAAGACTGCATTCATTTTTAAAACAAACCATAACCTTTATTTCATAAATAAAGGTTTAAAAAGCTTTACGTAGATTATCAAATAATGATAATCTAAAATATCCTGTTTACACACGACCATTACATAATGGTTTACAATACAAATATGTTACATCGAAATCAGTTTCTTGAATGCAGTTTTTACACAATATCATACAAACATGGACTCCAAATCTTGTCCTTATTTTAGTATGCAACAGCGGAAGCTCTTAATATTCACCTGAGAATAAACATGCTTTAAACGTCAACAAAAATGTTGGTGAGTTATAGGTTTAACCTATATATATCAAATCGTAACAATAGACCACAAGATTTCATATTTCAATACACATCCCATACATAGAGATAAAAATCATTCATATGGTGAACACCTGGTAACCGACAATAACAAGATGCATATATAAGAATATCCCCATCATTCCGGGACACCCTTCGGATATGATATAAATTTCGAAGTACTAAAGCATCCGGTACTTTGGATGGGGTTTGTTAGGCCCAATAGATCTATCTTTAGGATTCGCGTCAATTAGGGTGTCTGTTCCCTAATTCTTAGATTACCAGACTTAATAAAAAGGGGCATATTCGATTTCGATAATTCAACCATAGAATGTAGTTTCACGTACTTGTGTCTATTTTGTAAATCATTTATAAAACCTGCATGTATTCTCATCCCAAAAATATTAGATTTTAAAAGTGGGACTATAACTCACTTTCACAGATTTTTACTTCGTCGGGAAGTAAGACTTGGCCACTGTTGATTCACGAACCTATAACAATATATACATATATATTAAAGTATGTTCAAAATATATTTACAACACTTTTAATATATTTTGATGTTTTAAGTTTATTAAGTCAGCTGTCCTCGTTAGTAACCTATAACTAGTTGTCCACAGTTAGATGTACAGAAATAAATCGATAAATATTATCTTGAATCAATCCACGACCCAGTGTATACGTATCTCAGTATTGATCACAACTCAAACTATATATATTTTGGAATCAACCTCAACCCTGTATAGTTAACTCCAACATTCACATATAGAGTGTCTATGGTTGTTCCGAAATATATATAGATGTGTCGACATGATAGGTCGAAACATTGTATACGTGTCTATGGTATCTCAAGATTACATAATATACAATACAAGTTGATTAAGTTATGGTTGGAATAGATTTGTTACCAATTTTCACGTAGCTAAAATGAGAAAAATTATCCAATCTTGTTTTACCCATAACTTCTTCATTTTAAATCCGTTTTGAGTGAATCAAATTGCTATGGTTTCATATTGAACTCTATTTTATGAATCTAAACAAAAAAAGTATAGGTTTCTAGTCGGAAAAATAAGTTACAAGTCGTTTTTGTAAAGGTAGTCATTTCAGTCGAAAGAACGACGTCTAGATGACCATTTTAGAAAACATACTTCCACTTTAAGTTTAACCATAATTTTTGGATATAGTTTCATGTTCATAATAAAAATCATTTTCTCAGAATAACAACTTTTAAATCAAAGTTTATCATAGTTTTTTAATTAACTAACCCAAAACAGCCCGCGGTGTTACTACGACGGCGTAAATCCGGTTTTACGGTGTTTTTCGTGTTTCCAGGTTTTAAATCATTAAGTTAGCATATCATATAGATATAGAACATGTGTTTAGTTGATTTTAAAAGTCAAGTTAGAAGGATTAACTTTTGTTTGCGAACAAGTTTAGAATTAACTAAACTATGTTCTAGTGATTACAAGTTTAAACCTTCGAATAAGATAGCTTTATATGTATGAATCGAATGATGTTATGAACATCATTACTACCTTAAGTTCCTTGGATGAACCTACTGGAAAAGAGAAAAATGGATCTAGCTTCAATGGATCCTTGGATGGCTCAAAGTTCTTGAAGCAAAATCATGACACGAAAACAAGTTCAAGTAAGATCATCACTTGAAATAAGATTGTTATAGTTATAGAAATTGAACCAAAGTTTGAATATGATTATTACCTTGTATTAGAATGATAACCTACTGTAAGAAACAAAGATTTCTTGAGGTTGGATGATCACCTTACAAGATTGGAAGTGAGCTAGCAAACTTGAAAGTATTCTTGATTTTATGAAACTAGAACTTTTGGAATTTATGAAGAACACTTAGAACTTGAAGATAGAACTTGAGAGAGTTCAATTAGATGAAGAAAATTGAAGAATGAAAGTGTTTGTAGGTGTTTTTGGTCGTTGGTGTATGGATTAGATATAAAGGATATGTAATTTTGTTTTCATGTAAATAAGTCATGAATGATTACTCATATTTTTGTAATCTTATGAGATATTTCATGCTAGTTGCCAAATGATGGTTCCCACATGTGTTAGGTGACTCACATGGGCTGCTAAGAGCTGATCATTGGAGTGTATATACCAATAGTACATACATCTAAAAGCTGTGTATTGTACGAGTACGAATACGGGTGCATACGAGTAGAATTGTTGATGAAACTGAACGAGAATGTAATTGTAAGCATTTTTGTTAAGTAGAAGTATTTTGATAAGTGTATTGAAGTCTTTCAAAAGTGTATAAATACATATTAAAACACTACATGTATATACATTTTAACTGAGTCGTTAAGTCATCGTTAGTCGTTACATGTAAGTGTTGTTTTGAAACCTTTAGGTTAACGATCTTGTTAAATGTTGTTAACCCAATGTTTATAATATCAAAAGAGATTTTAAATTATTATATTATCATGATATTATGATGTACGAATATCTCTTAATATGATATATATACATTAAATGTCGTTACAACGATAAACGTTACATATATGTCTCGTTTCAAAATCATTAAGTTAGTAGTCTTGTTTTTACATATGTAGTTCATTGTTAATATAATTAATGATATGTTTACTTATCATAATATCATGTTAACTATATATATAACCATATATATGTCATCATATAGTTTTTTTTACAAGTTTTAACGTTCGTGAATCACCGGTCAACTTGGGTGGTCAATTGTCTATATGAAACCTATTTCAATTAATCAAGTCTTAACAAGTTTGATTGCTTAACATGTTGGAAACATTTAATCATGTAAACATCAATCTCAATTAATATATATAAACATGGAAAATTTCGGGTCACTACAGTACCTACCCGTTAAATAAATTTCGTCCCGAAATTTTAAGCTGTTGAAGGTGTTGACGAATCTTCTGGAAATAGATGCGGGTATTTCTTCTTCATCTGATCTTCACGCTCCCAGGTGAACTCGGGTCCTCTACGAGCATTCCATCGAACCTTAACAATTGGTATCTTGTTTTGCTTAAGTCTTTTAACCTCACGATCCATTATTTCGACGGGTTCTTCGATGAATTGAAGTTTTTCGTTGATTTGGATTTCATCTAACGGAATAGTGAGATCTTCTTTAGCAAAACATTTCTTCAAATTCGAGACGTGGAAAGTGTTATGTACAGCCGCGAGTTGTTGAGGTAACTCTAGTCGGTAAGCTACTGGTCCGACACGATCAATAATCTTGAATGGTCCAATATACCTTGGATTTAATTTCCCTTGTTTAACAAATCGAACAACGCCTTTCCAAGGTGCAACTTTAAGCATGACCATCTCTCCAATTTCAAATTCTATATCTTTTCTTTTAATGTCAGCGTAGCTCTTTTGTCGACTTTGGGCGGTTTTCAACCGTTGTTGAATTTGGATGATCTTCTCGGTAGTTTCTTGTATAATCTCCGGACCCGTAATCTGTCTATCCCCCACTTCACTCCAACAATTCGGAGACCTGCACTTTCTACCATAAAGTGCTTCAAACGGTGCCATCTCAATGCTTGAATGGTAGCTGTTGTTGTAGGAAAATTCTGCTAATGGTAGATGTCGATCCCAACTGTTTCCGAAATCAATAACACATGCTCGTAGCATGTCTTCAAGCGTTTGTATCGTCCTTTCGCTCTGCCCATCAGTTTGTGGATGATAGGCAGTACTCATGTCTAGACGAGTTCCTAATGCTTGCTGTAATGTCTGCCAGAATCTTGAAATAAATCTGCCATCCCTATCAGAGATAATAGAGATTGGTATTCCATGTCTGGAGACGACTTCCTTCAAATACAGTCGTGCTAACTTCTCCATCTTGTCATCTTCTCTTATTGGCAGGAAGTGTGCTGATTTGGTGAGACGATCAACTATTACCCAAATAGTATCAAAACCACTTGCAGTCCTTGGCAATTTAGTGATGAAATCCATGGTAATGTTTTCCCATTTCCATTCCAGGATTTCGGGTTGTTGAAGTAGACCTGATGGTTTTTGATGCTCAGCTTTGACCTTAGAACACGTCAAACATTCTCCTACGTATTTAGCAACATCAGCTTTCATACCCGGCCACCAAAAATGTTTCTTGAGATCCTTGTACATCTTCCCCGTTCCAGGATGTATTGAGTATCTGGTTTTATGAGCTTCTCTAAGTACCATTTCTCTCATATCTCCAAATTTTGGTACCCAAATCCTTTCAGCCCTATACCTGGTTCCGTCTTCCCGAATATTAAGATGCTTCTCCGATCCTTTGGGTATTTCATCCTTTAAATTTCCCTCTTTTAAAACTCCTTGTTGCGCCTCCTTTATTTGAGTAGTAATGTTATTATGAATCATTATATTCATAGATTTTACTCGAATGGGTTCTCTGTCCTTCCTGCTCAAGGCATCAGCTACCACATTTGCCTTCCCCGGGTGGTAACGAATCTCAAAGTCGTAATCATTCAATAATTCAATCCACCTACGCTGCCTCATATTCAGTTGTTTCTGATTAAATATGTGTTGAAGACTTTTGTGGTCGGTATATATAATACTTTTGACCCCATATAAGTAGTGCCTCCAAGTCTTTAATGCAAAAACAACCGCGCCTAATTCCAAATCATGCGTCGTATAATTTTGTTCGTGAATCTTCAATTGTCTAGACGCATAAGCAATCACCTTCGTTCGTTGCATTAATACACAACCGAGACCTTGCTTTGATGCATCACAATAAATCACAAAATCATCATTCCCTTCAGGCAATGACAATATAGGTGCCGTAGTTAGCTTTTTCTTCAATAACTGAAACGCTTTCTCTTGTTCATCATTCCATTCAAATTTCTTCCTTTTATGCGTTAATGCAGTCAAGGGTTTTGCTATTCTGGAAAAGTCTTGGATGAACCTTCTGTAGTAACCAGCTAGTCCTAAAAACTGGCGTATGTGTTTTGGAGTTTTCGGGGTTTCCCACTTTTCAACAGTTTCTATCTTTGCCGGATCCACCTTAATACCTTCTTTGTTCACTATGTGACCGAGGAATTGAACTTCTTCCAACCAAAATGCACACTTTGAAAACTTAGCGTACAATTCTTCCTTCCTCAATACTTCTAACACCTTTCTCAAATGTTCACCGTGTTCTTGGTCATTCTTTGAGTAAATAAGTATGTCATCAATGAAAACAATGACAAACTTGTCAAGGTATGGTCCACACGCTCGGTTCATATGGTCCATGAACACAGCTGGTGCATTAGTTAAACCAAACGGCATGACCATAAACTCGTAATGGCCGTAACGTGTTCTGAAAGCAGTCTTTGGAATATCATCTTCTTTCACCCGCATTTGATGATACCCGGAACGTAAGTCAATCTTTGAATAAACAGACGAGCCTTGTAGTTGATCAAATAAGTCATCGATTCTCGGTAGTGAGTAGCGGTTCTTGATGGTAAGTTTGTTCAACTCTCGGTAGTCGATACACAACCTGAATGTACCATCTTTCTTCTTGACAAACAAAACAGGAGCTCCCCACGGTGATGTGCTTGGTCGAATGAAACCACGCTCTAAAAGTTCTTGCAATTGGCTTTGTAGTTCTTTCATCTCGATGGGTGCGAGTCTGTAAGGAGCACGAGCTATTGGTGCAGCTCCTGGTACAAGATCTATTTGAAATTCAACGGATCGATGTGGGGGTAATCCCAGTAATTCTTTCAGAAATACATCGGGAAATTCTTTTGCGATGGGAACATCATTGATGCTCTTTTCTTCAGTTTGTACTTTCTCGACGTGTGCTAGAACAGCATAGCAACCTTTTCTTATTAGTTTTTATGCCTTCAAATTACTAATAAGATGTAGCTTCGTGTTGCCCTTTTCTCCGTACACCATTAAGGGTTTTCCTTTTTCTCGTATAATGCAAATTGCATTTTTGTAACAAACGATCTCTGCTTTCACTTCTTTCAACCAGTCCATACCGATTATCACATCAAAACTCCCTAACTCTACTGGTATCAAATCAATCTTAAATGTTTCGCTAACCAGTTTAATTTCTCGATTCCGACATATATTATCTGCTGAAATTAATTTACCATTTGCTAATTCGAGTAAAAATTTACTATCCAAAGGCGTCAATGGACAACTTAATTTAGCACAAAAATCTCTACTCATATAGCTTCTATCCGCACCCGAATCAAATAAAACGTAAGCAGATTTATTGTCAATAAGAAACGTACCCGTAACAAGCTCCGGGTCTTCCTGTGCCTCTGCCGCATTAATATTGAAAACTCTTCCGCGGCCTTGTCCATTCGTGTTCTCCTGGTTCGGGCAATTTCTAATAATGTGGCCCGGTTTTCCACATTTATAACAAACTACATTGGCATAACTTGCTCCGACACTACTTGCTCCACCATTACTCGTTCCGACACCATTTGTTCCTTTCGTTCTATTAACCCCTGGTCCGTAGACCTCACACTTCGCCGCGCTATGACCATTTCTTTTACACTTATTGCAAAATTTGGTGCAGAACCCCGAGTGATACTTTTCACACCTTTGGCATAGCTGCTTCTGATTGTTGTTGTTGTTGCGGTTATTATTGTTGTTGGGATGATTGTTGTAGTTGCTGTTGTTGTTGTTGTTGTTGTTGGGCCGTTTGTTGTAGTTGCGGTTGATGTTGCGATTGTTGGGATAATTGTTGCGATTATTGTTGTAATTGCTGTTGTTGTTATATTGGTGATTCTTATCACCGTTTTCCTCCCACTTTCTTTTGACGTGCTTCACATTGGCCTCTTCAGCAGTCTGTTCTTTAATTCTTTCTTCAATCTGGTTCACTAGTTTGTGAGCCATTCTACATGCCTGTTGTATGGAGGCGGGCTCGTGTGAACTTATATCTTCTTGGATTCTTTCCGGTAATCCTTTCACAAACGCGTCGATCTTCTCTTCCTCATCTTCAAACGCTCCCGGACACAATAGGCACAATTCTGTGAATCGTCTTTCATACGTGGTAATATCAAATCCTTGGGTTCGTAACCCTCTAAGTTCTGTCTTGAGCTTATTGACCTCGGTTCTGGGACGGTACTTCTCGTTCATCAAGTGCTTGAATGCTGACCACGGTAGTGCGTACGCATCGTCTTGTCCCACTTGCTCTAGATAGGTATTCCACCATGTTAACGCAGAACCTGTGAAGGTATGCGTAGCGTACTTCACTTTGTCCTCTTCAGTACACTTACTTATGGCAAACACAGATTCGACCTTCTCGGTCCACCGTTTCAATCCGATCGGTCCTTCGGTTCCATCAAATTCCAAAGGTTTGCAGGCAGTGAATTCTTTGTAGGTGCATCCTACACGATTTCCTGTACTGCTAGATCCAAGGTTATTGTTGGTATGTAGCGCAGCCTGTACTGCGGCTATGTTTGAAGCTAGAAAAGTACGGAATTCCTCTTCATTCATATTCACGGTGTGTCAAGTAGTCGGTGCCATTTCCTTCAAAATAGTCAAATGGAACAAGTTAATCATACAGAATATTAAGAGTAGTTAATAGTATTTCGTAGCATAATATGAACTCATTTATAAAAGCTTTTTCTTCATATTAGCGTTTTATAAGTTTAAATTCGGGTAGTACCTACCCGTTAAGTTCATACTTAGTAGCTAATATACAATTCAACTACTACAATTCTATATGAAAAACTGATTATAATAATATTTCGCGTTCAAACTTTTATACAATATTTTACAAACTTACAATACCGCTTATTTTACATAAAGCATGAAATATAGCACACAATAACTTTGATACAAGATAGTTGTGAAGATAATTCTAGCTAGTACACAAGTCGTTCAGCAAAGGCAGTAAAGACACGTAATTCATACGTCCAGAAACAAGTCATGCATTCTGGTTTTACTAGGACTACTTCCCATCCTTGGTCTTGTCCAACATAACCGTTATGGCCGTTGATAAGACAGCGTGTTGTAACGTCGTCAAAGGGACGAGGGTTACGTAATGTCCAACAGTCCCGTAACAATCTAAAAACCTCATTTCTTACTCCAATTACCGACTCCGTCACTTGTGGGAACGTTTTGTTTAATAGTTGTAGCCCGATGTTCTTGTTCTCACTTTGGTGAGAAGCGAACATTACTAATCCGTAAGCATAACATGCTTCTTTATGTTGCATGTTAGCCGCTTTTTCTAAATCACGAAGTCCAATATTCGGATATATTGAGTCAAAATAATTTCTTAACCCATTGCGTAAAATAGCATTTGGGTTCCCCGCAATATATGCGTCAAAGTAAACACATCGTAACTTATGGGTTTCCCAATGTGATATCCCCCATCTTTCAAACGAAAGTCTCTTATAAACCAAGACATTCTTGGAACGTTCTTCGAATGTCTTACAAACTGATCTCGCCTTAAATAGTTGTGCCGAGGAATTCTGACCGACTCTAGACAAGATTTCATCAATCATGTCTCCGGGTAGGTCTCTTAAAATATTGGGTTGTCTATCCATTTTGCGTTTTTATACTGTAAAATAGACAAGAGTTAGATTCATAAAAAAAAATACTTATTAATACAAGCAATTTTTACATATATCATAAAGCATAAGCACACTATATTACATATATTACACCACATGAATACAACTATCTTATTCCGACTCGCTTGTTTCTTCTTCTTCGGTTTTGGTTCGTTTTGCCAAGTTTCTAGGGATATATGATTTTCCCCTAATACGAGCCGTCGTTATCCACATTGGTTTAGAAAAACCTGGTGGTTTAGAGGTTCCCGGGTCATTGTTACAACTTAAGGACTTCGGGGGTTGACGATACATATAAAGTTCATCGGGGTTGGAATTAGATTTCTCTATTTTTATGCCCTTTCCCTTATTATTTTCTTTTGCCTTTTTAAATTCAGTTGGGGTAATTTCTATAACATCATCGGAATTCTCGTCGGAATCCGATTCATCGGAGAATTGGTAATCCTCCCAATATTTTGCTTCCTTGGCGGAAACACCATTGACCATAATTAACCTTGGTCGGTTGGTTGAGGATTTTCTTTTACTTAACCGTTTTATTATTTCCCCCACCGGTTCTATTTCTTCATCCGGTTCCGATTCTTCTTCCGGTTCCGATTCTTCTTCCGGTTCCGACTCTTCTTCCGGTTCCTCTTCGGGAACTTGTGAATCAGTCCACGAATCATTCCAATTTACATTTGACTCTTCATTATTATTAGGTGAGTCAATGGGACTTGTTCTAGAGGTAGACATCTATCACATAATATCAAACGCGTTAAGAGATTAATATATCACATAATATTCACATGTTAAAAATATATAGTTTCCAACAAAATTTGTTAAGCAATCATTTTTCAAGTAAACACGGTCGAAGTCCAGACTCACTAATGCATCCTAATAAACTCGATAAGACACACTAATGCAAAATTCTGGTTCTCTAAGACCAACGCTCGGATACCAACTGAAATGTCCCGTTCTTATTGATTAAAAACGTTCCATATTAATTGATTTCGTTGCGAGGTTTTGACCTCTATATGAGACGTTTTTCAAAGACTGCATTCATTTTTAAAACAAACCATAACCTTTATTTCATAAATAAAGGTTTAAAAAGCTTTACGTAGATTATCAAATAATGATAATCTAAAATATCCTGTTTACACACGACCATTACATAATGGTTTACAATACAAATATGTTACATCGAAATCAGTTTCTTGAATGCAGTTTTTACACAATATCATACAAACATGGACTCCAAATCTTGTCCTTATTTTAGTATGCAACAGCGGAAGCTCTTAATATTCACCTGAGAATAAACATGCTTTAAACGTCAACAAAAATGTTGGTGAGTTATAGGTTTAACCTATATATATCAAATCGTAACAATAGACCACAAGATTTCATATTTCAATACACATCCCATACATAGAGATAAAAATCATTCATATGGTGAACACCTGGTAACCGACAATAACAAGATGCATATATAAGAATATCCCCATCATTCCGGGACACCCTTCGGATATGATATAAATTTCGAAGTACTAAAGCATCCGGTACTTTGGATGGGGTTTGTTAGGCCCAATAGATCTATCTTTAGGATTCGCGTCAATTAGGGTGTCTGTTCCCTAATTCTTAGATTACCAGACTTAATAAAAAGGGGCATATTCGATTTCGATAATTCAACCATAGAATGTAGTTTCACGTACTTGTGTCTATTTTGTAAATCATTTATAAAACCTGCATGTATTCTCATCCCAAAAATATTAGATTTTAAAAGTGGGACTATAACTCACTTTCACAGATTTTTACTTCGTCGGGAAGTAAGACTTGGCCACTGTTGATTCACGAACCTATAACAATATATACATATATATTAAAGTATGTTCAAAATATATTTACAACACTTTTAATATATTTTGATGTTTTAAGTTTATTAAGTCAGCTGTCCTCGTTAGTAACCTATAACTAGTTGTCCACAGTTAGATGTACAGAAATAAATCGATAAATATTATCTTGAATCAATCCACGACCCAGTGTATACGTATCTCAGTATTGATCACAACTCAAACTATATATATTTTGGAATCAACCTCAACCCTGTATAGTTAACTCCAACATTCACATATAGAGTGTCTATGGTTGTTCCGAAATATATATAGATGTGTCGACATGATAGGTCGAAACATTGTATACGTGTCTATGGTATCTCAAGATTACATAATATACAATACAAGTTGATTAAGTTATGGTTGGAATAGATTTGTTACCAATTTTCACGTAGCTAAAATGAGAAAAATTATCCAATCTTGTTTTACCCATAACTTCTTCATTTTAAATCCGTTTTGAGTGAATCAAATTGCTATGGTTTCATATTGAACTCTATTTTATGAATCTAAACAAAAAAAGTATAGGTTTCTAGTCGGAAAAATAAGTTACAAGTCGTTTTTGTAAAGGTAGTCATTTCAGTCGAAAGAACGACGTCTAGATGACCATTTTAGAAAACATACTTCCACTTTAAGTTTAACCATAATTTTTGGATATAGTTTCATGTTCATAATAAAAATCATTTTCTCAGAATAACAACTTTTAAATCAAAGTTTATCATAGTTTTTTAATTAACTAACCCAAAACAGCCCGCGGTGTTACTACGACGGCGTAAATCCGGTTTTACGGTGTTTTTCGTGTTTCCAGGTTTTAAATCATTAAGTTAGCATATCATATAGATATAGAACATGTGTTTAGTTGATTTTAAAAGTCAAGTTAGAAGGATTAACTTTTGTTTGCGAACAAGTTTAGAATTAACTAAACTATGTTCTAGTGATTACAAGTTTAAACCTTCGAATAAGATAGCTTTATATGTATGAATCGAATGATGTTATGAACATCATTACTACCTTAAGTTCCTTGGATGAACCTACTGGAAAAGAGAAAAATGGATCTAGCTTCAATGGATCCTTGGATGGCTCAAAGTTCTTGAAGCAAAATCATGACACGAAAACAAGTTCAAGTAAGATCATCACTTGAAATAAGATTGTTATAGTTATAGAAATTGAACCAAAGTTTGAATATGATTATTACCTTGTATTAGAATGATAACCTACTGTAAGAAACAAAGATTTCTTGAGGTTGGATGATCACCTTACAAGATTGGAAGTGAGCTAGCAAACTTGAAAGTATTCTTGATTTTATGAAACTAGAACTTTTGGAATTTATGAAGAACACTTAGAACTTGAAGATAGAACTTGAGAGAGTTCAATTAGATGAAGAAAATTGAAGAATGAAAGTGTTTGTAGGTGTTTTTGGTCGTTGGTGTATGGATTAGATATAAAGGATATGTAATTTTGTTTTCATGTAAATAAGTCATGAATGATTACTCATATTTTTGTAATCTTATGAGATATTTCATGCTAGTTGCCAAATGATGGTTCCCACATGTGTTAGGTGACTCACATGGGCTGCTAAGAGCTGATCATTGGAGTGTATATACCAATAGTACATACATCTAAAAGCTGTGTATTGTACGAGTACGAATACGGGTGCATACGAGTAGAATTGTTGATGAAACTGAACGAGAATGTAATTGTAAGCATTTTTGTTAAGTAGAAGTATTTTGATAAGTGTATTGAAGTCTTTCAAAAGTGTATAAATACATATTAAAACACTACATGTATATACATTTTAACTGAGTCGTTAAGTCATCGTTAGTCGTTACATGTAAGTGTTGTTTTGAAACCTTTAGGTTAACGATCTTGTTAAATGTTGTTAACCCAATGTTTATAATATCAAAAGAGATTTTAAATTATTATATTATCATGATATTATGATGTACGAATATCTCTTAATATGATATATATACATTAAATGTCGTTACAACGATAAACGTTACATATATGTCTCGTTTCAAAATCATTAAGTTAGTAGTCTTGTTTTTACATATGTAGTTCATTGTTAATATAATTAATGATATGTTTACTTATCATAATATCATGTTAACTATATATATAACCATATATATGTCATCATATAGTTTTTTTTACAAGTTTTAACGTTCGTGAATCACCGGTCAACTTGGGTGGTCAATTGTCTATATGAAACCTATTTCAATTAATCAAGTCTTAACAAGTTTGATTGCTTAACATGTTGGAAACATTTAATCATGTAAACATCAATCTCAATTAATATATATAAACATGGAAAATTTCGGGTCACTACACTGATGAACTCACAATACGATACGATAGTTTGTAGGATATGCGTATGATAGTACTGAACAAGTTTAGAGTTGTCCTCGGATTCACGAACCTATATCAGTTTTATATATTAAAACATATAAATGGGAATCAAATAAACTTGTATATAATTATTAGTGATATAATTATATATATATATATATATATATATATATATATATATATATATATGTATATATATATATATTTATATATATATATATATATATATTTTTATATATTTTAAATATATGTTAATTCATTTTCATCATTAGTTCATTAATATAGTAAGTCTTTCCTTAATATATTTATATGTATAATATTATGTAAATATAATATTAAAATATAATAATAGGTAATATTATGGTATTTGTAAGAAATAATAGTTGTTATCATAATAATAATATTAACAGTAGTAGTAATAATATTAATAATGATGATAATGATAAACATATAGTTATTATAATTCTAGTATTGATAATGATAATAATGATAATAATTATGATAATAATAGTTTTGAAAATCATGTTATTAATAATAATACTACTACTAGTAATAACAATAATGATAATAATAATAATTTTAATCATATTGATATTACTAATAATAACTTTAATGATATTAATGATAATGCTTTTAATGATGTTAATAATAATAATAATAATAATAATAATAATAATAATAATAATAATAATAATAATAATAATAATAATAATAATAATAAGAAACTACCTTAACAAAGCTTTTTCCAAAACAATTACCCACGTTCGGGCTTGAACCCGAGACCTCACGCTAGCTCGACACCTACACTAACCATCACGCTGCTGCTACTTTTCTGATATTTATTACAACTTAATTATATTTAAGTAGTATTAATTACGTATTCTTCTTCTTCTTCCTTTGATCGACCAGGGAACAAAATCACTCAGTTAACTAAACGGTTGTAAGACTTTCAAACAAATACAAATCGAGTGTTTATGTTAAACTTCAAAAAAAAAAAAAAAAAAAATTTAAATTAAAATGCTGCTTCTGTTTCTGCAGTTCGAGAAAAAAAATTTTTTATTGATTTCTAATTTGAGATTATTTTTAGACCAAACTTTATACACGAAATACCTTGCAAATAAATCCTAGAAACTACTGGAATTGTCAATTTAACCGAAAACATTAACACGATTACAAATTTCGCGATGAACACAATTTTTGACTTTTTGACAAACAACTTTGACTCAAAAATTCGTGGTCGATAGGAATAATTGGAAAGTGAGATTTTGCAGATAGTTTAAGTATACGATTCCTAACAAGACTGCATTTACAAATTTTGAAAAACGATTCGAATTCGTGGTTTTGAATAATTAAACAATAAACAGAGAAAAATGAGCTTTTTATTTTTTTTTTTCTGTTTTATTTTTAATTACTGCTACTATATGTAGTATTTATATTGTTTTAAGATTTGTAAATGACTTATTTTAATCAACAATACCTAATCTAATTGCTACCAGTAATGGAGGTCGACTAGATTACAGCAGGGTTTCAAGCAGTTAAATAATAAAAACAAATATGGGAAGCAGATGGCAAACAGACACGATCAGGGGAAAAAAATATAGATCGTGATTAACCAGAAAAAAAATTAGGTATTTGTCTGCCTTAATCAATTTTACATATCTGTATTATTGTATTAGATATAATATTAGTTATATTAATAATAATAATAATAATAATAACAATAATAATGATAATAATGCTTTTATTACAAGAATACTAATATAAATAACAAGAATAATGATCAATAATTATTATAATAATATTATTATTAATAATAAATGATATTTTTATAATAATACCTATAATGATAATGAATAAATAATAGTAATCATAATTTTATTACAAATTATAATATTGATATTGATATTAATAATAATAACAATCATACTAGTAATAATAATATAACAATTTAAATGTATTAGGTTGCATTATATATTGCAAATAATAATATAACTAATAATGATATTAATACTAATAATAATAATAAAAGTAATAATATTATTTTGTATAAAGTTTTACATTTTTAGTTATAACAATTAAGTCGTATTATATTTCAAGTTTTAAAATTATGTGTTCGTGAATCGTCGGAATTCGTTCGAAGTTATATGAAATCATGTAGAGGTTTTGTTTAAATTTTATCGAAAATTTTCCGGGTTGTCACAGTATCCCCCTGTTAATAGAAATTTCGTCCCGAAATTTAGTTGTTGCCATCAATCGGCGTTGTTAGTACATAGACGAGAATACTTACGTTTTGTTTGGTCTTCACGTTCCCATGTATGTTCGGGGCCTTGCGTGTTTTCCAACGGATAGAATATTGTTTTGTTTCAAGCGTTTAGGTCATACGAACCATAATTTCTACAGGTTCTTCTACGAAGTGCATTTTATCATTAATGCAGAGATCATTCAAAATGATGATATTATGCAAGTCATTTCAGTAAATTGGATACATGAAATGTGTTATGAATAATATTGAGCTTATTTAAAACCTTGAGCGTTTTATGCTGCAATATTAGGGCAGACAAAACAGAGAGGAGTTCATGCAAATCATAGTCATGAAATTTGATAGAGATCGTCATTCTTTACAACAAGAATGATGAATTAGAGTTTTATCGACATTAAATAATATGGATAAAGTAATTCGATTATAGAAAGAGTATAAACGAAGCTATCGTAAAAGAGTGAATGAAAGAATTAAATGTTCGCCTTAACTTTTGACGTAGTCACGATTGATTTCTGGGATTCAAGGAATTAAAGGAAATCTTCGTAGTCTATAGAATTTAATTCTCCGGTAATTAAGGAAATTAGGATTTTCTTTAATTAAATGCGGTGAATTGCCTCGATTGCTGTGTCTGGAATTTTGCTATAAATTAGCTTCTTCCGTTTCATTATCTTCACCACTTCTATACTTTCTTTCTCAATTTATACTTCCAAAAGTTTTGTTAATATGCTCAATCCAGTTCTTGTTCTTGACCTTATATTGGTTATCGCCACAATCTTCCTTCTTTTCCAACTCCCACCAGAGGAGTTTGTTTACTTCTACTATGCTCTAGGATTTATTGTGTTTTTAGTTCTCCCGTGTCTTTATATTGCTATACGCATTGATATACACGGTTTGTAATTTCAGTGTTGTTATCGGGCTTTATATTTTCCCTTATATGTCTAAGCTTCATGCTTTTGTAAAGCAAGTAACGGTCCAGAATTCGTAGGTATGAAGTTTCGAATGATCATGATATTCAAAGCAGAAGGAAAGGTAATAGCACGATTTGATTTGTCATATTACCAGAATATCCGGAAAAGACCGAATCATCAAGAAAAAATATTTTCTTGATATGTTTAGAGTTTAAATAGAATGTAAGAGTCGTGTAACATGGCAAATGATGATTATAAAGTCTATGAATCATCATCTTCCATTAAAAATTTAGCATGACTGACTGTAATATAATCACGTTGGCCTGACGTCATTATATTATACTAACTCATGCTTCAATTCCTAACACTACTTTAAATCATTCATAATTTAAACTTGAATTTTACAGAATATAGAAACTAAAACAGTTTCCTTTATGATAAAGATATCGCAAAGAGATAATTAATTGCTGACAAGAATCGTTATAAAGATATCTTCAAAAATATAGAGGATATTTATAACGAAAGATACGGTGATATCTTAGAATTTCTAAGATCCAATGACGAGGAAAATTCTTCTGTTTCCTCTGCATTTAATGCATCTATATTTGAATCATCGGTTATCAATGGTTTCAAGAAATTCTATTTTTAGATGATTAAACGCTGACTGTAATCGTCAACGGATTTAATGGTTGACGAATAGGCGTTGTTGATTTCAAAAGAAATGAATGATAATTTCGGTGGTTTAATGTGATAATTCATCATAGAATATGAATGAATATAATTCTTGAATGTAGTAATCTTTAGGAAGATAACACATGCTAAAGCTTTACTTGAATTCCGATATGTTAATTTCAGAATGTGTAATTGATTTTGTATGAAGATGATTGTGTATCATTGTGAAGGTAGTGCGTATAATTTATGATTTATGAATCGAAATTGAAGAATGTACAGTGTATTAATGTGAGATGTAAATATTTCTCGGGTATTACCTACCCGTTAAAATATTTTCATAATTAACAGTTTGTACAACAGAATTTACAATCTTTATGAAGATATACGTTCATATATGTATTCTTCAGATGTAATCATGGATTTAATGAGTTAATATATATTAAACTCATCTGATTTGCGGTTTGAAACGAGAGTAAATAATCTCCAAAACCTTAGAGATTTCATAATTGTCGTGAAATATTTCGCTAATGAAGTTATGAATCAATACATTCATCGTTACACTTGATTCATTATGAAATGGAGTTTATTGTGTTGAAGCAGTGATTAACAATTGTTAAGTCATTAACGAAGGGTGTACATCATAGCATATTAGTGATATGAATTAACCAAGTAGTACATACTAGTTGAGATTCACACGTAATTGCTTAGTACGACGAGATTTATTATTGTTCCAAATCATATATATATATATATATATATATATATATATAAGGTATACATATATAATTCTTCACGAAGAATGAGTCAATACATCTTAACTCATTATTACTAATATTCCTCGGTATCTATGGGCGTATGATGTTGATGTTTGAGGTACTGAGAGTGATGTTGAGGCGTGGAATGCGAATGTTGTTGTTGATGAAGCTGATGCTATTGGTGGTGATGTTGATGGTACTGATGGTACTGGTGGTGATGCTGGTTATGCTGCTGGTGCTGTGCTGGTGTTCGTAGGTTTCGCACTATATTCTCCAGAGCCACTACTCGAGCGCGAAGCTCGTTGACTTCTTCTACTATTTCGGGATGATTGGCGGTTGGAACAAGGGGGTGAATAAGATCTAGAATCTTTGATATTATATATTCGTGACGGGATACCCTGGAAAGAAGAGAGAAAATGGTGTTTCGGACTGGTTCGCCGGTAAGTGCTTCAGGTTCTTCTCCAAGAGGTGAATTTGATTGGTGGAAGGGATCACCCTCTTCTTGCCTCCATTGATTGAGTCGGCTACGAACCCATCCCCAATTCATCCAGAATAGATGATGGCTGATTGGTTTGTTTGTTCCGGTTACGCTACCGTTGGAGCTCGAGGAGTTTGAGAAATTCATATTATGTGTTTGGAATAGGGTTTGATATAAAATGGGTATTGAATACTGAATGATATATTTGTCTCCTTGAATACGTATTTATAGTAAAATGATTTCCGTGATTCATGGAGGAAATTTAGGAAAAGTGTTAGACAAAGTTTACTGGGATAGATATGATAAGATATGATTTTGTCTGTACATCATCTATGCAATAATTGCAGTATGACGTGTCGAGACTTTAATTATTAAACAAATGCTTTCCAACAAGGATTGATAGATATACTTTTGATTAAAGACTTTCAATTCGTATACTGTCATAACCCAATGACATTTTCTGGTTCGCAAACCGATGCAAAAAGGCATAAGGCATATAGATACGTGAATATTTGGAGTAGCAGTAGGAGCTTGTGGACGAACCATTATCTTCACTACATAAGGGTGTATAGAAGTTTGATAATTCTGATAGGTCATAAGTTTGAAAAAAAAATTAAGTGGGATAAAGATGAATATGATATAAACGAAACACTTTATTTTATTACGAACGAGGCTTTAAACAAGCCTTCTTATTACACGATTCGGGGATAGAAATAGTTTAAGGCCTAGCCTTTGCATAGATAGAAAATAGGAAAATAACTAGGAAATATTAAGATTGAAGTAGTCTTCATATTTCTTTTTCTCGTCCTCAACCTTCTTCATAAACTTTTTAACTTTCTCGTTCTTCTTCTTTTGTTCCTCATAAAGATACTCGAGGTTATCATAAAGATTGGAAACATCATTGTTGATTACATGGTACATGTAGTCCCTCATAGAAAGTTGACTATTCATGTGGTCTTCCTCCATCTTAAATCTAAGGTCGACATCTTCTCTTAAATAGGCAACAGATTGCTTTCCCCAGCAGGTATTGCGTTCTTCATCGTCCTTCACTTTCATTACCTTCTCCTTCACTTTTTCTGTGTTATACTTTACAAGTTTTTCTAGCCTTTCGGTTTGGGTTTCGAAGGATTCTATGATGATTTCTTTCAAGATTTTGTTTTCTTTCTCTAGGTTATTTAGACGCGCCTCTATCTGAGCGATGTTTTCACGAGATGGTGAGCTAGCCCTTTTTGATGGACCGACTTCATCAGCAGTAGCGGTTTCGGTTTACTTTCTCTTTAGAGATTAGTTTTTAGACGATTCCTCAATAGGCTCTTTTTCGGGCTCGTAGCCTGAGTAGTCACCATTGTAGTTAGGAAGGCTTTGAATAGCTTCCCATTCAGAAGTACTCGTTGGCTTATATACCGGTGAATGATTAGATCCAGAGTCAGCAGAATCAACAGGTGTCGCATTTGAATGTGGTGGCATAATTGAAGAGTAGACAGAGTTCTCGAATTGGCTCGGTATTCTAAGAAATATTAAAGAATTTAATAAGCATAGTTTCTAAGGCATAGTGTAGCATTTAACAGTTAAATGCAACAATTAAAGGCACTATGGTCAAGGAAAGTTGTAGTCCTACATTGCTAAGGTACCTAATTGTATAAGGCACACATAAAATGCAATCCTGGTTCTCTACAACAACCTGCTCTGATACCAATCTTTGACACCCCCAAATAGGGCCTGGGTATTTGTGTCTAATTATATCAAATCACAGTTGTATAAACGAGAACAACTCTACATGAGACGTTTTGTTGAGTTTTGCAGCGGAAGATAAATATGTCTTTAATTGATATGATATGTAATGAAGACTCCAAGCATAGCAAGCAATCATCATCAAAGCAGTAGATATACAGCGGAAGCAATATTTAAGTACCTGAGAATAAACATGCTTAAAAAGTCAACACGAGGTTGAGTGAGTTCATAGGTTTGTCATAAATAATGATTTCAGTAATAGTATTAGACCACAAGATTTAGTTTGTAAAGTTAATCTCCCACAGGATCAAAAGTTATGCCAGTGCGTGATATTTAGACTAAACGTTGTTTGCCCCGTGACAAGTTATTATGTCCTTGTCGTTTAATTTCATTATCAAGTAATACAAAGACTTAGTCAAATGTATCGGGGACGTTACTCCGGATAGGCCTATCCTCAATAATTAAGAATGCCGCAGCAATTAAAAATATCACTGTAGGGACTTAGTTGGACATAGCCGGGTATAGCATAGTTTTAACAGTTGGTACTGATATTTAGACTAGACTTTCAAGTTTACCCCGTACAAGTTATCATTTATACTTGTCGGTTGGGGACTTACTGGTCATAGCCCAACATATCACAGTTTAATAGTTGGTACTGATATTTAGACTAGACTTTCAAGTTTGCCCCGTACAAGTTATCATTTATACTTGTCAGTTGGGGACTTGCTGGTCATAGCCCAACATATCACAGTTTAATAGTTGATACGTGTAAAACAGTTATAAAAGTTGCGCATGTATTCTCAGCCCAAAAATATATAAAAAGGGAGCAGATGAACTCACAATATGATACGATAGTTTGTAGGATATGCGTATGATAGTACTGAACAAGTTTAGAGTTGTCCTCGGATTCACGAACCTATATCAGTTTTATATATTAAAACATATAAATGGGAATCAAATAAACTTGTATATAATTATTAGTGATATAATATATATATATATATATATATATATATATATATATATATATATATATATATATATATATATATATATATATATATATATATATATATATATATATGGATAAGCTTAAAAGGAGTACAAACAGGATAAGAAAAATAAATTTTTTTTTTTGAATTTTTTTTTACATTCATAAATCTGCATTAAAATGCACCTCTAATCAATTTTTTCATAAAAAAAAAGTTCAAAATCTTTCAAAAATCGATGATGAATGGTAAAATTAACCATTCATCGGGTTAATTTATCATTCATCTTGTTTACGATTAGTGATAAAATTAATCAATGCTAAAAAAGCAGATGAATGGTTAAATTAACCATTCATCTGTTTTTTTATCATTCATCATAAACAGATGAATGGTTAAATTAACCATTCATCTGCTTTTTTTTAACATTGATTAATTTTATCATTCATCGCGAACAAAAATGAATGATAAATTAACCAGATGAATGGTTAATTTTACCATTCATCATCAATTTTTACCATTCATCATCGATGTTTACCATTCATCATCGATTTTCGAACGATTTTGTTCAAAAACTTTTTAAAATTTTTTCGTTTTCTTCTATTTGCATATTAAAGGATCGTTTTTTTTTTTTTTTTAAATTTGAAATTTTACTTATCCAGTTTGTGCCCCATTTAGTGCTTATCCATGAATTGGTCCACTATATATATATATATATATATATATATATATATATATATATATATATATATATATATATATATATATATATATATATATATATTAAATATATGTTAATTCATTTTCATCATTAGTTCATTAATATAGTAAGTCTTTCCTTAATATATTTATATGTATAATATTATGTAAATATAATATTAAAATATAATAATAGGTAATATTATGGTATTTGTAAGAAATAATAGTTGTTATCATAATAATAATATTAACAGTAGTAGTAATAATATTAATAATGATGATAATGATAAACATATAGTTATTATAATTCTAGTATTGATAATGATAATAATGATAATAATTATGATAATAATAGTTTTGAAAATCATGTTATTAATAATAATACTAATACTAGTAATAACAATAATGATAATAATAATAATTTTAATCATATTGATATTACTAATAATAACTTTAATGATATTAATGATAATGCTTTTAATGATGTTAATAGTAATATTAATAATAATAATAATAATGATAATAATAATAATAATAATAATAATAATAATAATAATAATAATAATAATAATAATAAAGCTTTTTCCAAAAAAATTACCTTAACAAAGCTTTTTCCAAAAATAAGAAACTACCTTAACAAAGCTTTTTCCAAAAAAATTACCCACGTCCGGGCTTGAACCCGAGACCTCACGCTAGCTCGACACCTACACTAACCATCACGCTGCTGCTACTTTTCTGATATTTATTACAACTTAATTATATTTAAGTAGTATTAATTACGTATTCTTCTTCTTCTTCCTTTGATCGACCAGGGAACAAAATCACTCAGTTAACTAAACGGTTGTAAGACTTTCAAACAAATACAAATCGAGTGTTTATGTTAAACTTCAAAAAAAAAAAAAAAAATTTAAATTAAAATGCTGCTTCTGTTTCTGCAGTTCGAGAAAAAAAATAATTTATTGATTTCTAATTTGAGATTATTTTTAGACCAAACTTTATACACGAAATACCTTGTAAATAAATCCTAGAAACTACTGGAATTGTCAATTTAACCGAAAACATTAACACGATTACAAATTTTGCGATGAACACAATTTTTAACTTTTTGACAAACAACTTTGACTCAAAAATTCGTGGTCGATAGGAATAATTGGAAAGTGAGATTTTGCAGATAGTTTAAGTATACGATTCCTAACAAGACTGCATTTACAAATTTTGAAAAACGATTCGAATTCGTGGTTTTGAATAATTGAACAATAAACAGAGAAAAATGAGCTTTTTATTTATTTTTATTTTTCTGTTTTATTTTCAATTACTGCTACTATATGTAGTATTTATATTGTTTTAGGATTTGTAAATGACTTATTTTAATCAACAATACCTAATCTAATTGCTACCAGTAATGGAGGTGGACTAGATTTCAGCAGGGTTTCAAGCAGTTAAATAATAAAAACAAATGTGGGTAGCAGATGACAAACAGACACGATCAGGAAAAAAAAATATAGATCGTGATTAACCAGAAAAAAATTAGGTATTTGTCTGCCTTAATCAATTTTACATATCTGTATTATTGTATTAGATATAATATTAGTTATATTAATAATAATAATAATAATAATAATAATAATAATAATAATAATAATAATAATAATAACAATAATAATGATAATAATGCTTTTATTACAAGAATACTAATATAAATAACAAGAATAATGATCAATAATTATTATAATAATAAATGATATTTTTATAATAATACCTATAATGATAATGAATAAATAATAGTAATCATAATTTTATTACAAATTATAATATTGATATTGATATTAATAATAATAACAATCATACTAGTAATAATAATATAACAATTTAAATGTATTAGGTTGCATTATATATTGCAAATAATAATATAACTAATACTGATATTAATACTAATAATAATAATAAAAGTAATAATATTATTTTGTATAAAGTTTTACATTTTTAGTTATAACAATTAAGTCGTATTATATTTCAAGTTTTAAAATTATTTTTTCGTGAATCGTCGAAATTCGTTCGAAGTTAAATGAAATCATGTAGAGGTTTTGTTTAAATTTTATCGGAAATTTTCCGGGTTGTCACAGGTACTTTGGATGGGGTTTGTTAGGCTCAATAGATATATCTTTAGGATTCGCGTTAATTAGGGTGTCTGTTCCCTAATTCTTAGATTACCAGACTAAAAAAGGACATATTCGATTTCGATAATTCAACCATAGAATGTAGTTTCACGTACTTGTGTCTATTTCGTAAAACATTTATAAAAGCAGCGCATGTATTCTCAGTCCCAAAAATAAATATTGCAAAAGCATTTAAAAAGGAAGCAAATGAAACTCACGCATATAAATATTGTCAAACAGTTAATAAAGCATTTGCATGTATTCTCAGCCTAAAAATGTAATGAGTAAAAAAGGGAGCAAATGAAACTCACCTAATGTATTTTGTAGTAAAAATACATATTACGACATTGAATAATGCAGGGTTGGCCTCGGATTCACGAACCTATATTATTTGTATATTTATTAATACACATAATTGTAAGTTAATAAATTTATATATATATTAATTTATTAGTTATATTATTTTTATATTAATAATATATTTATGTTTCACATATTCCTTTTATATATAATAATATTTTGTTATGTTATATATGTATTAAATATATCTTTATATATCTATATATATCATTTGTTTATTAAGATATTTATTATAGTAATACCCGATTAATATTTGTAATGATAAATATGATAATGATAATACTTAATATTAGTAATAATGAAAATAATTCTATTAGTAATAAAAGTAATGATATTAATAATATATAAAAATATATTAATTTTATTGTTAGTGTTAGTTATGTTAATGATTTTAGAAATTACATAGTATTAATAATCAGTATATTGTACATAATAATACTTATAATGATAATAATAATAATAATAATATAATAATAATAATAATAATAATGATTATGATACTTATAATGATAATTATAATACTGATAATAATTATAATACTAGTAATGATACTAATAATAATATTATAACTTATAAATTGATACAAGTATTAGTTTTTAATGAATAAATAATAAATTTTATGATTTTTATAGAAATTATAATAATATTCATAATATTCATAATCATAATAATAATAATGATAATAATACTAATAATACTACTAATACTTAATAATAATATCAATCAATAATAACAATAATACCAATAACAATAATAATCTATAATAATAATAATAATAATAATAATAATAATAATAATAATAATAATAATAATAATAATAATAATAATAATAATAATAATAATAATAATAATAATAATAATAATAATAATAATAATAATAATAATAATAATAATAATAGAGAACATGAGACTACCTTAAATAGAATGAGTTCAAAAAAAATACGAAACTGTCCATGCCAGGACTCGAACCCGTGACCTCCCGTAAACCCAACACATGCCTTAACCAATCCCTCTGCATTGTATTTCTGTTATATTATACATTTAAATTTTATTTAACATGTTTCTGTTTTAACTCTTTCTTCCTCATCTGATAAAGCTTAATCGACCAAGAACTGAATCCAAATCCTAACAACAATTAATGTTTTGTTTTAAAATACTAAACTGTAATAAATTTAGTTTCATTTGTTTATGTTTATTGAAAAGAAGAAAGAAAAAAAAATGAATAAATGAAAAAAAATATACCTGCTGTTAAAACCCGTTATGAACTCCAAATCAAATTCAAGTTTAGAGGTTGTTTTAGGTCACGATCATAAAATGAAAAATGTTTCAAAACCCTCATGGAACCTATAGGAACTATCAATTTAATCTAAATTCAAACAGAAAACTCGAATTTGGCTGAAGAACAATCGTTGACTTTATGATTTTAAAACTTTGACTCTTAAATTAGAGTTTGATACTAGAAATTGAACGTTGAATCTTTCCAGATAGTTTGATGTGAAGCGAGGTGTATATAAAATAGTTATTATTTTACTAGGAAAACACTATAAATACGATACAATTTTACACAAGATATTTATTTATTTATAGAATGGATATACTTAAACCTTGCTACAACACTTATAGGCAGTGTACCTAATCGTACAGTAGTGTAGTTTTTAGTAAGTCCGGTTCGTTCCACAGGGAAATCTTTAAACAAAGCTCAACGCTATATTAGTTTACTTTTATAAAAATACAAATATATATATAAGTAATATTATTATTATAAAGGGGGGTTTTTACCGTTTAATGACCGGTTTGTCGATTTTAAGACTTTAGTCGCAGTTAAAACCTAATGTAAAATATAAAATAAATACAAGACTTAAATTAAAGCGTAAAGTAAATAACGATAATGAAATTGCGAATAATAAAAGTGCGATAAAATAAACTTGCGATAATTAAAAAGTACGATAATTAAAAGTGCGATAAAATAAAATAAATAAAAGTGCGATAATTAGAAGTGCAATTAAATATAAAATAAAGGAAATTAAATATGATATAAAAGAATTATGCTTATTTAAACTTCCGTAATCATGATGTTTGACGTGTTGATTTTAGTTTTATGCCCATGGGTTAATTGTCCTTTGTCCTGGATTATTCAATATGTCCGTCTGGTTTTTGTCCATAACAGTCCATCAGTCATAAATATAAATTGCAAGTGTCCTTGTCAAATTATTATTATACCCGAAGTTAAATATTCCAACTAATTGGGGATTCGAATTGTAACAAGGTTTTAATACTTTGTTTAATGAATACACCAGGTTATCGATGTAGCGACCCGACCAAAACCGTTATTGACGGCGTCGTTAACTTAGGTCCCGTTGCGTGGTCGTAGTCCCTATATGAGACTCGTTTGACCAAAATTATGTCGCATTCATTTGAAAGGTACAAGACTTGCAAGTTTAGTTTACAAAACCGTTCGACAACAAGTCTAAGTTTACAAAAGTAGTAAAGTACAATGAAATATCTTGCGACATAATTAGTTTAAAATCACAGTTGCTATAAATAGCGTAAGTATGTAAACAATATGTTTGAATCCAAAGGTGCTATCACTAGCGTATGCATGTATGTATGCTTGACTCCAAGCAAGAAATCAGGGTGTATGCATGTATGCTTGACCCCAAGCAAGTATGAATGTACGCGGAAGCATGTATCAAATAGCCATGTATGAACCTGAGAAACATATAGAAAACTGTCAACGAAAAACGTTGGTGAAATCATAGGTGTATTAGTAAATGTTATATTTTGAACCACAAGATTTAGTATTTCCATAAATTGATCATCCAAAAGTTGCATTCCAAAAGTTGGTTCGCGAGCACCCAATTATCAAGACTTAACGTTTCCTTCCATAGAACCCCATCACAATAGTGTTAGAACATACACTGTTTCCCGAAAATATATTTCATCCGTAGACGGTAGCGAACCGTCCGTAATGAGGGTTTGTCAAACCCGTATGGCCACACAATATAAGTTCTCGCTTACACCCTGCAAGTGTAACTAATGATAATCGAATTGAGGATTTTTGTTCTAACTCGCTGTGGAATGTTTGTTTTCCTTGTACTTGTGTTCAAAGTATAAAAGCAAGTAGTACAAAATGTAACAAAGTATATGTTTCTCAGCCCACAATTTAAAAGTATAAAAAGTTGTTGAAAAGGTGGGACTATGATCTCACCTCGAGTGCACGAGTATAAAAGTACTTCAACAAGTAAACGTGTGCATGAAAGTTGCTTAGCCTTGACCTAAACAAGTAAGTTGTGTCAATTAACCGGTTACGACACAAGGTCGGGTGAAATGTGTTCAATTAGTCCTATGGCTCGTTACGACTCGATTAAGTATAGCATGTGAATCACGTTGTCAAGTTTCATACAAGAAACAAGTATAAAAGCATGTTAGAATGATTGTATAAAAGTTTGGTTAAGTTTGACTAAAAGTCAAACTTGGTCAAAGTCAACGAAAAAGTCAACACGTTCGGGTTCGGTCCCGAACTATTTTTCTGAGGTTTTTATTCATATATAAGCATATTAGAACAAGTTTCATGGGAATCGGAGGTCGATAGCTAGTCAAACATTTCGCGTGAAATGCGCCAAAGTGAGCAGAATCTGGCCAGGCGATTCTGCGCGCCGCGCGGGGATGTGGCGCGCCGCGCCACTACCTGGCCAGAGAATTCTGGTCAGTTTTCAAAGTATGCACGAACCAAAACACAAACATTCACATTTTATGATCCGCAAACAATTAGAACATGTATTTTATATCATCGGAAAGCTATTTCGACAAGGAATACAACTAACCACATATCATTAATCAAAAACATCATTTACAATAACCGAAGACTCGTCAATTGATCAAGAAAGGTTTATTTTCAAAGTTTCAAGTTCGTAAAACGTATTTTATGATTCGGGAATCCAATTTACACATACGATATGCCGTTTTGAAGGTAATGAAGCATACATTACAACTAAACACTTACTAATAACATTTCATGGCATTCGAAACATCAAAAGCTCGTTTTAAGTCTATCAAACCCTAACCAAAATCCGCAAAAATCAATATTCATGTTTTTGAAGTTTCCTTAATCAACCTACGCATCAAAACGAAGCTAGTGATACTAGTAACACAATTAAAACATGCATTTTAACAATCTAACAACATTAACTCATCCAAAATCAAGGATTAAGCTAACCCATTTCAAATGTTCAAACTAGTTACTCAAAACAACGAATCGAACAAACAAAACATATATTCATGTTATACACGAGCCATAGACACTAACTAACACAATTTCAAGTATATAAAACGAATTTAGAGAAATTTAGTGTTTTAGAAATGTTACCCAAAATGGATGAAATTGGTACCAAATCGAAGAGGATGATGAGAGGATCACGAATATGTAATTTGTTTTGAAGTTTGCTTCCCGATCCGAATTTAGATGATGAATCTATGAAGTTGGGGTTTGTGTGTGTTCTTGCTAGAGAGAAAGAGAGAGAGAGGGAGATGATGGAAATGGTGGAAAAATGGGTTGACTAGTTGACCTAGTCAACTAGTTTGCCCATTTGGCAACTCCGGTCCCTCGAGTTTCAAAGCGGGTGCGGAATTTAACCGATCGAATATTTTTAAAACGCTCGAGTAAACGGGTGATGTCAAAATTAAATAGCGGGAATATAATGAACGTTACTCACGGAAACTATTAATTTAAATACGAAAGATTATGTTTAAAAAAGAAAAAGACGGTGTTAAAATTAAATTTAACGGAAAAACGCGGGATGTTACATTATCCACACCTCAAAAGAAATTTCGTCCCGAAATTTAGTTGGAAGTAGTAGTTGTTGAATCTTACTCGAGATCTTGCGTTGCCAATTCTACGAGTGAGGGAGAAGTACGTCCTAGGGTATTTCAACGAATTTTGACGGTCGGGATTATATGTTGTTTTAAGGTTTGGTTCCATGATTTATGGTTTCAACCGGTCCTCCTAGGAAGTGAGGTTTATCGTCGATAGTGAGTTCATCAAAGGAGATAACAAGTTCTCGTTTCGCAAAACACGTCTTTGAGTTGATACATCGAATGTAGGATAAACGGAGACCCAAAATGAGTCGGAAAAGTCTAAACGGCTAGCGACGGGTCCAAAACACCCCAAGAATTTAAAGGATCAAAATATCGCGGATTTAGCTTCCTACGTTTTCCCGAAACGGATTGCACCTTCCCAAGGTGCGACTCTTAACGTGACGCGGTTTCCCATGGAATTCGAAATGTTTACGTCTAACATCGGCGTAGCTCTTGGTGATTACGAGTCGCGTAGGGTTTTGCCTGAATATGAATAAATTTTCTCGGTTGCTCATGAATAACCTCGGCCCCGGTGAATTGATCATCGTTTACTTGGTTCGACAAAGGAGAATGACGTTTCCGGTCACATGTGGTTTCAAAAGGTGTGACGTTAAAACTCGAATGAAAATCATTGTAGTATGAGGATTCGGTTAAGGAAAATACTTTTCTCAAGTAAATTTGAAGTTGGTAATACAAATTCGTATTATGGTTTTCAAGACTTAAATCGTATGTTTGTTCGGTCCGTCGGGTTGTGGATGGTACGCGGTACTCATGTCTAAACGTGGTCCCGAGGCTTTTTGTAAAATACTCCAAAATCTAGAAGTGAAACGAGGATCTCGATCCGAAACGGGGTACATTTCCCTAAGGCATATTGAACAAGTTTGCTAGGAATTGAAAACGTTAGCTAGTACAAGTTTCTCAAGAAAATTCGCGTCGCGGAAGATTTATCGGTTTTCAAAAACGTTCGTCGGAACTATTCACCCTCGAGGTGAATACTAGTATAACGTGGAGAGTCTCCCTCCATTGAGAATTTAAAATGAAAGATTTCCTGAACCAGAATTACGAGTGTGGTGAGAGAGAAGTTCCGCCCCGATGTGAGCATAACGAGTAAATTGTAGTTAGTCAACAAGACTGCGCGAGGACGAGCTAGTATACCCGTGTGACATACGGTTGAAGTCGAATGGAATCGGTAATTCATTCGGAAGCATAAATATAATTTGACAATAATTGAAGGTGTGTCCCCGGTATGGTTGTTATAAATATTCTCGGAGTTTTCGGATGTCCAAACCTGAAAAGATGAAGTCATGTACATGGCACATGGTGGTGTTTAGGTTGATCGAGTCTAACCACCATCACGTGTCACTAGAACTTTGGTATGTCTTACCGTAATATAACCACGTTGATCGAGTGTCGTTATATTACGCTAACTCATACCTCCATTCCCACATCACTCTATAGATTCAAGTTCGTGTCATCGCGAAAATCTAAAATGAACAAAATGTAACGACGTCTCAAACGTGACTCGTATTAAATCGAAATAGTTTCTACAACTCTAAAGAAGCGTTTCCCCGCGGGAAGAGTATAAATGATTGTTAACGTCAAATCGGTTCGATTCAAACAATAATGTATTTAGGTATGAAAAGAGTAACGAGTCATGATAACAAGTAGTACGCAACCGTAGCGATAAATAGTGATGACGATACTCATCTAGAGTAGTGATGGTAGTAACACTAAAAAGTAGATAGTAAGAAACACCAGTGGGAAACCGATAGTAAGTTGAAACGGTGGCAAATAACAATCCGGGAGACAGAGTTCCCGAACAAGTGTGACTAATGAAGTCGTCGTCATCCATACGTGTACGAATCATGAATTTACGTGTGTTACCAAAAATTGGCGGAATACGAGTTCGTATGATGAAGGTTGGGTACCATTAAAAAAAGTTTGCCTAAGAATGATTCAAGTATAATGCACAAGTAGTCAAGTAAGTGCTATCTATAGCAATGTATGTCAGAATGCAAATGCTAACTATCCGGTTGTAGTCTAGACTCACTAATGCGTCCTAACGACTCTGTTAGACACACTAATGCACGTCCTAGTTCCCTACAACCAACGCTCTGATACCATCTGTAGCGACCCGACTAAAACCGTTATTGACGGCGTCGTTAACTTAGGTCCCGTTGCGTGGTCGTAGTCCCTATATGAGACTCGTTTGACCAAAATTATGTCGCATTCATTTGAAAGGTACAAGACTTGCAAGTTTAGTTTACAAAACCGTTCGACAACAAGTCTAAGTTTACAAAAGTAGTAAAGTACAATGAAATATCTTGCGACATAATTAGTTTAAAATCACAGTTGCTATAAATAGCGTAAGTATGTAAACAATATGTTTGAATCCAAAGGTGCTATCACTAGTGTATGCATGTATGTATGCTTGACTCCAAGCAAGAAATCAGGGTGTATGCATGTATGCTTGACCCCAAGCAAGTATGAATGTACGCGGAAGCATGTATCAAATAGCCATGTATGAACCTGAGAAACATATAGAAAACTGTCAACGAAAAACGTTGGTGAAATCATAGGTGTATTAGTAAATGTTATATTTTGAACCACAAGATTTAGTATTTCCATAAATTGATCATCCAAAAGTTGCATTCCAAAAGTTGGTTCGCGAGCACCCAATTATCAAGACTTAACGTTTCCTTCCATAGAACCCCATCACAATAGTGTTAGAACATACACTGTTTCCCGAAAATATATTTCATCCGTAGACGGTAGCGAACCGTCCGTAATGAGGGTTTGTCAAACCCGTATGGCCACACAATATAAGTTCTCGCTTACACCCTGCAAGTGTAACTAATGATAATCGAATTGAGGATTTTTGTTCTAACTCGCTGTGGAATGTTTGTTTTCCTTGTACTTGTGTTCAAAGTATAAAAGCAAGTAGTACAAAATGTAACAAAGTATATGTTTCTCAGCCCACAATTTAAAAGTATAAAAAGTTGTTGAAAAGGTGGGACTATGATCTCACCTCGAGTGCACGAGTATAAAAGTACTTCAACAAGTAAACGTGTGCATGAAAGTTGCTTAGCCATGACCTAAACAAGTAAGTTGTGTCAATTAACCGGTTACGACACAAGGTCGGGTGAAATGTGTTCAATTAGTCCTATGGCTCGTTACGACTCGATTAAGTATAGCATGTGAATCACGTTGTCAAGTTTCATACAAGAAACAAGTATAAAAGCATGTTAGAATGATTGTATAAAAGTTTGGTTAAGTTTGACTAAAAGTCAAACTTGGTCAAAGTCAATGAAAAAGTCAACACGTTCGGGTTCGGTCCCGAACTATTTTTCTGAGGTTTTTATTCATATATAAGCATATTAGAACAAGTTTCATGTGAATCGGAGGTCGATAGCTAGTCAAACATTTCGCGTGAAATGCGCCAAAGTGAGCAGAATCTGGCCAGGCGATTCTGCGCGCCGCGCGGGGATGTGGCGCGCCGCGCCACTACCTGGCCAGAGAATTCTGGTCAGTTTTCAAAGTATGCACGAACCAAAACACAAACATTCACATTTTATGATCCGCAAACAATTAGAACATGTATTTTATATCATCGGAAAGCTATTTCGACAAGGAATACAACTAACCACATATCATTAATCAAAAACATCATTTACAATAACCGAAGACTCGTCAATTGATCAAGAAAGGTTTATTTTCAAAGTTTCAAGTTCGTAAAACGTATTTTATGATTCGGGAATCCAATTTACACATACGATATGCCGTTTTGAAGGTAATGAAGCATACATTACAACTAAACACTTACTAATAACATTTCATGGCATTCGAAACATCAAAAGCTCGTTTTAAGTCTATCAAACCCTAACCAAAATCCGCAAAAATCAATATTCATGTTTTTGAAGTTTCCTTAATCAACCTACGCATCAAAACGAAGCTAGTGATACTAGTAACACAATTAAAACATGCATTTTAACAATCTAACAACATTAACTCATCCAAAATCAAGGATTAAGCTAACCCATTTCAAATGTTCAAACTAGTTACTCAAAACAACGAATCGAACAAACAAAACATATATTCATGTTATACACGAGCCATAGACACTAACTAACACAATTTCAAGTATATAAAACGAATTTAGAGAAATTTAGTGTTTTAGAAATGTTACCCAAAATGGATGAAATTGGTACCAAATCGAAGAGGATGATGAGAGGATCACGAATATGTAATTTGTTTTGAAGTTTGCTTCCCGATCCGAATTTAGATGATGAATCTATGAAGTTGGGGTTTGTGTGTGTTCTTGCTAGAGAGAAAGAGAGAGAGAGGGAGATGATGGAAATGGTGGAAAAATGGGTTGACTAGTTGACCTAGTCAACTAGTTTGCCCATTTGGCAACTCCGGTCCCTCGAGTTTCAAAGCGGGTGCGGAATTTAACCGATCGAATATTTTTAAAACGCTCGAGTAAACGGGTGATGTCAAAATTAAATAGCGGGAATATAATGAACGTTACTCACGGAAACTATTAATTTAAATACGAAAGATTATGTTTAAAAAAGAAAAAGACGGTGTTAAAATTAAATTTAACGGAAAAACGCGGGATGTTACAATCGACTGCGTGTAAACCAAGGTTTTACCACTTTGTTAACAATTACACCAATTACCCTTGAATGTAATTTCACCCCTGTTTTAATTATTCTAGTGGCTATTAATCCATTCCCGTGTCCGGTTAAATGAACGATTATTCGTACATATAAATACCCCGCCCATCGTGTCCGATCGAGTGTATATGGTAATTTATAGGGACGCCCAATTGTAAATCTTTATATTAACATTAACAAACTTTCATTTAGTTAAACAAATATAAAGCCCATTAATAGCCCATAGTCTAATTTCCACAAGTGTCGTTCTTTTGTCCAAACCCCAATTATGGTACAAAGCCCAATTACCCAATTTTAGTAATTAGCCCAACATCATGATTACTTCGTTTTAAATAAGCATAATAATAACTTAGCTACGAGACATTAATATAAAAAGGTTGAACATAACTTACAATGATTAAAAATAGCGTAGCGTTACACGGACAGAATTTCGACTTACACCCTTACAACATTCGCTAACATACCCTTATTATTAGAATTATAATTAAAATTAAAATATAAATTATAAATATAAATATATTTACGTATGAAGAGGAAGAAAAAAAAAAGATGTGAAATTTGATCAGAATTCGGTTGGCTTTATAGCCAGACTTGATTTTTGGGGCTCCGCGACTCGCGGCAAAATGCCCTTAAAACTCCGCGAGTCGCGGAGATATATTTACAGCTCACACCCTTGGAGTTTCTTGCTGCCGACGGTTTTAATAATATATATATAATATATATATAATTAATATAATTAATTATATATTATATTATATTTATATACATAGTTAACTTGTAATTTTTAGTCCGTTGCGTCGAGCGTTAAGAGTTGACTCTGGTCCCGGTTCCGGATTTTCGAACGTCCTCGCGTACAATTTAATATCTTGTACTTTGCGTTTTGAATCTTGTACTCTTGTGATTTCGAGACGTTTCTTATCAATAATTGGAACCTTTTTGATTGTCTTTTGTTCTTTTGAGCTTTTTGGTCGTTTGCGTCTTCAAATCGTCGAATCTGTCTTCTGTCTTCACCTTTTATTATTTAAACGAATATCACTTGTAAATAGAACAATTGCAACTAAAAGCTTGTCTTTCTTGAGGAATAATGCTATGAAATATATGTTCGTTTTTAGCATTATCAAATATTCCCACACTTGAGCGTTGCTTGTCCTCAAGCAATATCGTCTTGAAATACTAGAATCACTTCTTTATTCTTCACACTTTGTACATCAGTGATTTCTATACGGCGGTATAAACAATGGTAGTAACGATATGGTTTACAGTCCCACATGACTATAAAAATTTAGATCCATTAAGGAAATTGGATCTTTATGAAAACATTTGATCTTTTGAAAATTAAATCTAGTTTTTACCCTAGATAAGTTTTCCGGAATAACCCTTTACCGGTGTTTGCAAAATATTTGTGGGTTTGGTGGGTTTCAGATTTGAAAATTTTAGCTCAAAACTTGCGGTTTTGTGTCACCCACTTGCTAACCTTGTATTTGGAAAGCAACACGTCCAGTTTACTTGTTCCGTATATTACCTTTCGGTAAACTACCGTCCGGTTGTAAAGGAAAGCGTTGAACAAGCAACTGTTAAGGCAATGTCCCGTGACATGCTTTTGATTATGGTCTATAACGTGTCGGACGCAATTACTATCCTTGGTAGGAGCAATAGTAAAGCTCACCCTTATAATTTTTCGGTCTGGCACAAGGTCCTGTCTTTGACCATGCTATGCAACCACCGTTCTTACGGTTGACACCCGATTTAGTTCAGGTGACCTAATGAATTCCAGGTGAATTCCTAGGATTTTACGTTCAATGGTAATGAACGCATTGAAAATAGGGTTTTCAGAAAACAAATCGGTTTGTAATTTTTATCAAAATATTTTCTCGTTTAAGCTCGAGCTTAGATATCATTGAATTCCATGAGTTTGTAATTCTCAATCTTTAAGGTCAATCTCTAGGATTGAGTAATATCAGTCTTAAAAGCTGATTTTTTATCTTTAAGGAGATTATCCTTTCTGGGGATCTGATTCATTAGTCTTATCAAGCTAATTTGCACGGTGCCCCCCCATTGTACGAGATAAATCCTTCTCATGGTTAGGATAAATCTGACCACTTGGCGACCCTGTTTGATGCTGAGGTCCGTGGATTTCCAGCCGATTTTAGAGATGACTTTTCTAGATTTTTCGTCAACCTACAGCTGGTCTGGACGACAACTTCATGACCTAAATCAAGAAGCGCGTTTCTTTTTCGGAAGACTTTACTTCCTTTTAATGATGGAATTGATTCATCGTGTAGATCCATCTCTTCTTTTCTTTCATCGGGTAAAACAGTTTAGTTTAGTCCAAAGCAAAAGTATTTTCAGTTATTTGTTACAGATATATGTGACATATGTTTAAGATAACTTGGTAACTTTTCCCACACTTGGCTTTTATTTTCCTTTTTATCGTCCTCTATTCCATTTTAAATGAATTTTAACATTTTAGTTTGTTTCTCAATTTATGTCCTTTCCGAGGTAACAATAATTTCGGTGTTAAAACCTAGTTTTATCGTTCATAAATATGTATAAACATGATTTGAATTCATTTAATTGAAAATTTTGAAAAATTTTACTAGAATTGGGTAGTCAGTATATAAGACTAGGGCTGTTCTTTTTTTATCAGAGAGCACTAGATTCTAATACAACTACTGCTTTACTAGTATTTTTAATGGTAACCAAGTGTTTAATATAAAAATTTTAAAATCCGAAAGAATTTAACCCCTTCCCACACTTAAGATCTTGCAATGCCCTCATTTGCAAGAAATCAGTAACAATTTAAATTATTGAGGGTGATTTGTGTGAAAATGATTAAATTTTTACCAAAGTTTCCAAATATATTGGCGTTTGTTTGCTGAATGATAAATGGTGCACATCATTTGTTCATCCCGTCTTGTTGTTATTTCACATATATTTTGCATCTTGTCGTCAAAATTAGTTGCTTTTGCTTAACTTAATGCCAGTCTTTGAAAATGCGTTGTTTTACCCTGTTGTGTACATAAGATAAACTGCAAACATATATACATATTTTTGAAGTTTGGTTTATTACCCCACATTCAAAAATTATTAAAATCTAAGAATAAAAGTTAGATAATTATAAAAATGATTACAATATTAACAAAAATATTAAATGTATCAATAATTACAAATTACAAAATAATAAAAAAAAAATAATAAGTAAACTAAGGATGATATTGGTACCAATAGGGGTTCCAGGCATACCCATACGTGCTATAGAATGCTTCGGCAAGATCATACGTAGGATATGGTGGCTGCATCTCTATCGACCAAGGAGGGAAGACGGGTTTCGGTGTAGGAATATAGTTTCTACCTATATGTTGGCAATGCGCTATGATCTGGTTCTGATGAACTTGCCAATCTTCAAATGCTCTCTGTCTAGCATTTTCGTATTCCTGAGAAGCTATAAACCTATGCATTTCTTGCATCTCATTCCCCCCTCCTACATTACCTTGCTGCTGGTTTCTCTCTACCTGTGGATGTCTACCATTGTATCGTACTGCGGCGTTATTTCGCCGCTTCAAAACTTTCGCACCATGGTATACATTTAAACCTATAGTGTCGCGGGGTTCCGGCTCTTCTACTAATAATCCCCCCCGACTTATGTCCACACCGAGATATTCACCAATCAAAGTAATAAAAATACCACCTCCTATTATGCTATGTGGACGCATCCCCCGAACCATAGCTGATAAATAATAACCCACACAATATGGTATACTTACAGCGCTGTGTGGGTCTCGAATACACATATGGTAAAACAAATCTTGTTCATTTACCTTTTCTTTGTTTTTGCCCCTTTGTGTAATCGAATTAGCTAAAAACCTATGTATTACTCTTAATTCGGCTCTATCTATATTCAAATAAGAGTAGTTTCCCCCTTTGAAACGGTGATGGCTTGTCATTTGACTCCACACACCGTGTGTATCAAAATTCTCATCTATCTTTCTACCGTTTAGTATCAATCCTCTACAATCGGCAGACGCTAATTCCTCAGGCGTATATATACGTAAAGCCTGAGCCATGTCCAGTAAAGACATGTGGCGCATCGAACCGCCTAACAAAAATCTAATAAAAGAACGATCGGTTAAACTAGCTACCCGATCATTCAACTCTATACTACATAACAACTCTTCACACCATACTTTATATACAGGTCTGCGTATGGTGAATAAACATATCCAGTCATTAAAAGAAGAATTACCATACCTCTGTACAAGTAATTCCCTAATTGGCCCGGCCAATTCTACAGCTTCCAAAGGTCCCCATTCTATGACCCTCGGTACCTCAACAACCTTGGAATGAAGAGTATGCAAACCCCGTTGATATTTTGGATAATCTATCCAAAGTCTGTCAAATCGCAGGTTCGGGTGCAACTGTTCCAAGTGCATATCTGAAAAGGTCATGACTGGATGAGGTACATCCTGCTTGTAGTAGTTATCTACCTCCTGTTGTTCCAAGTTCTCAGCAGGAGCATGGCGGGCTTGGGATGAAGATTCACCCCTTTCATTCTGCAAAACACATCAAACACAAATTTTGTGCATCCAAATATGCATTAGTGTCAGCAAAATCATCAATCAAAATAATTACAATGACATTATTAATTTATATCAAACTTAAGCTTATTTTCACATTTTTATCAAATCTACACTTTTTCAAATAAGCATATACGAAAATTTTCGCCAAGTTCATAAGCATTCAACTCAAATAACATGTCAAAATAATCATTACTAGTAAATAAACAAGTCTCAAATGGCATTATCTTTCAAAAATCAAGTTCATGAATTTTGGACTTGAAAAAGTCCACTTTAATTCTCAAAATCATGTTTAGGCTCAAAGTTTGGATCATTTAACTACCTAGACATGTTACACTACTCAATTTAGCAACAATTCATGACAAAAATCGGCCATAACCTGTTTATATCAAAAAGCCCCAAATTGCTCAAGAACACAAACCCTAGATTATTCAAAATTTGAAGTTTAAGGCTTCTAATCATGTTAAACAGCATCAATCTAGGTTATATAAGCATAATACATAAACAATTTAAGTCTAATTACACTAAAAAGCATCAAAATCAAATTGGGTAAAAATTAGCTCAAGAACACTAAAATTCGAATTAAATGGTGTTTAGGTGTAGAAATTTACCGTTTTTCTTGAGTAGTTCTTAGATATCATCCTTCTCAACATGATTTTAGCAAAAAATTTGGTGATTAACGGTTAAAAATTGAGATTTTTGGAGGTGATTTTCGGTGGTTTTCGCAGCTATTTCGCTGTTATTTTGGGGTGTTTTTGTGTGGGTTGAGTGAACTGATCGTGCAGCTCTTTTATTTTTTTTCTGTGTTTTGGTCCCTCCGCGAGTCGCGGAGGTTTTGCACTGCAAACTCCGCGAGTCGCGGAGTTTACCCTTTTTTTTTTTTTTTTTTTTTTTTTTATAATCTTTAACTTATAAAACAATTAAGAAATTAATTTTAAAATTTTGTTTCCCTTGTTATTTAGGACGAGGTCGTTTCGGATCGATGTCCTAGTCCGTCCCTCGACAAAATTTTAAAATTTGTCTTTTTGTAGCGATGGTTTTAAAAGCTAAGATTTTTGGGTTTTTTAATGTTTTTGGCATACTTTAAATCAATAAGATTAAAAATAATGATAATAAAAGTTCTCGTCCCTTCCTTGGGTAAAGCAATTTCGGTTCAAAGACCTAGTCTTCAACTTACGACGAATTTTTAAAAATCATATTTTTAACTTAATGAGATAAAGTAAATTTTTGTTTTTAAATTCACACAACTTAAATATAAAATTCAAAATTAAAAATTAAAAATTAAAAATTCACACCAAACTTAAAATTTGAAATGCATAAAATTTAAATTTCATATTTTAAAAATTAAAAATTCACACCAAACTTAATTTAAAAATTCATAAATTCATACCACACTTATATTAATTTTTCAAATATTTACAATTTTAAATATATTGTTTTTACAAAGTTTACAATATTAATTTAAGATTTAAATATTAATTTTAAAAACATGGTAAAAAAAAATTAAAAATCTTTTTGTCTTTTTATCCCACTTTAATCAATCAAATATTATCAAAAATATGCGCCCCTCTTTTCGGTAAAGTGATTTCGGTTCCAAGACCTAATTTAACTCATGACGAATTTTTGAAATATTTTGGGTTGATTGATTAAAGATATTTATACCTTAAGAATAAACGTTAAATTTCGCAGTGATGTAATAAATTTTTGAAGGATATCAATAATTTCGGTCGCCAAACCTAATTTTATTTAATACCAATTTAATACTTTTTAGCGAACAAATTAGCGTTTATTATCAAAAGGTTAAAAATAAAAATAAAAATAAAAACTGTACAGACATACCTGTGAAATAGATTTCTTAGTTATATGATCTATTATATTCATAAGATAGTCGGTTTAATTGGTTTTCCATGGCTGCATAGGCGTAACCTCGAACATTCATTGTCTTTTCTTCTAAACATATGAACGGTCCGTCTCTGCATAAAGTAACAAATTCGGTATTTGAATAGGTTTGATTATTTGAACATTTACCTCCATGTGACCATTTTCCGCATTTGTGACATCGTTCTAGGTGTCGTGCTCTTCTTTTCGCTGCGGATTTTGATTTTCCTTTACCAAATTGTAACTTATTATCTTCGCATCTGGATCCTTTTCTAACTCCGTCCATTCTTTCTCTGATTACTGATACTAATTCACTCGGTAGTATGTCATTATTTCTTTTAGTGATCAAAGCGTGTAGCATTAGACCATGGTTTAATTCACAGGCAGTCTTCATTTTGTAAAAACCTAAAAAAAATAAAAATTCAGAATGGGGGGAGAAGACTAGTTTTTTAGGGTCTGCTAGGGAAAGACCATTCGGGTTCCATTTTCGAAAACTACACGAAAACAGACAATCTAACTCTAACAGAAATACATATTATCCTTTAAAGACTTGATTCTCCCCACACTTAGTTAGCTGTGGTGTCGAAATTGTGATTAACTTCGTTGTCGACTTCCATCGGACCCTGTATGTAATGTTTAACTCTGTGACCATTAACTTTAAATTCAATCCCATTTGAATTTATTAATTCTATCGTTCCGTATGGGAAAACTCTTTTGACTATGAATGGTCCAGACCATCTTGATTTCAATTTTCCAGGAAATAGCTTGAATCGTGAATTGAAAAGAAGAACTCTGTCTCCTTCTTTGAATTCTTTTGAACTTCTGATTCTTTTATCATGCCATTTCTTCGTTCTTTCTTTATAGATTAACGAATTTTCGTATGCTTCATGTCTTAATTCTTCTAATTCGTTTAGTTGACTTAATCGTAGACGTCCGGCTTCATGTAAATCAAGATTACATGTCTTTAAAGCCCAAAATGCTTTGTGTTCAATTTCTACTGGAAGATGACATGCTTTTCCATAAACAAGTCTAAAAGGTGTGGTTCCAATTGGAGTTTTGTAGGCTGTTCTAAAAGCCCAGAGTGCATCCTCCAATTTAATGGACCATTCCTTCGGATTTGATCCTACGGTTTTCTCTAGAATACGTTTTAAAGCTCGGTTGGTATTTTCAACTTGTCCACTTGTTTGTGGATGATATGCGGTGGAGATTTTATGAGTTACTCCATATCTTTTAAGAACTTTCTCAAGTTGATTATTACAGAAATGAGTTCCCCGATCACTTATTAAAGCTTTCGGTGTTCCAAACCTTGCAAAAAGACGTTTTAAAAAATTGACTACAACTCGTGCATCGTTAGTTGGGAGAGCTTGTGCTTCCGCCCATTTAGATACATAATCAATGGCTACGAGTATATATAAATTATTATGAGATTTTGGAAATGGACCCATAAAGTCAATACCCCAAATGTCAAATACTTCACATACTTGGATGACATTTTGTGGCATTTCATCACGTTGACTTATTTTTCCGGCCCTTTGACATGCATCACAGGATTTGCAAAGAAGGTGTGCGTCTTTGTAAATTGTAGGCCAATAGAATCCAGCTTCATAAACTTTCTTTGCTGTTAGTTGAGGCCCATAATGCCCTCCTGTTGGTCCTGTGTGACAATGGTTTAAAATTTTACTAGCTTCATCTCCAAATACACATCGGCGTATTATTCCATCGGGACAACTTTTAAACAGATGTGGATCTTCCCAGAAATAGTGTTTTATATCACTGAAGAATTTCTTTCGTCTTTGGTACGATAATCCTTTTTCAAGGAATCCACAAACTAAGTAGTTTGCATAGTCTGCAAACCATGGGATTTCTTTATAATCTATCTTCAATAGATATTCATCAGGAAAGTTGTCTTTTATGGCCGATTCATTCAGAACTTCTAATTCGGGATTTTCAAGACGAGAAAGATGATCAGCGGCGAGATTTTCTGCTCCCTTTTTATCTCGGATTTCAATATCAAACTCTTGTAAGAGTAAGATCCAACGGATTAATCTTGGTTTAGCATCTTGTTTTGAAAATAGGTATCTAAGAGCAGAATGGTCGGTATAGACCACCGTTTTTGCTAGAACGAGATATGATCGAAATTTGTCAAAAGCAAAAACAATAGCAAGGAGTTCTTTTTCAGTAGTTGTATAGTTCGTTTGTGCTCCTTGTAATGTCTTACTAGCATAATATATAGGTTGAAATCGTTTTTCAATCCTTTGTCCTAAAACGGCTCCCATTGCAAAATCACTTGCATCGCACATTAGTTCAAATGGTAGATTCCAATTTGGTGTTATCATGATCGGCGCATTAGTGAGTTTTTCTTTAAGAATATTAAAAGATTTGATACACTCATCTGAAAAGATGAATGGCGCATCCTTTTCTAGGAGTTTATTCATAGGAGTGGCAATTTTAGAAAAATCTTTTATGAAACGTCGGTAAAAACCGGCATGCCCTAGAAAACTCCTAATTCCTCTAACATTGGTGGGATGTGGAAGTTTAGCAATTACATCTACTTTAGCTCTATCCACTTCAATTCCTTCTTTTGAAATTTTATGTCCAAGAACGATGCCTTCTTTAACCATGAAATGGCATTTCTCCCAATTAAGTACTAGATTTGATTTTTCGCATCTAATTAGCATTCGTTCCAGATTAACTAGACATGATTTAAATGTATCACCGAAGACTGAAAAGTCATCCATGAATACTTCCATGCATTCTTCTATCATGTCGTGAAAAATCGCCATCATACACCTTTGAAAGGTTGCAGGGGCGTTACAAAGTCCAAATGGCATGCGTTTGTAAGCAAAAGTACCATAAGGGCACGTGAATGTGGTTTTCTCTTGATCTTCGGGTGCTATTGGAATTTGAAAATATCCGGAAAATCCATCTAGAAAACAATAGTAACTATTTCCGGCTAATCTTTCCAACATTTGATCTATGAAAGGTAAGGGAAAGTGATCTTTTCTGGTGGCGTCATTTAATTTTCTATAATCAATACATACACGCCATCCTGTTACAGTCCTAGTAGGAATAAGCTCATTTTTCTCATTTGTAATGACAGTCATGCCACCCTTCTTAGGCACGCATTGAACTGGGCTTACCCATGGACTATCAGAAATTGGATATATCAAACCTGCATCTAGCAGTTTAATAATCTCTTTCTTAACTACATCTTGCATATTAGGATTTAGTCTTCGTTGGCGTTGCACATAAGTTTTATGACCTTCTTCCATAAGGATTTTATGTGTGCAATACGAAGGACTTATTCCTTTAATATCATGAATCTTCCATGCAATGGCTGGTTTATGAGCTTTCAACACAGAAATGAGCTGTGATTTCTCATTTTCAGTAAGAGAAGACGATATTATTACAGGTAATTCAGATTCACCATGTAAATAAGCGTATTCCAAATGGTTTGGAAGTGGCTTTAACTCTAATTTCGGAGGTTCTTCTATCGATGATTTATATCGATATCTGTCTTCTTCTTTTAGCATTTGAATTTCTTCTGTTGTTGGTTCATATCCATTAGCTATAAGTGTAGCTAACATTTCAGCTTCATCAATTGGTTCATTACCTTCTCCTAAAGAACATTCTCCTGTTCCTTGTAATTCTGGAAATTCTTCTAATAATTCTGCATGTGCATTTATAGTTTGAATATAATAACATGTATCATCTGCAGATTGTGGTTGTTGCATGGCTCTATCCACTGAAAAGGTAACACTCTCATCCTCTATACTTAGGGTCAGTTTCTTACCGAACACGTCTATCATTGCTTTAGCCGTGTTTAAGAATGGTCTTCCTAATATGAGAGGAACTTGAGAATCTTCTTCCATGTCCAAAACAACAAAATCTACTGGAAATACTAAAGTACCAACTTTAACTAGCATGTTCTCCATTATCCCTCTAGGATATTTTATTGATCTATCGGCTAGTTGTATGCTTATTCTGGTTGGTTTCAATTCTCCAAGGTCTAGTTTAGCGTATAGTGAATACGGCATTAGATTTATACTAGCACCTAAGTCTGCCAATGCTTCTATTGAACTAAGACTACCCAGAAAACATGGAATTGTGAAACTTCCTGGATCAGATAGTTTTTCTGGTATCTTATTCAACAGCACTGCTGAACAATTTGCATTCATAGTGACAGCCGAAAGTTCTTCCATTTTCTTTCTATTCGTGATTAGATCTTTCAAGAATTTAGCATATCTTGGCATTCCTGAAATCACATCAATGAAAGGAAGATTTACATTTATCTGTTTAAACATATCCAAGAATTTGGATTGCTCGGCTTCAAGTTTTTCTTTCTTCATTTTACTCGGATAAGGAAGTGGTGGTTGGTATGGTTTAACATAAGGTTTATCCTTAACTGTGTTATCTTCATTAACCTTTTCAACTACCGGTTCTTTTTCCTTATCTTGATCAGGTTGTGGTTCTTGTGGAGTAGGAATAGTTTCATCAGAAGTTACAGGTATTTCAGGTGGTTTAAGTGTTGTACCACTTCTTGTGGTAATAGCTTTAGCTGTTTCATTCCGGGGGTTAGCATTTGTATCACTAGGTAAACTTCCCGGTTTTCTTTCACCTATTAACCTTGCTAGGTTACTTACTTCTTGTTCCAGATTTTGAATAGAAGCTTGTTGATTTCTAAATGCTTGAGCATTTTGTTCATTGGTTTGTTTTTGAGATGTGAAAAACTGCGTTTGAGTTTCAACTAGCTTCGTCATCATATCTTCTAAATTCGGCTTTTTATCATCGGTTTGTTGTGGTGGTTTGTTTTGAAAATTTGGTCTTTGCTGATTGTAAGTATTATTGGATACTTGTTGATTGCTAGGACCTTGTTGGTTGTTGTATGGAATATTTCGGTTATAATTCTGGTTTTGATTGTAAATCGGTCTTGGCGGTTGATAATTATTCTGATAATTATTTCCAGGCCTTTGGTTTATGTATGAAATATTCTCTCTTTGTTCCATTGTTAATTCAATACTGAGACAATCTTTTGTCAAATGTGGTCCTCCACACTGCTCACAACTAATTCGTATAGCATGAATATCTTTAGTCATCTTTTCCATTCGTCTCTCGAAAGCATCTATTTTTGCGGAAATGGAATCTAAGTCATGGCTAGAATCGGCTCTAGCTGCTTTAGATGATCTAATGATATCTTTTTCTTGGTGCCACTCATGTGAGTGGGAAGCAGTGTTATCAATAATTTTGTAAGCATCAGTTTCGGTTTTCTTCATAATAGAACCACCAGCTGCTATATCTATGTCTTTCCTTGTAGTGATGTCGCATCCTTGGTAGAATATTTGTACTATTTGACAGGTGTCTAAACCATGTTGCGGACATCCTCTTAACAACTTTCCATATCTTGTCCACGCCTCATATAGAGTTTCATTTGGCTTTTGTGTGAACGTAACAATTTCTGCTTGAAGTCTTACGGCTTTAGATGCAGGAAAGAATTGTTTAAGAAATTTGTCAATTAAAACGTCCCATGTATCAATCGCCCCTTCAGGTAACGATTCCAACCAATCTTTGGCTTCTCCCTTTAAAGTCCAGGGAAATAACATGAGATATATCTGTTCATCCTCCACTTCTCGTATTTTAAATAGTGTGCAGATCCTATTAAAGGTACGTAGATGTTCATTTGGATCTTCCTTCGGCGCACCACTAAATTGGCATTGATTAGTCACCATGTGTAGAATTTGTCCTTTGATTTCATAATCTGGCGCATTAATGTCTGGATGAGTAATTGCGTGACCTTGGCCAGTGCGTTTAGCTCTCATTCGGTCTTCCATACTTAAAGGTTCCAGATTCTCCATAATTGAATTTGTTGAATCGGAATCACTAGATGATTCTGATTTAATAGTTCGTTCCTCAACAATCTCTGTTTGAATGATTGGTGGTTCCGGAGGAAAGTTTAGTGGTTCAGGATCTACGAACCGTTCCTGAATATTTTCTGGATTCTCAATTGTGAGGTTGGGTTCAAAAAATGGATTATCGGTAATTTGAACTGAAGTACTTGGTCTACTGGATGACGATTCTAAAGAAAAATCAACGGCGGTTATATTTGTTAAACGATGTCTTGATCTAGTTACAGGTGGTGAACGTACAAAAGGTGGTGAACGTCTTGCTCGGTGCATTCACTGAATATCCTATTAGTTTTTAAAAAGGAAAGAAAAGTTATAATAAGTTATCCAATCAATAGACTTTTCTGATTTTGCCCACGTTTCGAATAGCCAAAAGATGCAGCAGAGGGGCAGGATTCGTTTGGTCTCAATATAATTGAGGACTGTTTGGCTCCAATAACCCGGTCCACGTACAAATCCAACTATTACTACGAACCAGAAAATTTTGATGTCTATCAATTTAACTACTCAAAATAAATTTTCGTAATTTTAAGAAATTTAGATAAGAAGTAGAATAAAATTCTAAGTCCTAAAAACTAGAATGGCGAGAAATAAGAAAGACAAAGAGTTCGTCGCAAAAGGTCGAAAAAGAAAAATGGTTGAAAAATAAAAGGTGACGGAAAAATAAAAGAAACTTATAAAAACTTAAAAATACTTAACTAATTTAACCTTATTACTACAACTAACTTAAAATTATAATCGCAAATTGATATTACTAATTGGAATGATAATTGATACATAGTAAAAGGTCTAAAAATATTAAAGCTTACAGGAAAAACTAAATCCCAAATGGAAATAACTTAAAAAGAAACTAAAACTTAAAAAAGCGTCGCAAAATTCTAAAGCACCTAATTCTTAGTCTAAAGAAAAAGCACTTAAGGAATTCTACGGCAAAGCCTAAAAATCTAGGAGTAAAAATAACTATAGCAAAAACTAAGTTTAAAATTAAATATGAGCTAAAAATACAAATATTACGCTACAACGATTAAAAGGTACAAAATATAAAAATATACAAAAAGTTGTAAAAAGTACAATTTTTATAAAAATATTATTTTTATATTATTATTTTATTAAACTACTAATTTTACAATTTAATAAAAACTTAATTAATACTAAATACATAAATAAATAAAAAGTAAAAATAAAACTAAAACTAAAAATAATAATAATAATAATTATAATTAGGTTTAATAATTAATAATAATTAAAAATAACCCGTAATCAATGCTTGATTAGGGTTTTGTCCGTGTGTCAGAAGGTCTCCGCGAGTTGCGGTGATTAATGAGGAAAACCCCGCGAGTCGCGAGGTTCAGAAATTCAGCTGACAGGGTTGAGTTTTTACGCGTTTTCTTTATTTTTTTTTTTTTTTTTTTATGTTTTCTGTTTTTTTATATAAATAAAAGATTTTAAAATAAACTTATATTTTTATAAACTAAAATAAAAATAAAGAAACTTATAAAACTTAAATATTTAACAAAATCTTAAAAATACTTATATTTTTGTTTTTCTTTTTATATTTTTGAATAATTAAAACGTATTTTTTCAAAAGCGAATTTTTAATAAAAGTAACTAAAAATCTTTTTTTTTTTTTTTTATATTAGCGTTGCGCTTCCGGCGTTTAAGAGTTTTTCCCCGGCAGCGGCGCCAAAAATAACTTGATGTGAAGCGAGGTGTATATAAAATAGTTATTATTTTACTAGGAAAACACTATTAAATACGATACAATTTTACACAAGATATTTATTTATTTATAGAATGGATATACTTAAACCTTGCTACAACACTTATAGGCAGTGTACCTAATCGTACAGTAGTGTAGTTTTTAGTAAGTCCGGTTCGTTCCACAGGGAAATCTTTAAACAAAGCTCAACGCTATATTAGTTTACTTTTATAAAAATACAAATATATATATAAGTAATATTATTATTATAAAGGGGGGTTTTTACCGTTTAATGACCGGTTTGTCGATTTTAAGACTTTAGTCGCAGTTAAAACCTAATGTAAAATATAAAATAAATACAAGACTTAAATTAAAGCGTAAAGTAAATAACGATAATGAAATTGCGAATAATAAAAGTGCGATAAAATAAACTTGCGATAATTAAAAAGTACGATAATTAAAAGTGCGATAAAATAAAATAAATAAAAGTGCGATAATTAGAAGTGCAATTAAATATAAAATAAAGGAAATTAAATATGATATAAAAGAATTATGCTTATTTAAACTTCCGTAATCATGATGTTTGACGTGTTGATTTTAGTTTTATGCCCATGGGTTAATTGTCCTTTGTCCTGGATTATTCAATATGTCCGTCTGGTTTTTGTCCATAACAGTCCATCAGTCATAAATATAAATTGCAAGTGTCCTTGTCAAATTATTATTATACCCGAAGTTAAATATTCCAACTAATTGGGGATTCGAATTGTAACAAGGTTTTAATACTTTGTTTAATGAATACACCAGGTTATCGACTGCGTGTAAACCAAGGTTTTACCACTTTGTTAACAATTACACCAATTACCCTTGAATGTAATTTCACCCCTGTTTTAATTATTCTAGTGGCTATTAATCCATTCCCGTGTCCGGTTAAATGAACGATTATTCGTACATATAAATACCCCGCCCATCGTGTCCGATCGAGTGTATATGGTAATTTATAGGGACGCCCAATTGTAAATCTTTATATTAACATTAACAAACTTTCATTTAGTTAAACAAATATAAAGCCCATTAATAGCCCATAGTCTAATTTCCACAAGTGTCGTTCTTTTGTCCAAACCCCAATTATGGTACAAAGCCCAATTACCCAATTTTAGTAATTAGCCCAACATCATGATTACTTCGTTTTAAATAAGCATAATAATAACTTAGCTACGAGACATTAATATAAAAAGGTTGAACATAACTTACAATGATTAAAAATAGCGTAGCGTTACACGGACAGAATTTCGACTTACACCCTTACAACATTCGCTAACATACCCTTATTATTAGAATTATAATTAAAATTAAAATATAAATTATAAATATAAATATATTTACGTATGAAGAGGAAGAAAAAAAAAAGATGTGAAATTTGATCAGAATTCGGTTGGCTTTATAGCCAGACTTGATTTTTGGGGCTCCGCGACTCGCGGCAAAATGCCCTTAAAACTCCGCGAGTCGCGGAGATATATTTACAGCTCACACCCTTGGAGTTTCTTGCTGCCGACGGTTTTAATAATATATATATAATTAATATAATTAATTATATATTATATTATATTTATATACATAGTTAACTTGTAATTTTTAGTCCGTTGCGTCGAGCGTTAAGAGTTGACTCTGGTCCCGGTTCCGGATTTTCGAACGTCCTCGCGTACAATTTAATATCTTGTACTTTGCGTTTTGAATCTTGTACTCTTGTGATTTCGAGACGTTTCTTATCAATAATTGGAACCTTTTTGATTGTCTTTTGTTCTTTTGAGCTTTTTGGTCGTTTGCGTCTTCAAATCGTCGAATCTGTCTTCTGTCTTCACCTTTTATTATTTAAACGAATATCACTTGTAAATAGAACAATTGCAACTAAAAGCTTGTCTTTCTTGAGGAATAATGCTATGAAATATATGTTCGTTTTTAGCATTATCATAGTTTTAGTGGAAAGTTTCTAACAACACTGCATTAAAACAATTTGAAATTGATTACTAAATCGTTTGATTTGAAAAATGAATGAAGAACAGGGCAATTCGATGGTTCTGTCAAAAATTATAATTTGATTTCTATCTTTTCCTTCGAATTGTGGTTGCAGAGAGTTATTTAAAGAATAAGTGACGTTATTATAACCCAGTGATTCGATTAACAATTGTTTTGTAGCATCAATTGGTCGACAAAAAAAAAATTCTATCTGGTACAAAAAAAATAAAAAAAAATATAAAGAAGATCACGACTTCTATCAAATTCTTGGACGTTTTCTGATGATTGAATTGGTGAATGGTACTAATTCTAACAATCAAAAACAGTGTGACAATTACAGGAAACAGATTTGAGATCCTATGGTTATACGTATTTATTTATTTATTTAATTATTTAGTTATTTATTTATTTATATATATACATATCCGTAATTATATATATATATATATATATCTATATTTGTATATGTATTTATATATATATATGTATAAAGCTGTATTTATATATCTTATATATATGTATTTATGTTTAACTCTTAAATTTGATTAATGTTGTTACTAATACTAATAATGATATTATTATTAAAGAGACTATTAATAACTAATGATAAATAAAATTATTATTGCTAACAATAATGATAAGTTTAATAAATTTAGTTACTAATAATGATAATAATAATAATAATAATAATAATAATAATAATCTTATTTGTTATATTAATATTATTAATGATTATAATATCAATAATGATATAATAACTTTTTCATATTAAATTTTATATATACATATAATTATTTTAGATATAATACAATTAACAATACAAATATTGATATCAATATTAACAATAAAATTGATAAAAATGCAAATAAGGTTAATGATAATGATAAAATATAATTGATAATTTTTTTTTTGTAGTAATGATAATAATAATCATAATAATAACTACAATTATAACTTCACCAATAATCATGATTTTAATAATGATATCAATAGCATTAGTAAAATAATGTAGTAATTTAAGTGTATCAAATATGTTAGCATAATAATATTCATAACACTGATATTACTATTATTATTTATTTTATTAATAAAGAAAGGAATAATAACAATATTCATATGTTAATTATATTTTAACTTGTAATAAAATTTAAAATATTAATATTACATATTATTACTTCTGTATCATTTAATAATTATATCTTTATATAATCATATAATATCCATACCTTTTATATATGATTCAGTATACGTATATCATAATAATTATTTATAGAATTTCATATACATTTATATAGCTTTATTTTAAATAACTAATTTATTATCTTGTATCTTATTTTTACATACTTAATTTTAAATAATTAATTGTATTTTGTTATTTTAATTTATTATACACACTTCTATATATATTTAATTATTTACAAACAACTGTTCGTGAATCGTCGAGAGTAGTCGAAGGTCAATCGAATAATTCAAACTTTTTGAGACTCAACTTTACAGACTTTGCTTATCGTGTCGAAATCATACAAAGATTAAGTTTAAATTTGGTCGGAAATTCCCGGGTCGTCACAGTTGTGAAACCCTCTTAGATGATGAAATGGGTTTATGGTGACTAGTTATTCTTGTCACTTGGCGGGTTTTGGGTTGGTTGACGATTTGGCCTTGATTAGGCTTTGATCTTGAGTTTAATCACTAGGTTTAGTGATTATGGAAGTGTTGGAACACTTTTGGGTGTGTTTGATTAACTAATTTTGAAATGGGTCAAAATTAGGGTTTTGGTGTCTAAATGGGTAAGACACGTGTTTAACACTTGTGTTCGGGTTTAATTAGTGTGTTAGGACTATTTTCACTCGTGTTAGTGAATATTGGTTAGTTTGGGCGCGGTTGGTGCATGGAAGTGCATTTGGGTCGAAATTGCACTAAGTGTAAATTGGGTTGGTTTGTAAATACACCCTAATTGTGTTGTTGAATTGTGATAATGGAATAGGTACTTTCCATTGACGTGTTACGGATTTCGGTAGCATTCATCAAGGCGACAAGGTGAGTGTTAATATCCTATGTACATGTGTATGTGTAGGATGGGTGCGGGTCGGGTGAAATGGTTCTCGGTTATAGAGCTCACTTCACATATAGGTGGATTTGATGGACTTGCGTTTAGGTCCAATTGGCACGGTTGTGCGTTTTGGTTGACCACCTTTGGCGAGGTACACGTTTTGTGTGTACGTTTTCACACGTGTTTGTGATGTGGTGTATATAACCCCAATGGCGAAGGGTTGATATTGTTGTGATGTGGATAGCCCCGATGTGGTAGATTTTATAATCCCGTGACCGTGGGTTTTGAGTTGGAGAAGTGGATCACGTGTGGATGCGGATTCACGATGGCGCGCGTAGTTCGATCATTTTATCGGAAGTGAGTCTCGTGTAGTTCGGATTCACGGTGACGCGTGTAGTTCGGTTATCTTATTGAGGTAGTGATCTCGTGTGTTTGCGGATTCACTAAGGCTCGTGTAGTTCGGCCAACCTCAATGTTGTTATGGAAATGAAGATAGTAGTCTCGTGTGGTTGCGGATTTACTAAGGCTCGTGTAGTTCGGCCAATCTTCATGTGGTAATCGGTTGTCGGTATTGGGTTAAGGGGTTAACCTTGGATGTTTATACATGGTTGTATATATATTAATGTATTGTTGTGATGTAGCTAACCCTCCGGGTGTAGCTCATTGGCGTTGTTCACATCGTCGTTGGTGAACTTATGTTTGTTGATGTATCCTTAACTTGTTGCTTAGTGATCGTACGGTATGCTTAGATTAGCTTGTTTTATGCTTGGATGCTCCGGTATGCGGTATTTGATATTTTGTGTGGCGTGTCCATTTTATGCATATATATGTATGTAGTATATTCTCACTCACTAAGCGTTAGCTTACCCTCTCGTTGTTTACATTTTTATAGATTTGCATGGAAGCGATGGCTCGGGTAAGCGTGAGAACTAGCGGACTTGCGTAGTTGCTTTAGAAGACTTGCTTTTGAATTTATTTAGGATTGGGTAGCGTATCCCCAATCTCATGCTCGGTCTATGTTTTGAATTTAACTAAATGGGTCGCAATGGTCACTTGGTAGTAATTTGGGTCGATGTGGGCTCGGGGTTGTAAAACTCGGTTTTATTATGGAAAACTCTTAGTTTAATTAATATTAACATATTGTGAAAGTGTTTTGGTTTAAAAGTGTCGGAAAGCGGGTTTTTCGCTCGCGTGTGTTTGGAAAACCGATCAGAACTTTTTAGTGTATTTGGACGCCGTCCCAGATGGCTGGACGCCGTCCAGTCCTTCAGAGCTGGACGCCGTCCAGATGTGCAGTCCAAGAAAAAAAAAATTATGGCACGTTTTTGAAAGGATAACGGGTTGGATCGTTACAGAATATTAGATTGGAAGTGATTGTCACACACTATTTTTTGATTCATCTACACTTTTATCTTATAAATTCACAGTTATACCTCTAAGAAGTTGAGGTTATATTATTATTCTAATTAAAATTAAGAGTATAATAGTAAATTAAGTGTAGATGAATAAAAAAGTGGTGTGTGAGGATCATCTCCCTATTAAATTAGTATAAGCATAAGCATTACTTAATAAAAGAATCTTATATTTTCATTTTTTATAAACATTTGTATTGTATGTAGAAACAGTTGTATTATATATATTTATTCTTCTCTCCACTAGATCAAATTTTTAGGTCAAACTTTGATTTATTAATTAAAAGTTGTGTGAGCTATTGGGGTAATAATGGGATTTACAGGATATTAAAGGAGATTTGTATTCTCTTACTTTAATTTAATAATAAGAATTAAGATTATAAATATAAATAAATCTAAGTAAAATATATGTGGAGATAGACCATTAATTTATTATTATTATTATTATTATTATTATTATTATTATTATATTATGGTTATTATTTTCTGAGGAATATTCAAATGAATCCAACTTTTAAGTTGAGATCCAAGAGACCAATCAGAGTGCGACAAGTGGCGCGATAATCACATGTGATTGGAAAAAAAATCAAATTCTTTTTTTCTTTCGAATTTTTTTTTTTCAATTTTTTTTTCAATCACCATATAATAAATCACATGTGATTCTGCATGTCAATCACATGTGATTGTAAAACCTAATCACATCTTATTCTGAATTTTTTTTTTTTCAATCATACGTATTTGAATTTGACATGTAGAATCATATGTGATTGAGTTTTATTATTTTCTAAAAAATACCTAATTAATAATAATAACATAATCGCAGAAAGAAATGGGTAGTGTTTTTGTCCACTCTCGTCCACTGAGAAAAAGAAGAAAGAGAGGGAGAGGCACTTGTAATGGTTGATTTGATAAAAGGAGAAGCCAATAAGGCATAAGGATGATGATGATGGTATCAATCGAATATAACATAAATCTCACCATCCATCCATCCATCATCCATCATCCATCATCATTATCATCAAACAGCAGCCCCCTCACCAATTGAATTGAATTTTAATCAATAAATTAATTAATACTCCGTATTAAATTAATAATTAATAATAACAAGAATAATAAAAAGTAAACGCTTCCATGATGATCATCCCCATCAACTCTTCTTCTTCAAACTTCATGATGTCTTGTTTGTTTCTTTTACTGTTTTTTTATTTATTATTTTATCTATAATTTTTTTAATTATTAATATTAATTTATTATTATTATTAAATTATTGTAATTGTTAATTGTTATTGTTATTGTTATTGGTCTGCGTCAACATCCACTTGTCTTGTATTGTTTCTTTGAATTGAATGGATCATTCTTTTCTCATCTTCAACCTGAACAATCTTGATCCATAATAATACTTGTAACTGCCCTAGCTTCTGTTGTTCATTTACAGTAACTATCAATCACCCCATCAACAGTCAATAATCAATCAATAATCATGATGATGGCGCCACCTTCATCCTCCTATCTCCGTTATGTTGGTTTCTTGATGATGATAATCATACTACTTTTATTTCCTCCACTTACAGATGCTGCTTGTGACCCTCGTGATAAAGCATCACTTTTGTCATTTGCCTCCAACTTCCCCACCCTCAATTGGTCATCATCATCATCTTCTGATGATGACTGCTGTTTCTGGGATGGAATCTCCTGTGATGATTCAGGAGATCGGGTCGTCGGATTATCCATACCCGACAGAGGTCTTCGTGGTTCCATCTCCCCTTTTTCATTCCAAAATCTCACTTTTCTCAATCTCTCTTCTAATTTCATTTCTGGTCCTCTACCTGATGGACTTCTTTCAAACAACCTTAACCTTAAAATCGTTGACTTGAGTTACAATAGGTTTTCCGGACCCTTACCCATCATCACCTCCCCTTCTTCTTCCCTTAAATTCTTGAATTTCTCCAGCAACTATTTCAACGGCACTGTTCTTCAAACTGCGGGCCTCAACAACTTAATTGCTCTGAATATCAGCAACAACAGCCTCACAGGCCCAATTCCTCCATCTTTATGCGTCAATTCACCCGGCTTACTCACCCTCGACCTGTCTTTAAATGATTTAACAGAAAACATACCTTCGGGTTTCAGTGCCTGTTCTAATCTCCAGGTTTTGAGTCTGGGATTCAACGGTCTTACCGGACAGATCCCCTTTGATATTGGTGGGGCCGCATCTCTCCAACACCTGTCATTACCTGGAAATTATCTTGTGGGAGATATTGTTGAAACAATTACCAATCTCACTAAACTCACCACTCTTGCCCTGTTTGGTAACAAGTTTACTGGTTCAATCCCTCTCGATATTGGTAACCTGTCGTTGTTGCAGAAATTAGAACTTCACATTAATCGTCTCAATGGAACTCTGCCTCCTTCGTTGATGAATTGCCAAAACCTCCAACTGCTAAATTTGAGGGTCAACTTTTTAACCGGCAATCTTTCCGATTTTGACTTCTCCAAATTCAGTCAACTCACCATACTTGACCTTGGCGAAAATCAGTTCATCGGGCCGCTACCTAAAACCATTTTCTCTTGCAAATCACTAACCGCAATTCGAATGGCCACCAACAGACTATCGGGTGAAATCCCAATTGAGGTACTCGATTTACCATTGCTATCTTTCCTCTCCCTTTCAAACAACACCATCACGAATATCAACAAAGCTTTGAATACTCTGAGCACTCATCCGAAACTCACCACTCTCATCCTCTCCAAAAGTTTCTTCAATGAAACCATGCCCAATGGACCCATTCCTGGGTTTTCGAATCTTAAAATCCTGGCGCTTGGTGGTTGCAAGTTGTTTGGTCAGATTCCAACTTGGCTGTCTTCGTTAACCAATCTAGAGGTAATCGATCTTTCTCAAAATAACATCAACGGCTCAATTCCAATCTGGTTGTCGATGAAGCTACCCAACCTTTTTTATCTCGACTTATCCAATAATTCTCTAACGGGAAATTTCCCCGTCGAGCTTACTAGTCTACCAGCACTTTCATCGAAACAAGTTCTTGATCGTGTAAATAGTAGTTACTTAGAACTGCCTGTATTTGTGGCCCCACAAAATGCGTCCTATTTGCAGTACAATCAGCTGGCTAACTTGCCGCCAGCGTTGTATCTAGCAAGCAACCTTTTGAGTGGGGACATACCCGTTGAGATTGGTCGAATGCAGTCGATTCAGATCCTTGATCTCAGTAAAAACAATTTTTCTGGTACCATTCCCAGTACGTTAGCAAACCTCACGAATTTGGAATTTTTGGACCTCTCATATAATAATCTATCTGGTGGGATCCCATCTTCCCTTAGGAGCTTGTACTTTTTGTCATCGTTCAACGTCGCGCATAACAAACTACAAGGTGCCATACCGACCGGGGGCCAGTTTGGCACCTTTTTGAACCAGACGTATGAAGACAATCCAGGGTTGTGCGGTCCTCCCTTGCAAAACTCATGTAGCAATACAACAAATTCAGATTCAGGCGGACATGGTAAGAATAAGAAAGGTCCAAACAAGAAGATGATTGTTGGAGTTATCGTTGGCATATGTTTTGGAGTTGGTATCATTGTGACGTGTCTAGCATTGTGGATATTGTCGAAAAGGCGAATTCTCCCTCGAGGTGATCCAGATGTGTTTCATGTGGACATGGTGTCGTTTAATTCTTCATCGGGGATCGAGGCTCCAAAGGATACAAGTGGAGTCATATTGTTCCCGAACAATGCAAAAGACATCAACAATCTTACCATTACCGATATCTTAAAAGCAACAGAGGATTTCAGTCAAGCAAATATCATCGGTTGTGGGGGTTTTGGGTTGGTTTATAAAGCAACTTTGGCAAACGGGACACGACTGGCTGTGAAGAAGCTGACAGGGGATATGGGTCTGATTGCCCGGGAATTTAAGGCAGAATTGGAAGCGTTATCAACTGCCCAGCACAAGAATTTGGTTTCCTTACAAGGTTACTGTGTACATGATGGTAGTCAGCTGCTGATTTATTCGTATATGGAAAACGGAAGCTTAGATTACTGGCTCCATGAGAAGACTGATGGAGCAACGAGGCTTGATTGGCCAACCAGATTGAAGATAGCTCAAGGAGCAAGTTGCGGACTGGCTTATATGCACCAGGTGTGCGAACCGCATATCGTGCACCGTGACATAAAGTCTAGTAACATTTTACTTGATGACCAGTTTGAAGCGTATGTGGCTGATTTTGGATTGTCTAGATTGATTCAGCCGTATAATACACATGTCACGACTGAATTGGTGGGTACATTGGGATACATACCACCTGAATACAGTCAGTCATGGATAGCCACTTTGAGAGGGGACATATATAGTTTTGGGGTTGTGATGCTTGAGCTGCTTACAGGGAAACGGCCCATGGAAGTTTTTAGGCCAAAAGCATCAAGAGAATTGGTTGGGTGGGTCCAACAACTGAGACTACAAGGGAAACTGGATCAGGTCTTAGATCCGACACTAACTGGTAAAGGATTTGAACAAGAGATGCTGCAGGTTCTTGATGTAGCCTGCATGTGTGTAAATGTAAACCCTCTTAAGAGGCCAACTATTAATGAAGTTGTTGATTGGCTTCATAACGTTGGGCCCAACAATCGGATACCAAAATAATCTCAACTTGTTCACTCTGGTTGATGCACATAGCGAGTTTTCCATCATTGCATATCGTGTTGTCACGCACTTGTAATTACTTGTCTATACTCACATATTAGTTATTTTCTTACTCTTTTTTTTTTTTTTTTTTTTTTTCCTAGTAGTTCGGTATTCAAAGGAACTATCGCCAGATGCGTGCGCCTTATTAATGTATAAAGAGACACATTTCAACCTCATACAATTCTAAACGTTTTCTAGCAATGGCTAGTTGGTAAGTAGAAACATCTTTCGTGAGCATCTTATTTCAATAACAGCTTAAGTTATTTGATTTTCCAATCTTGTACCTGTAAGAGTGGATACAGTTGTAAGTGTGTGTGTATTTCTGTTTTTCTGTGGTGTCCGAAAATGGCGGAGGGGTGGTGTATTTATGCATCAAATATTAACTGATTTATTTATCAAAAAATGATTAATAGTATCAACTAAAATGATCAATGATGTATCAGTTACATCTCTGATCACCCTTGCTGTAAATGAAGTGTAAGTAGAAGTGGAATTGACAGGTAAAGGGTCATGGACCATGTCAAAACAGCACCCATCAATCCTAATGGGTCATGTGTCAAAATAGACCTCATTTGAACCTGATGGGTCATTGGTAAAACAGACCCATTTAACCTGATGGGCCACAGGTCAAAACAGAACCAACACACTCATGTAACCTTTAGTTCCAAAATCCAACTACCTCTCTTTGTAGTGCAATATCTCATTCACCATAACTTAATTTTGGACATAAAAACTTTATTTTTCAACATTATCCTCAGTATACTTATTGCCATAATCAATATAGTATTCACATTCACAATATAGTTTACAAAACCCCCAACAATTCTCAAGTGAGGATGAATGGTGGTGAAAGTAGGGTTCTAAGAGAGCTAGAGAGTGTTAGGGATGAAGATTACATACCCACAACTAATTGCACGTGGAAATATTTAGGGTTCTTGCCCCTTTTCATCAAAATCGACACACCACACACCCACCAAAACCCACCTCTAGAGAGTGCTAGAGAGGGTTTGGGGCTGATTTTTTACTTATTTATATCAAGTAGGGGTGTTCATAAAACCGTCAAACCGTAAAAACCGGCCGAACCGTATTGATTTTATTAGTTCGGTCCAGTTTTATATATAGGCGGTCCGGTCACTGGTTTGGAAATCACCAAACCGTGAAACCCGGTTCGGTTTATGGTTTTAGTAGGCCACCGACCGGTTAAACCGGACCGGACCGGATTATATAACAATATTATATATAGTATGTAATATTTAAACATTAACTGAGTTCTAACAATCATCAATTAAGTGATTAAAACAATCAACCAAATTCAGTTTCAATTTATAACATCAAGTAGTTGGATTTTGTACTATATATACGAATTATAAGGATTATATTGACTTGAACTCATTGCACAACAATAATATACGTAATTCAGAAGATGATTCAGTTAAAACAAAATATGGAAGAGACATTAGATTAATAACTCAATCAAGGTCCACTAACCCAACCACCATGATTCCAACATCCCATAACTTTTTTTCCCCAGTTTGCTCAAATAACCTCAATGATTCAGTTTCATTTGTTCAGATTCATTATATTATATTATGAAAATATAAGAAAGAAAAAGAAAACTTGAAAACCGTCAAACCGGTCAAACCGGACCAGCCCAAACCGGACCAAACCATCCAGCAAGACAACTTTCTTGGTCTGGTCTGGTTTGATATATGTTGAAACCGTGGATGACGGTTTGGTTTGAGATTTAGTCAAAACCGGACCAAACAGGACCGTGAACACCCCTAATATCAAGTCAACTTTACACTTTTCTACCCTGCCCCACTTATTTCATTACACCAATGGTCCTTTTTCTGTTGCAACCCTGGTCCTTTTTCTGTTGCAACCCTATATAATATTTCAACAAGTTAACTAACAACAAATATAATATTTTATTTTTTGAAAAGTACAAATTTGATATAATAAATACACATCTTATTAAGATTATACTCCGTACCTTTTTGAATGTTACAATTCAGTTGACATGTATGTTCAGTGATATAATTCACAAATGTCAAAACGAAAAACAAAAAAAACAAAAAAAAAAACATTTCAAAGATTACATCATAAGTTCAAGTCATATTGTTACGCTTCAACATATAATTCTTTCAGGACTGGATTGTTTATTAGTTTGTGAGAGTGTATACATAATAAGTAAGGATCATTTATTTGCAACAGAGAGACCATGTACAGATCTAAATGCCTAGCTACACAAGATTGTTATTGTAGAATTTGAATTTAAGGATCAAGGTGACAACTTGATGCAAGATTCATTCACATCATCCATGTTCCTGATTGCGGTAGGTACCAAAAAGTTCAAAATGCCCTCACTTGCACTTGCCCAAAAAAACCCAAATGGAAGTGTATCACCATTTGGGTAAAAAAAAGAGATGAAAAGGGAGTTGAAGCGAGGTGAAGATGAACAAACTGACAAAACCAGCTAGTAGAAGAACATGTGGTAATAGTATTAGTAGTAGTAGTAGTAGTAGTAGTCATAACACAGAGTTTGTAGTGAGCTAGAGGAGGAGCTGGACCAACAAGAGCCTCACAGTTGGTCCTAAAAGATGGTGGTATTTACCATAAAACGGAACGAACAAAAAACTAATTAGTGATCAACAAGGAAATGAGTTGATGGTAAATAGTGTTTGGGAGAAAAGTAATAACGACTATTCGTCTCCTTGAAAGTACCAACATACAAGCATGGTGGCACAACGACGGAGGATGTAAATACGTGCACGCTGTTTCTTCACTAAAGTAGCACACTTTGATGTAATTCTGTTGCCTTTTCTTTTTGTTTGTAGAGCTGCCATATTATATTAATTTGTTTTTTATTCTTTGTGAAAGATTTGATATGGGAAAAAAGCCTCACAAATAAAGTGGAGCTGGACCCTGAGAGACAAATGGTATGGGAGATCGAGAGATGTATTTATAGATGGAGATGGGTACACGTCAGCATCGATAACTGATCACTGATTTGCATGGAAAAAGATTTCAGACTTGAGTCAGCAAATACATACCAACATTCATTTGTTTTTATTATTATTATAATTAAATCAAATAGTACTGACAAAGAGAAGAAATCAAGGCCATGTGAATGCGTACTTTTAACTTTATTACGATTGCAGACTCGATCCGTGAAAGTGAGGTTTTGGAAGCTCAAATGGGTTGTACCGTACAAGAGGGGGTTGCATTTTGGAAGTAAGGTATGAGGGGATGTTGTGTGATGGGAATGGCGTTTTTGGAACATGGTGTCGGCTTATTTGCAGTCACAACTTATTAATTTATTATACCAAAACTTATTTATTACTACTCTCTTTTCATTTCCAATACAAATACAAATACAATATAATACTATCTATCTATTATCTATTATAAATCCAATAAAGATTTTACTTATTTGTTCATAACATGCACACAATATATTACAGTATATGTTTTAGTAACTAAACACAGGATTAGGAGATGGCTCAATTCTGGCATCAAACCAGTAGTCATCTCATGTGAATGCGAACTTGTATACCTAGTGCCAGTTGTATGATGATATTTATATATACATATAGCTGGGATGTTTTATTTTTCTTACGTTTTAAAGTAATTGAGAAGATAAAGAGAAATTTGATTCCATGATACAATAGTATTTTTCAGAAGATCTACTTGAAAGTGGCCAACTAACTAGGACCAACAAGTGAATTTTGAAAAGATACTGTTAACTTTTGACATGTGAGAAGGGATTCAGTTTGAATTTCAAGGATATTAGTCCTTCTGGGGTAAGTAACTTCCGAATCTTAAGTTTTGAATTTGTCTCTTGAGAGCATATCTTATCTTATATCTCATTATTAGAAGAATTATTTACCACTTATTGCAAATGAATACATTAAAGTGTCCAAAAAGACACCTGTTTTGCAGAACAACGCTTGGAGAACACTGATAGATCTTGGGACTGAAAATTGTATGTTCAAATTCAATGAATTAACCCGTTGACAATCACCTTCTTTAGTCACCAAGGGACCACCTAAACCTTACACTCTAAGCATCATCTACTTTACTTGATACGATACTCCCCTCACATTTTTCTATTTTTTCACAAGCAATTAGACTTTCTGTTATTAGGGTCGATCAATATTCAGCTTCATACCATTTATACTCTGATAACCGAACTGTATGAAAACCGAAATAAATCAAACCAATTTTTAATTCATTCATATTCAGGTGGATGACACTGATTAGTTTGAAAAGAACCATCCTTAAAGTATAAACTGCTGATATATGTAAGGATGGAAAGCAAGTTCTAACTTCACAACAAAATAAAATTCAAATGATAAAACATACCATTAATGCAAACTAATACAATTAATTCCACTCACAAAAATTTAGACATATATTTGAAGAAATGATTAGACCAAAAAAAAAAAAAAAAAAAAAGGAAAATACCGCACTTACTGATCAATCCGTTCACCACGAACATAATATTGATTTTCTAATTTATCAAATGAACGTTCAATTTCTAAACATTGTTTAAAACCTTGACCATAACAGGTGTAGAGACAAACTTGTCTTCATCTGACCTGCACATGCAAGTACTTAACGGCGACCAGCACATGCAAGTACTTAACGAAGGACTAGCGCCGTGCAGTTGAAAGAAAGTAAAAGATGATAAGTATAATTTTAAAAACACCAGGATTCAATGTAATATTGTGTGAACCATGTACTCTTTTCCTTGATTTAGTCCACATCTTAGGAATTAACCTCATAGTGAACCTCACCTAACCAAGTTACCAGAATATTTTTTCCTTCTATGCTACGAAAACAGATTGACCAACCAAATCAAAAAATCAAAAGACGAGGGTACAGAATTTAAATTTAAACACCCATGCCTATAAGTAACAAATCTTGATTAATCAATAGATCTAATGTTATAAGGAATGCATAAAATATAGAATACTAAGTACATTATAAAAAATATAGATTCTTCTTTGATGAATAAGAGATAAGTTTCACCATGAATCTTAAATTGCTATGGGTGTTTGTATGTTCAGCTTCCGTTGAATCTGTAAGAAAGAGCTCCTCCTGCAAATTTAGCCCGACAACTTGAGTGTTCAGTCAAAGGTCAAACATGATTTGAAGTGGGGTATGAACCTACCTCATGTTCTCATGTTTTAACAAATTTTAACTTACCAAATCATCAAATCAGATCTTTGTTTAATTAGACACGAGGCTTGCCTCAGCCAGAACTTCTCCCCTAGCAGCAAGCAACTCATAATCCTGCAAACCATGCATGATGCATAAAATGATGAGCAACATTAAAGTCAGCTTATTTTGTGTTCTTAAAGTACTTTTAACTGCTGCACAAGGAAAGGCTCAAATTGGATCCACGCAGAGAAACATATATTCACCTAGGATTTAATAAACTAACTAACTTATTTGGTGCAAATAAATAGATGGTCTCAAATGTACTGTAAATGACTACTCTCATATGCCTCCCGGTATGCAAAGTGAGATGCTTTAGGTGCCTTCATGTTTACCTGTACAATTGCTTGGGCGCAGAATTTTCCTGATAAAACGGCACCCTCCATCGAAGCCAAATACTTCTGTTTCGTGTAGTCACCAGCTAAATAAAACCCCTCTATTGGAGATCTTTGCAAAGGACGGCATGGTTCGCAGTCTGGTACGGTTTTGTAAACAGACCTGAAAAGCATGTATGAATTGAAGTGGTTAACACTTATTGACTGTCACTGGGTTACAAATATTTCATATTAGGGTCACAAAGATCCATGCATATAGTGTAATTCATTAATTGGAATTGATACACATGTTATTAAGTAATGATAGACCAGTATGATGTTATGAGCACGGCATATATTTCTACCTACCTGGGAGTTTTGACTACATGATATTTCAATATTTTAGCTTTGCTCTGATCTGCTGAAATTTCATCAGGAAACAGTCTTGAAAGTTCACTCATTGTGGCATCAATAATATCAGAGTCACTGCGCGAAATCCATTCTTCTGCAGGCGCAAAAACCAACTCCAACATGGACCGATTTGGATCATAATATTCCTGATTAAATTAATATTATTACAATAATCAGTAACAATTATACTTGCATCATGTAGTTGACAACCCATGCAATTAAGAAAGGATACACATACCAAGACAACTATTAGTATCAACAAGGAGAGATGTATCATTAAAAAGGAAGGCTAATGTAGAATTAGGTGTCTTAAGACATTACCTTACATGTTACAGACATGTCAGCATATACACTGAGAAGAGGGCTCCTGCATTAAATATTAAATAGTCAGTACGATTAACAGAATTAGACCGTTACTATAACAGTAAAACTTCACAATAAAAGCTCTTGGTTGTTAGTACATGATGCAATATTTGACTGCTCTACATTTACTTGTAACATATGAGCAGAAAATTATGTGCTTTGTTGTGAAGGTTGTATCTTTAGGTGAAATTACAATAGGAATTTAGAGGATCATGAATCCCAAACAAAAATTAATGAAAGGACTAAAAAAAAGCCTGTTCTTAGAAGCAAGTGAGAAAATAAAAGTAACAAGCTCAACTTGTTGGTAACAATTAGTTAGCGACTATTTAGCATTAAATAATAGATGACCTGCTGAAGAGTAGGTGATCATAGGTGTTTCGAAGTTTCCTGTCAAACCTGAAAATTGTGTCAACAATACAAAGTATCAAAGGGTTGTACTAATATTAAATCAAATTAAAGGTCGTGAACAGACGTCAAGAACCATGTATTTATATGGTGACGACGGTACATAAAAAATCTGAGCTAATAAATTATGAAAAATGTGTAGATACAGATTGTAAGAAAACCACCACCTAGTGAAATACGAAAGCAGGATCGAGAGGGATAGTTTCAAACAACACGTTGTGTTGATATACGAGAACACATATGAACGTTCTTAGAATCTACCACTTGAATTTGAAATACTTTTAATCTAGATTCAATTGATGTGACAGTTCTTAATAGGCTCCCCAAGCATGATACTGTCTTATAGCTTATAATGAATTATTATGTTTAGCATATAATATATTGAAGGAACCAACTAACCATATATGAACGTTTATAACTGGAACGCCAACTAATTTGTCCAACTTTTTGAAGTAGGGGATTGGTTTCCAATCTTCGGGCAAAAGAAGCTTCAAAATGTCAACTGTTCAATAATAAAAACAATCAATAAAGTTTGTTGAACTCGAAATAGATAACATAGATGTAGAATTTACATAGTCAAATAATAATAGCATTGTGAACGTACCTGGAGTAGCAAATACATAAGCATCAGCTTGAATAATGTTCCCGTCATTCAATAGAAAGTTCCTAACAGTTCCATCTTTATTTAACTCAATCTTTTGTATTCGTGAATTTAGCCTGACTTGGCCTCCTAGTGACTCGATATGTTCAACGACTGGCATGCAAAGTCTTTCAGGTGGACTCCCATCTAAAAATGCCATCTTAGAACCATGCTTCTCCTGTTGATTTAACCACTTTAGTTGACTATTTTGTATAGATGATCAATTACAAATATAATTTTGATGTAGTGTCTTACACATGTTTTTCATCCAGATCTCTTTTTAATGATTCACTTAGTATCCATGGAACATAGAAAATTAAATTGTTATAAGTCTTGATATTTTCAAGATAAGGATGATGATTTTACCTGAAGAAATCGGTTTAGAGCAATGAGAATACACTGCATTGAAAGTTCATCTGGATTTATGAAGTTTAAGGCTTTTGACATGGCAATAAACACCTCGGTAGTAACTCGATCAGGTATGCCCTAGATAAATCATGTATATACATTACATACAGGACAAAGGTTACAAAAAAAAAAAGGACCAGGAGCTACTAACTTTTAACTCAATGTATTAATTAATCAAAAATTCCCTGCTAAAGTGTGAGCTTTTAATCGTCCCTTTATTCATGTATTGACTAGAAATAACAAAATATATTAAAATAGAAATACTTAAATGATTACATACTCGTTGTCTCATCCAGTCTTGAACACTAAGACCATCTTGAGCTTCAACATAAGCCTGTCCACCTAACATTGCAGGCAAGAGCCCAATTGCAAATTTCACTTTCTCAGGCCACGTCAGCATTTCATTGTTCCTCAATATAGCCCAAATTCCTGATAAAAGTTAAGACCGTTAGTAAGACTAGATGCACAATGTAATATAACCAGGGACAAAAATGAAAGAAAATAGCATACTTGCCATTCAATGGTGCAGGAAGAACATCTGGAAAGTCAAACCGACTAAATTCTCCAGGCTTGTTTGGCATTGCGAATATCATAGAATGTTCCTTCCACTGCAATCTGTCATTAATCCCTAGCTCTCCAAACAGGTTCTGTATGTTCGGATAAGCTCCAACTTCAACCAAATGAAGAGACTTAATGAGGATAAGGTGTCTATTATGAAAAGTCCAAAAGGAAAAACGATGACACGTGAAACATTCACTTAGAGCCTAAAAGTAACACGAAAAATGAGACGTTAAAGGCTAAAACTTACAAAATATGTGTAAACCTGTCTCGTACCAATCTCCATCAGCATCTTTCCAAGCTGCCACCTATATACGGGAGACGATAACAAAGAAAAAAGTATGAGTAAAAAAAGATGACAATAAGATAAACGAATTTGAGAATAAAGAAATAAATTATGTAAACCTTTCCACCAAGAACGTCTCTTGCTTCTAGCAAAATTGGCTTGTGACCTGCATCAGCCAAATACTTTGCAGTTGATAAACCCGCCAAACCTGAATATGAAAAATATGCAAATGTTAGTTGGATAACTAGCCCATGTAAATATAATATCAACCATGTAGATTGATATTAATAAAGTAAGTATATATGGAAGTGTGTAAAGCAGCATTTTCAGTAAAAGTAGTTCAACAGAGATGATGAACACTTTTGGTTATACAACCAGTTGAGCCTGTCTAAAGATCTGTAACAAAAATACTAGAAACAAAAAATTGTTTTGGGTAATAATACATAAAAGTTTTACCTGCACCAGCAATTACAATCGTCAATGGCTTAGCTGGACGGGGGGAAGTTCGGAAAGTTGAAGACAAGTAAGCAGCTTCTAAGAAATTAGACGTGTTGTCAATATCTGGTCTTGGATAGTCAACGCAGACAACCTACTTAACCCAGATTGTCATAGATTTGTTAACTTATTTACTTGAGAACCGCGAAAAATAATCAGATCCATGTTATTGTAAAAAAAATATTAAAAAAAAAACACCTTCAAAGGACAAACATTCTTCTTTGTTCTATTATTAAACGAACGGGCACCTGAGAATTGTAACTGATGACCCATACTATCACCATATCGAAATGACAACACACCTGTCTTCGCTGAGGTAATGCTAATGCGATCACTCAAAGTGATGTTAGTGCTTGAAAGATTCATCACTGTAGACATATCACCTCACCAAATAATCCCACAGACTTAATAAGTACGTAGGCCTGGCCTGCCATTAAAAAACTCCACATAAGGACATGAGCCGATAAAGATATAAAGTAACTGCATATATAGTCTCATGATTTCATTTCACGTTCCAAAATAAAAGGGACCCGGGTACTTTGAAACTCAACACTAGTAGTGACCAAATTATGAATATCATCTTTGTGTTGGTAGAATATAGGTGCCATGTAAAGTTTTTTATGAGGTCTTGAAAATTGTGTCATAATAAGAAGTTATATATAGAAATATTGCAATATCATCAATTAAATGAAAAAGAATTAAAGAGAAGAAAAGGTATATGGATGAAACTCCACAAATGTGATTTTGGAGATTTTTAAGGTTCCTTATTATGTAGTACTGGTACTGGTACTGGTACTGGTATAAGCTTCATCCCTCCTTCTAAACAGTATGACTTAAATTCTTCAAATAAGTAGACTAAATTCATAACTACTACATACAGTATTCTTCAAAAACTTTGGGAACCAATTAAATAAATGGAAATTGCATAACAAAATAGAAATCTAATTTTTGCGATGACGTTATAATTATAATAGTAGTAATCATAATTCATAAACATAATAGAAAATTAAAGAAAGAAAGCAAGTAATAATACCTTGGTAGTTTCAGAGCAACGATAAACAGAGGGGGTTTAAGCTGTGTGAAAAGAATTGGGGGAAGAATTGATGGTGTTTAAGCGCAACAAGTGAAAGAGCATGAAAGAAATGAATGAATGGATTTGGATTAATTTTGGCGTCTTTCGTTGTTGGAAATTGGTCGGCCATTATTTGGAATATACCCTTCCCTTCCCTTCCCTTACCCACCCATCTCATTTATTTTGACTGAGCAGCTTATTGGAACTTATGAGAGCTTATGAGAGCTTGAGCTTATAATTTTAATAAGCTTCAAATCATAAGCTTTGTTTGGTAGACATAAAAAACAGAGCTTATGAAAATCATAAGCTCTTAAAAAATAAGCTACTTGTACTAGCTTATGAAAAAAAGTAGAGCTTATGAACTGGAAAATAAGCTCCAGCTAGTTTACCAAACACTTATAAAAGATAATAAGCTCCAGCTACCAGCTTTAAAAATAAGCTCCAGCTCCAGCTCTAGTCCATAAGCTCTAGCTCCAGCTATAAGCTACAGCTCCAGTTAGTTTCACCCAAACACACACTTAGATGAGATCCTAATATCGGGTTTTAGTCTTTAGCTTTGTTTGGTAGCCCAAAAAAAAAAGTAGAGCTTATGGAAAAGTAGAGCTTAAAAAATAAGCTCCTCCATCAAGCTTTGGAGCTTATTAAAATCATAAGCTTCCATAAGCTCCAATAAGCTATGCGCCAAACACATGAGATTAGATGAGATGAGACTAGGGGTGTGTTTGGTTGACGAGCTTGTTGGAGCTTTTGGGAGCTTATAGGAGCTTGAGCTTACGATTTTAATAAGCTCCAAGTCACAAGCTTCGTTCGGTAGAGAAAAAAAGTAGAGCTTATGAAAATCATAAGCTCTGAAAAAATAAGCTACTTTTAGTAGCTTATGAAAAAAAGTAGAGCTTATGACCTGAAAAATAAGCTCTAGCTAGTTTACCAAACACTTATAAAAAATAATAAGCTCCAGCTACCAGCTTAAAAAATAAGCTCCAGCTCCAGCTCTATCTCATAAGCTCCAGCTCTAGCTACAAGCTCCAGCTCCAGCTACTTTCATCCAAACACACCCCAGGGTGTGTTTGGTAGAGGAGCTTATGGGAGCTTATGATAGCTTATAGGAGCTTGAGCTTATGATTTTAATAAGCTCCAAGTAATAAACTTTGTTTGGTAGACATAAAAAGTAGAGCTTATGAAAATCATAAGCTCTAGAAAAATAAGCTACTTCTAGTAGCTTATGAAAAAAAGTAGAGCTTATGAACTACAAAATAAGTTCCAGCTAGTTTACCAAACACTTATAAAAAATAATAAACTCCAGCTTCTAACTTTAAAATAAGCTTCAGCTCCAGCTCTAGTCCATAAGCTCCAGCTCCAGCTATAAGCTCCAGCTCCAGCTAGTTTCATCCAAACACACCCTAAGACTAGAACCCAATATTAGGACTTGAATATTTTTCTTTTTTATAACCGGTATTTCGTTTGTCTCAATAAAATATACATACGATGTGTGTGAAAGAATAATTGTTGAATAACGAATTACATATTATCTATCTTAAACTTAAATTAAATGATGTATACCTGCCTAAATTATTATAAAGGTAGTCAATGACAATTCTATAATCAAAACTCAATAGTATCTCATATAATTTGAATGATATTTTGAAAAGAAAAAAAAAAACTATTTAAAATAATGGTTATTTTGTTCCATGAAAACCAGTAATTTTTATAATCATACACGGTCATTAATAATGAGGTACTTTGACCCACTTGACTCTACTTATAATTATCACTAAAGATAGTTGAAAGAAATTAGATTAGTAGTTTTGAAAAATTAATGGCTAATATGACACTTTCATGACTTAAGTTATTAAATTATATTAATTTCATTAAATTAAAAGCAAACATCACTTAACTTATTAAATTTCATACTATTAAGTTCTTTAGATCGTAAACAAATGAGTCATATATATATTTAGTGATGAACGGATAATTTTAATAGTGGACATATTATCATATATACTAAATCCATCATTTTTTTTTTTATAATTCATCCTAAATTTTTTTTTGCTCTCATTTTCTCTAGCCGAAATTAAATAATATTCATTACCAAATATAAAAGCATAAATTTGATGAAGCTTATTAAAAAAAATTTATCTAATATTGTAAAAGAAAATTTAGTTAACTTGATTAGTGGTACAACACATTAACACAGTTGAACGGCAGCTTAAGTTATTGTTAGAAAAAATCATATCTGAAAGTCTATAATAAAAAATTTGTATCCTTTAGTTTTACGTAAGGAAGGTGAATAGATGATCCTCACACGCCACTTTTTGATTCATGTACACCAAATTACCTATTTTACTCTTACAATAATAATATAAGTTCAACTCCCTTAATTAATCTAGGGGCATAAGACCACCCCCTATGGTTAGTTACCCGCTCATTACCCGTAACTAACCATATGCACCACTTAGTTACCCGCTTTCACCATAGATTTAACGGAAGAGTTATAGGAATTGCGGGTCCCAGTGCTTTTTATTGTTGGACTTGATGCTTTATTGCTTGTACGTTGTATATTAAGAGGAGTATTGTTTTAGCCATGATAGGGAGTGTTTAGTTATGAGTTAGTTATATGATATTTGTGTTGATGTGGCGCTGATGTGGAAGGTTAAGAGGATGAATAGTTTAGTTACGATAGGGAGTGGCCTAACTGTGAATTTTATAAGACAAAAAGTGTACATGGATCAAAAAGTGTATGTGCGAATCACCTCCCTTTACATAACTATATTTTTTCAATTAAAAAATTTGAACGTTAATAAGCTTAACATAACAAAAAGAAAATAATTTGTTTAAACAGACCAAACACACATAATTTAATATTCAATAATTAAAATAAATAAAACCTACATAATTTGAGTACTTTTGTTAATTAATACTATCTTCCTCCAAAATCTATTCTTCCAGACAAAAAAAGGACACCGTTTAAAAAAAATGACTAACACGTGTATTTGTTTGTTAACTTTTCAGTTTTACCCCTAACTTTGTACCTATATTTTTATCTTATATATATAAAGTATGGGTACAAAAGAACTTTATCACATTATTCTTTCTCATTTATAGAAGTAGACAATAAATTTGGAACATCCCAAAAAAGAAATAATGAACAATAGAATTGGAACGGAGTTTGTTGTAAAATGTTAAAAAAAAAATTAAAAATTTTGTAAAGAAAGAATATACAACAATAATTGTATTAATATCTAAATTTATTTTATTGTTTTAACATTAGGTTCGGATTTCTTCTAACTAGAAAAGTGGCCCGCGCGATGCCGCGGTGCCTTTCGGGCTACATAATCATAGTTAACGTAGCGTTATGTATTTACAGAAATAAAAACGCTTTGCTACGGGTGTTTTTAGATACACGTCGTTAGTACCTAGTATACCTAATGGCATATTGTGACAACCCGGAAATTTCCGACCAAATTTAAACTTAATCTTTATATGATTGCAACAAGATAAGCAAAGTCTGTAATATTGATTCTCAAACTTTTTGAACTAATGTTATATATTCAGTTAACCTTTGACTATTGACCGACGATTCACGAACATCTATTTGTAAATATATATATATATATATATATATATATATATATACACACACACACACACAATAAGTTGGAATATTAATTATTCATAAATAACTTACAATGTGTATTTAAAAACTGATTTATGTATATTAAATAAAGATATATACATATATATAATTTCAAGTTATTTAGTAAACGATAGTAACATTTGATTCGATTGATATTTAGATAAGTTAACTAAAACGTTTAAGATGAACAAGTAAAACACTAATTTACTACAGTATTTTCGAATTGCTATAGTACCCGAAAAGCTACAGTGTTTTTGAAAATCACTATTTGCTACAGTAAAAATCATTTGCTACAGTGTTTTCGAAAATCACTATTTGCTACAGTAAAAACGCCTTTGCTACAGTAAAACACTATTTGCTACAGTAAAAACGGCTTTGCTACAGTTAATACTATTTGCTACAGTAAAACACGATTTGCTACAGTACGCTATTTGCTACAGTGAAAATATGTCGACAAACAAGAAAACAAAACATATTGGGTGCGTACCAGCTGGCCATGCGATCGCATGACAAATGGGCATGAAACCCATGCGATCGCATGGGGCTTGGGATCAGGAAATGTCTATAAATTGATCGAATTCTCGCGCAATTCTTCACACTCTATCTCTCTATCTTACTAATATACTCCGTAATTATTTATTTATTTTATTATTTATATTATTATTATTATTATTATTATTATTATTATTATTATTATTATTATTATTATTATTATTATTATTATTAATTTTATTATTAATCTTATTATTGGTATTATTATTAGTAGTATTATACATAAAATATTACGACGGGAGTATGCTCGAACGATTTCAAAACGAGTTTTCAAACGGGTTTAAGCTAAGGAAACTATGGGTTATAGTTATGGAGGTTATGGGTAATGTTCGTGGGTATTGTTCGCAAGTCAAACTTAGTGTTTATCATCTCCGTTGCGTCTACGTACTTTCTGATGAGCGTCGAAGTACTCGTCAAAAATAAACTAAATACTCTAGACTAGCTAGGGTAAGTAGGATTCGTTTCACGGGAGATTGTGGTTAAAAGCAAGCAATTTTCAGGAGTTGGTTTGTTTGTTTAACTAAAACTACTGAGATTAATCAACTGCTTAAAACTTAAAACTTAAACTAAAGTGCAATTGAAAATGTTGAAATGTAAACAATGAAAGTAAAACCTTTATCCTTTCACAATCCCAATCTAACATGTATTCATTCAAACAAGTATTAGGTTTACCAAATGTTGATCAAATCTCATAGACAAGACTTTTTGAGTTCATCAATTCTATTATCTTGGGTTTAAACTATGTAACCTAGACAATATGTCTTTTTCCCTAATCTAATTAACACTAAGTTGGATCAAGAACACACTGTTAAATCACAATTGTTAAATCACAATAATTTAACTTGCAATAACAAAACATAAAACTTGCATTAATCAACAATTGATTTGGTTCACAATATCATAATCCAAAAGTATTAAAACATCACAAACCACATAATCTTGAATGAAATCATACATATTTTAATTGTTCATGGAAAGGATAAAGTTAAGAAAAACTAGCCAAACATGTTGGTGATGATGATCATGGAGATTCTTGAAGATTGCATGATGAACAACACCTTAATCCTAGTTTGAATTCTTGAACAATGATGATTGGAGAGTGTTTTGATGTGTTTGAGAGTGATCTCTGGTGCAAAAACTGATGGAAAAAAGTGTAGGTTCGTAACCCTAGAGCTCTCCTTAAATAGGGGTTAGGAAACTTCATCCAAAAGCTAATTTTCGTATTTCCCGGAATCTGGAAATTTGTACTGGCGTAATTTACGCCCAATCTGGCGTAAATTACGCCTTTGTTAAATTGCCTGGGCGTATTTTTACGCCCCCAAATGATTTTTTTTCCTGATTTCAAACTTGCATTGGCGTAATTTACGCCATATCTGGCGTAATTTACGCTCATATTTGCACTGGCGTAAAAAGCTGGCGTAAAAAACTTGAAAGCTGGCGTAATTTACTCCAGTGTAAAAATTCTGATTTTTCCAACTTTTTCCAGAACTCGACTTTAAATGCCGTTTTTCGCGCCTTTTTGCACTAACTTCTTTTCTCACCTATAAAACACAAAACCACATCAAAGTATCTCATTTTTCACTCAAATATGGTTACTTTCACGTTGTTAAACATAAACGATCGTGTCAACTAAGGACCGATCAAACCCCCACACTTGGCTTTTGCTTGTCCTCAAGCAAATCTGTTTTTAGCTATAAGACAACAATCACCTAAGTGGTCTTAACTCAAATAATTTTTCACAAGCAAAATTAACTATTAATCAAGATGTAAGGCCAATATGGGTCAATCACTCAAAACCTCAAACATGTTTATCCTCTAATACCTTCAACCATAAACTTCTTATCACAGATCATTTCCTTACTTCAACAATTCCTCCATTAATCATATCATCATAAACCTCAAACATTTTCCCAAATCATCAAATGGATCAATACTTAGAACTAAATTAAACAAATATCCTTAACAACTTTCATGATCCACACTTACTCTTTTAACAACAAGATAAATGTATCCAAGTAACATGTCAAAAGAAACACAACATGGGTTACATTAAATCCGGATTAATTTCATTGGGTTGGCCATGACTCAATTAAAATGGTGTAAAACGGTTACGAATGTTGAACCAATCAAACTTTATAAGGTTTAGAAATTTTAACGTGACCCTCATTTGTACCAAGATAAATTACAATAAACCGGAATGTCAAACATAACTAGAATTGTGCACATGTTTGTGTTTTTGTCCTCCTTAACTTTTCAATTAGCCAAACTCATGCCCTTGTCTACACTAGTACTAAGTGCATACCTTCTAAGTCTCGACACCAATGAACCCCCTAAGTCTAGTTAGAAATACCCCATACCACAAGCTCGGTAAGGTGAAGTTTTGGTTACATTGCCCATTTGTGCGAGGCATTCATGGAAGGTATAGGTTTTTGCGAGGTTATAAGGAATCTTATATTCTAAACTTAAACTTCAACGAAACGAATTTTATGCCTCAGTGGTCCATGCTTTATAAGGCACTCGTTTCACAATTTTTGACATACTCTTCTTCTACTCTTTTTTATTCTTTTAAATTCGTCTCTTCACCTCCTCCTTTCATAACATTTTTTTTTTTTTTTTTTTTTAACAACTTCAATGAACTAGCACATATCATATGAAACATTTGAGAACATTTGGGATGTAATGGTGAATATGTGGAGATGATGACAATGATATATATAGATGTATATATGTATCATGGATAACGGGTGTTGGGTGTGGTGAATATCATTGTCAAGGCTTGTGATATAAAGTACCCCCTTTCGACCTCTGCCTAGGGAAGAGTAAACTCTACAAGTGTTGCATTGGTGACTATCATCATTGTTATGCACTTTCATACTAGTGAGTAAATCGTGGACTCCATTGTGGAACCCCGGAGACCACTATGAGTCAAACTAATCAAAAAGCCACAAACACTATAACATAATAGCTAGTTATATTTGCCATGCTAGTTTAAACTAATTATATCTTAGCAAAAATGAGTTGCGTTGTCATCTAGTGTTACCAAATCTAAACAAGATAAAGTAAGATTAATTCAACATCAATAACCAAAAATAAGGGTAGGAATGGAAAGTTGGTTTGCTTTTTATCAGATTTTTATATCACTTTTCTAAAGGTTTAGGCTGCTAAGGGTCACTAATTGATTCTAGTACAAACTTTGTGTACTAACGACCTGGGTAGACTGGCTGCAAAAATAAAAAGAATTGGTTTAAAAAGAAAAATCCTAAAGTGTTTCTTTATCATCCATGTTACCTAGCATACAACCTTGGGATCTTTTTCCTTCTTTTCTTTCCAAACTTTCTTTTCTCCACAAAAGTATATTTCCTTAAAGTTGCTAGTCAAGGTCAACAACGTCAAATGCCTAACATTTATCATTCCTCACCGGCCAAGTCCAAAAACTTTAAAGAATTTCCAAATTAATCCCTAATCACTAGGGTTACTCTCATGGGTCAACATCTTGATTATAGCCTTGAAATTAAAATTTTTCAAATTTCTACCACCTAGGCCATTTAAAACCATTTAAAACATAAAATCTTTAAACAACAAACATTTTTTTTTCAAGCTAAGCCAAATGTGCAAATTTCCTTCCTCCCCCCCACACTTAAATCATGCTACGTCCTCGTACGCATATTAAAAAGTTATGTTAGCTTAAAGTGAGGAAATTAAACAAGGAGAAAGAAAAAGAACAATATTACCCGGGGATAAAAAGCAACTTCCCAAATACCACTCGTGACAATTACACCAATCTCCCAATTCATCACACAACATGTTCCTTCCATCCAATTTATTCTTACAAAATAAAAATAAAAGAAAACATAAAATCTAACTAGCCCATTTTCGGAGGGATCCCGCTTTAAACCACCCGATTCCCTTGGGTGGACGAGTTTTGTCTCGTGAGGGTTTGCAGTGAACATACCCACAAAGTTCATTTATTTAATAAATATAAAGAAAAATAATATATAAATAGATTAAAGAAGACTTACAAACTCTACACATAGTTTGTGCAGTTTTATTTTCGAGTCGTGCACGCGACTCTTTCGCCATATCAGCTAATTCCAGGACTGTAAAAGGTTACTCCTTCCCTCACTTTCTGAGAACCTTCACTATCTCTAACTTTCCTCAACTTAGAATCCAACCACACATCATTCTCTTTAACCATATGCATTAACTCAAACAATTTATCTTTTTCTTTAGGAGACAAGTTACACACAAGATGGTTGCTCAAACTTTCATCTCCTCTACTCCTAGCATCATGGACCCTTCTATGTAATTTCCTCATGGAACGATCAAGCACTGGGTCATCCTTATCGTCCTCTACCTTATCATGCGATCTCAGAAAAATATGTGGTGGATTTTCCTCGTCTCCCCCACACTTAGGTCCCTCAAGATCCTCTAAATTTGAAGACACCTCATAATTAACTCGAGAATTCACCTTCACATTCTTATTCTTTTTTATCTTGTGACCTCCAAACCTTTCAACAAGTTTTTCTACGGTTCCTCCAATTACTTTGACTACTCCCCCATCGGATTCTTTAGACTTTTCAAGTGTATCAACAAGCCCATTCGGAACACAAAAATTATTCATTTTGTTATCACTAAATACATGTTCATTTGATTTTCTAATTGATGGTGGTCAGTAGGGTCTAATCATTTTCGGGGTTACCAAATGTTCATTCTCTTCACATTTAGAAACTTTTTCATCTACCCCAACAAATGTGGATACTGCCATCACGGTTTCTTTTATCGGTAATGAACAAGTGGTGCTAATAGACGAACTCAACTTAGTTTCAAGAATTTGACTCAGATTTTTCAACTCGCGCTCAAGATTTTGGATCGACTCTTGTTGACTCATCAAAATTTCTGCATTAGTTCTTATTTGAGACTCCATGAATTCACTCGTCATACCCTCTTCACTAAATTTCCTTACATCCTCTTTCTCTTTCACATCCGGTGCATACTTTTGAACCTGTTCATGGTTAGTATCCAACACAAAACAATCCTGGACATTTGGTGTATGTAATGAATTAAAAATATTAATCCTTGATCTCTTATTACCAAAAGAAATGTCCATAACCCCGGTTCTACAATTGATAAGAGCATCAATTGTAGCCAAAAATGGACGACCAAGAATGATCGTCGGTTGGGTCTCCCTAAAAGTGGTCTCAATGTCCATGACTATAAAATCTACGGGGTAATAAAAGTCCTCAACTTTCACAATCACATTTTCCAACATACCCCTTGGAGTTCTCATTGACCGATCCGCAAGTTGGATGATAATATCAGTTTGTTTTAAAGTTCCCAACTCGTATCGGTCAACAAAACTTGATGGAAGTATGTTAATACTAGCCCCCAAATCCAATAAAGCCTTTTTGACATTAACATTACCCACCGTAACCGAAATTAATGGTGTCCCCGGGTCCTTAAACTTCGGTGGAAGTGAACCAGAAATGACCGCACTCACTTTTTCAGTTAATTTTACCTTTTTGGGCAATGATGCATTTAGTTTCCATTTTTGAACACACAAATCTTTTAAAAACTTAGCATATGCAGGAATTTGTTTGATTGCATCAATAAGTGGGATATTGATTTTTACTTGTTTAAACGTTTCCCACATATCATCTGTTTTTGGTCCCTTTTTCCCATAAGGGAATTGGTTTGGGGACTCCAAAGCCCCGGGGAATGGAATAGTATTAGTCATATCCATTTTCTCAAACTTTTCAACTACCGGTTTTTCCACATTTAACCCAACCCCAAAATCCACGGGAACCTCATTAGCATCATTACTCAGATCATTTAAAATAGGAGACTTACCTGGACCATACTTGATTTCTGATTTCTTGAACATTTTTACCTTGTTATCATATGTCTTTCCACTCCTTAAAGTGCCCACCACGTTCACTTCATGTCCTCTTCCTTGTGATTCATGATTCGGGTTTAGCAATGTATAACTTGGAATTGTATCCGATTCTCGTGTTGCCTTTTTCTCCGCCACTTGACCAATTTGCTTACCCAATGCCTCAATTGACTTATTTTGAATTTCCAAAGTCTTCTTCATCTCTTCTATAAATGACTCCATCCTAGCATTTGTGCTTGAGGATTGATTTAGTTGATTATTTTGAGACAAGTTTTGATTTTGCCTTTGGAATTGGTTGTTGTCCGAGCTAAAGTTTGGATGATTTCTCCATCCTTGGTTGTAGGTGTTGGAATATGGATCATATTTACGCCCTTGAATCTCGTTCACTTGCTCTTCTATCCCTAATGTTATTCCCTGTTTGCAACCGTTTGCATAATGAGAAGCATCACCACATATCGAGCACACATCCTGAACCTGCACAAAATTAACACTACCACCCTGGTTCGGGTTGTTAAACATTGGAGGCAACATCTTTATCTCATCTAATTCCTTTTCTAAATTCCTAGTCGACCCTCCCGAGTTAGACACGTGGTTAACATGGGAAGGATTGTGAGTTTGCCGTGCAACCGAAGCTTGGGTTTTTGAACCCTTGCTCAATTGCTCGAAAAATGCCCATTCATCCTCACTACTTCGAGTCATAAACACACCGCCACTAGCCGCTAATAGGAATTGTTTATTTTGTGAGTCAAGGCCATCATAAAAAACTTTGACAAGTTCCCATTTCGGTATTTCATGGTGAGGACAAGATCGAAGTAATTCCTTCAGACGTTCGTACGCTTCATGAAAAAGTTCACCCGGCAATTGCCTAAAAGATTTTATTTGCATACGCATATCCGAAGTTTTACTTATTGGGTAGAATTCCTCAAGGAATTTCTTTTTCATCATCGCCCAAGTAGTGATACTCCGGGCGGGTAAGGACAAAAACCAACGCTTTGCTTTATCTTTTAAAGAATAAGGAAATAGGCGAAGGCATACCTCTTCATCCGTGAACCCGTTTACCTGATTTGTAGCACAAATCTCATTAAACTCGGTGATATGCTCATAAGGTTCTTCCGTTGCCATACCTCGGTAGTTTGGCAAAATAGAAATCAATTCAGGGCGAACCTCAAATCTTCTGTTGTTATCCGCATTCGGAGCGGGATAAACAATTGGTGAATGATCCTCATACTCACCCGGTTGGTAGTACGAATCCACCCCACGTGTGTCTCTTTCCGCCATCGTTAGAGTTTGCAAACACTAACCTGCGAGTACAAAAACAAAAGATACCACACGTAAAGTCGAACAAAATAAGAAAGCACTAAAGAAAACAAAGTAAACAAAATACAAAAGAAAAATATTTTTGGATTTTTTAAGTTTTATAATTTTTAGGGTTTTTCTAATTTAAAAAGAAAGCAATTAAAATAAGAGCTTGCAATCAAGCGCACACCTCCCCGGCAGCGGCGCCAAAATTTGATGAGCGTCGAAGTACTCGTCAAAAATAAACTAAATACTCTAGACTAGCTAGGGTAAGTAGGATTCGTTTCACGGGAGATTGTGGTTAAAAGCAAGCAATTTTCAGGAGTTGGTTTGTTTGTTTAACTAAAACTACTGAGATTAATCAACTGCTTAAAACTTAAAACTTAAACTAAAGTGCAATTGAAAATGTTGAAATGTAAACAATGAAAGTAAAACCTTTATCCTTTCACAATCCCAATCTAACATGTATTCATTCAAACAAGTATTAGGTTTACCAAATGTTGATCAAATCTCATAGACAAGACTTTTTGAGTTCATCAATTCTATTATCTTGGGTTTAAACTATGTAACCTAGACAATATGTCTTTTTCCCTAATCTAATTAACACTAAGTTGGATCAAGAACACACTGTTAAATCACAATAATTTAACTTGCAATAACAAAACATAAAACTTGCATTAATCAACAATTGATTTGGTTCACAATATCATAATCCAAAAGTATTAAAACATCACAAACCACATAATCTTGAATGAAATCATACATATTTTAATTGTTCATGGAAAGGATAAAGTTAAGAAAAACTAGCCAAACATGTTGGTGATGATGATCATGGAGATTCTTGAAGATTGCATGATGAACAACACCTTAATCCTAGCTTGAATCCTTGAACAATAATGATTGGAGAGTGTTTTGATGTGTTTGAGAGTGATCTCTGGTGCAAAAACTGATGGAAAAAAGTGTAGGTTCGTAACCCTAGAGCTCTCCTTAAATAGGGGTTAGGAAACTTCATCCAAAAGCTAATTTTCGTATTTCCCGGAATCTGGAAATTTGTACTGGCGTAATTTACGCCCAATCTGGCGTAAATTACGCCTTTGTTAAATTGCCTGGGCGTATTTTTACGCCCCCAAATGATTTTTTTTCCTGATTTCAAACTTGCATTGGCGTAATTTACGCCATATCTGGCGTAATTTACGCTCATATTTGCACTGGCGTAAAAAGCTGGCGTAAAAAACTTGAAAGCTGGCGTAATTTACTCCAGTGTAAAAATTCTGATTTTTCCAACTTTTTCCAGAACTCGACTTTAAATGCCGTTTTTCGCGCCTTTTTGCACTAACTTCTTTTCTCACCTATAAAACACAAAACCACATCAAAGTATCTCATTTTTCACTCAAATATGGTTACTTTCACGTTGTTAAACATAAACGATCGTGTCAACTAAGGACCGATCACTTTCCTACAATATTGAATCACAATATTGATACGTGAGCATTCATATCTTATCTTTTATATATTAATAGTGTATCCATGTCTAGTGCTCGAGTATATATGTTTATGCATGCTTGTATGCTTTAATTTTATAGTTAGATAGTTTATGATGAATCACGAAATTGATACATATGCTACTGATATAAAGTATATGATATGCATGTTTTTGGAAAGCTGGCGAAAAATTATTAACTTTTCATTTAGAAATCGCGTGATTTTGATGAACAGATTAAAAGATATGATCAACTGAATTATGTTTGACGTAATTGAAATTGTGTTTGAAACTGTAAATTAATATTTAAACAACTTGTCTATGAGATTGATAAATTGGATTTTTAGATATTACTAATCGAGTAAATGAATTTCTATATAAGGCACGTCTCGTTTTGGTAAATAATTGTCAAAATTGACTGTCTTATCATGTTTTAAAGCTTTATAAACACTATAATCTAATTTTACAAGTATTGGAAAAACTATGTGAAATAATAAAATATGTTCGATTGTCAAGATAATTCAAATATAATATAGCTCCTGAAATAAATAATATTTTGAGTTTGATAAACTATAAATTCGTTCAATTATCAAGACTTATATTAAGTTAATAAACATGTATAGATTTAAAGATCATATTGGGTCAGGTTGACTTTTGAGATGACTTTTGTTAACTTTTGCATGTCGGTCTCGAGCATTAGGATTGTGATACATTATGACCTGACCTAGCTTGTTAGACATGTATTGACCAATATATGTTCTCTAGGTTGAGATCTACGATTATTTTGCATTCCGAGTTTCGGTCACATTTCGGTGAATGACTTTATGTACTGCTAAGGTGAGTTTCATTTGCTCCCTTTTTAATTGCTTTTGCAATCTATATTTTTGGGCTGAGAATACATGCACTTTATTTTAAACGCAATGGATACAAGTACATACTAAATTCTACACCGAGTTTGAACCGAAAATCCCTTAGCTTTGGTAACTAGTAACTGTCGGTTATAAGAACTGGTGGGCGCGAGTAGTTATATATGGATCAATAGGGCTTGATGAAGTGACCCGTCCTAATCCATAAGGACGAATACAATAACGTATGATTACATTGCAAGGTATTTGATCTCTATATGATACATTTTACAAACATTGCATTCGTTTTAAAAGACAAACTTTCATTACATCGAAAGTTGACAGGCATGCATACCCTTTCATAATATATCCAAACTATAAATGACTTAATAGTAATCTTGTTGAACTCAATGACTCGAATGTAACGTCTTTTGAAATATGTCATGAATGACTCCAAGTAATATCTCTAAATGAGCAAATGCACAGAGAAAGATTTCTTTCAAACCTGAGAATAAACATGCTTTCAAGTATCAACCAAAAGGTTGGTGAGTTCATTAGTTTATCATAAACATTCATTTCCATCATTTTAATAGACCACAAGATTTCATATATTTAATTGTACACGTAACCCGAGTACAAAATAATACGCGTAACCCGCGAATTAAAAATCATTCATATGGTGAACGCTTGATAACCGACTTAACTTTAATGCATAGAATATCCCCAAACAGAACCTCTCGTCTATATAATAATAATAATCTCGAAGTACTAAAGCATCCGTATCCCGGATGAGACTTGTCGGGGTCCATAGATCTATCTTTAGGATTCGCGTCAATTAGGGGCCATACCCGTTTCCTAATTATTAGGTTACAAAGCTAAAAGGGGTGATATTCAATATTCATAATCCAGCCATAGAATGTAGTTTTTGATCACTTGTGTCTATTTCGTAAAACATTAATAAAATCAACGCATGTATTCTCAGTCCCAAAAATATATATAAAAAGGGAGTAATGAAACTCACAATATTGTATTTTGTAGTAAAAATACATATGACGACATTGAATAATGCAAGGTTGGCCTCGGATTCATGAACCTATATTAATTATATATATTTATATATTGGTCAATATCTGTATAACAATTTAGGTCAGGTCATAGTGTATCACAATCCTAATGCTCGAGACTAATATGCAAAAGTCAACAAAAGTCAACTTGATCTAAAATGTCTTCCAAAATCTGTACATGATTATTATATAACTTAAATGTAGTCATTTTAAAATATATTTAACAGATTTTTATTAAAGTAATTAATGTAAATCATTAATAAAAATTTATATTAAAGTTTATATATAATAAAAATATACTTATATATATATCTTAAGTAATAAAATTTATAAAAATCACATAATATCGTAAAAATATAGTGATATGAACTATTAATTTAACTATATTACGTGTGGTAAAAATATCTTTGTATCATATAACTCTTTGATAAAATAATATTGCTAATAATAATAGTAAGTAAAAGTTGTATTATTTTGTAATAATAATAATTATTATTGTTCTACTAATAATAATATCAATATTTATATTTACTAAAAATTATGATAATATGATATTTTTTATTAAAATGATAATGATATTTTATATTAACAATGATATTCCTATAAATAATAATTTTTGTAAAAATGATAGTTTTAATATTAATAATACTTTTAATAATAATAACAATAAAAATAATGAAAACGGTATTTTTATCTAAATCAATATCTTTCAATATTTAAATTTCATCATGATACTCATACTCATTATTTCCTATTCAATTTGTTAATAGCTTTTAGTCGTCTTTTATATCGCGTTCATAATAATGATAATAATAGTAATGATAATAATTAGATGTTACTAATATCAGCTTTAATTATAATAATACTAATAATAATAAATATTATGATAATATTAATGATAATACTAATAATAATACTAATTATAACTTTAACGATAATAACGATAGTAATAATAATAAAAATAATAATTTTGAATGATAATACCCTTTATTAATAACGATAATGATAATAATAATAATAATAATAATAATAATAATAATAATAATAATAATAATAATAATAATAATAATAATAATAATAATAATAATAATAATAATAATAATTTGATAGCAATTATAACGACGATAATAACGACGATAGTAATAATAATCATTCTAACAATAATACAAAAATTCTGTTGACTATAACTTCTAATCCGTTCATCGAAACCATTCGATATCTAAATGAAAAGTTCTTAATTTTTTGCTAGCTGTCCAACGACATGCATATCTTATACCTTATCTTAACAGCATATTTAACTAATTCAGGATTCAACATAACCTATCTAACAACAATATCAAAATTACAAGCATGCATAATCCTATTTACTCGAGCATTAGTCAGGGATACACTATTAATATATAAAAGTTAAGTTATGAGTGCTCACGTATCAATATTGAGATTCAATATTGCAGGAAAGTATGTCGACGCAACGGAGATGATAAACACTAGTTTGACCTCACGAGCATACCCATGAACCATACCCATAACCTCCATAGCTATAACCCATAATTTCCTTAGCCCTATCCCACTCGAAAAACTTGTCTTGAAATAATTCTCCCATGACTTCGTCGTAGTATTTTATGCATAATACTAATAATAATAATAAGATTAATGATAATATTAATCTTAATAATAATAATAATAATAATAATAATAATAATTATATTATATATTTATATAGAGAGATTGAGACGAGTGAAGATGGATGAATGAATTCATTCGACCAAAAAACGCGTTTTAAAGCATTTGAGCTCACCAAACCTGTAGTGACCCGAACTTTTCTATGTTTATATATATTAATTGAGATTGATATTTACATGATTAAATGTTTCCAACATGTTAAGCAATCAAACTTGTTAAGACTTGATTAATTGAAATATGTTTCATATAGACAATTGACCACCCAAGTTGACCGGTGATTCACGAACGTTAAAACTTGTAAAAACTATATGATGACATATATATGGATATATATATAGTTAACATGATACTATGATAAGTAAACATATCATTAAGTATATTAACAATGAACTACATATGTAAAAACAAGACTACTAACTTAATGATTTTTAAACGAGACATATATGTAACGATTATCGTTGTAAAGATATTTAATGTATATATATCATATTAAGAGATATTCATACATGATAATATCATGATAATATAATAATTTAAAATCTCATTTGATATTATAAATATTGGGTTAACAACATTTAACAAGATCGTTAACCTAAAGGTTTCAAAACAACACTTACATGTAACGACTAACGATGACTTAACGACTCAGTTAAAATGTATATACATGTAGTGTTTTAATATGTATTTATACACTTATCAAAATACTTCTACTTAACAAAAATGCTTACAATTACATCCTCGTTCAGTTTCATCAACAATTCTACTCGTATGCACCCGTATTCGTACTCGTACAATACACAGTTTTTAGATGTATGTACTATTGGTATATATACTCCAATGATCAGCTATTAGCAGCCCATGTGAGTCACCTAACACATGTGGGAACCATCATTTGGCAACTAGCATGAAATATCTCATAAAATTACAAAAATATGAGTAATCATTCATAACTTATTTACATGAAAACAAAATTACATATCCTTTATATCTAATCCATACACCAACGACCAAAAATACCTACAAACACTTTCATTCTTAAATTTTCTTCATCTAATTGATCTCTCTCAAGTTCTATCTTCAAGTTCTAAGTGTTCTTCATATATTCTACAAGTTCTAGTTACATAAAATCAAGAATACTTTCAAGTTTGCTAGCTCACTTCCAATCTTGTAAGGTGATAATCCAACCTCAAGAAATCTTTGTTTCTTACAGTAGGTTATCATTCTAATACAAGGTAATAATCATATTCAAACTTTGGTTCAATTTCTATAACTATAACAATCTTATTTCAAGTGATGATCTTACTTGAACTTGTTTTCGTGTCATGATTCTGCTTCAAGAACTTCGAGCCATCCAAGGATCCGTTGAAGCTAGATCCATTTTTCACTTTTCCAGTAGGTTTATCCAAGGAACTTAAGGTAGTAATGATGTTCATAACATCATTCGATTCATACATATAAAGCTATCTTATTCGAAGGTTTAAACTTGTAATCACTAGAACATAGTTTAGTTAATTCTAAACTTGTTCGCAAACAAAAGTTAATCCTTCTAACTTGACTTTTAAAATCAACTAAACACATGTTCTATATCTATATGATATGCTAACTTAATGATTTAAAACCTGGAAACACGAAAAACACCGTAAAACCGGATTTACGCCGTCGTAGTAGCACCGCGGGCTGTTTTGGGTTAGTTAATTAAAAACTATGATAAACTTTGATTTAAAAGTTGTAATTCTGAGAAAATGATTTTTATTATGAACATGAAACTATATCCAAAAATTATGGTTAAACTCAAAGTGGAAGTATGTTTTCTAAAATGGTCATCTAGACGTCGTTCTTTCGACTGAAATGACTACCTTTACAAAAACGACTTGTAACTTATTTTTCCGACTATAAACCTATACTTTTATGTTTAGATTCATAAAATAGAGTTCAATATGAAACCATAGCAATTTGATTCACTCAAAACGGATTTAAAATGAAGAAGTTATGGGTAAAACAAGATTGGATAATTTTTCTCATTTTAGCTACGTGAAAATTGGTAACAAATCTATTCCAACCATAACTTAATCAACTTGTATTATATATTATGTAATCTTGAGATACCATAGACACGTATACAATGTTTCGACCTATCATGTCGACACATCTATATATATTTCGGAACAACCATAGACACTCTATATGTGAATGTTGGAGTTAGCTATACAGGGTTGAGGTTGATTTCAAAATATATATAGTTTGAGTTGTGATCAATACTGAGATACGTATACACTGGGTCGTGGATTGATTCAAGATAATATTTATCGATTTATTTCTGTACATCTAACTGTGGACAACTAGTTATAGGTTACTAACGAGGACAGCTGACTTAATAAACTTAAAACATCAAAATATATTAAAAGTGTTGTAAATATATTTTGAACATACTTTGATATATATGTATATATTGTTATAGGTTCGTGAATCAACCAGTGGCCAAGTCTTACTTCCCGACGAAGTAAAAATCTGTGAAAGTGAGTTATAGTCCCACTTTTAAAATCTAATATTTTTGGGATGAGAATACATGCATGTTTTATAAATGATTTACAAAATAGACACAAGTACGTGAAACTACATTCTATGGTTGAATTATCAAAATCGAATATGCCCCTTTTTATTAAGTCTGGTAATCTAAGAATTAGGGAACATACACCCTAATTGATGCGAATCCTAAAGATAGATCTATTGGGCCTAACAAACCCCATCCAAAGTACCGGATGCTTTAGTGCTTCGAAATTTATATCATATCCGAAGGGTGTCCCGGAATGATGGGGATATTCTTATATATGCATCTTGTTAATGTCGGTTACCAGGTGTTCACCATATGAATGATTTTTATCTCTATGTATGGGATGTGTATTGAAATATGAAATCTTGTGGTCTATTGTTACGATTTGATATATATAGGTTAAACCTATAACTCACCAACATTTTTGTTGATGTTTAAAGCATGTTTATTCTCAGGTGATAATTAAGAGCTTCCGCTGTCGCATACTTAAATAAGGACGAGATTTGGAGTCCATGCTTGTATGATATTGTGTAAAAACTGCATTCAAGAAACTTATTTTGTTGTAACATATTTGTATTATAAACCATTATGTAATGGTCGTGTGTAAACAGGATATTTTAGATTATCATTATTTGATTATCTATGTCTACCTCTAGAACAAGTCCCATTGACTCACCTAATAATAATGAAGAGTCAAATGTAAATTGGAATGATTCGTGGACTGATTCACAAGTTCCCGAAGAGGAACCGGAAGAAGAGTCGGAACCGGAAGAAGAATCGGAACCGGAAGAAGAATCGGAACCGGATGAAGAAATAGAACCGGTGGGGGAAATAATAAAACGGTTAAGTAAAAGAAAATCCTCAACCAACCGACCAAGGTTAATTATGGTCAATGGTGTTTCCGCCAAGGAAGCAAAATATTGGGAGGATTACCAATTCTCCGATGAATCGGATTCCGACGAGAATTCCGATGATGTTATAGAAATTACTCCAACTGAATTTAAAAAGGCAAAAGAAAATAATAAGGGAAAGGGCATAAAAATAGAGAAATCTAATTCCAACCCCGATGAACTTTATATGTATCGTCAACCCCCGAAGTCCTTAAGTTGTAACAATGACCCGGGAACCTCTAAACCACCAGGTTTTTCTAAACCAATGTGGAAAACGACGGCTCGTATTAGGGGAACATCATATATCCCTAGAAACTTGGCAAAACGAACCAAAACTGAAGAAGAAGAAACAAGCGAGTCGGAATAAGATAGTTGTATTCGTGTGGTGTAATATATGTAATATAGTGTGCTTATGCTTTATGATATATGTAAAAATTGCTTGTATTAATAAGTAATTTTTTTTATGAATCTAACTCTTGTCTATTTTACAGTATAAAAACACAAAATGGATAGACAACCCAATATTTTAAGAGACCTACCCGGAGACATGATTGATGAAATCTTGTCTAGAGTCGGTCAAAATTCTTCGGCACAACTATTTAAGGCGAGATCAGTTTGTAAGACATTCGAAGAACGTTCCAAGAATGCCTTGGTTTATAAAAGGCTTTCGTTTGAAATATGGAGGATATCACATTGGGAAATCCATAAGTTACGATGTGTTTACTTTGACGCATATATTGCGGGGAACCCAAATGCTCTTTTACGCAATGGGTTAAGAAATTATTTTGACTCAATATATCCGAATATTGGACTTCGTGATTTAGAAAAAGCGGCTAACATGCAACATAAAGAAGCATGTTATGCTTACGGATTAGTAATGTTCGCTTCTCACCAAAGTGAGAACAAGAACATCGGGCTACAACTATTAAACAAAACGTTCCCACAAGTGACGGAGTCGGTAATTGGGGTAAGAAATGAGGTTTTTAGATTGTTACGGGACTGTTGGACATTACGTAACCCTCGTCCCTTTGACGACGTTACAACACGCTGTCTTATCAACGGCCATAAGGGTTATGTTCCATAAGACCAAGGATGGGAAGTAATCCTAGTAAAACCAGAATGCATGACTTGTTACTGGACGTATGAATTACGTGTCTTTATTGCCTTTGCTGAACGACTTGTGTACTAGCTAGAATTATCTTCACAACCATCTTGTATCAAATTTATTGTGTGCTATATTTCATGTTATATGTAAAATAAGCGGTATTGTAGGTTTGTAAAATATTGTGTAAAAGTTTGAACGCGAAATATTATTATAATCAGTTTTTCATATAGAATTGTAGTAGTTGAATTGTATATTAGCTACTAAGTATGAACTTAACGGGTAGGTACTACCCGAATTTAAACTTATAAAACGCTAATATGAAGAAAAATCTTTTATAAATGAGTTCATATTATGCTACGAAATACTATTAACTACTCTTAATATTCTGTATGATTAACTTGTTCCATTTGACTATTTTGAAGGAAATGGCACAGACTACTCGACACACCGTGAATATGAATGAAGAGGAATTCCGTACTTTTCTTGCTTCAAACATAGCCGCAGTACAGGCTGCGCTACATACCAACAATAACCTTGGATCTAGCAGTACAGGAAATCGTGTAGGATGCACCTACAAAGAATTCACTGCCTGCAAGCCTTTGGAATTTGATGTAACCGAAGGACCGATCGGATTGAAACGGTGGACCGAGAAGGTCGAATCGGTGTTTGCCATAAGTAAGTGTACTGAAGAGGACAAAGTGAAGTACGCTACGCATACCTTCACAGGTTCTGCGTTAACATGGTGGAATACCTATCTAGAGCAAGTGGGACAAGACGATGCGTACGCACTACCGTGGTCAGCATTCAAGCACTTGATGAACGAGAAGTACCGTCCCAGAACCGAGGTCAATAAGCTCAAGACAGAACTTAGAGGGTTACGAACCCAAGGATTTGATATTACCACGTACGAAAGACGATTCACAGAATTGTGCCTATTGTGTCCGGGAGCATTCGAAGATGAGGAAGAGAAGATCGACTCGTTTGTGAAAGGATTACCGGAAAGAATCCAAGAAGATATAAGTTCACACGAGCCCGCCTCCATACAACAGGCATGTAGAATGGCTCACAAACTAGTGAACCAGATTGAAGAAAGAATTAAAGAACAGACTGCTGAAGAGGCCAATGTGAAGCAAGTCAAAAGAAAGTGGGAGGAAAACGGTGATAAGAATCACCAATACAACAACAACAGCAATTACAACAATAATTGCAACAATTATCCCAACAATCGCAACATCAATCGCAACTACAACAAACGGCCCAACAACAACAATAACAACAACAACAGCAGCAACTATAACAATCATCCCAACAACAATAATGACTGCAACAACAACAATAATCAGAAGCAGCTATGCCAAAGGTGTGAAAAGTATCACTCGGGGTTCTGCACCAAATTTTGCAACAAGTGTAAAAGAAATGGTCATAGCGCAGCGAAGTGTGAGGTCTACGGACCAGGGGTTAATAAAACGAAAGGAACAAATGGTGTCGGAATGAGTAATGGCGGAGCAAGTAGTGTCGGAGCAAGTTATGCCAATGTAGTTTGTTATAAATGTGGAAAACCGGGCCACATTATTAGAAATTGCCCGAACCAGGAGAACACGAATGGACAAGGCCGCGGAAGAGTTTTCAATATTAATGCGGCAGAGGCACAGGAAGACCCGGAGCTTGTTACGGGTACGTTTCTTATTGACAATAAATCTGCTTACGTTTTATTTGATTTGGGTGCGGATAGAAGCTATATGAGTAGAGATTTTTGTGCTAAATTAAGTTGTCCATTGACGCCTTTGGATAGTAAATTTTTACTCGAATTAGCAAATGGTAAATTAATTTCAGCAGATAATATATGTCGGAATCGAGAAATTAAACTGGTTAATGAAACATTTAAGATTGATTTGATACCAGTAGAGTTAGGGAGTTTTGATGTGATAATCGGTATGGACTGGTTGAAAGAAGTGAAAGCAGAGATCGTTTGTTACAAAAATGCAATTCGCATTATACGAGAAAAAGGAAAACCCTTAATGGTGTACGGAGAAAAGGGCAACACGAAGCTACATCTTATTAGTAATTTGAAGGCACAAAAACTAATAAGAAAAGGTTGCTATGCTGTTCTAGCGCACGTCGAGAAAGTACAAACTGAAGAAAAGAGCATCAATGATGTTCCCATTGCAAAAGAATTTCCCGATGTATTTCCGAAAGAATTACCGGGATTACACCCACATCGATCCGTTGAATTTCAAATAGATCTTGTACCAGGAGCTGCACCAATAGCTCGTGCTCCTTACAGACTCGCACCCAGCGAGATGAAAGAACTGCAAAGCCAATTACAAGAACTTTTAGAGCGTGGTTTCATTCGACCAAGCACATCACCGTGGGGAGCTCCTGTTTTGTTTGTCAAGAAGAAAGATGGTACATTCAGGTTGTGTATCGACTACCGAGAGTTAAACAAACTTACCATCAAGAACCGCTACCCACTACCGAGAATCGACGACTTATTTGATCAACTACAAGGCTCGTCTGTTTATTCAAAGATTGACTTACGTTCCGGGTATCATCAAATGCGGGTGAAAGAAGATGATATTCCAAAGACTGCTTTCAGAATACGTTACGGTCATTACGAGTTTATGGTCATGCCGTTTGGTTTAACTAATGCACCAGCTGTGTTCATGGACCTTATGAACCGAGTGTGTGGACCATACCTTGACAAGTTTGTCATTGTTTTCGTTGATGACATACTTATTTACTCAAAGAATGACCAAGAACACGGTGAACATTTGAGAATGGTGTTAGAAGTATTGAGGAAGGAAGAATTGTACGCTAAGTTTTCAAAGTGTGCATTTTGGTTGGAAGAAGTTCAATTCCTCGGTCACATAGTGAACAAAGAAGGTATTAAGGTGGATCCGGCAAAGATAGAAACTGTTAAAAAGTGGGAAACCCCGAAAACTCCGAAACACATACGCCAATTTTTAGGACTAGCTGGTTACTACAGAAGGCTCATCCAAGACTTTTCCAGAATAGCAAAACCCTTGACTGCATTAACGCATAAAGGGAAGAAATTTGAATGGAATGATGAACAAGAGAAAGCGTTTCAGTTATTGAAGAAAAAGCTAACTACGGCACCTATATTGTCATTGCCTGAAGGGAATGATGATTTTGTGATTTATTGTGACGCATCAAAGCAAGGTCTCGGTTGTGTATTAATGCAACGAACGAAGGTGATTGCTTATGCGTCTAGACAATTGAAGATTCACGAACAAAATTATACGACGCATGATTTGGAATTAGGCGCGGTTGTTTTTGCATTAAAGACTTGGAGGCACTACTTATATGGGGTCAAAAGTATTATATATATCGACCACAAAAGTCTTCAACACATATTTAATCAGAAACAACTGAATATGAGGCAGCGTAGGTGGATTGAATTATTGAATGATTACGACTTTGAGATTCGTTACCACCCGGGGAAGGCAAATGTGGTAGCCGATGCCTTGAGCAGGAAGGACAGAGAACCCATTCGAGTAAAATCTATGAATATAATGATTCATAATAACCTTACTACTCAAATAAAGGAGGCGCAACAAGGAGTTTTAAAAGAGGAAAATTTAAAGGATGAAATACCCAAAGGATCGGAGAAGCATCTTAATATTCGGGAAGACGGAACCCGGTATAGGGCTGAAAGGATTTGGGTACCAAAATTTGGAGATATGAGAGAAATGGTACTTAGAGAAGCTCATAAAACCAGATACTCAATACATCCTGGAACGGGGAAGATGTACAAGGATCTCAAGAAACATTTTTGGTGGCCGGGTATGAAAGCCGATGTTGCTAAATACGTAGGAGAATGTTTGACGTGTTCTAAGGTCAAAGCTGAGCATCAGAAACCATCAGGTCTACTTCAACAACCCGAAATCCCGGAATGGAAATGGGAAAACATTACCATGGATTTCATCACTAAATTGCCAAGGACTGCAAGTGGTTTTGATACTATTTGGATAATAGTTGATCGTCTCACCAAATCAGCACATTTCCTGCCAATAAGAGAAGATGACAAGATGGAGAAGTTAGCACGACTGTATTTGAAGGAAGTCATCTCCAGACATGGAATACCAATCTCTATTATCTCTGATAGGGATGGCAGATTTATTTCAAGATTCTGGCAGACATTACAGCAAGCATTAGGAACTCGTCTAGACATGAGTACTGCCTATCATCCACAAACTGATGGGCAGAGCGAAAGGACGATACAAACGCTTGAAGACATGCTACGAGCATGTGTTATTGATTTCGGAAACAGTTGGGATCGACATCTACCGTTAGCAGAATTTTCCTACAACAACAGCTACCATTCAAGCATTGAGATGGCGCCCTTTGAAGCACTTTATGGTAGAAAGTGCAGGTCTCCGATTTGTTGGAGTGAAGTGGGGGATAGACAAATTACGGGTCCGGAGATTATACAAGAAACTACCGAGAAGATCATCCAAATTCAACAACGGTTGAAAACCGCCCAAAGTCGACAAAAGAGCTACGCTGACATTAAAAGAAAAGAGATAGAATTTGAAATTGGAGAGATGGTCATGCTTAAAGTAGCACCTTGGAAAGGCGTTGTTCGATTTGGTAAACGAGGGAAATTAAATCCAAGGTATATTGGACCATTCAAGATTATTGATCGTGTCGGACCAGTAGCTTACCGACTTGAGTTACCTCAACAACTCGCGGCTGTACATAACACTTTCCACGTCTCGAATTTGAAGAAATATTTTGCTAAAGAAGATCTCACTATTCCGTTAGATGAAATCCAAATCAACGAAAAACTTCAATTCATCGAAGAACCCGTCGAAATAATGGATCGTGAGGTTAAAAGACTTAAGCAAAACAAGATACCAATTGTTAAGGTTCGATGGAATGCTTGATAATGCTAAAAACGAACATATATTTCATAGCATTATTCCTCAAGAAAGACAAGCTTTTAGTTGCAATTGTTCTATTTACAAGTGATATTCGTTTAAATAATAAAAGGTGAAGACAAAAGACAGATTCGACGAATTGAAGACGCAAACGACCAAAAAGCTCAAAAGTACAAAAGACAATCAAAGAGGTTCCAATTATTGATAAGAAACGTCTCGAAATTACAAGAGTACAAGATTCAAAACGCAAAATACAAAATATAAAATTGTACGCAAGGACGTTCGAAAATCCGGAACCGGGACCAGAGTCAACTCTTAACGCTTGACGCAACGGACTAAAAATTACAAGTTAACTATGCATATAAATATAATATAATATATAATTAATTATATTAATTATATATATATTATATATATATATATTATAAAACCGTCGGCAGAGAAACTCCAAGGGTGTGAGCTGTAAATACATTCTCCGCGACTCGCGAAGTTTGAAGAGGATTTTGCCGCGAGTCGCGGAGCCCCAAATTTCAACTCTGGCTATAAAGCAAACCGAATTCTGATCATTTTTCATAATCTATAATCTCTCTTCTCTCATATATACGAAAAATATATATATATAATTTATATTTTAATTTTAATTTTAATTATAATTCTAATAATAAGGGTATGTTAGCGAATGTTGTAAGGGTGTAAGTCGAAATTCTGTCCGTGTAACGCTACGCTATTTTTAATCATTGTAAGTTATGTTCAACCTTTTTATATTAATGTCTCATAGCTAAGTTATTATTATGCTTATTTAAAACGAAGTAATCATGATGTTGGGCTAATTACTAAAATTGGGTAATTGGGCTTTGTACCATAATTGGGGTTTGGACAAAAGAACGACACTTGTGGAAATTAGACTATGGGCTATTAATGGGCTTTATATTTGTTTAACTAAATGAAAGTTTGTTAATGTTAATATAAAGATTTACAATTGGGCGTCCCTATAAATTACCATATACACTCAATCGGACACGATGGGCGGGGTATTTATACGTACGAATAATCGTTCATTTAACCGGACACGGGAATGGATTAATAGCCACTAGAATAATTAAAACAGGGGTGAAATTACATTCAAGGGTAATTGGTGTAATTGTTAACAAAGTAGTAAAACCTTGGTTTACACGCAGTCGATAACCTGGTGTATTCATTAAACAAAGTATTAAAACCTTGTTACAATTCGAATCCCCAATTAGTTGGAATATTTAACTTCGGGTATAAGAATAATTTGATGAGGACACTCGCACTTTATATTTATGACTGATGGACTGTTATGGACAAAAACCAGACGGACATATTAAATAATCCAGGACAAAGGACAATTAACCCATGGGCATAAAACTAAAATCAACACGTCAAACATCATGATTACGGAAGTTTAAATAAGCATAATTCTTTTATTTCATATTTAATTTCCTTTATTTTATATTTAATTGCACTTCTAATTATCGCACTATTATTTATTGTTATTTAATCGCACTTTTAATTATCGTACTTTTTAATTATCGCAAGTTTATTTTATCGCACTTTTATTATTCGCAATTTCATTATCGTTATTTACTTTACGCTTTAATTTAAGTCTTGTATTTATTTTATATTTTACATTAGGTTTTAACTGCGACTAAAGTCTTAAAATCGACAAACCGGTCATTAAACGGTAAAAACCCCCCTTTTATAATAATAATATTACTTATATATATATTTGTATTTTTATAAAAGTAAACTAATATAGCGTTGAGCTTTGTTTAAAGATTTCCCTGTGGAACGAACCGGACTTACTAAAAACTACACTACTTTACGATTAGGTACACTACCTATAAGTGTTGTAGCAAGGTTTAAGTATATCCATTCTATAAATAAATAAATATCTTGTGTAAAATTGTATCGTATTTAATAGTATTTTCGCACTAAAAATAATACTATTTTATATACACCTCGCATAACATCAAGTATTTTTGGCGCCGCTGCCGGGGAATATCTTAAAAGCCGGAAGCGCAACGCTAATATATAAAAAAAAAAAAGATTTTTTGTTTACTTTTATTAAAATTCGTTTTGTAAAAATACGTTTTAAATATTCGAAAAATATAAAAAGAAAAACAAAAATATAAGTATTTTTAAGATTTTGTTAAATATTTAAGTTTTATAAGTTTCTTTATCTTTATTTTAATTTATAAAAATATAACTTTTATTAAATATCTTTTATATATAGAAAAAAAAACAGAAAACAGAAAATAAAATAAAAAAAAAATATAAAAACGCGTAAAATTTCAAACCTGTCAGCTGAATTCTGGAACCCCGCGACTCGCGGGGTTTGATGCTTTAATTGCCGCGACTCGCGGAGCCTTTCTGACAGGCGACAAAAAACCCTAAACCAGCATTAATTACGGGTTTTAATTAATTATTATTATTTAAACCTAATTATTATTATTATTATTATTAGTTTTATTTTAAGATTTACTTTTTATTTAATTTGTTTTATTTAGTATTAATTAGTTTAATTAATTTGTAAAATTAATAGTTTTATTAAATAAATAATATAAAAATAATATTTTTATAAAAATTGTAATTTTTACAACTTTTTGTATATTTTTATATTTTGTACCTTTTTAATCGTTGTAGCGTAATATTTGTATTTTTCGCTCGTATTTAATTTTAAACTTAGTTTTTGCTATAGTTATTTTTACTCCTAGATTTTTAGGCTTTGCCGTAGAATTCCTTAAGTGCTTTTTCTTTAGACTAAGATTTAGGTGCTTTAGAATTTTGCGACGCCTTTTTAAGTTTTAGTTTCTTTTTAAGTTATTTCCATTTGGGATTTAGTTTTTCCTTGTAAGCTTTAATATTTTTAGACCTTTTACTATGTATCAATTATCATTCCAATTAGTAATCTCAATTTGCGATTATAATTTTAAGTTAGTTGTAGTAATAAGGTTAGGTTAGTCAAGTATTTTTAAGTTTTTATAAGTTTCTTTTATTTTTCCGTCACCTTTTATTTTTCAACCATTTTTTTTCTTTTTCTACCTTTTGCGACGAACTCTTTTTCTCTCTTATTTCTCGCCATTCTAGTTTTTAGGACTTAGAATTTTTTCTACTTCTTATCTAAATTTCTTAAAATTACGAAAATTTATTTTAAGTGGTTAAATTAATAGACATCAAAATTTTCTGGTTCGTAGTAATAGTTGGATTTGTACGTGGACCGGGTTATTGGAGCCAAACAGTCCTCAATTATATTGAGACCAAACGAATCCTGCCCCTCTGCTGCATCTTTTGGCTATTCGAAACGTGGGCAAAATCAGAAAAGTCTATTGATTGGATAACTTATTATAATTTTTCTTTCCTTTTAAAAACTAATAGGATATTCAGTGAATGCACCGAGCAAGACGTTCATCACCTTTTGTACGTTCACCACCTGTAACTAGATCAAGACATTTAGCAAATATAACCGCCGTTGATTTTTCTTTAGAATCGTCATCTAGTCAACCAAGTACTTCAGTTCAAATTTCCGATAATCCATTTTTTGAACCCGACCTCACAATTGAGAATCCGGAGAATATTCAGGAACGGTTCATAGATCCTGAACCACTAAACTTTCCTCCGGAACCACCAATCATTCAAACAGAGATTGTTGAGGAACGAACCATTAAATCAGAATCATCTAGTGATACCGATTCAACAAATTCAATTATGGAGAATCTGGAACCTTTAAGTATGGAAGACCGAATGAGAGCTAAACGCACTGGCCAAGGTCACGCAATTACTCATCCAGACATTAATGCGCCAGATTATGAAATCAAAGGACAAATTCTACACATGGTGACTAATCAATGCCAATTTAGTGGTGCGCCGAAGGAAGATCCAAATGAACATCTACGTACCTTTAATAGGATCTGCACACTATTTAAAATCCGAGAAGTAGAGGATGAACAGATATATCTCATGTTATTTCCCTGGACTTTAAAGGGAGAAGCCAAAGATTGGTTGGAATCGTTACCTGAAGGGGCGATCGATACATGGGATGTTTTAATTGACAAATTTCTTAAACAATTCTTTCCTGCATCTAAAGCCGTAAGACTTCAAGCAGAAATTGTTACGTTTACACAGAAACCAAATGAAACTCTATATGAGGCGTGGACAAGATATGGAAAGTTATTAAGAGGATGTCCGCAACATGGTTTAGACACCTGTCAAATAGTACAAATATTCTACCAAGGATGCGACATCACTACAAGAAAAGACATTGATATAGCAGCTGGTGGTTCTATTATGATGAAAACCGAAACTGAGGCTTACAAAATTATTGATAACACTGCTTCCCACTCACATGAGTGGCACCAAGAAAAAGATATCATTAGATCATCTAAAGCAGCTAGAGCCGATTCTAGCCATGACTTAGATTCCATTTCCGCAAAGATAGATGCTGTGGAGAGACGAATGGAAAAGATGACTAAAGATATTCACTCAATACGAATTAGTTGTGAGCAGTGTGGAGGACCACATTTGACAAAAGATTGTCTCAGTATTGAATTAACAATGGAACAAAGAGAGAATATTTCATACATAAACCAAAGGCCTGGAAATAATTATCAGAATAATTATCAACCGCCAAGACCGATTTACAATCAAAACCAGAATTATAACCGAAATATTCCATACAACAACAAACAAGGTCCTAGCAATCAACAAGTATCCAATAATACTTACAACCAGCAAAGACCGAATTTTCAAAACAAACCACCACAACAAACCGATGATAAAAAGCCGAATTTAGAAGATATGATGACGAAGCTAGTTGAAACTCAAACACAGTTTTTCACATCTCAGAAACAAACCAATGAACAAAATGCTCAAGCATTTAGAAATCAACAAGCTTCTATTCAAAATCTGGAACAAGAAGTAAGTAACCTAGCAAGGTTAATAGGTGAAAGAAAACCGGGAAGTTTACCAAGCGATACAAATGCTAACCCCCGGAATGAAACAGCTAAAGCTATTACCACAAGAAGTGGTACAACACTTAAACCACCTGAAATACCTGTAACTTCTGATGAAACTATTCCTACTCCACAAGAACCACAACCTGATCAAGATAAGGAAAAAGAACCGGTAGTTGAAAAGGATAATGAAGATAACACAGTTAAGGATAAACCTTATGTTAAACCATACCAACCACCACTTCCTTACCCGAGTAAAATGAAGAAAGAAAAACTTGAAGCCGAGCAATCCAAATTCTTGGATATGTTTAAACAGATAAATGTAAATCTTCCTTTCATTGATGTGATTTCAGGAATGCCAAGATATGCTAAATTCTTGAAAGATCTAATCTCAAATAGAAAGAAAATGGAAGAACTCTCGGCTGTTACTATGAATGCTAATTGTTCAGCAGTGCTGTTGAATAAGATACCAGAAAAATTATCTGATCCAGGAAGTTTCACAATTCCATGTTTTCTGGGTAGTCTTAGTTCAATAGAAGCATTAGCAGACTTAGGTGCTAGTATAAATCTAATGCCGTATTCACTATACGCTAAACTAGACCTTGGAGAATTAAAACCAACCAGAATAAGCATACAACTAGCCGATAGATCAATAAAATATCCTAGAGGGATAATGGAGAACATGCTAGTTAAAGTTGGTACTTTAGTATTTCCAGTAGATTTTGTTGTTTTGGACATGGAAGAAGATTCTCAAGTTCCTCTCATATTAGGAAGACCATTCTTAAACACGGCTAAAGCAATGATAGACGTGTTCGGTAAGAAACTGACCCTAAGTATAGAGGATGAGAGTGTTACCTTTTCAGTTGATAGAGCAATGCAACAGCCACAATCTGCAGATGATACATGTTATTATATTCAAACTATAGATGCACATGCAGAATTATTAGAAGAATTTCCAGAATTACAAGGAACAGGAGAATGTTCTTTAGGAGAAGGTAATGAACCAATTGATGAAGCTGAAATGTTAGCTACACTTATAGCTAATGGATATGAACCAACAACAGAAGAAATTCAAATGCTAAAAGAAGAAGACAGATATCGATATAAATCATCGATAGAAGAACCTCCGAAATTAGAGTTAAAGCCACTTCCAAACCATTTGGAATACGCTTATTTACATGGTGAATCTGAATTACCTGTAATAATATCGTCTTCTCTTACTGAAAATGAGAAATCACAACTCATTTCTGTGTTGAAAGCTCATAAACCAGCCATTGCATGGAAGATTCATGATATTAAAGGAATAAGTCCTTCGTATTGCACACATAAAATCCTTATGGAAGAAGGTCATAAAACGTATGTGCAACGCCAACGAAGACTAAATCCTAATATGCAAGATGTAGTTAAGAAATAGATTATTAAACTGCTAGATGCAGGTTTAATTTATCCAATCTCTGATAGTCCATGGGTAAGCCCAGTTCAATGCGTGCCTAAGAAGGGTGGCATGACTGTCATTACAAATGAGAAAAATGAGCTTATTCCTACTAGGACTGTAACAGGATGGCGTGTATGTATTGATTATAGAAAATTAAATGACGCCACCAGAAAAGATCACTTTCCCTTACCTTTCATAGATCAAATGTTGGAAAGATTAGCCGGAAATAGTTACTATTGTTTTCTAGATGGATTTTCCGGATATTTTCAAATTCCAATAGCACCCGAGGATCAAGAGAAAACAACATTCACGTGCCCTTATGGTACTTTTGCTTACAAACGCATGCCATTTGGACTTTGTAACGCCCCTGCAACCTTTCAAAGGTGTATGATGGCGATTTTTCACGACATGATAGAAGAATGCATGGAAGTATTCATGGATGACTTTTCAGTCTTCGGTGATACATTTAAATCATGTCTAGTTAATCTGGAACGAATGCTAATTAGATGCGAAAAATCAAATCTAGTACTTAATTGGGAGAAATGCCATTTCATGGTTAAAGAAGGCATCGTTCTTGGACATAAAATTTCAAAAGAAGGAATTGAAGTGGATAGAGCTAAAGTAGATGTAATTGCTAAACTTCCACATCCCACCAATGTTAGAGGAGTTAGGAGTTTTCTAGGGCATGCCGGTTTTTACCGACGTTTCATAAAAGATTTTTCTAAAATTGCCACTCCTATGAATAAACTCCTAGAAAAGGATGCGCCATTCATCTTTTCAGATGAGTGTATCAAATCTTTTAATATTCTTAAAGAGAAACTCACTAATGCACCGATCGTGATAACACCAAATTGGAATCTACCATTTGAACTAATGTGCGATGCAAGTGATTTTACAATGGGAGCCGTTTTAGGACAAAGGATTGAAAAACGATTTCAACCTATATATTATGCTAGTAAGACGTTACAAGGAACACAAACGAACTATACAACTACTGAAAAAGAACTCCTTGCTATTGTCTTTGCTTTTGACAAATTTCGATCATATCTCGTTCTAGCAAAAACGGTGGTCTATACCGACCATTCTGCTCTTAGATACCTATTTTCAAAACAAGATGCTAAACCAAGATTAATCCGTTGGATCTTACTCTTACAAGAGTTTGATATTGAAATCCGAGATAAAAGAGGAGCAGAAAATCTCGCCGCTGATCATCTTTCTCGTCTTGAAAATCCCGAATTAGAAGTTCTAAATAAATCAGCCATACAAGACAACTTTCCTGATGAATATCTATTGAAGATAGATTATAAAGAAATCCCATGGTTTGCAGACTATGCAAATTATTTAGTATGTGGATTCCTTGAAAAAGGATTATCGTACCAAAAACGAAAGAAATTCTTCAGTGATATAAAACACTATTTCTGGGAAGATCCACATCTGTTTAAAAGTTGTCCCGATGGAATAATACGCCGATGTGTATTTGGAGATGAAGCTAGTAAAATTTTAAACCATTGTCACACAGGACCAACAGGAGGGCATTATGGGCCTCAACTAACAGCAAGAAAAGTTTATGAAGCTGGATTCTATTGGCCTACAATTTACAAAGACGCACACCTTCTTTGCAAATCTTGTGATGCATGTCAAAGGGCCGGAAAAATAAGTCAACGTGATGAAATGCCACAAAATGTCATCCAAGTATGTGAAGTATTTGACATTTGGGGTATTGACTTTATGGGTCCATTTCCAAAATCTAATAATAATCTATATATACTCGTAGCCATTGATTATGTATCTAAATGGGCGGAAGCACAAGCTCTCCCAACTAACGATGCACGAGTTGTAGTCAACTTTTTAAAACGTCTTTTTGCAAGGTTTGGAACACCGAAAGCTTTAATAAGTGATCGGGGTACTCATTTCTGTAATAATCAACTTGAGAAAGTTCTTAAAAGATATGGAGTAACTCATAAAATCTCCACCGCATATCATCCACAAACAAGTGGACAAGTTGAAAATACCAACCGAGCTTTAAAACGTATTCTAGAGAAAACCGTAGGATCAAATCCGAAGGAATGGTCCATTAAATTGGAGGATGCACTATGGGCTTTTAGAACAGCCTACAAAACTCCAATTGGAACCACACCTTTTAGACTTGTTTATGGAAAAGCATGTCATCTTCCAGTAGAAATTGAACACAAAGCATTTTGGGCTTTGAAAACATGTAATCTTGATTTACATGAAGCCGGACGTCTACGATTAAGTCAACTAAACGAATTAGAAGAATTAAGACATGAAGCATACAAAAATTCGTTAATCTATAAAGAAAGAACGAAGAAATGGCATGATAAAAGAATCAGAAGTTCAAAAGAATTTAAAGAAGGAGACAGAGTTCTTCTTTTCAATTCACGATTCAAGCTATTTCCTGGAAAATTGAAATCAAGATGGTCTGGACCATTCATAGTCAAAAGAGTTTTCCCATACGGAACGATAGAATTGATAAATTCAAATGGGATTGAATTTAAAGTTAATGGTCACAGAGTTAAACATTACATACATGGTCCGATGGAAGTCGACAATGAAGTTAATCATAATTTCGATACCACAGCTAACTAAGTGTGGGGAGAATCAAGTCTTTAAAGGATAATATGTATTTCTGTTAGAGTTAGATTGTCTGTTTTCGTGTAGTTCTCGAAAATGGAACCCGAATGGTCTTTCCCTAGCAGACCCTAAAGAACTAGTCTTCTCCCCCCATTCTGAATTTTTATTTTTTTTAGGTTTTTACAAAATGAAGACTGCCTGTGAACTAAACCATGGTCTAATGCTACACGCTTTGATCAATAAAAGAAATAATGACATACTACCGAGTGAAATAGTATCAGTAATCAGAGAAAGAATGGACGGAGTTAGAAAAGAATCCAGATGCGAAGATAATAAGTTACAATTTGGTAAAGGAAAATCAAAATCCGCAGCGAAAAGAAGAGCACGACACCTAGAACGATGTCACAAATGCGGAAAATGGTCACATGGAGGTAAATGTTCAAATAATCAAACCTATTCAAATACCGAATTTGTTACTTTATGCAGAGACGGACCGTTCATATGTTTAGAAGAAAAGACACTGAATGCTCGAGGTTACGCCTATGTAGCCATGGAAAACCAATTAAACCGACTATCTTATGAATGGGATAGATCATATAACTAAGAAATCTATTTCACAGGTATGTCTGTACAGTTTTTATTTTTATTTTTAACCTTTTGATAATAAACGCTAATTTGTTCGCTAAAAAGTATTAAATTGGTATTGAATAAAATTAGGTTTGGCGACCGAAATTATTGATATCATTCAAAAATTTATTACATCACTGCGAAATTTAACGTTTATTATAAGGTATAAATATCTTTAAACAATCAACCCAAAATATTTCAAAAATTCGTCATGAGTTAAATTAGGTCTTGGAACCGAAATTACTTTACCGAAAAGAGGGGCGCATATTTTTGATAATATTTGATTGATTAAAGTGGGATAAAAAGACAAAAAGATTTTTAATTTTATTTTTACCATGTTTTTAAAATTAATATTTAAATCTTAAATTAATATTGTAAACTTTATAAAAACAATATATTTAAAATTGTAAATATTTGAAAAATTAATATAAGTTTAGTATGAATTTATAAATTTTTAAATTAAGTTTGGTATGAATTTTTAATTTTTAAAATATTAATTTTTAATTTTATGCATTTTAAATTTTAAGTTTGGTGTGAATTTTTAATAATAATTTTGAATTTTATATTTAAGTTGTGTGAATTTAAAAACAAAAATTTACTTTATCTCATTAAGTTAAGAATATGATTTTTAAAATTCGTCGTAAGTTGAAGACTAGGTCTTTGAACCGAAATTGCTTTACCCAAGGGAGGGACGAGAACTTTTATTATCATTATTTTTAATCTTATTGATTTAAAGTATGCCAAAAACATTAAAAAACCCAAAAATCTTAGCTTTTAAAACAATCGCTACAAAAAGACAAATTTTAAAATTTTGTCGAGAGACGGACTAGGACATCGATCCGAAACGACCTCGTCCTAAATAACAAGGGAAACAAAATTTTAAAATTAATTACTTAATTGTTTTAATAAGTTAATGATTATAAAAAAAAAAAAAAAAAAATACCAAACTCCGCGAGTCGTGGAGTTTGGAGTGCATTTCGCCGCGACTCGCGGAGGGACCGAAAATCAGAAAAAAAAAATAAAAGAGCTGAACGATCAGTTTATGGACACACAACTCCACAACTCAAAAACAGCTGCGAAATACTGCCGAAAAACCACCCAAAAACACCCCAAAAATCCCAATTTTTAACCGTTAATCACCAAATCTTTTGCTAAAATCATGTTGAGAAGGATGCTATCTAAGAATTACTCAAGAAAAATGAATGAAAGGGGTGAATCTTCATCCCAAGCCCGCAATGCTCCTGCTGAGAATTTGGAACAACAGGAGGTGGATAACTACTACAAGCAGGATATACCTCATCCAGTCATGACTTTTTCCGATATGCACTTGGAAGAGTTGCACCCGAACCTGAGATTTGACAGACTTTGGATAGATTATCCAAAATATCAACGGGGTTTGCATACTCTTCATTCTAAGGTTGTTGAGGTACCGAGGGTCATAGAATGGGGACCCTTAGAAGCTGTAGAATTGGCCGGGCCAATTAGGGAATTACTTGTACAGAGGTATGGTAATTCTTCTTTTAATGACTGGATATGTTTATTCACCATACGTAGACCTGTATATAAAGTATGGTGTGAAGAATTGTTATGTAGTATAGAGTTGAATGATCGGGTAGCTAGTTTAACCGATCGTTCTTTTATTAGATTTTTGTTAGGCGGTTCGATGCGCCACATGTCTTTACTGGACATGGCTCAGGCTTTACGTATATATACGCCTGAGGAGTTAGCGTCTGCCGATTGTAGAGGATTGATACTAAACGGTAGAAAGATAGATGAGAATTTTGATACACACGGTGTGTGGAGTCAAATGACAAGCCATCACCGTTTCAAAGGGGGAAATTACTCTTATTTGGATATAGATAGAGCCGAATTAAGAGTGATACATAGGTTTTTAGCTAATTCGATTACACAAAGGGGTAAGAACAAAGAAAAAGTAAATGAACAGGATTTGTTTTACCATATGTGTATTCGAGACCCACAAAGCGCTGTAAGTATACCATATTGTGTGGGTTATTATTTATCAGCTATGGTTCGGGGGATGCAACCACATAGCATAATAGGAGGCGGTATTTTTATTACTTTGATTGGTGAATATCTCGGTGTGGATATAAGTCGGGGGGGATTATTACTAGAAGAGTCGGAACCCCGCGATACTATAGGTTTAAATGTATACCATGGTGCGAAAGTTTTGAAGAGGCGAAATAACGCCGCAGTACGATACCATGGTAGACATCCACAGGTGGAGAGAAACCAGCAACAAGGTAATGTAGGAGGGGGGAATGAGATGCAAGAAATGCATAGGTTTATAGCTTCTCAGGAATACGAAAATGCTAGACAGAGAGCATTTGAAGATTGGCAAGTTCATCAGAACCAGATCATAGCTCATTGCCAACATATAGGTAGAAACTATATTCCTACACCGAAACCCATCTTCCCTCCTTGGTCGATAGAGATGCAGCCACCATATCCTACGTATGACCCTGCCGAAGCATTCTATAGCACTTATGGTTATGCCTGGAACCCCTATTGGTACCAATATCATCCTTAGTTTACTTATTATTTTTTTTTATTTTGTAATTTGTAATTATTGATACGTTTAATACTTTTGTTAATATTGTAATCATTTTTATAATTATCTAACTTTTATTCTTAGACTTTAATAATTTTTGAATGTGGGGTAATATACCAAACTTCAAAAATATGTATATATGTTTGCAGTTTATCTTATGTACACAACAGGGTAAAACAACGCATTTTCAAAGACTGGCATTAAGTTCAGCAAAAGCAACTAATTTTGACGACAAGATGCAAAATATATGTGAAATAACAACAAGACGGAATGAACAAATGATGTGCACCATTTATCATTCAGCAAACAAACGCCAATATATTTGGAAACTTTGGTAAAATTTAATCATTTTCACACAAATCACCCTCAATAATTTAAATTGTTACTGATTTTTTGCAAATGAGGGCATTGCAAGATCTTAAGTGTGGGAAGGGGTTAAATTCTTTCGGATTTTAAAATTTTTATATTAAACACTTGGTTACCATTAAAAATACTAGTAAAGCAGTAGTTGTATTAGAATCTAGTGCTCTCTGATAAAAAAGAACAGCCCTAGTCTTATATACTGACTACTCAATTCTAGTAAAATTTAAAAAAAAAAAAAAAAAAAATTTTCAATTAAATGAACTCAAAATCATGTTATACATATTTATGAACGATAAAACTAGGTTTTAACACCGAAATTATTGTTACCTCGGAAAGGATATAAATTGAGAAACAAACTAAAATGTTAAAATTCATTTAAAGTGAAATAGAGGACGATAAAAAGGAAAATAAAAGCCAAGTGTGGGAAAATTTACCAAGTTATTTTAAACATATGTCACATATATCTGTAACAAATAACTGAAAATACTTTTGCTTTGGACTAAACTAAACTGTTTTACCCGATGAAAGAAAAGAAGAGATGGATCTACATGATGAATCAATTCCATCATTAAAAGGAAGTAAAGTCTTCCGAAAAAGAAACGCGCTTCTTGATTTAGGTCATGAAGTTGTCGTCCAGACCAGCTGTAGGTTGACGAAAAATCTAGAAAAGTCATCACTAAAATCAGCAGGAAATCCACGGACCTCAGCATTAAACAGGGTCGCCAAGTGGTCAGATTTATCCTAACCATGAGAAGGATTTATCTCGTACAATGGGGGGGGGGCACCATGCAAATTAGCTGGATAAGACTAATGAATCAGATCCCCAGAAAGGATAATCTCCTTAAAGATTAAAAATCAGCTTTTAAGACTGATATTACTCAATCCTAGAGATTGACCTTAAAGATTGAGAATTACAAACTCATGGAATTCGATGATATCTAAACTCGAGCTTAAACGAGAAAATATTTTGATCAAAATTATAAACCGATTTGTTTTCTGAAAACCCTATTTTCAATGCGTTCATTACCATTGAACGTAAAATCCTAGGAATTCACCTGGAATTCATTAGGTCACCTGAACTAAATCGGGTGTCAACCGTAAGAACGGTGGTTGCATAGCATGGTCAAAGACAGGACCTTGTGCCAGGCCGAAAAATTATAAGGGTGAGCTTTACTATTGCTCCTACCAAGGATAGTAATTGCGTCCGACACGTTATAGACCATAATCAAAAGCATGTCACGGGACATTGCCTTAACAGTTGCTTGTTCAACGCTTTCCTTTACAACCGGACGGTAGTTTACCGAAAGGTAATATACGGGACAAGTAAACTGGACGTGTTGCTTTCCAAATACAAGGTTAGCAAGTGGGTGACACAAAACCGCAAGTTTTGAGCTAAAATTTTCAAATTTAAAACCCACCAAACCCACAAAAATATTTTGCAAACACCGGTAAAGGGTTATCCCGGAAAACTTATCTAGGGTAAAAACTAGATTTAATTTTCAAAAGATCAAATGTTTTCATAAAGATCCAATTTCCTTAATGGATCTAAATTTTTATAGTCATGTGGGACTGTAAACCATATCGTTACTACCATTGTTTATACCGCCGTATAGAAATCACTGATGTACAAAGTGTGAAGAATAAAGAAGTGATTCTAGTATTTCAAGACAATATTGCTTGAGAACAAGCAACGCTCAAGTGTGGGAATATTTGATAATGCTAAAAACGAACATATATTTCATAGCATTATTCCTCAAGAAAGACAAGCTTTTAGTTGCAATTGTTCTATTTACAAGTGATATTCGTTTAAATAATAAAAGGTGAAGACAAAAGACAGATTCGACGAATTGAAGACGCAAACGACCAAAAAGCTCAAAAGTACAAAAGACAATCAAAGAGGTTCCAATTATTGATAAGAAACGTCTCGAAATTACAAGAGTACAAGATTCAAAACGCAAAATACAAAATATAAAATTGTACGCAAGGACGTTCGAAAATCCGGAACCGGGACCAGAGTCAACTCTTAACGCTCGACGCAACGGACTAAAAATTACAAGTTAACTATGCATATAAATATAATATAATATATAATTAATTATATTAATTATATATATATTATATATATATATTATAAAACCGTCGGCAGAGAAACTCCAAGGGTGTGAGCTGTAAATACATTCTCCGTGACTCGCGGAGTTTGAAGAGGATTTTGCCGCGAGTCGCGGAGCCCCAAATTTCAACTCTGGCTATAAAGCAAACCGAATTCTGATCATTTTTCATAATCTATAATCTCTCTTCTCTCATATATACGAAAAATATATATATATAATTTATATTTTAATTTTAATTTTAATTATAATTCTAATAATAAGGGTATGTTAGCGAATGTTGTAAGGGTGTAAGTCGAAATTCTGTCCGTGTAACGCTACGCTATTTTTAATCATTGTAAGTTATGTTCAACCTTTTTATATTAATGTCTCGTAGCTAAGTTATTATTATGCTTATTTAAAACGAAGTAATCATGATGTTGGGCTAATTACTAAAATTGGGTAATTGGGCTTTGTACCATAATTGGGGTTTGGACAAAAGAACGACACTTGTGGAAATTAGACTATGGGCTATTAATGGGCTTTATATTTGTTTAACTAAATGAAAGTTTGTTAATGTTAATATAAAGATTTACAATTGGGCGTCCCTATAAATTACCATATACACTCAATCGGACACGATGGGCGGGGTATTTATACGTACGAATAATCGTTCATTTAACCGGACACGGGAATGGATTAATAGCCACTAGAATAATTAAAACAGGGGTGAAATTACATTCAAGGGTAATTGGTGTAATTGTTAACAAAGTAGTAAAACCTTGGTTTACACGCAGTCGATAACCTGGTGTATTCATTAAACAAAGTATTAAAACCTTGTTACAATTCGAATCCCCAATTAGTTGGAATATTTAACTTCGGGTATAAGAATAATTTGATGAGGACACTCGCACTTTATATTTATGACTGATGGACTGTTATGGACAAAAACCAGACGGACATATTAAATAATCCAGGACAAAGGACAATTAACCCATGGGCATAAAACTAAAATCAACACGTCAAACATCATGATTACGGAAGTTTAAATAAGCATAATTCTTTTATTTCATATTTAATTTCCTTTATTTTATATTTAATTGCACTTCTAATTATCGCACTATTATTTATTGTTATTTAATCGCACTTTTAATTATCGTACTTTTTAATTATCGCAAGTTTATTTTATCGCACTTTTATTATTCGCAATTTCATTATCGTTATTTACTTTACGCTTTAATTTAAGTCTTGTATTTATTTTATATTTTACATTAGGTTTTAACTGCGACTAAAGTCTTAAAATCGACAAATCGGTCATTAAACGGTAAAAACCCCCCTTTTATAATAATAATATTACTTATATATATATTTGTATTTTTATAAAAGTAAACTAATATAGCGTTGAGCTTTGTTTAAAGATTTCCCTGTGGAACGAACCGGACTTACTAAAAACTACACTACTTTACGATTAGGTACACTGCCTATAAGTGTTGTAGCAAGGTTTAAGTATATCCATTCTATAAATAAATAAATATCTTGTGTAAAATTGTATCGTATTTAATAGTATTTTCGCACTAAAAATAATACTATTTTATATACACCTCGCATAACATCAATGCTCGTAGAGGACCCGAGTTCACCTAGGAGCGTGAAGATCAGATGAAGAAGAAATACCCGCATCTATTTCCAGAAGATTCGTCAACACCTTCAACAGCTTAAAATTTCGGGACGAAATTTATTTAACGGGTAGGTACTGTAGTGACCCGAACTTTTCCATGTTTATATATATTAATTGAGATTGATATTTACATGATTAAATGTTTCCAACATGTTAAGCAATTAAACTTGTTAAGACTTGATTAATTGAAATATGTTTCATATAGACAATTGACCACCCAAGTTGACCGGTGATTCACGAATGTTAAAACTTGTAAAAACTATATGATGACATATATATGGATATATATAGTTAACATGATACTATGATAAGTAAACATATCATTAAGTATATTAACAATGAACTACATATGTAAAAACAAGACTACTAACTTAATGATTTTTAAACGAGACATATATGTAACGATTATCGTTGTAAAGACATTTAATGTATATATATCATATTAAGAGATATTCATACATGATAATATCATGATAATATAATAATTTAAAATCTCATTTGATATTATAAATATTGGGTTAACAACATTTAACAAGATCGTTAACCTAAAGGTTTCAAAACAACACTTACATGTAACGACTAACGATGACTTAACGACTCAGTTAAAATGTATATACATGTAGTGTTTTAATATGTATTTATACACTTTTGAAAGACTTCAATACACTTATCAAAATACTTCTACTTAACAAAAATTCTTACAATTACATCCTCGTTCAGTTTCATCTACAATTCTACTCGTATGCACCCGTATTCGTACTCGTACAATACACAGCTTTTAGATGTATGTACTATTAGTATATACACTCCAATGATCAGCTCTTAGCAGCCCATGTGAGTCACCTAACACATGTGGGAACCATCATTTGGCAACTAGCATGAAATATCTCATAAAATTACAAAAATATGAGTAATCATTCATGACTTATTTACATGAAAACAAAATTACATATCCTTTATATCTAATCCATACACCAACGACCAAAAACACCTACAAACACTTTCATTCTTCAATTTTCTTCATCTAATTGATCTCTCTCAAGTTCTATCTTCAAGTTCTAAGTGTTCTTCATATATTCTACAAGTTCTAGTTACATAAAATCAAGAATACTTTCAAGTTTGCTAGCTCACTTCCAATCTTGTAAGGTGATAATCCAACCTCAAGAAATCTTTGTTTCTTACAGTAGGTTATCATTCTAATACAAGGTAATAATCATATTCAAACTTTGGTTCAATTTCTATAACTATAACAATCTTATTTCAAGTGATGAACTTACTTGAACTTGTTTTCGTGTCATGATTCTGCTTCAAGAACTTCGAGCCATCCAAGGATCCGTTGAAGCTAGATCCATTTTTCTCTTTTCCAGTAGGTTTATCCAAGGAACTTAAGGTAGTAATGATGTTCATAACATCATTCGATTCATACATATAAAGCTATCTTATTCGAAGGTTTAAACTTGTAATCACTAGAACATAGTTTAGTTAATTCTAAACTTGTTCGCAAACAAAAGTTAATCCTTCTAACTTGACTTTTAAAATCAACTAAACACATGTTCTATATCTATATGATATGCTAACTTAATGATTTAAAACCTAGAAACACGAAAAACACCGTAAAACCGGATTTACGCCGTCGTAGTAGCACCGCGGGCTGTTTTGGGTTAGTTAATTAAAAACTATGATAAACTTTGATTTAAAAGTTGTAATTCTGAGAAAATGATTTTTATTATGAACATGAAACTATATCCAAAAATTATGGTTAAACTCAAGGTGGAAGTATGTTTTCTAAAATGGTCATCTAGACGTCGTTCTTTCGACTGAAATGACTACCTTTACAAAAACGACTTGTAACTTATTTTTCCTACTATAAACCTATACTTTTCTGTTTAGATTCATAAAATAGAGTTCAATATGAAACCATAGCAATTTGATTCACTCAAAACGGATTTAAAATGAAGAAGTTATGGGTAAAACAAGATTGGATAATTTTTCTCATTTTAGCTACGTGAAAATTGGTAACAAATCTATTCCAACCATAACTTAATCAACTTGTATTGTATATTATGTAATCTTGAGATACCATAGACACGTATACAATGTTTCGACCTATCATGTCGACACATCTATATATATTTCGGAACAACCATAGACACTCTATATGTGAATGTTGGAGTTAGCTATACAGGGTTGAGGTTGATTTCAAAATATATATAGTTTGAGTTGTGATCAATACTGAGATACGTATACACTGGGTCGTGGATTGATTCAAGATAATATTTATCGATTTATTTCTGTACATCTAACTGTGGACAACTAGTTATAGGTTACTAACGAGGACAGCTGACTTAATAAACTTAAAACATCAAAATATATTAAAAGTGTTGTAAATATATTTTGAACATACTTTGATATATATGTATATATTGTTATAGGTTCGTGAATCAACCAGTGGCCAAGTCTTACTTCCCGACGAAGTAAAAATCTGTGAAAGTGAGTTATAGTCCCACTTTTAAAATCTAATATTTTTGGGATGAGAATACATGCATGTTTTATAAATGATTTACAAAATAGACACAAGTACGTGAAACTACATTCTATGGTTGAATTATCGAAATCGAATATGCCCCTTTTTATTAAGTCTGGTAATCTAAGAATTAGGGAACAGACACCCTAATTGACGTGAATCCTAAAGATAGATCTATTGGGCCTAACAAACCCCATCCAAAGTACCGGATGCTTTAGTACTTCGAAATTTATATCATATCCGAAGGGTGTCCCGGAATGATGGGGATATTCTTATATATGCATCTTGTTAATGTCGGTTACCAGGTGTTCACCATATGAATGATTTTTATCTCTATGTATGGGATGTGTATTGAAATATGAAATCTTGTGGTCTATTGTTACGATTTGATATATATAGGTTAAACCTATAACTCACCAACATTTTTGTTGACGTTTAAAGCATGTTTATTCTCAGGTGATTATTAAGAGCTTCCGCTGTCGCATACTTAAATAAGGACGAGATTTGGAGTCCATGCTTGTATGATATTGTGTAAAAACTGCATTCAAGAAACTTATTTTGTTGTAACATATTTGTATTGTAAACCATTATGTAATGGTCGTGTGTAAACAGGATATTTTAGATTATCATTATTTGATAATCTACGTAAAGTTTTTTAAACCTTTATTGATGAAATAAAGGTTATGGTTTGTTTTAAAATGAATGCAGTCTTTGAAAAACGTCTCATATAGAGGTCAAAACCTCGCAACGAAATCAATTAATATGGAACGTTTTTAATCAATAAGAACAGGACATTTCAGTTGGTATCAGAGCGTTGGTCTTAGAGAACCAGAATTTTGCATTAGTGTGTCTTATCGAGTTTGTTAGGATGCATTAGTGAGTCTGGACTTCGACCGTGTTTACTTGAAAAATGATTGCTTAACAAATTTTGTTGGAAACTATATATTTTTAACATGTGAATATTATGTGATATATTAATCTCTTAACGCGTTTGATATTATGTGATAGATGTCTACCTCTAGAACAAGTCCCATTGACTCACCTAATAATAATGAAGAGTCAAATGTAAATTGGAATGATTCGTGGACTGATTCACAAGTTCCCGAAGAGGAACCGGAAGAAGAGTCGGAACCGGAAGAAGAATCGGAACCGGAAGAAGAATCGGAACCGGATGAAGAAATAGAACCGGTGGGGGAAATAATAAAACGGTTAAGTAAAAGAAAATCCTCAACCAACCGACCAAGGTTAATTATGGTCAATGGTGTTTCCGCCAAGGAAGCAAAATATTGGGAGGATTACCAATTCTCCGATGAATCGGATTCTGACGAGAATTCCGATGATGTTATAGAAATTACCCCAACTGAATTTAAAAAGGCAAAAGAAAATAATAAGGGAAAGGGCATAAAAATAGAGAAATCTAATTCCAACCCCGATGAACTTTATATGTATCGTCAACCCCCGAAGTCCTTAAGTTGTAACAATGACCCGGGAACCTCTAAACCACCAGGTTTTTCTAAACCAATGTGGAAAACGACGGCTCGTATTAGGGGAACATCATATATCCCTAGAAACTTGGCAAAACGAACCAAAACCGAAGAAGAAGAAACAAGCGAGTCGGAATAAGATAGTTGTATTCGTGTGGTGTAATATATGTAATATAGTGTGCTTATGCTTTATGATATATGTAAAAATTGCTTGTATTAATAAGTATTTTTTTTTGAATCTAACTCTTGTCTATTTTACAGTATAAAAACACAAAATGGATAGACAACCCAATATTTTAAGAGACCTATCCGGAGACATGATTGATGAAATCTTGTCTAGAGTCGGTCAAAATTCTTCGGCACAACTATTTAAGGCGAGATCAGTTTGTAAGACATTCGAAGAACGTTCCAAGAATGCCTTGGTTTATAAAAGGCTTTCGTTCGAAAGATGGAGGATATCACATTGGGAAATCCATAAGTTACGATGTGTTTACTTTGACGCATATATTGCGGGGAACCCAAATGCTATTTTACGCAATGGGTTAAGAAATTATTTTGACTCAATATATCCGAATATTGGACTTCGTGATTTAGAAAAAGCGGCTAACATGCAACATAAAGAAGCATGTTATGCTTACGAATTAGTAATGTTCGCTTCTCACCAAAGTGAGAACAAGAACATCGGGCTACAACTATTAAACAAAACGTTCCCACAAGTGACGGAGTCGGTAATTGGGGTAAGAAATGAGGTTTTTAGATTGTTACGGGACTGTTGGACATTACGTAACCCTCGTCCCTTTGACGACGTTACAACACGCTGTCTTATCAACGGCCATAAGGGTTATGTTCCATAAGACCAAGGATGGGAAGTAATCCTAGTAAAACCAGAATGCATGACTTGTTTCTGGACGTATGAATTACGTGTCTTTATTACCTTTGGTGAACGACTTGTGTACTAGCTAGAATTATCTTCACAACCATCTTGTATCAAATTTATTGTGTGCTATATTTCATGTTATATGTAAAATAAGCGGTATTGTAAGTTTGTAAAATATTGTGTAAAAGTTTGAACGCGAAATATTATTATAATCAGTTTTTCATATAGAATTGTAGTAGTTGAATTGTATATTAGCTACTAAGTATGAACTTAACGGGTAGGTACTACCCGAATTTAAACTTATAAAACGCTAATATGAAGAAAAAGCTTTTATAAATGAGTTCATATTATGCTACGAAATACTATTAACTACTCTTAATATTCTGTATGATTAACTTGTTCCATTTGACTATTTTGAAGGAAATGGCACCGACTACTCGACACACCGTGAATATGAATGAAGAGGAATTCCGTACTTTTCTTGCTTCAAAAATAGCCGCAGTACAGGCTGCGCTACATACCAACAATAACCTTGGATCTAGCAGTACAGGAAATCGTGTAGGATGCACCTACAAAGAATTCACTGCCTGCAAGCCTTTGGAATTTGATGGAACCGAAGGACCGATCGGATTGAAACGGTGGACCGAGAAGGTCGAATTGGTGTTTGCCATAAGTAAGTGTACTGAAGAGGACAAAGTGAAGTACGCTACGCATACCTTCACAGGTTCTGCGTTAACATGGTGGAATACCTATCTAGAGCAAGTGGGACAAGACGATGCGTACGCACTACCGTGGTCAGCATTCAAGCACTTGATGAACGAGAAGTACCGTCCCAGAACCGAGGTCAATAAGCTCAAGACAGAACTTAGAGGGTTACGAACCCAAGGATTTGATATTACCACGTACGAAAGACGATTCACAGAATTGTGCCTATTGTGTCCGGGAGCATTCGAAGATGAGGAAGAGAAGATCGACTCGTTTGTGAAAGGATTACCGGAAAGAATCCAAGAAGATATAAGTTCACACGAGCCCGCCTCCATACAACAGGCATGTAGAATGGCTCACAAACTAGTGAACCAGATTAAAGAAAGAATTAAAGAACAGACTGCTGAAGAGGCCAATGTGAAGCAAGTCAAAAGAAAGTGGGAGGAAAACGGTGATAAGAATCACCAATACAACAACAACAGCAATTACAACAATAATCGCAACAATTATCCCAACAATCGCAACATCAATCGCAACTACAACAAACGGCCCAACAACAACAACAACCACAACAACAACAACAACAGCAACTACAACAATCATCCCAACAACAATAATAACTGCAACAACAACAATAATCAGAAGCAGCTATGCCAAAGGTGTGAAAAGTATCACTCGGGGTTCTGCACCAAATTTTGCAACAAGTGTAAAAGAAATGGTCATAGCGCAGCGAAGTGTGAGGTCTACGGACCAGGGGTTAATAGAACGAAAGGAACAAATGGTGTCGGAACGAGTAATGGCGGAGCAAGTAGTGTCGGAGCAAGTTATGCCAATGTAGTTTGTTATAAATGTGGAAAACCGGGCCACATTATTAGAAATTGCCCGAACCAGGAGAACACGAATGGACAAGGCCGCGGAAGAGTTTTCAATATTAATGCGGCAGAGGCACAGGAAGACCCGGAGCTTGTTACGGGTACATTTCTTATTGACAATAAATCTGCTTACGTTTTATTTGATTCGGGTGCGGATAGAAGCTATATGAGTAGAGATTTTTGTGCTAAATTAAGTTGTCCATTGACGCCTTTGGATAGTAAATTTTTACTCGAATTAGCAAATGGTAAATTAATTTCAGCAGATAATATATGTCGGAATCGAGAAATTAAACTGGTTAACGAAACATTTAAGATTGATTTGATACCAGTAGAGTTAGGGAGTTTTGATGTGATAATCGGTATGGACTGGTTGAAAGAAGTGAAAGCAGAGATCGTTTGTTACAAAAATGCAATTCGTATTATACGAGAAAAAGGAAAACCCTTAATGGTGTACGGAAAAAAGGGCAACACGAAGCTACATCTTATTAGTAATTTGAAGGCACAAAAACTAATAAGAAAAGGTTGCTATGCTGTTCTAGCACACGTCGAGAAAGTACAAACTGAAGAAAAGAGCATCAATGATGTTCCCATTGCAAAAGAATTTCCCGATGTATTTCCGAAAGAATTACCGGGATTACCCCCACATCGATCCGTTGAATTTTAAATAGATCTTGTCCCTGCTTCTGTCTTCTACAATCATTGTCATCCCCAGTTAATGATCTCTTTTATTTGCTGCGATTTATACCCCAATTTCTATTTTGGAGTTTTGCCCTTTCGTTTCTTCTTCTTGCGATTAAGCACCGCTTGTAATGGTCCAGAATTCGTAGATATGAATTTCGAAATGAACATAGTTAATGTTTTAAGAAGAAAATGGTAATGGTACGATCTTGATTTGTCAAATTACCAGAATACCTCGGAAAAGACCGAATCATCAAGAAAACATTTTCTTGATATTTTTAGAGATTAAGTAGAATACAAAAGTCGTGTAACATGGCACATGATGACGTTATGATCTGTGAATCATCACGTTCCATTTAGAAACTCAGCATGACCTACTGTAATATAATCACGTTGATCAAGTGTCATTATATTATACTAACTCATGCTTCAGTTCCCAACACTACTTCAAAACATTCTTATTTTAAACTCGAAGGTTTCAGAATTTAGAAACTAAAATAGTTTCTTTTATGATGTAACACAGATAGTGCGAAGAGGTAAATGATTTCAGTTAAGAATAATTATGGAAATATCTTCAGAAATATGGAGGATATTTATAATGAAAGATACGATGATATCTTAGAATTTCTAATATCAGAGGATGATGAAGAATATTGTTCGCAAGGGTTTAGAGTCAGGAGCAATGTATTCGATAATGGCTTTAGCAGATACTGAATCATTTGGATTCTTTAAAGGCAGGTTCAGTCTTTGTGATTTGTCCACAGTCTCCTTCATACTTTGCTCAATCCGTTTTCCAGTTTCAAATCTTCCCTTTTTCTGAGCTTTACCAACACAATATTTTTTATCATCAAACTTTTTACTGTTAAGGTCGTTTACAGTTTTTGCTGCTTCATTAGCATTTCGAGGACTAATTCGCAGTTCAGGGGGTTTTTCAGAAACTTCACATTCAAAGTATGTAAGTCCATGAGGTAGACGTTATATGTACACATATAACTATTGGCGTAGACATGTTGCGAGATTTCAAAATACTGATTGTTAATTCCCGATGATTAGTATGACAATCCTCGTTACAAGATGCAGATGAGTAAATGATGGGGTTTTGATAAATATAATGATTTTTCTGAAAAATCCTAGATCATTAAGGTTGCTGATAAGTTTACTTCTAATGTGGTGGAATATAAATGGTTCCCCAGTAACAATGGCGAAAGGGCAACATATCTATCGAGGTTATAATAAGACTAGTCCGGCTGAAAAGTCGAAGTTGACTTGCTGGAGCTGTGACAAAACTGTCTATTTGAAACGGAATTGAAAAGTTATTTTAGCTAATAAATGCCAAAAGGTCTGACACGAATACGTGTTAAACTATGACTTTGGTTTCGAGAGTTTTTCAGGTACATAACTGTGGGTAATATGTGGTTGGATAATCATCTCGATTGAAGTGTCTTCAGGAATTTTGGATGGTTTGAGCACATATTGTAATCGTTAATATACATGTGATGTTCTAACACAGTTTTGAAGTCAAAGTATAGCTTTGAAAGATGTAAGGATCTAAGAGTGATGATTTTGGTTATATCTCGAGTTGAATTTGAGATTTCAAAATCAGAAAATGTAATTTGATTTTGAATGAGTATGGTTGTTTTGATTTTTATGAAAGAATGTATATAGTTGAGAAAATAGTGAGTATAGTTGATGATTGCTGAATCAGATTCAAAAAATGTAACATATTAATTGTGAATTTATATATCTCTCGGGTATTACCTACCCGTTAAAAAAAAATTCACAATTAATATTTTGTACTAAAGAAATTCATTACAGTCTTTATGAAAATATATATATATGTATATATTTTCTTTAGATGTAACATAGATTTAATGAGTTAATATTAAATTAAACTCATTTGATTTACGGTTGAAACTAGAATTGAATAATCCCTAAACTTTAGAAATTTCATAACTTTTACGGAGTATTTCTTCAATGTAATTGAAATTATGAATCAATACTTCGTTATTTTGTTGATGTATGATGTTTGGTTCGTGGAATTCTTGTGAATTTTGCAAGGTACGAATGATGTTATCTGAAGAGTTTCGAGTACATCGATGATGAAAGTGTAAAATCAAACATATATTTGATTTATACACTTGTTTTATTATGAGTTGGAATTTATTGAATTAAAACAGAGATTGTAGTTAACGATGTTTAAGTTGCTGACGAAAGACGTACATCATTGCATATTTGTAATATGAATTTAACCGAGTAGTTAAGATTCACACATAATAGCTTAGTACGGAAAGATTTATTTTGATCACAAAATTTATATATATATAAAAAATATACATATAATTTCTTCAAAGGGAATGAGTTAATACTTCATAACTCATTGATACAATATACGCGTTATTGATTCGTAATGATGTCCACGGTGGTTCTTGAACTGGCGAAGCTTATGATGTTATAGGTGCTGCTAATTCTGACAATGCTGACGATAGTGACTGTGCTGGTGATGCTAACGGTACTGTTGGTGCTGTTGGTAAAACAAGTCTAGCTTATGAATCACGCACCATTCTTGTCAGAGTGTCTACTCTTCCTTCTATCATTTTGGTTCACTCATCTGATTTATGGTTAGGGCTAGAATAGATAATCTCTAAGACTTTAGAGATTACATAATCGCCGCAGAATGTTTCTCCCATGAAGTTATAGATTAATACTTCATCGGTTATTGTTGTTGGTACTCCTTGGTATCTACAGGGTGTATGACGTTGATGCTCGAGGTACAGATTGTAAAGTTGATGTTTACTACGCGGTTGTGGTTGGGGTTGGTAATGGTACTGTTGGCGTTGATGATGGTGGTACTGGTTATGCTGCGGGTGCTGGTGCTGGTGTTTGTAACCTTTGCACCATATTCTCCAAAGCCACTACCCGAGCGCGAAGTTCGTTGACTTCTTCTATTACACCGGGGTGATTGTCGGTTCAGACGAGCGGATAAATAAAATCTAGAATTTGATGTAGTATATAATCGTGACGAGATACTCTGGAAATGAGAGAGAAAATGGTGTTTCGAACAAGTTCGCTGGTAAGTGCTTCAGGTTCTTCACCAAGAGGGCAATGTGGTGGATGGAAGGGATCACCTTCTTCTTGTCTCCAATGATTGAGAAGGCTACGGACCCATCCCCAGTTCATCCAGAATAGATGATGGCTGATTGGTTGATCCATTCCAGTCACACTTCTTTCAGAGCTTGAGTGGGATTCTGTGACGACCCGGAAATTTCCGACCAAATTTAAACTTAATCTTTATATAATTCCGACTTGATAAGCAATGAATTTTAATAAATCTTGAACCTTCGGAAAGAGTTTTACACAAGCTTTTGGTCACCCTTTTATTCCGACGATTCAAGAACGTCATAACTTGATTTAATTGTTTAATTATTGTGTATATATATATGGATTTATATATATTTAACTTGAAAATATGATAATTAAATATCTCATTAATTATATTAACAAAGTATTATATATATATATATATATATATATATATATATATATATATATATATATATATATATATATATATATATATATATATATTTTCATACTACTAATTTAAAGAATTTTTGAACAATATATATGTTACTATTTAAACGACGTAATTAACTTATGTTAAAATGTATTTACATATAATGTATTACGAGTGTAAATACATCCTTAAAAGTATTGAATACACTTTATAATATACCAATACATATAAAGGATAGCTATACTCGTATTTCCTTTCAATTTCCTCAAGAATTCTACTCGCATTCATACGGTATTTTTACCCGTATTATACACAGCGTCTAGAAGTATTTACTATTGGTATATACCAATAGAAATCTGCAATTATTTGTGTAATATTTCATCCATGACCTAATCAATTTAATATGTCATGCATGACTTAATACAATTTAACTTATCTTAGATATTTTCACTAAAAGCCAAAATTATAAGCTTATAAATAATGACCATTTTAACTCATTTTTACTCCACATTTTCTTAAACTAAAAACACACACTTGAATACTCTCATATCATACATTAATCTCAGCAACTTTCCTCTTCATAATTAAGGTAAAATACTTCTCAAAATCCTTGTTCAATTCCTTGTATAGTTGCTATCTTATTATACTTATAAAACTTGTAAAAACTAGAACTTATTTTGGTCAACACCAAGCTTGTTTGAAAAACTAATCTAATCTTTCTAACATAACTCTAATAACACTTATTTATATGTATTATGATGTTATATTAAGTTAATATAAGAACTTATAACTTGTAGATATGAAGAACACCTTGAAACTTAACATATATTCTTTAATCTCCATTTGGTAAAAAGCGGGATATTTTGGGTTGGGAATTAAAAACCTATCTTAGACTTTGATTTTGAGGCTAAGGCTTTGCAAATATGTTAATATATGTAAATAAGACTTCCAGTATTTTTTTCATGATTTTAGACAAAGTGAAAGTATTTTATCAAAAATCATATATTGGGTGGATGCCGGGATTTTTCCAAATCTGTCCACCGACACAAAAAGAGGGTAAAGCTCTAAAAATTACTACTTGGGATGAACTTTTCGAATTGGTTTTGTAAAATTTACTTCTTAAGGAATCCATATCAATTTGATTCACTTTAAACGGAGTTGTAATGAATATTTGGCGAGCAAAACAAAATTTGCTAAAATTAACGTTGTATGGACGAAATTTATATTATAAAAACTATATTAACCATATCCTTGTTAACTTTTCCTATATCCTATATATATATTTGGACATGTTATCAGTAGTATAATAAAATATTATAATCTTGGTTAATTCTGTGATTGTATATATGTATAATAATATTCTTGGTACGTCCTAACACAATAAGTATACAATACGTTTTGATAAATCCTAAGACAATACGTACACAATACGTCTTAGTTAATTCTAAGATAATACGTATACAATACGTCTCTGGGTTGATGCAAAGACAATACGTATACAATACGTCGTGGGGTAATTCTAAGATTATATATATATATATATATATATATATATATATATATATATATATATATATATACACCGATTATTGGACTGTTGGACTTTTCGGACTATTTTGGACTACTAACAAAGGACTACTAACAATGGACTACTAACATAAAATGTTAAAAATTATTATATAAGTATTCTATGAACTTGCTTTATTTTATTCATATGTCGTATTATTATCTGAATCGTTATTATTGTTATAGGTTCGTGATTCCAAGGACGACGGCCATATTTTTAATAAGTTGAAAACTTATTATTGATATACTATAACTACTGTGAGTATATAGTCCCATTTTTAAACTCTAAAAATATTTTGGGATGAGAATACATGCATTTTATATTTTACGCCATGGACACAAGTACTTAAAATATATTCTACGTTGAGTTGTACCACATTGCATATCTTCCCTAATAGCTTGGTAACTAATATTTACATGTTGTAAGAACATGTTAGCGCGAATCCTATTGATAGGTCTATCGGGTTTGACAACCCCAACCGGGCTAGTCGCTCTATTATCGTAAACGGTTGCATAGTACTTCATTTTTACTACACTTGGTACAGTGTAGGGAGATTTCATAATAAAGGGAATATGACACATAAATGGTTAAGTATGGTTACCGAAGCGCTCAACAACTTATAGAATACTTTTATACACTTGCGAGTGTACATTTATTTATAACTATGAGATCTTGTGGTCTATATTTATACCGATGCTAAACCTATATATATCTTACCAACCTTTGTGTTGACTGTTTAAGCATGTTTATTCTCAGGTCCTTAAGAAAGTCTTCCGCTGTTGCATTATCTGAGCAAGCTGTGCATAGAGTCTCATGTTTTTGTTTAAATGAAGTGTTGCATTCAATAAAACCTTCGTCATGTATTATATTCAACTTTTATGACACGCATGTAGTATTTGGAAACCGATGTATTATGGGGATTATTTCTTAAATAATCGCCCACTTGTTTAAAACATGCATTATGTATAATAATGGTGTGCTTTTTATGAAACGAATGCAATAATTTCTAAAACGTATCATATAGAGGTCAAATACCTCGCTATGGGACCAATGAATAACGTACGGCATTTATAGTGATATGAACGGGTCATTTCAGTTGGCATCAGAGCGGTGGTCTTAGTGAACCAGGTCTTGCATTAGTGTGTCTAACTGATAGTTGTTAGGATGCATTAGTGGGTCTGGACTTCGACCTTAGTTGTATGTCAAAAGTTTTGCTTATTAATTTTTGTCGGAAATTACCTGCTTATCATCTTAAGTCTAGACGCATCTTACTGCATTCATTGCATAGATAGTGTATAGACAAATTCATATCTTTGCATATCTATTACAGTAAACTTTGTCTGACATCTTTCGAAAAATCCTCCGTAACTTATGGGATTCTGGTATTATAAATACATATGTAAATTATGTATTGAGGAATACCAAACTATTCCTATAATTTATTTCATTTCAAAAATCTTTTCCCTACTCTGTACAAGATGGATCCTTCAACTGGTTTAAGTTCATCGGATTCCGACAGCTATTCTGATATGGATATTCACCTGAGCTCCGAAAGCAGTGTAACCGGAATGGATCAACCGATTAGCCATCATCTATTCTAGATGGATTGGGGATGGGTTCGTAGCCGACTCAGTCAATGGATACGAGAAGAAGGCGATCCTTTCCACCCACCAAATTTCCCTCTCGGCGAAGAACCTAAAGCACTTACCAGCGAACCAGTCCGAAACACCATTTTCACCCTCATTTCCAGAGTATCTCGCCACGATTATATATTATCTAAACTTCTAGATCTTATTCATCCTCTCGTTCCAACCGCCAATCATCCCGGTGTACTAGAATAAGTCAACGAGCTTCGCGCTAGAGTGGTGGCTTTAGAGAATATGATGCAGAACTTACAAGCATCACAAGCCCCACAAGCACCAAATGCACCACCTGCATCCACACCAATGGTACCATTACCACCACCAACAACATCCACATCGCAAGCCCCAACATCACAATCTGTCCCACGTGCATCAGCGTCATACGCCCTGTTGATATCAAGGAATACCAACAACATCAAACGATGAAGTATTGATTCATAACTTCATCGGATAAATATTCTACGGTGATTATGTAATCTCTAAAGTTTTAGAGATTATTTATTCTAATCATAACCGTAAATCAAGATGAGTGGATGAATAGAGATGATAGAGGGAGAATAGAAACCCTGACAGGAATGGTGCGTGCGTTACAAAATAGACTTGTTATACAAGCAGCACCAGCAGTACCGACAGCATCACCAGTACCAGCAGCACCTACAACATCACATGCTCCGCCAGTTCCATAATCACCGACATCATCACAAATCAAGAACGAGCATATTGTATCAACGAGTTATGAAGTATTAACTCATTCCCTGTGAAAAAAATTTATATGTATATTATATATATATATATATATATATATATATATATATATATATATATATATATATATATATATATATATATATGAGTTTTTAAATCACAATATATCTTTTCGTACTAAGCTATTAGGTGTGAATGTTAAAGGGTAGATACTACTCAGTTAATTCATATTACTAATATGCTGTGATGTGCATCCTTTGTTAATGACTTAACAATCATTAATTATAATCTCTGCTTCAACTCAATAGATTCCATTTCATAATAAACCAAGTGTATTGTTCGAGTACGTGTTAGATTTCACACTTTCATTTTCGATGTACTCGAAACTTTCTATAAAACGTCATTCATATCTTGCGAAGTTCACAAAAATTCTACGAACACCAACATCAATCACCGAGGAAATATCAATAAAAATGAATAATGAAGTATTGATTCATAATTTCATTTACGTTGAAGAAATACTCCGCAAAAATTATGTAATCTCTAAAGTTTTAGGGGTTATTCATTCTAGCTCCAGCAAAAATCAAATGAGTTTAATAATATATTAACTCATTAAATCTATATTACATCTGCAGAAAATATAAAAACATATATTTTCATAAAGACTGTAATAAAAATTCTCTTGTACAAAATATTACTTGTGAAACTTTAACGGGTAGGTAATACCCGAGAATTATACAAATTCACAAATAATATGTTATACTGTATATTCTTCAATTCTGATTCAATAATCATTAACCATACTCACTACTTTCACAACAATATGCATTCTTTCATAGAAACCAGAACAACCATTCTCATTCAAATTCAATTACATATTCTGGTTTTGACAGATCGAAATCCAAGTCAAGATTAAACAGATGACATCACTCTTAGATTCCTACATCCTTCAAAATCATACTTTAAATTCAAACTATACTAGAACATCACTTTTATTCACAAAACTCATAAAGATATTCGTATCATTCAAGATTCATGGCGAATTCATTATACGGATATTGACGATGACAACCTTCGTCTAAACCCTTCAAAATTCTTGAAAACACCTCAACTAAAGAACAATCGAGAGAATGAACCAATCACACGATACATACGAAGAATATATGCATATAGATATGCATCCGGAGGACACTTGGAACCTAAGCAAAGGTTCAACACATATCCGTGTGAGATCCTTTAGCATTATTATTACCCAAAATAACTTTACAATCCCTTTTCAAAATAGCGAATTTTGTCACAGCTCCAACAAGACAACTTCGACTTTTCATCCGGAGTAGCCTTATTATAACCTTGATATATACATTGTCTTTTCGCCATCGTTATCGGGGAACCTTTTATATTCCACCACATTAATAGTAAGCTTGCCAGCAACTTTATTGCTCTTTGACAAAAATCTCTCTGAAAGATCACTATAAAACCTTGTCATGTACCCATCTACATCTTGTAACAATAATTGTCATACCAAACCCCAGGAAGCATCAATAATTATTCTTGAATCTCACATCATTTCTGCATATACATATAACGTTATTTCCTGGAATTATAATTCTGAAATCCGAAATAGCACTTCAGCCTACGAATCAGTACTATGAAGTTTTGAAAAAGCTGAATGAAGCAGCAAAAACTGTAGACAATCGTAACAGTCAAAAGTTGATGATAAAGAATATTGTGTTAGCAAAGCACAAAAAAAGAGAAGGTTTGGAACTGGAAAACGGATTGAGCAAACCCTGAAGGAGGCTGTGGACAAATCACAAGAACAAAATCTACCTTCAAAGAATCCAAATGATTCGGTGTCTGCTAAAATCCTTAGCAAATACCTTGCTCCTTACTCTAAAACCCCTGTGGAAAATATTCTTCATTATCCTCTGATATTAGATATTCTAAGATATCATCATATCTTTCATTATAAATATCCTCCATATTTCTGAAGATATTTTCATAACTATTCTTATCTGAAATAATTCATCTTTTCGCGCTATCTATGTTACATCATAAAAGAAACTATTTTAGTTTCTAAATTCTGGAACCTTCGAGTTTAAAATATGAATGTTTTGAAGTAGTGTTAGGAACTGAAGCTTGAGTTAGTATAATATAATGACACTTGATCAACGTGATTATATTACAGTAAGTCATGCTGAGTTTCTAAATGGAACGTAATGATTCACAGACCATAACATCATCATGTGTCATGTTACATGACTCTTACATTCAATCTAATCTCTAAACATATCAAGAACATATTCTATTGATAGTTCTATCTTTTCCTTTGGATTCTGGTAATTTCACAAGTCAAATTGTGCTATTACAATTTCTCTCTTAGAGCATTAGCTATGTTCATTTCGAATTTCATATCTATGAATTCTAGACCATTATTCGCTTGACTTGGAGTCGGGAAAAGAAGACGGAAGCATGAAACTCCAAAATATAAGGAAAAATATAAGCACGAAGACAATGCAGAAATTACAAACCGTGTATATAGATGCGTATAGCAATATAAAGACACGGGAAAACTAAGAACACTATAAACCCAAGAGCATAGTAGAAATTAACGGATTCCTCTGGTGGAAGATGAAAAAGAAGAATGACAGATGTGATAGTCAAGAATATATCAAAAATTAAAACTGGATGGAGCATATTGACGAATGTTTTGGAAGTACGAAGAAAGGAAGAAAGTATAAAAGATGGGAGATGTGGAAATAAGGAAACGTAGGAGGTTGATTTATAGTAAAATATTCGACAGAAAAATCGAGACAGATTATTGCATTAAATCGAAGAGGATCATAATTTCCTTAATCACCACAGAATCAAATCTTATATAGATTACAAAGATTTTCTTTAATCCGGAGATTAACCGTGATGACGTCAAAAGATAAGATGAATCCCTATTTTCTCATTTCACTCTTTTACGATAGCTTCACTCATACGTTTCGAGTAATCGAATTATTTTATCCATATTTCTCAATCATGATAAAACCCTATGAATCAACTTATATTCGTCATAATAACATTCTTATTGTTAGCCATGACGACCTCGATCAAATTTCGGGACGAAATTTTTTCAACGGGTAGGTACTGTGACGACCCGAAAATTTCCGACCAAATTTAAACTTAATCTTTATATAATTCCGACTTGATAAGCAATGAATTTTAATAAATCTTGAACCTCTAGAAAGAGTTTTTCACAAGATTTTGGTCACCCTTTTATTCCGACGATTCACGAACGTCATAACTTGATTTAATTGTTTAATTGTTTAATTATTGTGTATATATATATGGATTTATATATATTTAACTTGAAAATATGATAATTAAATATCTCATTAATTATATTAACAAAGTATTATATATATATATATTTTCATACTACTAATTTAAAGAATTTTTGAACAATATATATGTTACTATTTAAACGACGTAATTAACTTATGTTAAAATGTATTTACATATAATGTATTACGAGTGTAAATACATCCTTACAAGTATTGAATACACTTTATAATATACTAATACATATAAAGGATACCTACACTAGTATTTCCGTTCAATTTCCTCAAGAATTCTACTCGCATTCATGCGGTATTTTTACCCGTATTATACACAGCTTCTAGAAGTATTTACTATTGCTATATACCAATAGAAATCTGCAATTATTTGTGTAATATGTCATTCATGACCTAATCAATTTAATATGTCATGCATGACTTAATACAATTTAATTTATCTTGGATATTTTCACTAAAAGCCAAAATTATAAGCTTATAAATAAGGACCATTTTAACTCATTTTTACTCCACATTTTCTTAAACTAAAAACACACACTTGAATGCTCTCATATCATACATTAATCTCAGCAACTTTACTCTTCATAATCAAGGTAAAATACTTCTCAAAATCCTTGTTCAATTCCTTGTATAGTTGCTATCTTATTATACTTATAAAACTTGTAAAAACTAGAACTTGTTTTGGTGAACACCAAGCTTGTTTGAAAAACTAATCTAATCTTTCTAACATAACTCTAATAACACTTATTTATATGTATTATGATGTTATATTAAGTTAATATAAGAACTTATAACTTGTACATATGAAGAACACCTTGAAACTTAACATATATCCTTTAATCTCCATTCGGTAAAAAGCGGGCTGTTTTGGGTTGGGAATTAAAACCTATCTTAGACTTTGAGTTCGAGGCTAAGACTTTGGAAATATGTTAATATATGTAAATAAGACTTCCAGTATTTTTTTCATGATTTTAGACAAAGTGAAAGTATTTTATCAAAAATCATATATTGGGTGGATGCCGGGATTTCTCCAAATTTGTCCATCGACACAAAAAGAGGATAAAGCTCTAAAAATTACTACTTGGGATGAAATTTTCGAATTGGTTTTGTAAAATTTACTTCTTAAGGAATCCATAGCAATTTGATTCATTTTAAACGGAGTTGTAATGAATATTTGGCAAGCAAAACAAAATCTACTAAAATTAACGTTATATGGACGAAATTTATATTATAAAAACTATATTAACCATATCCTTGTTAACTTTTCCTATATCCTATATATATTTGGACACGTTATCAGTAGTATAATAAAATATTATAATCTTGGTTAATTCTGTGATTGTATATATGTATAATAATATTCTTGGTACGTCCTAACACAATAAGTATACAATACGTTTTGATAAATCCTAAGACAATACGTACACAATACGTCTTAGTTAATTCTAAGATAATACGTATACAATACGTCTCTGGGTTGATGCAAATACAATACGTATACAATATGTCGTGGGGTAATTCTAAGATTATATATATATATATATATATATATATACCGATTATTGGACTGTTGGACTTTTCGGACTATTTTGGACTACTAACAAAGGACTAATAACAATGGACTACTAACGTAAAATGTTAAAAATTATTATATAAGTATTCTATGAACTTGCTTTATTTTATTCATATGTCTTATTATTATTTGAATCGTTATTATTGTTATAGGTTCGTGAATCCAAGGACGACGACCATATTTTTAATAAGTTGAAAACTTATTATTAATATACTATAACTACTGTGAGTATATAGTCCCATTTTTAAACTCTAAAAATATTTTGGGATGAGAATACATGCATTTTATATTTTACGCCATGGACACAAGTACTTAAAATATATTCTACGTTGAGTTGTACCACATTGCATATCTTCCCTAATAGCTTGGTAACTAATATTTACATGTTGTAAGAACATGTAAGCGCGAATCCTATTGATAGATCTATCGTGTTTGACAACCCCAACCGGGCTAGTCGCTCTAGTATTGTAAACGGTTGCATAGTACTTTGTTTTTACTACACTTGGTACAGTGTAGGGAGATTTCATAATAAAGGGAATATGCCACATTAATGGTTAAGTATGGTTACCGAAGCGCTCAACAACTTATAGAATACTTTTATACACTTGCGAGTGTACATATATTTATAACTATGAAATCTTGTGGTCTATATTTATATCGATGCTAAACCTATATATCTTACCAACCTTTGTGCTGACTATTCTCAGGTCCTTAAGAAAGTCTTCCGCTGTTGCATTATCTGAGCAAGCTGTGCATGGAGTCTCATGTTTTTGTTTAAATGAAGTGTTGCATTCAATAAAACCTTCGTCATGTATTATATTCAACTTTTATGTCACGTGTGTAGTATTTAGAAACTGATGTATTATGGGGATTATTTCTTAAATAATCGCCCACTTGTTTAAAACATGCATTATGTATAATAATGGTGTGCTTTTTATGAAACGAATGCAATAATTTCTAAAACGTATCATATAGAGGTCAAATACCTCGCTATGGAACCAATGAATAACGTACTGCGTTTATAGTGATATGAACGGTCGTTTCAGATTCCATTTCGGAATCAGAGGGACTTGAACTAATGACGAATTCCATTTCGTACGATTGAATAAAGGATTTTTCGATATGAAATGATTTTCCGGCTATCGAGTGGTATTCTAATTACATAGAATATATATATATATATATATATATATATATATATATATATATATATATATATATATATATATATATATATATATATATATATATATATATATATATATATATATATATATAGAGCAAAAGATTTCGTAGATTACGGAGGAATTTCCGGAATATGTCAGGCAAAGTTTACAGTAACATATACGTTAAGATATGAGTTAGCAGATATGCTAAGATATGAATTTTGTCTATACACTATTCATGCAATCAATGCAGTAAGCTGTGTCTAGAGTAAGAATGATAAGCATGTAATTTCCCACATGAAATGATAAGCAAAACTTTTTGACATGCAATTAAGGTCGAAGGCCAGACTCACTAATGCATCCTAACAACTACCAGTTAGACACACTAATGCAAGATCTGGTTCGCTAAGACCACCACTCTGATACCACATTAAGTGACCCGTCCTAATCCATAAGGACGAATACAATAACATATGATTACATTGCGAGGTATTTGACCTCTATATGATACATTTTACAAACATTACATTCGTTTTAAAAGATAAACTTTCGTTACATCGAAAGTTGACAGGCATGCATACCCTTTCATAATATATCCAAACTATAAATGACTTAATAGTAATCTTGTTGAACTCAACGACTCGAATGCAACGTCTTTTGAAATATGTCATGAATGACTCCAAGTAATATCTCTAAATGAGCAATTGCACAGCGGAAGATTTCTTTCAAACCTGAGAATAAACATGCTTTCAAGTGTCAACCAAAAGGTTGGTGAGTTCATTAGTTTATCATAAACATTCATTTCCATCATTTTAATAGACTACAAGATTTCATATATTTAATTGTACACGTAACCCGAGTATAAAATAATACGCGTAATCCGCGAATTAAAAATCATTCATATGGTGAACGCTTGATAACCGACTTAACTTTAATGCATAGAATATCCCTAAACAAAACCTCTCGTCTGTATAATAATAATAATCTCGAAGTACTAAAGCATCCGTACCCCGGATGGGACTTGTCGAGGTCCATAGATCTATCTTTAGGATTCACGTCAATTAGGGGCCATACCCGTGAAGGGACCCGTTCATATACATTATAAACGATTCATAATAGTTTATTACATCGCGAGGTATTTGATCTCTATATGATACATTTTACAATTGCATTCGTTTTCAAAAGACAAACTTTCTTTACAACGAAAGTCAACGGCATGCATACCATTTCATAATACATCCAACTATAATTGACTTAATAATAATCTTGATGAACTCAACGACTCGAATGCAACGTCTTTCGAAATATGCCATGAATGACTCCCAATAATATCCTTAAAATGAGCTAATGCACAGCGGAAGATTTCTTTAATACCTGAGAATAAAGATGCTTTAAAGTGTCAACCAAAAGGTTGGTGAGTTCATTATTTTATCATAAACAATCATTTTTCATCATTTTAATAGACCACAAGATTTTCAGATACATAATTGTACACGTAACCCGAGTACAAAATAACATGCGTAACCCGCGAATTAAAAATCCATCTCATATCAGGCATTTCGCATAAACTGCATAGAGATAAAAATCATTCATATGGTGAACACCTGGTAACCGACATTAACAGAACACGTTTAGAATATCCCCATCATTCCGGGACTCTCATGGGACATGATAAAATCGAAGTACTAAAGCATCCGTAACCCGGATGGGGTTTGTTAGGCCCAATAGATCTATCTTTAGGATTCGCGTCAATTAGGGTTTCTGTTCCCTAATTCTTAGATTACCAGACTAAAAAGGGTGATATTCGGTTTAATAATCCAACCATAGAATGTAGTTTTAAGTACTTGTGTCTATTTCGTAAAACATTCATAAAAACAGTGCATGTATTCTCAGTCCCAAAAATATATATAAAAAGGGAGTAATGAAACTCACAATACTGTATTTTGTAGTAAAAATACATATGACGTCTTTGAACAAGTGCAAGGTTGGCCTTGGATTCACGAACCTATATTAATTATATATATTTATATGTTTGATCAATATCTGTCTAACAATTTAGGTCAAGTCGTAGTGTATCACAATCCTAATGCTCGAGGCTAAATATGCAAAAGTCAACAAAAGTCATATTGACCAAATGTCTTCCAAAATTTATACATGATTATTATATAGTTTAAATATAGTCATTTTATATATTTAAATATTTTTAATAGATTCTATTAAAGTAAATAATATAGTTCTTTTATTAATAAATAAAATTTTATATTAAAATTTATATAATAAAAATATACTTTTATATATCTTAAGTAATAAAATTTAAAAAGTTCATTTAATATCATAAAAATAATATGATAGGTATTATTAATGTAATTATATTATACGTAGTAAAATATCTTTGTATCACATATTTATTTGATAAAATAATATTAATAATAATAATAATAATAATAAGTAAAAATTGTATTATTTTGTAATAATTATTATTATTCTACTAATAAAAATAAAAATAATTATATTTTCTAAAAATGATAAAATGATAATTTTTATTAATAATAGTACTAGAATGATAATAATAATGATGTTTCATATTAACAATAATATTTTTATTAAAAATAATAATTTTAGTAAAAATGATAGTTTTAATATTAATAATACTTTTAATAATAATAATAATAGTAAAATAATGAAAACGATATTTTTCCTTTAAGTCAATATCTTACAATATCTTAATTTCATCATGATACTCATACTCGTTATTTCCTAATCGCTTCGTTTAATAGCTTTTAGTCGTCTTTTATATCGCGTTCATATTAATAATAATAATAGTAATCATAATAATTAGATGTTACTAATATTAGTTTTAATTATAATAATACTAATAATAATAATATTAATGATAATACTAATAACTATTTGAATGATGATAATAATAACAATAATACTAATTATAACCTTAACGATAATAACGATAATAAAAATAATAAAAATAACAATAATATCTTTTATTAATAACGACAATGATGATGATGATGATAATAATAATAATAATAATAATAATAATAATAATAATAATAATAATAATTAGATTATAACGAAGATAATAACGATAATAATAATAATCATTTTTAATAATAATACAAAAATTCAATTGACTATAACTTCTAATCCGTTCATCGAAACCATTCGATATCTAAATGAAAAGTTCTTAATTTTTCGCTAGCTTTCCAACGACATGCATATCATATACCTTATCTCAGTAGCATATGTATCAAATTCAGAATTTAACATAACCTATCTAACGACAATATTAAACGTACAAGCATGCATAATCCTATATACTCGAGCACTAGTCAGGGATACACTATTAAAATATAAAAGTTAAGTTATGAGTGCTCACGTATCAATATTGTGATTCAATATTGCAGAAAAGTACGTAGACACAACGGAGATGATAAACACTAAATTGACCTCACTAGCATATCCTCGAACATTCTCCATAACCTCCATAGCTATAACCCATAATTTCCTTAGCCCTATCCCGTTCGCAAAACATGTTTTGAAATAGCTCGTTCATGACCTCGTCATAGTATTTTATGTCTAATACATAATAATAACGCTACTTAATAATACTAGTACTAATAATAAGATTAATATTAATAATCTTATTGTTAATAATAATATTAATTTATATATTTATTTATCTTGCGAATATGAGTGATGAAAATGAATTACAAACTGCATTCGTTCGGTATTTAAAGGATGTCACCCCACCTACCCCCTCATGCGATTACATGAGGGTTGTGAGTAAAGTTCATGCGATTGCATGATACTCAAATCCAGCTTGCATCCATTTTGTGTTCTACCGACATACGCGTTTATAATTATTATATATATAATATATTTAATTTATATAATTAATTATATATTATATTATATTTACATGTATGGTAAAAATATAATTTTTACTCAAATGACACGGACGTTATCACTCGACTCATGTTCCGCTTTTGGTATTTCAAACGACATTTCTTACGCTGAGAAAACTAGCCTTTTATGTTTAGTGACTCGTACCCTTATCAAAATATAATCTTAAATCATTAACAAACAATATTACACGAAGTGTAACTTATGCATTTGAGTGTTGTGGTCATTTGCTTCTATAAATCAGTGGCTCGTTGTTTATCAAAATGTATTATTCTAAATCAAGATGTTTTATGACTAAATTAATATATATATATATATATATATATATATATATATATATATATATATATATATATATATATATATATATATATATATATATATATATATATATATATATATTTAGAGTTGTAAATTTAAACGTAATATATATGTTTGAAATATTTGTCTAATGATTTAATATTTAGTCTTTCAAAACTAATTATATTTCAAAATTCGTTTTAACTTTCGTTTAGAAAATATTATAACATGTATCGTTTATACTTTAAAACTTAAATAGATACGATTCATTTATGCACTAACGTTTTAAATAACAATCGCATCACCAAGTGAGTGTTACTATCGTGTACTTAATTAATTTGAAAACATATATATATATATATATATATATATATATATATATATATATATATATATATATATATATATATATATATATAATGAACACGTTTTAATGTATGTTGCAAGTTATTCATATATCTAACAACTAATATTCCAACCTACGTTATTTAAACATATACATTAATAATCTAGTTCTATTATGTCGAAAAACATTTTTACTTAAGAAGTAAAATAATATATAAATCATAACAGGTTTCAAGTTATTAGCTTACAGTTTATTCAAGAGTTGTAGGGTTAAGTCAAATGGATAAATGTACGTATGAAATCATCTTAACATGACAAATGGTTTTATCTTGCCGACGAACATTAACTCAATTATTTACTCTTCATGATAAAATATCATTAAAGCCTAGTAATTAACTTATCAATAGTTACGAGAAAAATTATTGTAAGGCATGTATTGAAAATCAAACAGGAGTCTCCACTAACCCTTGTCTAGTTCCCGTTAATTGACACTTTTGTTCTTACTTGTAATTCACTTTACCAATTATTTTGTATATCGTTAAAAGGAAAGGTTTCCTAGATCAAAGTGGACCTCTCAACAGAGACTCGTAATCATAATTCAATGTATATGATAATTCAATCATTTGATATTATCTTTTAATTCCGTCGATAATTATATTGAAACAATTACGTTCATGTAAAGTATTATACGTTTAATACTTTGTTAATATTTTCAAGTTATAATATATATATATATATATATATATATATATATATATATATATATATATATATATATATATATATATATATATATATATAATCATATCCATTTATATATTGGTTCGTGAATCGTCGAAACTTGGTCGAGGTTAATTGAATGTATGAACACAGTTTAAAATTCTTAACAAACTTTGCTTATCTTGTCGGAATAATGTAAAGATTAAAGTTTAAATTTGGTCAGAAATTTCCGGGTCATCACAGTATCTACCCGTTAAAGAAATTTCGTCCCGAAATTTGATCGTGGTCATCATGGCTAACCATAAAAATGTTTTCATGACGAATATAGGTCGATAAATAGAGTTTTATCTTTATTGAGTAATATGGATAAAACAATTTGATTACGCGAAGAGTATTAGTGAAACTATCTTACAAAAATGAAATGAGAAAGGTAAAGTTTTGTCATATCTTTTGACATAGACAGGTTGGATTTCCAAGTTCAATAGATTTGGAGAAAATCTTCGTAATAGGATTTGATTCTTCGATAATCAAGGGAATTAGGATCTGCTTTAAATGCGATCATCTGTTTTGATTGCTCTGTCGGATATTCTACTATAAATCCACCTCCTTCATTTCCTTTTAACTCACACCTTCCATTATTTCTCTCTCAACTCATACTTTAAAGCATTCATCAATATGCTCCATCCAGTTCTGCTTCTTGATATATTCCTAACCTTCATATCGGTCATTCTTCTTTTTCATCTACCGCCGGAAGAATCTATTTACTTCTACTATACACTTGGTTTTATAGTGTTTTTAGTTCTCCCGTGTCTTTATATTGCTATATGCATCGATATATACGGTTTATAATTTCTAGGTGGTTGTTGGGTTTTATATCTTCTCTTATATTTCGATGTCCCTACTTCTGTCTCCCATAATCATTGTCATCTCCAGTTAATGCTTTCTTTTATTTGCTGTGATTTATACCCCAATTTCTGTTTCGGAGCTTTGTCCTTTCGTTTCTTCTTTTTGCGAGTAAGTACCGCTTATAATGGTCCATAATTAGCAGATATGAATTTCGGAATGAACATTGTTAATGTTTCTAAGAAGAAAATTGTAATGGCATGATCTTGATTTGTCAAATTACCAGAATATCCTGGAAAAGACCGAATCATCAAGAAAATATTTTCTTGATATGTTTAGAGTTTAAGTAGAATACAAGAGTCGTGTAACATGGCACATGATAAAGTTATGATATGTGAATCATCACGTTCCATTTAGAAACTCAGCATGACTTACTGTAATATAATCACGTTGATCAAGTGTTATTATATTATACTAACTCATACTTCAGTTCCCAACACTACTTAAAAAATATTTCTATTTTAAACTCGAAAGTTTCAGAATTTAGAAACTAAAATAGTCTCTTTTATGATGTAATACAGATAGCGCGAAGAGGTAAATGATTTCAGATAGGAATAATTATAAAAATATCTTCAGAAATATGGAGGATATTTATAATGAAAGATACGATGATATCTTAGAATTTCTAATCTCAGAGGATGATGAAGAATATTGTCCACAAGGGTTTAGAGTCAGGAGCAAGGTATTCGATAATAATTTCAGCAGACACTAAATCATTTGGATTCTTTGAAGGCAGGTTTAGTCTTTATGATTTGTCCACAGCCTCCTTCATGGTTTGCTTAATCCGTTTTCCAGTTCCAAACCTTCTCTTTTTCTGAGCTTTTCCAACACACTATTCTTTATCATCAAACTTTTGACTGTTAAAGTCGTTTACAGTTTTTGCTGCTTCATCAGCATTTTCCAAACTTCGAAGAACTAATTCGCAGTTTAGAGTGTTTTTCAGAAACTTCACATTCGAAGTATATAAGTCTAGGAGATATTTATACACCTATAACTATTGGCGTAGACATGCTACAAGATTTCAAAATACTGATTGCTGATTCCCAGTAATTGACATGACAATTCTTGTTACAAGATGCGGATGAGTAAATGATGGGGTTTTGATAAATATAATGATTTTTTGAAAATTCAAAGATCAGTGAAGTTGTTGGTAAGTTTATTACTAATGTGGTGAGACATAAAAGGTTCTCCGGTAATGATGACGAAAAGGCAACGTCTATATCAAGGTTATAATTAGACTGTTTCAACTAAAAAGTCGAAGTTGACTTGCTGGAGCTGTGACAAGACTAACTAATTTGAAAAGGAATCGCAAAGTTATTTTTGCTGATAAATGCCAAAGGGTCTGACACGGATACGTGTTAAACTATGACTTTGGTTTCGAGAGCTTTTCAGATACATAACTGTGGGTAATATGTGGTTGGATCATCATCTCGATTATTCATTGTTTGAAGTGTCTTCAGGAATTTCAGAGGGTTTGAACACAGATTGTAATCGTTAATATACACAATTTTGAAGTCAAAGTATAGCTTTGAAAGATGTAAGAATCTAAGAGTGATGTCTTCTGTTAAATCTTGACTTAGATTTTGATTCGTCAAAAATCAGAATATGTAATCAATTTTTGATGAGAATTGTTGTTTTGATTTTTATAAAAGAATGTATATTGTTGTGAAAGTAGTGAGTATAGTTGGTGATTGATGAATCAGATTCGAAGAATGTAACATATTAATTGTGAATTTACATATCTCTCGGGTATTACCTACCCGTTAAAAAAAATTCACAATTAATATTTTGTACAAAAGAATTTTATTACAGTCTTTATGAATATATATATATATATATATATATATATATATATTCTTCAAATATAACATAGATTTTAATAAGTTAATACTAAATTAAACTCATTCGATTTACGGTTGAAACTAGAATTGAATGATTCCTAAAACTTTAGAAATTACATAATTTTTACGGAGTATTTCTTCAATATAATTGAAATTATGAATCAATACTTCGTTATTTGTTGATACATGATGTTGGTGTTTGTGGAATTCTTGTGAACTCCGCAAGGTACGAATGATGTTCTTTGAAAAGTTTCGAGTATATTGATGATGAAAGTGTAAAATCAAACATATATTTGAATAATACACTTGGTTTATTATGAAACGGAATCTGTTGAGTCGAAGCAGGGATTATAGTTAATGATTGTTGAAGGTATATCCTAGCATATTAATAATATGAATTAACCGGGTAGTACCTACCAGTTAAAGATTCACACATAATAGCTTAGCATGAAAAGATTTGTTATGATTTCAAAATTTATATATATAAGATATACATATAAATTCTTAAGATATACATATAAATTCTTCAGAGGGAACGAGTTAATACTTCATAACTCGTTGGTACAATATACGCGTTATTGATTCGTAATGATGTCTACGGTGATTCTTAAACTGGCGAGGCTTGTGATGTTATAGGTACTTGTTGATGCTGGTAATGATGACGATGCTGCTAATGATGCCTGTGTAACAAGTGTCGTTCGTACTATTCCGGTCAAAGTTTCTACTCATCTAATTTATGGTTAAGGCTAGAATAGATAATCTCTAAGACTTTAGAGATTACATAACTGTCGTAGAATATTGAAGTTATGAATCAATACTTCATCGGTTGTTATTGTTGGCACTCCTCGGTATCTATGGTGCATAGGATGTCAATGCTCGGGATGCGGATGTTGTTGTTGGTGGTGATAATGGTACTGTTGATGTTGATGATAGTGGTACTGGTTATGCTGCTGGTGCTGCTGCTGGTGTTTGTAACCTTTGCACCATATTCTCCAAAGCCACTACCCGAGCGCGAAGCTCATTGACTTCTTCTATTACACTGGGGTGATTGTCGGTTCGGACGAGCGGATAAATAAAATCTAGAATTTGATGTAGTATATAATCGTGACGAGATACTCTGAAAATGAGAGAGAAAATAGTGTTTCGGACAGGTTCGCCGGTAAGTGCTTCCGGTTCTTCGCCAAGAGGGCAATGTGGTGGATGGAAGGGATCACCTTCTTCCTGTCTCCAATGATTGAGGAGGCTACGAACCCATCCCCAATTCATCCAGAATAGATGATGGCTGATTGGTTGATCCATTCTGGTCACACTGCTTTCAAAGCTTGAGTGGGATTCCATTTCGGAGTTCGACGGACTTGAACTAATGACGAATTCCATTTCGTACGATTGAATAAAGTATTTTTCAATATGAAATGATTTTTCGGCTATCGGGTGGTATTCTAATTACATAGAATATCTATATATATAGTGCAAAAGATTTCGTAGATTACGGAGGAATTTACGGAATACGTCAGACAAAGTTTACAGTAACAGATACGCTAAGATATGAATTTTGTCTATACACTATTCATGCAATTAATGCAGTAAGACGTGTCTAAACTAAGAATAATAAGCAGGTAATTTCCTAAGGATGGTAAGTAGGTGATTTCCGACTAGAAATGATAAGCAAAACTTTTGACATGCAGGCACGGTCGAAGTCCAGACTCACTAATGCATCCTAACGACTTGTCAGTTAGACACACTAATGCAGAACTGGTTCGCTAAGACCACCGCTCTGATACCAACTGAAGGGACCCGTTCATATACATTATAAATGATTCACAATAGTTGATTACATCGCGAGGTATTTGACCTCTATATAATACATTTTACAAACATTGCATTCGTTTTTAAAAGACAAACTTTCTTTACAAAGAAAGTTGACGGCATGCATACCATTTCATAATACATCCAACTATAATTGACTTAATAGTAATCTTGATGAACTCAACGACTCGAATGCAACGTCTTTCAAAATATGCCATGAATGACTCCCAATAATATCCTTAAAATGAGCTAATGCACAGCGAAAGATTTCTTTAATACCTGAGAATAAACATGCTTTAAAGTGTCAACCAAAAGGTTGGTGAGTTCATTATTTTATCATAAACAATCATTTTTCATCATTTTAATAGACCACAAGATTTCCAGATATATAATTGTACACGTAACACGAGTACAAAATAACACGCGTAACCTGCAAATTAAAAATCCATCTCATATCAGGCATTTCGCATAAACTGCATAGAGATAAAAATCATTCATATGGTGAACACCTGGTAACCGACATTAACAGAACACGTCTAGAATATCCCCATCATTCTGGGACTCTCATGGGACATGATAAAATTGAAGTACTAAAGCATCCGTAACCCGGATGGGGTTTGTTAGACCCAATAGATCTATCTTTAGGATTCGCGTCAATTAGGGTTTTTGTTCCCTAATTCTTAGATTATCAGACTAAAAAGGGTGATATTCGGTTTAATAATCCAACCATATAATGTAGATTTAAGTACTTGTGTCTATTTCGTAAAACATTCATAAAAACAGTGTAAGTATTCTCAGTCCCAAAAATATATATAAAAAGGGAGTAATGAAACTCACAATACTTTATTTTGTAGTAAAAATACATATGACGTCTTTGAACAAGTGCAAGGTTGGCCTTGGATTCACGAACCTATATTAATTATATATATTTATATGTTTGATCAATATCTGTCTAACAATTTAGGTCAAGTCGTAGTGTATCACAATCCTAATGGTCGAGACTAAATATGCAAAAGTCAACAAAAGTCATATTGACCAAATGTCTTCCAAAATTTATACATGATTATTATATAGTTTAAATATAGTCATTTTATATATTTAAATATTTTAACAGATTTTATTAAAGTAAATAATATAGTTCTTTTATTAATAAATAAAATTTTATATTTAAATTTATATAATAAAAATATACTTTTAGATATCTTAAGTAATAAAATTTATAAAGTTCATTTAATATCATAAAAATAATATGATAGGTATTATTAATGTAATTATATTATACGTAGTAAAATATTTTTGTATCACATATTTATTTGATAAAATAATATTGATAATAATAATAATACGTAAAAGTTGTATTATTTTGTAATAATTATTATTATTCTACTAATAAAAATAACAATAATTATATTTTCTAAAAATGATAAAATGATAATTTTTATTAATAATAGTACTAAAATGATAATAATAATGATGTTTCATATTAACAATAATATTTTTATGAAAAATAATAATTTTAGTAAAAATGATAGTTTTAATATTAATAATACTTTTAATAATAATAATAGTAAAATAATGAAAACGATATTTTTCCTTTAAGTCAATATCTTACAATATCTTAATTTCATCATGATACTCATACTCATTATTTCCTAATCGCTTCATTTAATAGCTTTTAGTCGTCTTTTATATCGCGTTCATATTAATAATAATAATAGTAATCATAATAATTAGATGTTACTAATATTAGTTTTAATTATAATAATACTAATAATAATTATATTAATGATAATACTAATAACTATTTGAATGATAATAATAATAATAATAATAATAATAATACTAATTATAACCTTAACGATAATAACGATAATAATAATAATAAAAATAACAATAATATCTTTTATTAATAACGGCAATGATAATAATAATAATAATAATAATAATAATAACAATAATAATAATAATAATAATAATAATAATAATAATAATAATAATAATAATAATAATAATTAGATTATAACAACGATAATAACGATAATAATAATAATCATTTTTAATAATAATACAAAAATTCAATTGACTATAACTTCTAATCCGTTAATCAAAACCATTCGATATCTAAATGAAAAGTTCTTAATTTTTCGCTAGCTTTTCAACGAAATGCATATCATATACCTTACCTCAGTAGCATATGTATCTAATTCAGGATTTAACATAACCTATCTAACGACAATATTAAACGTACAAGCATGCATAATCCTATATACTCGAGCACAAGTCAGGGATACACTATTAATATATAAAAGTTAAGTTATGAGTGCTCACGTATCAATATTGTGATTCAATATTGCAGGAAAGTACGTAGACGCAACGGAGATGATAAACATTAAATTGACCTCACTAGCATATCCTCGAACATTCCCCATAACCTCCATAGCTATAACCCATAATTTCCTTAGCCCTATCCCGTTCGCAAAACATGTTTTGAAATAGCTCGCTCATGAGCTCGTCATAGTATTTTATGTCTAATACATAATAATAACGCTACTTAATAATACTAGTACTAATAATAAGATTAATATTAATAATCTTATTGTTAATAATAATATTAATATATATATTTATTTATCTTGCGAATATGAGTGATGAAAATGAATTACAAACTGCATTCGTTCGGTATTTAAAGGATGTCACTGTAGTGACCCGAACTTTTCCATGTTTATATATATTAATTGAGATTGATGTTTACATGATTAAATGTTTCCAACATGTTAAGCAATCAAACTTGTTAAGACTTGATTAATTGAAATAGGTTTCATATAGACAATTGACCACCCAAGTTGACCGGTGATTCACGAACGTTAAAACTTGTAAAAAAACTATATGATGACATATATATGGTTATATATATAGTTAACATGATATTATGATAAGTAAACATATCATTAATTATATTAACAATGAACTACATATGTAAAAACAAGACTACTAACTTAATGATTTTGAAACGAGACATATATGTAACGTTTATCGTTGTAACGACATTTAATGTATATATATCATATTAAGAGATATTCGTACATCATAATATCATGATAATATAATAATTTAAAATCTCTTTTGATATTATAAACATTGGGTTAACAACATTTAACAAGATCGTTAACCTAAAGGTTTCAAAACAACACTTACATGTAACGACTAACGATGACTTAACGACTCAGTTAAAATGTATATACATGTAGTGTTTTAATATGTATTTATACACTTTTGAAAGACTTCAATACACTTATCAAAATACTTCTACTTAACAAAAATGCTTACAATTACATTCTCGTTCAGTTTCATCAACAATTCTACTCGTATGCACCCGTATTCGTACTCGTACAATACACAGCTTTTAGATGTATGTACTATTGGTATATACACTCCAATGATCAGCTCTTAGCAGCCCATGTGAGTCACCTAACACATGTGGGAACCATCATTTGGCAACTAGCATGAAATATCTCATAAGATTACAAAAATATGAGTAATCATTCATGACTTATTTACATGAAAACAAAATTACATATCCTTTATATCTAATCCATACACCAACGACCAAAAACACCTACAAACACTTTCATTCTTCAATTTTCTTCATCTAATTGAACTCTCTCAAGTTCTATCTTCAAGTTCTAAGTGTTCTTCATAAATTCCAAAAGTTCTAGTTTCATAAAATCAAGAATACTTTCAAGTTTGCTAGCTCACTTCCAATCTTGTAAGGTGATCATCCAACCTCAAGAAATCTTTGTTTCTTACAGTAGGTTATCATTCTAATACAAGGTAATAATCATATTCAAACTTTGGTTCAATTTCTATAACTATAACAATCTTATTTCAAGTGATGATCTTACTTGAACTTGTTTTCGTGTCATGATTTTGCTTCAAGAACTTTGAGCCATCCAAGGATCCATTGAAGCTAGATCCATTTTTCTCTTTTCCAGTAGGTTCATCCAAGGAACTTAAGGTAGTAATGATGTTCATAACATCATTCGATTCATACATATAAAGCTATCTTATTCGAAGGTTTAAACTTGTAATCACTAGAACATAGTTTAGTTAATTCTAAACTTGTTCGCAAACAAAAGTTAATCCTTCTAACTTGACTTTTAAAATCAACTAAACACATGTTCTATATCTATATGATATGCTAACTTAATGATTTAAAACCTGGAAACACGAAAAACACCGTAAAACCGGATTTATGCCGTCGTAGTAACACCGCGGGCTGTTTTGGGTTAGTTAATTAAAAACTATGATAAACTTTGATTTAAAAGTTGTTATTCTGAGAAAATGATTTTTATTATGAACATGAAACTATATCCAAAAATTATGGTTAAACTCAAAGTGGAGGTATGTTTTCTAAAATGGTCATCTAGACGTCGTTCTTTCGACTGAAATGACTACCTTTACAAAAACGACTTGTAACTTATTTTTCCGACTAGAAACCTATACTTTTTTTGTTTAGATTCATAAAATAGAGTTCAATATGAAACCATAGCAATTTGATTCACTCAAAACGGATTTAAAATGAAGAAGTTATGGGTAAAACAAGATTGGATAATTTTTCTCATTTTAGCTACGTGAAAATTGGTAACAAATCTATTCCAACCATAACTTAATCAACTTGTATTATATATTATGTAATCTTGAGATACCATAGACACGTATACAATGTTTCGACCTATCATGTCGACACATCTATATATATTTCGGAACAACCATAGACACTCTATATGTGAATGTTGGAGTTAGCTATACAGGGTTGAGGTTGATTCCAAAATATATATAGTTTGAGTTGTGATCAATACTGAGATACGTATACACTGGGTCGTGGATTGATTCAAGATAATATTTATCGATTTATTTCTGTACATCTAACTGTGGACAACTAGTTGTAGGTTACTAACGAGGACAGCTGACTTAATAAACTTAAAACATCAAAATATATTAAAAGTGTTGTAAATATATTTTGAACATACTTTGATATATATGTATATATTGTTATAGGTTCGTGAATCAACCAGTGGCCAAGTCTTACTTCCCGACGAAGTAAAAATCTGTGAAAGTGAGTTATAGTCCCACTTTTAAAATCTAATATTTTTGGGATGAGAATACATGCAGGTTTTATAAATGATTTACAAAATAGACACAAGTACGTGAAACTACATTCTATGGTTGAATTATCGAAATCGAATATGCCCCTTTTTATTAAGTCTGGTAATCTAAGAATTAGGGAACAGACACCCTAATTGACGCGAATCCTAAAGATAGATCTATTGGGCCTAACAAACCCCATCCAAAGTACCGGATGCTTTAGTACTTCGAAATTTATATCATATCCGAAGGGTGTCCCGGAATGATGGGGATATTCTTATATATGCATCTTGTTATTGTCGGTTACCAGGTGTTCACCATATGAATGATTTTTATCTCTATGTATGGGATGTGTATTGAAATATGAAATCTTGTGGTCTATTGTTACGATTTGATATATATAGGTTAAACCTATAACTCACCAACATTTTTGTTGACGTTTTAAGCATGTTTATTCTCAGGTGATTATTAAGAGCTTCCGCTGTCGCATACTTAAATAAGGACAAGATTTGGAGTCCATGCTTGTATGATATTGTGTAAAAACTGCATTCAAGAAACTTATTTTGTTGTAACATATTTGTATTGTAAACCATTATGTAATGGTCGTGTGTAAACAGGATATTTTAGATTATCATTATTTGATAATCTACGTAAAGCTTTTTAAACCTTTATTGATGAAATAAAGGTTATGGTTTGTTTAAAAATGAATGCAGTCTTTGAAAAACGTCTCATATAGAGGTCAAAACCTCGCAACGAAATCAATTAATATGGAACGTTTTTAATCAATAAGAACGGGACATTTCAGTTGGTATCCGAGCGTTGGTCTTAGAGAACCAGAAAATTTGCATTAGTGTGTCTTATCGAGTTTGTTAGGATGCATTAGTGAGTCTGGACTTCGACCGTGTTTTCTTTAAAAATGATTGCTTAACATTTTTGTTGGAAACTATATATTTTTAACATATGAATATTATGTGATATATTAATCTCTTAACGTGTTTGATATTATGTGATAGATGTCTACCTCTAGAACAAGTCCCATTGACTCACCTAATAATAATGAAGAGTCAAATGTAAATTGGAATGATTTGTGGACTGATTCACAAGTTCTCGAAGAGGAACCGGAAGAAGAGTCGGAACCGGAAGAAGAATCGGAACCGGAAGAAGAATCGGAACCGGATGAAGAAATAGAACCGGTGGGGGAAATAATAAAACGGTTAAGTAAAAGAAAATCCTCAACCAACCGACCAAAGTTAATTATGGTCAATGGTGTTTCCGCCAAGGAAGCAAAATATTGGGAGGATTACCAATTCTCCGATGAATCGGATTCCGATGAGAATTCCGATGATGTTATAGAAATTACCCCAACTGAATTTAAAAAGGCAAAAGAAAATAATAAGGGAAAGGGCATAAAAATAGAGAAATCTAATTCCAACCCCGATGAACTTTATATGTATCGTCAACCCCCGAAGTCCTTAAGTTGTAACAATGACCCGGGAACCTCTAAACCACCAGGTTTTTCTAAACCAATGTGGACAACGACGGCTCGTATTAGGGGAACATCATATATCCCTAGAAACTTGGCAAAACGAACCAAAACCGAAGAAGAAGAAACGAGCGAGTCGGAATAAGATAGTTGTATTCGTGTGGTGTAATATATGGAATATAGTGTTCTTATGCTTTATGATATATGTAAAAATTGCTTGTATTAATAAGTATTTTTTTTATGAATCTAACTCTTGTCTATTTTACAGTTTAAAAACACAAAATGGATAGACAACCCAATATTTTAAGAGACCTACCCGGAGACATGATTGATGAAATCTTGTCTAGAGTCGGCCAGAATTCTTCGGCACAACTATTTAAGGCGAGATCAGTTTGTAAGACATTCGAAGAACGTTCCAAGAATGTCTTGGTTTATAAGAGACTTTCGTTTGAAAGATGGGGGATATCACATTGGGAAACCCATAAGTTACGATGTGTTTACTTGGACGCATATATTGCGGGGAACCCAAATGCTATTTTACGCAACGGGTTAAGAAATTATTTTGACTCAATATATCCGAATATTGGACTTCGTGATTTAGTAAAATCGGCTAACATGCAACATAAAGAAGCATGTTATGCTTACGGATTAGTAATGTTCGCTTCTCACCAAAGTGAGAACAAGAACATCGGGCTACAACTATTAAACAAAACGTTTCCACAAGTGACGGAGTCGGTAATTGGGGTAAGAAATGAGGTTTTTAGATTATTACGGGACTGTTGGACATTACGTAACCCTCGTCCCTTTGATGACGTTACAACACGCTGTCTTATCAACGGCCATAACGGTTATGTTGCACAAGACCAAGGATGGGAAGTAGTCCTAGTAAAACCAGAATGCATGACTTGTTTCTGGACGTATGAATTACGTGTCTTTATTGCCTTTGCTGAACGACTTGTGTACTAGCTAGAATTGTCTTCACAACTATCTTGTATCAAAGTTATTGTGTGCTATATTTCATGCTTTATGTAAAATAAGCGGTATTGTAAGTTTGTAAAATATTGTATAAAAGTTTGAACGCGAAATATTATTATAATCAGTTTTTCATATAGAATTGTAGTAGTTGAATTGTATATTAGCTACTAAGTATGAACTTAACGGGTAGGTACTACCCGAATTTAAACTTATAAAACGCTAATATGAAGAAAAAGCTTTTATAAATGAGTTCATATTATGCTACGAAATACTATTAACTACTCTTAATATTCTGTATGATTAACTTGTTCCATTTAACTATTTTGAAGGAAATGGCACCGACTACTCGACACACCGTGAATATGAATGAAGAGGAATTCCGTACTTTTCTAGCTTCAAACATAGCCGCAGTACAGGCTGCGCTACATACCAACAATAACCTTGGATCTAGCAGTACAGGAAATCGTGTAGGATGCACCTACAAAGAATTCACTGCCTGCAAACCTTTGGAATTTGATGGAACCGAAGGACCGATCGGATTGAAACGGTGGACCGAGAAGGTTGAATCGGTGTTTGCCATAAGTAAGTGTACTGAAGAGGACAAAGTGAAGTACGCTACGCATACCTTCACAGGTTCTGCGTTAACATGGTGGAATACCTATCTAGAGCAAGTGGGACAAGATGATGCGTACGCACTACCGTGGTCAGCATTCAAGCACTTGATGAACGAGAAGTACCGTCCCAGAACCGAGGTCAATAAGCTCAAGACAGAACTTAGAGGGTTACGAACCCAAGGATTTGATATTACCACGTACGAAAGACGATTCACAGAATTGTGCCTATTGTGTCCGGGAGCATTCGAAGATGAGGAAGAGAAGATCGACGCGTTTGTGAAAGGATTACCGGAAAGAATCCAAGAAGATATAAGTTCACACGAGCCCGCCTCCATACAACAGGCATGTAGAATGGCTCACAAACTAGTGAACCAGATTGAAGAAAGAATTAAAGAACAGACTGCTGAAGAGGCCAATGTGAAGCAAGTCAAAAGAAAGTGGGAGGAAAACGGTGATAAGAATCACCAATACAACAACAACAGCAATTACAACAATAATCGCAACAATTATCCCAACAATCGCAACATCAATCGCAACTACAACAAACGGCCCAACAACAACAGCAACTACAACAATCATCCCAACAACAATAATAACCGTAACAACAACAACAATCAGAAGCAGCTATGCCAAAGGTGTGAAAAGTATCACTCGGGGTTCTGCACCAAATTTTGCAACAAGTGTAAAAGAAATGGTCATAGCGCGGCGAAGTGTGAGGTCTACGGACCAGGGGTTAATAGAACGAAAGGAACAAATGGTGTCGGAACGAGTAATGGCGGAGCAAGTAGTGTCGGAGAAAGTTATGCCAATGTAGTTTGTTATAAATGTGGAAAACCGGGCCACATTATTAGAAATTGCCCGAACCAGGAGAACACGAATGGACAAGGCCGCGGAAGAGTTTTCAATATTAATGCGGCAGAGGCACAGGAAGACCCGGAGCTTGTTACGGGTACGTTTCTTATTGACAATAAATCTGCTTACGTTTTATTTGATTCGGGTGCGGATAGAAGCTATATGAGTAGAGATTTTTGTGCTAAATTAAGTTGTCCATTGACGCCTTTGGATAGTAAATTTTTACTCGAATTAGCAAATGGTAAATTAATTTCAGCAGATAATATATGTCGGAATCGAGAAATTAAACTGGTTAGTGAAACATTTAAGATTGATTTGATACCAGTAGAGTTAGGGAGTTTTGATGTGATAATCGGTATGGACTGGTTGAAAGAAGTGAAAGCAGAGATCGTTTGTTACAAAAATGCAATTCGCATTATACGAGAAAAAGGAAAACCCTTAATGGTGTACGGAGAAAAGGGCAACACGAAGCTACATCTTATTAGTAATTTGAAGGCACAAAAACTAATAAGAAAAGGTTGCTATGCTGTTCTAGCACACGTCGAGAAAGTACAAACTGAAGAAAAGAGCATCAATGATGTTCCCATTGCAAAAGAATTTCCCGATGTATTTCCGAAAGAATTACCGGGATTACCCCCACATCGATCCGTTGAATTTCAAATAGATCTTGTACCAGGAGCTGCACCAATAGCTCGTGCTCCTTACAGACTCGCACCCAGCGAGATGAAAGAACTGCAAAGCCAATTACAAGAACTTTTAGAGCGTGGTTTCATTCGACCAAGCACATCACCGTGGGGAGCTCCTGTTTTGTTTGTCAAGAAGAAAGATGGTACATTCAGGTTGTGTATCGACTACCGAGAGTTGAACAAACTTACCATCAAGAACCGCTACCCACTACCGAGAATCGACGACTTATTTGATCAACTACAAGGCTCGTCTATTTATTCAAAGATTGACTTACGTTCCGGGTATCATCAAATGAGGGTGAAAGAAGATGATATTCCAAAGACTGCTTTCAGAACACGTTACGGTCATTACGAGTTTATGGTCATGCCGTTTGGTTTAACTAATGCACCAGCTATGTTCATGGACCTTATGAACCGAGTGTGTGGACCATACCTTGACAAGTTTGTCATTGTTTTCATTGATGACATACTTATTTACTCAAAGAATGACCAAGAACAAGGTGAACATTTGAGAAAGGTGTTAGAAGTATTGAGGAAGGAAGAATTGTACGCTAAGTTTTCAAAGTGTGCATTTTGGTTGGAAGAAGTTCAATTCCTCGGTCACATAGTGAACAAAGAAGGTATTAAGGTGGATCCGACAAAGATAGAAACTGTTGAAAAGTGGGAAACCCCGAAAACTCCGAAACACATACGCCAGTTTTTAGGACTAGCTGGTTACTACAGAAGGTTCATCCAAGACTTTTCCAGAATAGCAAAACCCTTGACTGCATTAACGCATAAAGGGAAGAAATTTGAATGGAATGATGAACAAGAGAAAGCGTTTCAGTTATTGAAGAAAAAGCTAACTACGGCACCTATATTGTCATTGCCTGAAGGGAATGATGATTTTGTGATTTATTGTGACGCATCAAAGCAAGGTCTCGGTTGTGTATTAATGCAACGAACGAAGGTGATTGCTTATGCGTCTAGACAATTGAAGATTCACGAACAAAATTATACGACGCATGATTTGGAATTAGGCGCGGTTGTTTTTGCATTAAAGACTTGGAGGCACTACTTATATGGGGTCAAAAGTATTATATATACCGACCACAAAAGTCTTCAACACATATTTAATCAGAAACAACTGAATATGAGGCAGCGTAGGTGGATTGAATTATTGAATGATTACGATTTTGAGATTCGTTACCACCCGGGGAAGGCAAATGTGGTAGCCGATGCCTTGAGCAGGAAGGATAGAGAACCCATTCGAGTAAAATCTATGAATATAATGATTCATAATAACATTACTACTCAAATAAAGGAGGCGCAACAAGGAGTTTTAAAAGAGGGAAATTTAAAGGATGAAATACCCAAAGGATCGGAGAAGCATCTTAATATTCGGGAAGACGGAACCCGGTATAGGGCTGAAAGGATTTGGGTACCAAAATTTGGAGATATGAGAGAAATGGTACTTAGAGAAGCTCATAAAACCAGATACTCAATACATCCTGGAACGGGGAAGATGTACAAGGATCTCAAGAAACATTTTTGGTGGCCGGGTATGAAAGCCGATGTTGCTAAATACGTAGGAGAATGTTTGACGTGTTCTAAGGTCAAAGCTGAGCATCAGAAACCATCAGGTCTACTTCAACAACCCGAAATCCCGGAATGGAAATGGGAAAACATTACCATGGATTTCATCACTAAATTGCCAAGGACTGCAAGTGGTTTTGATACTATTTGGGTAATAGTTGATCGTCTCACCAAATCAGCACACTTCCTACCAATAAGAGAAGATGACAAGATGGAGAAGTTAGCACGACTGTATTTGAAGGAAGTCGTCTCCAGACATGGAATACCAATCTCTATTATCTCTGATAGGGATGGCAGATTTATTTCAAGATTCTGGCAGACATTACAGCAAGCATTAGGAACTCGTCTAGACATGAGTACTGCCTATCATCCACAAACTGATGGGCAGAGCGAAAGGACGATACAAACGCTTGAAGACATGCTACGAGCATGTGTTATTGATTTCGGAAACAGTTGGGATCGACATCTACCGTTAGCAGAATTTTCCTACAACAACAGCTACCATTCAAGCATTGAGATGGCGCCGTTTGAAGCACTTTATGGTAGAAAGTGCAGGTCTCCGATTTGTTGGAGTGAGGTGGGGGATAGACAGATTACGGGTCCGGAGATTATACAAGAAACTACCGAGAAGATCATCCAAATTCAACAACGGTTGAAAACCGCCCAAAGTCGACAAAAGAGCTACGCTGACATTAAAAGAAAAGATATAGAATTTGAAATTGGAGAGATGGTCATGCTTAAAGTTTCACCTTGGAAAGGCGTTGTTCGATTTGGTAAACGAGGGAAATTAAATCCAAGGTATATTGGACCATTCAAGATTATTGATCGTGTCGGACCAGTAGCTTACCGACTTGAGTTACCTCAACAACTCGCGGCTGTACATAACACTTTCCACGTCTCGAATTTGAAGAAATGTTTTGCTAAAGAAGATCTCACTATTTCGTTAGATGAAATCCAAATCAACGAAAAACTCCAATTCATCGAAGAACCCGTCGAAATAATGGATCGTGAGGTTAAAAGACTTAAGCAAAACAAGATACCAATTGTTAAGGTTCGATGGAATGCTCGTAGAGGACCCGAGTTCACCTGGGAGTGTGAAGATCAGATGAAGAAGAAATACCCGCATCTATTTCCAGAAGATTCGTCAACACCTTCAACAGCTTAAAATTTCGGGACGAAATTTATTTAACGGGTAGGTACTGTAGTGACCCGAACTTTTCCATGTTTATATATATTAATTGAGATTGATGTTTACATGATTAAATGTTTCCAACATGTTAAGCAATCAAACTTGTTAAGACTTGATTAATTGAAATAGGTTTCATATAGACAATTGACCACCCAAGTTGACCGGTGATTCACGAACGTTAAAACTTGTAAAAAAACTATATGATGACATATATATGGTTATATATATAGTTAACATGATATTATGATAAGTAAACATATCATTAATTATATTAACAATGAACTACATATGTAAAAACAAGACTACTAACTTAATGATTTTGAAACGAGACATATATGTAACGTTTATCGTTGTAACGACATTTAATGTATATATATCATATTAAGAGATATTCGTACATCATAATATCATGATAATATAATAATTTAAAATCTCTTTTGATATTATAAACATTGGGTTAACAACATTTAACAAGATCGTTAACCTAAAGGTTTCAAAACAACACTTACATGTAACGACTAACGATGACTTAACGACTCAGTTAAAATGTATATACATGTAGTGTTTTAATATGTATTTATACACTTTTGAAAGACTTCAATACACTTATCAAAATACTTCTACTTAACAAAAATGCTTACAATTACATTCTCGTTCAGTTTCATCAACAATTCTACTCGTATGCACCCGTATTCGTACTCGTACAATACACAGCTTTTAGATGTATGTACTATTGGTATATACACTCCAATGATCAGCTCTTAGCAGCCCATGTGAGTCACCTAACACATGTGGGAACCATCATTTGGCAACTAGCATGAAATATCTCATAAGATTACAAAAATATGAGTAATCATTCATGACTTATTTACATGAAAACAAAATTACATATCCTTTATATCTAATCCATACACCAACGACCAAAAACACCTACAAACACTTTCATTCTTCAATTTTCTTCATCTAATTGAACTCTCTCAAGTTCTATCTTCAAGTTCTAAGTGTTCTTCATAAATTCCAAAAGTTCTAGTTTCATAAAATCAAGAATACTTTCAAGTTTGCTAGCTCACTTCCAATCTTGTAAGGTGATCATCCAACCTCAAGAAATCTTTGTTTCTTACAGTAGGTTATCATTCTAATACAAGGTAATAATCATATTCAAACTTTGGTTCAATTTCTATAACTATAACAATCTTATTTCAAGTGATGATCTTACTTGAACTTGTTTTCGTGTCATGATTTTGCTTCAAGAACTTTGAGCCATCCAAGGATCCATTGAAGCTAGATCCATTTTTCTCTTTTCCAGTAGGTTCATCCAAGGAACTTAAGGTAGTAATGATGTTCATAACATCATTCGATTCATACATATAAAGCTATCTTATTCGAAGGTTTAAACTTGTAATCACTAGAACATAGTTTAGTTAATTCTAAACTTGTTCGCAAACAAAAGTTAATCCTTCTAACTTGACTTTTAAAATCAACTAAACACATGTTCTATATCTATATGATATGCTAACTTAATGATTTAAAACCTGGAAACACGAAAAACACCGTAAAACCGGATTTATGCCGTCGTAGTAACACCGCGGGCTGTTTTGGGTTAGTTAATTAAAAACTATGATAAACTTTGATTTAAAAGTTGTTATTCTGAGAAAATTATTTTTATTATGAACATGAAACTATATCCAAAAATTATGGTTAAACTCAAAGTGGAGGTATGTTTTCTAAAATGGTCATCTAGACGTCGTTCTTTCGACTGAAATGACTACCTTTACAAAAACGACTTGTAACTTATTTTTCCGACTAGAAACCTATACTTTTTTTGTTTAGATTCATAAAATAGAGTTCAATATGAAACCATAGCAATTTGATTCACTCAAAACGGATTTAAAATGAAGAAGTTATGGGTAAAACAAGATTGGATAATTTTTCTCATTTTAGCTACGTGAAAATTGGTAACAAATCTATTCCAACCATAACTTAATCAACTTGTATTATATATTATGTAATCTTGAGATACCATAGACACGTATACAATGTTTCGACCTATCATGTCGACACATCTATATATATTTCGGAACAACCATAGACACTCTATATGTGAATGTTGGAGTTAGCTATACAGGGTTGAGGTTGATTCCAAAATATATATAGTTTGAGTTGTGATCAATACTGAGATACGTATACACTGGGTCGTGGATTGATTCAAGATAATATTTATCGATTTATTTCTGTACATCTAACTGTGGACAACTAGTTGTAGGTTACTAACGAGGACAGCTGACTTAATAAACTTAAAACATCAAAATATATTAAAAGTGTTGTAAATATATTTTGAACATACTTTGATATATATGTATATATTGTTATAGGTTCGTGAATCAACCAGTGGCCAAGTCTTACTTCCCGACGAAGTAAAAATCTGTGAAAGTGAGTTATAGTCCCACTTTTAAAATCTAATATTTTTGGGATGAGAATACATGCAGGTTTTATAAATGATTTACAAAATAGACACAAGTACGTGAAACTACATTCTATGGTTGAATTATCGAAATCGAATATGCCCCTTTTTATTAAGTCTGGTAATCTAAGAATTAGGGAACAGACACCCTAATTGACGCGAATCCTAAAGATAGATCTATTGGGCCTAACAAACCCCATCCAAAGTACCGGATGCTTTAGTACTTCGAAATTTATATCATATCCGAAGGGTGTCCCGGAATGATGGGGATATTCTTATATATGCATCTTGTTATTGTCGGTTACCAGGTGTTCACCATATGAATGATTTTTATCTCTATGTATGGGATGTGTATTGAAATATGAAATCTTGTGGTCTATTGTTACGATTTGATATATATAGGTTAAACCTATAACTCACCAACATTTTTGTTGACGTTTTAAGCATGTTTATTCTCAGGTGATTATTAAGAGCTTCCGCTGTCGCATACTTAAATAAGGACAAGATTTGGAGTCCATGCTTGTATGATATTGTGTAAAAACTGCATTCAAGAAACTTATTTTGTTGTAACATATTTGTATTGTAAACCATTATGTAATGGTCGTGTGTAAACAGGATATTTTAGATTATCATTATTTGATAATCTACGTAAAGCTTTTTAAACCTTTATTGATGAAATAAAGGTTATGGTTTGTTTAAAAATGAATGCAGTCTTTGAAAAACGTCTCATATAGAGGTCAAAACCTCGCAACGAAATCAATTAATATGGAACGTTTTTAATCAATAAGAACGGGACATTTCAGTCACCCCACCTACCCCCTCATGCGATTGCATGAGGGTTGTGAGTAAAGTTCATGCGATTGCATGATACTCAAATCCAGCTTGCATCCATTTTGTATTCTACTGACATACGCGTTTATAATTATTATATATATAATATATTTAATTTATATAATTAATTATATATTATATTATATTTACGTGTATGGTAAAAATATAATTTTTACTCAAATGACACGGACGTTTTCACTAGACTCATGTTCCGCTTTCAATTTTTCTAACGACGTTTCGTAGGCTGAGAAAACTAGCATTTTATGTGTGATGACCCGGGAATTTCCGACCAAATTTAAACTTAATCTTTATATGATTCCAATACGATAAGCAAAGTCTGAAATGTTGAAATCTCAAAAACTTTGAACTATGTTCATATTTTCATTTGACTTTGACTACTCCCGAAGATTCACGAACAATTGTGTATAACAAATATGTAAGTATATATATATATAAATGTAAGTATAATTGTATATATAATATTTTTTGAATTAATAAAGTATACCTTAATCAATTTGAATTAAAAATGAAAAATAGCAAAATAATTTAGTTATTATTAAAATGAATAAATAAAATATATGATGGTAATATGAATCTATATAGATAAATATACATAAAAGGTATTTATTATATTGTAGCATTTATAAAATAAATAAATATTATGTATACACTCGATGTATTCATATAATATATGATATAATTACTAATAAATGTAATTACAAGTTTAAATCCATTGTTATGCCAATATTATTACACTCAAAATTATTATTAATGATAATATTAATATTATATTTGTATTATTAATATTATTATAATATACGATATATAGATAAGAAAAATTGATATGGGTAACTTGTTATTACTAGTGATATCATTAGGTATTGTCATTAAGATTCATTATTATTATATACGTTTACTATTATTATTATTATTAAAAAAGCAATACAATTTATTAGTATTATTATAATTATTGTTAATAACAATATTATCATATTACTATATTTTTTTATATATATAATACTATTATTATTAATATCATTAGTATTCTTATAATTATTGTTAATAGAAATTAATACAATATATTATTATCATAAGAAACATCATTTTTATCTTTATAACTATTAATATCAGTATTCATAATTATTATTTTTATTTATAAAATTATTAATATTATTATTATTAAACTACTTAATTATTTATACTGAATATATATATATATATATATATATATATATATATATATATATATATATATATATATATATATATATATATATATATATATATATATATATATATATATATATATATATATATATATATATATAGATCGTGTATATAACTGAAATCAGTTCACGAATCAATTTAACTATACAGAAATTTATTTTCTTGTCTTTGATCTGTTATACATTAAAATCCATTCCTAATATGAACAAAATATGACAGCTTTCATATTCTATTGATCGTACGGACTCATTTTTTAATCACAATCAACACTGTAACGATTTTTGTTTTGGTCGGAATTGGTTACAAGTATCCATCACTCAATTCCTCTTTATAATCCATTACTAGTTTCGATTAAGCACGAAGAACAGGAAATTAAAAAGAGATAACTGAGTCATTCCCTCTGTTCATGTAACTTTTTGCTCATATTTCGATTTCAAATCAAATTGCAAAATCTAATAATGCAGATAGTTTAAGATTCATCTAATCAAACTTCCTGCAAAAATTCAAGTTTCAATTTTTTAAAACGAGTGAGAATTTTCGAGTCAAAATATTAATTTTAGAAAGTCAACTTATGTTCTTCATTCAAATTCGTCTTTTCTATTTTGAATTGAATTAAATTGATAATTTCTATATGTTATAGAAGAGATTTGAAACACATTTTGTATTAAAACCTTTGTCCAAAACGCTATCTTTTTCGAAATCAATTTTTTTTTCATGGTATTTCTGCGAACAGCAGACCCGCTGTTTTCTTTTTATTTTTTTATTTGTTTACTTTTCTGTTAATTAATTGTTACATATTACTTCGGGTCCATTTCTGATTACTAAAACAAATCAGGATGTTGAGGTTATGAGTGGTTCGAGTCCAGTGATTGATAGATGAAGAAGATGAATATAGAAGGAAAATAATTACGGGTTATATAGTTTTTTATTCGATATAAATTCAGAAAAAAGGGCACAGCCCAATGGTTTAGGTGGGTGTCGGGTGAGCGTGAGGTCTTGGGTTCGAGTCTCATCTGGAGTATTTCTTTTTACTTGAAGCTTTTAAGGGTATACACAATTTCTTTTCTTTTTATTATTATTGTTATAAATTATTATTCTTATTGTTATGTTATTATTATTATAAGTATTAGTTAACATCTATCATTAGGATTATAATTAAGAATATTGTTATTATAATTACAGTTTTAGGAATGATACTAACATTATTATCAATATCAAATATTATTATTATTTAGTATTATTATTATTTTTATCATTTCTATTGAATAGAATTATGGTATTATTAATATTATTATTAATAACATGATTAGTGTCATTAATATAGTTTATGAAATTACCATTACTAGTACTACCATTAAATAGTATTATTCTTAATATTATCAGTAGTATTATTATAAATATTACTAACACTGTTATTATTATTAAAACTGCCATTTTAAATATTATTATCATTATTATGATTATGATTAAGTATTATCATTATAAAAATAATACAATTTTCATAAATATTAGTATTCTTATCATATTAGAACTATTATTAGTAACATAAGCACATTAGTAATAATATTATCATCATTTTTATAATTACCAATATTAATTTAGTATAATTAAAATTACTGTTTTGATAAACAAATGATATATATAAATAAAAAGATATTTAGTGCATGTAACATAACAAAAGTTATATTACATAAGTATGTATTGATCATATTAACAAATTTTATATAAATAATCATATATAATAAAATAGGTGTTCTTAATATAATATTAATCAGATATATATATATATATATATATATATATATATATATATATATATATATATATATATATATATATATATATATATATATATATATATATATATATATATATATATATATATATATATATATAAAATATAATTTAAAAATATAAAATATATATATTTGTTCGATTTCAAATATGTATATTAATAAATATACAAATGGTATAGGTTCGTGAATCCGAGGCCAACCCTACTTTTGTTCAATGACGTCATATGTATTTTTACTACAAAATACATTAGGTGAGTTTCATTTACCCTTTTTACTCATTACATTTTTGGGCTGAGAATACATGCAAATGCTTTATTAACTGTTTTACAATATTTATATGTGTGAGTTTCATTTACCCTTTTTACTCATTACATTTTTGGGCTGAGAATACATGTAAATACTTTATTAACTGTTTTACAATATTTATATGTGTGAGTTTCATTAATCCCTTTTTAAATGCTTTTGCAATATATATTTTTGGGACTGAGAATACATGCGCTGTTTTTATAAATGTTTTACGAAATAGACACAAGTAATCGAAACTACATTATATGGTTGAATGATCAAAATCGAATATGCCCCTTTTTATTTAAGTCTGGTAATCTAAGAATTAGGGAACAGACACCCTAATTGACGCGAACTCTAAAGATAGATCTATCGGGCCCAACAAGCCCCATCCAAAGTATCAGATGCTTTAGTACTTCGAAATTTATATCATGTCCGAAGGAGGATCCCGGAATGATGGGGATATTCTTATATATATATATATATTGTGAATGTCGGTTACCAGGTGTTCAATCCATATGCATGATTTTAGTCTCTATGCATGGGACGTATTTATGAGAACTGGAAATGAAATTCTTGTGGTCTATTAAATTGATGGAAATGATTATTTATGTTAAACTAATGAACTCACCAACCTTTCGGTTGACACTGTAAAGCATGTTTATTCTCAGGTATGAAAGAAATCTTCCGCTGTGCTTTTGCTCATTTTAGGGATATTACTTAGAGTCATTCATGGAATATTTCGAAAGACGTTGCATTCGAGTCGTTGAGTTCATCAAGACTATTATTAAGTCAATTATAGTTGGTTATATTATGAAATGGTATGCATGTCGTCAACATTCGATGTAAATGAAAGGTTGTCTTTTAAAAACGCATGCAATGTTTGTAAAATGTATCATATAGAGGTCAAGTACCTCGCGATGTAACTGACTTTTGTGAATCGTTTGTAATCGATATGGACATTGTCCGGATGGATTAGGACGGGTCCTTTCAGTTGGTATCAGAGCGGTGGTCTTAGCGAACCAAGTCTGCATTAGTGTGTCTAAATGATAAGTCGTTAGGATGCATTAGTGAGTTTGGACTTCGACCGTGTCTGCATGTCAAAAGTTTTGCTTATCATTTCATGTCGAAAATTACCTGCTTATCATCCTTAGTCTAGACACATCTTATTGCATTGACTGCATGAAAAGTGTATAGACAAAATTCATATCTTAGCGTATCTGCTAATTCATATCTTAGCGTATCTGTTATTGTTATTTTTGCCTGACAGCTTCCGTAGATTCCTCCGTAACTTATGAGATTTTAGTATTATATACGCATATGTAAATTATGTATTACAGGGTACTAATCTACATCCTATAATCTATTTCTTATCGAAAGTCTTTCATCTTATCGTACAAGATAAATCCCTCAACCAGTTCGAATCCCTCAGATTCCGATAACTATTCCGATAGTTATTCCGACAGCTATTCCGACATGGATATTCACCTAAGCTCCGAAAGCAGTGTAACGAAATGGAGCAACCAACTAGTTATCTTCAATTCTGGATGAATTGAGAATGGGTTCGTAGTCAACTTAATCATTGGAGACAAGAAGAAGCGATCCCTTTCATCTACCATATTGTCTTCTGGGCGAAGAACCTGAAGCGTTCACCGGCGAACCAATCTGAAACACCATTTTCACTCTCATTTCCTGAATATCTCGCCACGATTATATTCTATCAAAAACTCTAAACCTTATTCATCCGCTCGTTCCGACTGACAATCATCCTGGAGTAATAAGTCAACGAACTTCGCGCTTGAATAATCAATTCGGAGAATATGGTGCAAAATGTACCAGCTTCAGCAACATCACCGGCACCAACAGTACCATCAATAACAGCACCAGTACCATCAACAATCCATGCTTCAATATCACCATCTGTACTTCGAGTATGATCTTCGTTTGACGTATCGTTCTACCTCATTTATCTTCGTTCGACATGGCGAATATGTAATCTCTAAAGTTTTAGAGATCATTTATTCTAGTTCCAACCAAAAACTAAATGAGTTTAATATTAAGTTAACTCATTAAATCCATGATTATATCTGAAGAAAATATATATGTATATATGTTTTCATAAAGATTGTAATTAAAAATTCTTTTGTACAAACTGTTAATGGTGAAAATATTTTAACGGGTAGGTAATACCCGAGGAATATTTAGATTTCACCATAATAAGTTACACTGTACATTCTTCAAAGCTGATTCAACAGTCATTTACTATCCTACTTACAACCACTAATATACGTATCCGTTCATCGCAGAATAACCATTTTCATTCAAATACATATTTGAATTTTGACCTATCAGAATCCAACAAGTGGCATAATGAAGAAAACATTTGATAAAATAAAAATTTGTTAGAAACAAACAAATTAACTATGAGAAATTTTGTTAAGAATCCACGCTAACTGTTCCTAGCTAATTGTTCCTAGCTAACTGATTACATTTTATTTATCGCAAATTAATTATCGCAATTTACATTCTAGTAATTTTATTTATCGTCATTTAATTTCTGCTATTTACTTTACGCACTTTATTTATCGTCACTTAATTTCTGTTATTTATTTTACGCACTCTAAATATCGGGACACGTATACAAGGTTTTGACATATCATATCGACACATCTATATATATTATTTAGAATCACCATAGACACTCTATATGCAGTAATGATCGAGTTCTCTATACAGGGTTGAGGTTGATTCTATAATAATATATATACTTTGAGTTGTGATCGAGTCTGAGACAAATACGGGTCACGATACATATTAATTAATTCGAATATTATATATTAAAATATATATGAATTATTGAATTGCTAACTGGGGACTACCAACATTGGACAATTAAAATGAATTAAAATATTGACTATAACATATGAAACTAAACAATTCTTCAAGTTTACCACTTGATTTCATCTTAAACTTCATTTGTTTCTTAACGATTATAATCAACGTTCAAACCTTGCATAATTCTTGAAAACACCTCAATCGAGAGTATGAACCAACCGCACTTCATCTACGGAGGGAAAGATTTATGCATTTAGTTATGCACCTGAAAACTCTCGGCAACTGAGTAAAAGTTTAACACGTAGCCGAGTTAGATCCTTTGGCATTTATTAGCAAAAATAACTTTGCGATCTCTTTTCAAAGTAGCAAATTTTGTCACAGCTTCAACAAAGCAACTTCGACTTTTCGTTCGAAACAACCTTATTATCACCTTGATTATTATATATGTTCTTTTATTGTTACCGGAGAACCTTCCATATTTTACCATATTACTAGCAGATGTACCAGCAACCTCGTTGCTTCTTGGTTTAAATCTCTCCGATAAATCATTATATTTATTCATTGAAACCCTATCATATACTCATCCGCATCTTGTAACGAGTATTGCCATACCAAATACCGGGAATCATCAATCATTATTTTGAATCTCGCAACAATTTTACAACAACAGTTATATGTATATATATATATATATATATATATATATATATATATATATATATATATATATATATATATATATATATATATATATATATATATATAACATGTACCTCTTACAATCATGATCTTCAATTCTGAAATTTTGAACAGCACTCAGTCTACAAATCAATACCACAAATTCTGAAAAAGCTGAATACAGCAGCACAAACTGTACACGACCTTAACTGTCGAAAGTTTGATGATAAAGAATGGAGTATTGGAAACACTCAATAGAAAATTTAGTACCGAAAAGCGGATTATACGAAACTATGAAGGAAGCCGTGGACAAATCACAAAGAATAAGTTTGACTTCAAAGAATCCAAATGATTCTGTTTCTGATGAAATCTTTAGCGAATACCTTGCTTCCGAATCTAAACCCTTACGGATAAATCTTCTTCATCATCCATCGATATTAGAAATTCCAAGATATCATCGTATCTTTCATTATAAATATCCTCCATATTTCTGAAGATATTTTCATAACTATTCTTATCTGAAATTATTAATCTCTTCATGATATCAGTGCTACATCATATAGAAACTGTTAGTTTCTATATTCTGTAAACTTTAGAGCTTAAAATATGAATGTTATTGAAGTAATGTTGAGAACTGATGCATGAGTTAGTACAATATAATGACACTTGATCAACGTAATTATATTACAGTAAGTCATGCTGAGTTTCTAATGGAACGTGATGATTCACAGATCCTAACATCATCATGTGCCATGTTACATAACTCTTTCATTCTACTTAACTCCTGAACAAATCAAGAAAATGTATTCTTAATGGTTCTATCTTCCGTGATGTTGATAAATTTGAAAATCAAATCGTGCTATCACGTTCCTTCCTGCTTAGAACATTATAATCATTCAAAACTCTATATCTACAAATTCTGGATCATTATTCGTTTGACTTGAAGTCGAGAAGAGAAAACAAAAGCATAGAGCTTTGAAATATAAGGGAGAATATAAAGCCCGATAACAACACATAAATTACAAACCGTTATTATATCAATGTTTATTGCAACATTAAGACACAGGAGAATTAAAAACATTATAATCCCAAGGGAAAAGTAGAAGAAAGCAGATTCTTCTAGTGGAAGTTGGAAAAGGAGAATGGTTGTTGCGATAGTAAGGATGAGGACAAGGATCAGAACTGGATTAAGCATTTTCAGAATCTTTTGGATGTATGAAATAAGAAGGAAAGTATAAGAATGGTGAGAATAATGGAACAGAAGAGTTTAATTTATAATGGAAATATCAGACAGAGTAATCGAAGCAGATCACTGTATTTAATTAGAGAGATCTTAATTTCTTTATTCGCCTAAGAATCAGATCTTATAGATTTCCAAGATTTTCTTTTAAATCCCTTGAATTCCGGAATTCAACCCCCCACGGCAAAAGTTAAGAGGCACCTTATTTTCTAAATTCAACCCTGACTCTGTCAAAAGTTAAGATGAATCTTTACTTTCCTATTTCACTCTTTGGTGATAGCTTCATTCGTACTCTTCGAATAATCGAATTATTTTTATCCATATTACTCAATGATGATAAAACTCAATTTATCAACTCATATTCGTCATGAAAACATTTTTATTGTTAGCCATGACCACCTCACTCAAATTTCGGGACGAAATTTCTTTAACGGGTAGGTACTGTGATGACCCGAGAATTTCTGACCAAATTTAAACTTAATCTTTATATGATTCCAATACGATAAGCAAAGTCTGTAATGTTGAAATCTCAAAAACTTTGAACTATGTTCATATTTTCATTTGACTTTGACTACTCCCGAAGATTCACGAACAATTGTGTATAACAAATATGTAAGTATATATATATAAATGTAAGTATAATTGTATATATAATATTTTTTGAATTAATAAAGTATACCTTAATCAATTTGAATTAAAAATGAAAAATAGCAAAATAATTTAGTTATTATTAAAATGAATAAATAAAATATATGATGGTAATATGAATCTATATAGATAAATATACATAAAAGGTATTTATTATATTGTAGCATTTATAAAATAAATAAATATTATGTATACACTCGATGTATTCATATAATATATGATATAATTACTAATAAATGTAATTACAAGTTTAAATCCATTGTTATGCCAATATTATTACACTCAAAATTATTATTAATGATAATATTAATATTATATTTGTATTATTAATATTATTATAATATACGATATATAGATAAGAAAAATTGATATGGGTAACTTGTTATTACTAGTGATATCATTAGGTATTGTCATTAAGATTCATTATTATTATATACGTTTACTATTATTATTATTATTAAAAAAGCAATACAATTTATTAGTATTATTATAATTATTGTTAATAACAATATTATCATATTACTATATTTTTTTATATATATAATACTATTATTATTAATATCATTAGTATTCTTATAATTATTGTTAATAGAAATTAATACAATATATTATTATCATAAGAAACATCATTTTTATCTTTATAACTATTAATATCAGTATTCATAATTATTATTTTTATTTATAAAATTATTAATATTATTATTATTAAACTACTTAATTATTTATACTGAATATATATATATATATATATATATATATATATATATATATATATATATATATATATATATATATATATATATATATATATATATATATATATATATATATATATATATATAGATCGTGTATATAACTGAAATCAGTTCACGAATCAATTTAACTATACAGAAATTTATTTTCTTGTCTTTGATCTGTTATACATTAAAATCCATTCCTAATATGAACAAAATATGACAGCTTTCATATTCTATTGATCGTACGAACTCATTTTTTAATCACAATCAACACTGTAACGATTTTTGTTTTGGTCGGAATTGGTTACAAGTATCCATCACTCAATTCCTCTTTATAATCCATTACTAGTTTCGATTAAGCACGAAGAACAGGAAATTAAAAAGAGATAACTGAGTCATTCCCTCTGTTCATGTAACTTTTTGCTCATATTTCGATTTCAAATCAAATTGCAAAATCTAATAATGCAGATAGTTTAAGATTCATCTAATCAAACTTCCTGCAAAAATTCAAGTTTCAATTTTTTAAAACGAGTGAGAATTTTCGAGTCAAAATATTAATTTTAGAAAGTCAACTTATGTTCTTCATTCAAATTCGTCTTTTCTATTTTGAATTGAATTAAATTGATAATTTCTATAGGTTATAGAAGAGATTTGAAACACATTTTGTATTAAAACCTTTGTCCAAAACGCTCTCTTTTTCGAAATCAATTTTTTTTTCATGGTATTTCTGCGAACAGCAGACCCGCTGTTTTCTTTTTATTTTTTTTATTTGTTTACTTTTCTGTTAATTAATTGTTACATATTACTTCGGGTCCATTTCTGATTACTAAAACAAATCAGGATGTTGAGGTTATGAGTGGTTTGAGTCCAGTGATTGATAGATGAAGAAGATGAATATAGAAGGGAAATAATTACGGGTTATATAGTTTTTTGTTCGATATAAATTCAGAAAAAAGGGCACAGCCCAATGGTTTAGGTGGGTGTCGGGTGAGCGTGAGGTCTTGGGTTCGAGTCTCACCTGGAGTATTTCTTTTTACTTGAAGCTTTTAAGGGTATAAACAATTTCTTTTCTTTTTATTATTATTGTTATAAATTATTATTCTTATTATTATGTTATTATTATTATAAGTATTAGTTAACATCTATCATTAGGATTATAATTAAGAATATTGTTATTATAATTACAATTTTAGGAATGATACTAACATTATTATCAATATCAAATATTATTATTATTTAGTATTATTATTATTTTTATCATTTCTATTGAATAGAATTATGGTATTATTAATATTATTATTAATAACATGATTAGTGTCATTAATATAGTTTATGATATTACCATTACTAGTACTACCATTAAATAGTATTATTCTTAATATTATCAGTAGTATTATTATAAATATTACTAACACTGTTATTATTATTAAAACTGCCATTTTAAATATTATTATCATTATTATGATTATGATTAAGTATTATCATTATAAAAATAATACAATTTTCATAAATATTAGTATTCTTATCATATTAGAACTATTATTAGTAACATAAGCACATTAGTAATAATATTATCATCATTTTTATAATTACCAATATTAATTTAGTATAATTAAAATTACTGTTTTGATAAACAAATGATATATATAAATAAAAAGATATTTAGTGCATGTAACATAACAAAAGTTATATTACATAAGTATGTATTGATCATATTAACAAATTTTATATAAATAATCATATATAATAAAATAGGTGTTCTTAATATAATATTAATCAGATAAATATATATATATATATATATATATATATATATATATATATATATATATATATATATATATATATATATATATATATATATATATATATAAAATATAATTTAAAAATATAAAATATATATATTTGTTCGATTTCAAATATGTATATTAATAAATATACAAATGGTATAGGTTCGTGAATCCGAGGCCAACCCTACTTTTGCTCAATGACGTCATATGTATTTTTACTACAAAATACATTAGGTGAGTTTCATTTACCCTTTTTACTCATTACATTTTTGGGCTGAGAATACATGCAAATGCTTTATTAACTGTTTTACAATATTTATATGTGTGAGTTTCATTTACCCTTTTTACTCATTACATTTTTGGGCTGAGAATACATGTAAATGCTTTATTAACTATTTTACAATATTTATATGTGTGAGTTTCATTAATCCCTTTTTAAATGCTTTTGCAATATATATTTTTGGGACTGAGAATACATGCGCTGTTTTTATAAATATTTTACGAAATAGACACAAGTAATCGAAACTACATTATATGGTTGAATGATCGAAATCGAATATGCCCCTTTTTATTTAAGTCTGGTAATCTAAGAATTAGGGAACAGACACCCTAATTGACGCGAACTCTAAAGATAGATCTATCGGGCCCAACAAGCCCCATCCAAAGTATCGGATGCTTTAGTACTTCGAAATTTATATCATGTCCGAAGGAGGATCCCGGAATGATGGGGATATTCTTATATATATATTGTGAATGTCGGTTACCAGGTGTTCAATCCATATGAATGATTTTAGTCTCTATGCATGGGACGTATTTATGAGAACTGGAAATGAAATTCTTGTGGTCTATTAAATTGATGGAAATGATTATTTATGTTAAACTAATGAACTCACCAACCTTTTGGTTGACACTTTAAAGCATGTTTATTCTCAGGTATGAAAGAAATCTTCCGCTGTGCTTTTGCTCATTTTAGGGATATTACTTGGAGTCATTCATGGAATATTTCGAAAGACGTTAAATTCGAGTCGTTGAGTTCATCAAGACTATTATTAAGTCAATTATAGTTGGTTATATTATGAAATGGTATGCATGTCGTCAACATTCGATGTAAATGAAAGGTTGTCTTTTAAAAACGAATGCAATGTTTGTAAAATGTATCATATAGAGGTCAAGTACCTCGCGATGTAACTGACTATTGTGAATTGTTTGTAATCGATATGGACATTGTCCGGATGGATTAGGACGGGTCCTTTCATTATGTTTAGTGACTCGTACCCTTATCAAAATATAATCTTAAATCATTAACAAACAATATTACACGAAGTGTAACTTATGCATTTGAGTGTTGTGGTTATTTGCTTCTATAAATCAGTGGCTCGTTGTTTATCAAAATGTATTATTCTAAATCAAGACGTTTTATGACTAAATTAAAATATATATATATATAAATATATATATATATATACATATATATATATATATAAATATATATATATATATATATATATATATATATTATATATATATATATATATATATATATTTTATATATATATATATATATATAAAATATATATATATAATATATATATATATATATATATATATATATATATATATATATATATATATATATTTATTTATTTATTTAGAGTTGTAAATTTAAACGTAATATATATGTTTGAAATATTTGTCTAATGATTTAATATTTAGTCTTTCAAAACTAATTATATTTCAAAATTCGTTTTAACTTTCATTTAGAAAATATTATTACACGTATCGTTTATACTTTAAAACTTAAATAGATACGATTCATTTATGCACTAACGTTTTAAATATCAGTCGCATCACCAAGTGAGTGTTACTATCGTGTACTTAGTTAATTTGAAAACCTATATATATGTATATTTAATGAACACGTTTTAATGTATGTTGCAAGTTATTCATATATCTAACAACTAATATTTCAACTTACGTTATTTAAACATATACATTAATAATCTTGTTCTATTATGTCGAAAAACGTTTTTACTTAAGAAGTAAAATAATATATTAATCATAACAGGTTTCAAGTTATTAACTTACAGTTTATTCAAGAGTTGTAGGGTTAGGTCAAATGGATAAATGTACGTATGAAATCATCTTAACATGACAAATGGTTTTATCTTGCCGACGAACATTAACTCAATTATTTACTCTTCATGATAAAATATCATTAAAGCCAAGTAATTAACTTATCAATAGTTACGAGAAAAATTAATGTAAGGCATGTATTGAAAATCAAACAGGAGTCTCCACTAACCCTTGTCTAGTTCCCGTTAATTGACACTTTTGTTCTTACTTGTAATTCACTTTACCAATTATTCTGAATATCGTTAAAAGGAAAGGTTTCCTAGATTAAAGTGGACCTCTCAACAGAGACTCGTAATCATAATTCAATGTATCTAATAATTCAATCATTTGATATTATATTTTAATTCCATCGATAATTATATTGAAACAATTACGTTCATGTAAAGTATTATACGTTTAATACTTTGTTAATATTTTCAAGTTATAATATATATATATATATATATATATATATATATATATATATATATATATATATATATATATATATATATATATATATATATATATATATATATATAATCATATCCATTTATATATTGGTTCGTGAATCGTCGAAACTTGGTCGAGGTTAATTGAATGTATGAACACAGTTTAAAATTCTTAACAAACTTTGCTTATCTTGTCAAAATAATGTAAAGATTAAAGTTTAAATTTGGTCGGAAATTTCCGGGTCGTCACAACTCGTTTCCTAATTATTAGGTTACCAAGCTAAAAGGGGTGATATTCAATATTCATAATTCAGCCATAGAATGTAGTTTTTGATCACTTGTGTCTATTTCGTAAAACATTAATAAAATCAGCGCATGTATTCTCAGTCCCAAAAATATATATAAAAAGGGAGTAATGAAACTCACAATCCTGTATTTTGTAGTAAAAATACATATGACGACATTGAACAATGCAAGGTTGGCCTCGGATTCATGAACCTATATTAATTATATATATTTATATATTGGTCAATATCTGTATAACAATTTAGGTCAGGTCATAGTGTATCACAATCCTAATGCTCGAGACTAATATGCAAAAGTCAACAAAAGTCAACTTGATCCAAAATGTCTTCTAAAATCTGTAAATAATTATTATATAACTTAAATGTAGTCATTTTAAAATATATTTAACAGATTTTTATTAAAGTAATTAATGTAAATCATTAATAAAAATTTATATTAAAGCTTATATATAATAAAAATATACTTTTATATATATCTTAAGTAATAAAATTTATAAAAATCACATAATATCGTAAAAATATAGTGGTATGAACTATTAATGTAATTATATTACGTGTGGTAAAAATATATTTGTATCATATAACTCTTTGATAAAATAATATTGCTAATAATAATAAAAAGTAAAAGTTGTATTATTTTGTAATAATAATAATTATTATTGTTCTACTAATAATAATAATAATATTTATATTTACTAAAAATTATGATAAAATGATAATTTTTATTAAAATGATAATGATATTTTATATTAACAATGATATTCCTATAAATAATAATTTTTGTAAAAATGATAGTTTTAATATTAATAATACTTTTAATAATAATAACAATAAAAATAATGAAAACAATATTTTTATCTAAATCAATATCTTTCAATATTTAAATTTCATCATGATACTCATACTCATTATTTCCTAATCAATTTGTTAATAGCTTTTAGTCGTCTTTTATATCGCGTTCATAATAATGATAATAATAGTAATCATAATAATTAGATGTTACTAATATTAGTTTTAATTATAATAATACTAATAATAATAAATATTATGATAATATTAATGATAATACTAATAATAATACTAATTATAACTTTAACGATAATAACGATAGTAATAATAATAAAAATAATAATTTTTAATGATAATACCTTTTATTAATAACGATAATGATAATAATAATAATAATAATAATAATAATAATAATAATAATAATAATAATAATAATAATAATTTGATAGTAATTATAACGACGATAATAACGACGATAGTAATAATAATCATTTTAACAATAATACAAAAATTCAGTTGACTATAACTTCTAATCCGTTCATCAAAACCATTCGATATCTAAATGAAAAGTTTTTAATTTTTCGCTAGCTTTCCAACGACATGCATATCTTATACCTTATCTTAACTGCATACGTAACTAATTCAGGATTCAACATAACCTATCTAACGACAATATCAAAAGTACAAGCATGCATAATCCTATTTACTCGAGCATTAGTGAGGGATACACTATTAATATATAAAAGTTAAGTTATGAGTGCTCACGTATCAATATTGAGATTCAATATTGCAGGAAAGTACGTAGACGTAACGGAGATGATAAACACTAGTTTGACCTCATGAGCATACCCATAACCTCCATAGCTATAACCCATAATTTCCTTAGCCCTATCCCACTCGAAAAACTTGTCTTAATATTAATAATTCGCTCATGACCTCGTCGTAGTATTTTATGTATAATAATAATAATAATAATAATAAGATTAATGATAATATTAATCTTAATATTAATAATAATTATAATAATAATTATATTATATATTTATATAGAGAGATTGAGATGAGTGAAGATGGATGAATGAATTCAGTCGACCAAAAAACGCATTTTAAAGCATTTGAGGTCACCAAACCCCCCCCCCCCCCATGCGATCGCATGGGGTTTGAATGGTTTGGCCATGCGATCGCATGGGACACCATGCCAACCCACATTTGTTTGTTTGCACTCTGTCGACACTTGTATATTTTATTTAATATATATTTATTTAATTTATATAAATAATTATATATTATATTATATTTACGTGTGTAGTGAAAATGTAATTTTTGTTCCGAAGTCTCGTACGTTGTCACTCGACTAGTGTCTCGGTTTCAGTTTCTCGAGTGCATGTTCGTACGTTTAGAAAACTAATATTTTACGTTACACGACGTGTACCTGTAACAATAATTAGATTTACTCTTCGATAAATTATTTTGTAATAAATGTAACTTGTAAAATTGAGCGTTGTGGTCATTTGCTTCTATAAATCAGTGGCTCGTTATTTATCAAAATATATTATTTTAAATCAGGACGTTTTATGACTAAGTTAATATATATATATATATATATATATATATATTTAGAATTGTAAATTTATACGTAATATATATGTTTGAAATATTTATCTAATGATATAATATTTAGTCTTTCAAAACTAATTATGTTTCAAAGTTCGTTTTAAGTTTCGTTTGGAAAATATTATAATACGTATCGTTTATACTTTAAAACTTAAATAGATACAATTCATTTATGCACTAACATTTTTAAATATCAATCGTATCACTAAGTGAGTGTTACTATCGTGTACTTAATTAATTTGAAAATATATATATTTAATGAACATGTTTTAAATACAAGTTGCAAGTTTTGTATATTTAACAATCAATATTCCAGCTTACATTTATTTAATCAAAGATATTTTAAATAATCAAGTTCTATTATATCGAAAAGCGTTTTCGTATATTTGAAAATAGATCAATCGAGTATTATGAAATTCAATCTTCCACTAACCTTTGTCTAACTCTCAAAACTTGACAATTTGTTCTTACTTGTAAATCACTTTATCATTTTTCCGAATATTGTTAAAATGGAAAGATTTCTCAAATCAATGTGGACCTCTCAACAGGGACTCGTAATCATGATTCAATGTATCTGATTATCCTTTAATTCCATCGATAATTATTTTAAATACATTTTGAAATAAATACGTTCATGTAAGGTATTATACGTCTAATACTTTGTTAACGTTTTCAAGTTATAATATATACACATATACATATATAATCATATCCGTTCATATAATGGTTCGTGAATCATTGGAATTTGGTCGAGGTTAAATGAATGTATGAACATATTTTAAAATTCTTGAGATTTAACTTAACAAACTTTGCTTATCGTGTAGGAATAGTATAAAGATGAAAGCTTAAATTTGTTCGGAAATTTCCGGGTCGTCACACTTGACATCCCCGTCTGTTCCAGGTATAGAAAACCTAGCCTGAACTATAAAACAGACGTATACTATTTGAGTTAATACACGTTAGATTGCGTGTATTGTACATGTTGGTTGCATGTATGTTAAAACAGGGGTACTTATTATAACGTTAAAGTTTAGTTACCAGGGTACTCAATTTTGTAGAATCTTTTGATAAACGTTTCGGATGAAACAACTGAAATCTTGTGATCCACCTTTATATACAGATTATGCGCAACATTAAAACTATAAACTCACCAACCTTTGTGTTGACACTTTTAAGCATGTTTATTCTCAGGTTCCTAGAAGTCTTCCGCTGTTTGCTTATACATTATACAAGCTATGTGCATGGAGTCATACATGCTTTATTCGAGAAAACTTTGCATTCATAAAATCATCACCATGTATCTTATTTGACTGTATTGTCAACGGATGTATTGTTAGAAACTATTATATACAATGATTGTCTATACGTAGAAATCATCAGACGTCAAAAACTGTGACGATCGCTCCAAATCCCTTTGGACGAATACATCATTCATTGATTTCATAGTGAGGTTTTGACCTCTATATGATACGATTTGTAAATATTGCATTCTTTTGAAAAGGCATACCATAAATGAATATATAAATTCAAGGTTTTTGATGTCTGATGATTTTCACGTATAGACAATCACCGTATATAATATTTTACAATACTACATCCGTTGATAATGCAGTCAAAATAAGATACATGGTGATGATTTTGTGAATGCAAAGTTTTCTTGAATAAAGCATGTATGACTCTATGCACATAGATTGTATAACGTATAAGCAAACAGCGGAAGACTTCTAGGAACCTGAGAATAAACATGCTTAAAAGTGTCAACACAAAGGTTGGTGAGTTCATAGTTTTATTGTTGCGCATAATCTGTATATAAAGGTAGATCACAAGATTTCAGTTGTTTCATCCAGAAACGTTTATCAAAATATTCTACGAAATTGAGCACCCTGGTAACTAAACTTAACGTATATATAATTTATACCCTTTGTATAATCATCTTAATAATACACGCAAACCAACGTGTACGCTTCTCAAATAGCATGCGTCTGTTAAAAGGCTAGTGCTCTAGCTCAGATGGGGATATCAAGCCCTATGGATCCATATACTACTACTCGTGCCCACCAGTTCTTATAACCGACAGTTACTAGTTACCAAAGCTAAGGGATTTTCAGTTCAAACTCGGTGTAGAATTTAGTATGTACTTGTATCCATTGCGTATAAAATAAAGTGCATGTATTCTCAGCCCAAAAATATAGACTGCAAAAGCAATTAAAAAGGAAGCAAATGAAACTCACCTTAGCAGCACATAAAGTTGTTCACCGAAATGTGACTAAAACTCGGAATACCCAAATAACCGTAGATCTCAACCTAGAGAACATATGTTGGTCAATAAATTTATAACAAGCTAGGTCTGGTCATAGTGTATCACAATCCTAATGATCGAGATCGACATACAAAAGTTATCCAAAGTCGTTTCAAAAGGTCAATTTTGACAATAGTTCAACAAAACGAGACGTACCTTATATAAGGATTCATTTACTCGGTTGGTAATATTCAAAAATCTAATTTATCAATCTTACAAACAAGTTGTTTAAATATCAATTGTAGATTCAAAAGCAATTCCAATTAACGTCAATCATAATTCAGTTGACCATATCTTTTGATTCGTTCATTGAAATTACGCGATTTCTAAATGAAAAGTTATTGATTTTTCGCCAGCTTTCCAAAAACATGCATATTATATACCTTTTATCAGTAATATATGTATTTAATTCGTGATTCATCATAAACTGTTTAACGACGAAATCTAGCATACAAGTATGCATAAATATATATACTCGAGCACTAGACATGGATACACAAATAATATATAAAAGATAAGATATGAATGCTCACGTATCAATATTGTGATTCAATATTGCAGGAAAGTACGTAGAAGCAACAGAGATGATAAATACTAGGTTTGACTTGCGAAAAGTACCCATGAATATTACCCATAACCTCCATAGCTATAACCCATAGTTTCCTTAGCTTTATCCCGCTTGAAAACCCATTTTGAAATCATTTGGACATCACTCCGTCGTAATATTTTATGTATATTATTATTTTTTTATCGTAAAAATAATAATACTAATACTAATAATAATACTCCTAATTATAGGATTAATAATAATATTAATCTTAATAATAATAATAATAATAATAATAATAATAATAATAATAATAATAATAATAATATAAATATATATAAAGTGAGCAGAGAGATGTGAGGATATGTGTGTGTGTGTGCGTCGAACAAACTGGCCAATTTATAGAATGTTTCTGAATCCTGACTGTCATGCGATCGCATGGGTTTTATGCCTATTTCTCATGCGATCGCATGGCTCCAAAATCCAGCTCACAATTTTTTGTTATTTTGTTTGTCGACATATTTTTATAATATATATAATATATATAATTTATATTAATTAATTATATATTATATTATATTCACGTGCATAGTTGACTTTTAATTTTTGGTTCAATGACTCGTACGTTTACGCTCGACTAATGTCTCAATTCCGATTTCTCGAATGCATTTTCGTATGCTTAGAAAACTTGTACTTTACGTTTCGTGATTCGTACCTTTGTCAAAATATAATCATAAATTATCAATAAACTATATTACTCAAAGTATAACTTATACATTTTAGTAATTTGGTCATTTGCTTCTATAAATCAGCTCCTCGTTGTTTATTAAAATATATTTAATAATATCGAAACTTTTTATATCTAATTCAATTCTATGCATTATCACATTGTAAAATATATATTTTCGTTTAGAAAAATATAAATTTGTATATAATATTTATTTATCAAACAGAACAATAAATGGGTGTTACTATTATTTACAAAAATAATTTCAAACCTTAATATATATATATATATATATATATATATATATATACACACACACACACAATATATATAAATACTTTTTCTATACACGTTGCAAGTTATTTATATATCAAATACAGTCAAAAAGGAAAGATTTCTTAAATCAAGGTGGACCTCTCAACAAAGACTTATCACAATACTTACGGAATTTATAATTGTTGAAATATCTGCTAATCCAATCGTTGGTATTATCTTCTAATTCCGTAGATGAATATATTAAGCATATATTGAGACAAATACGTTTAATCTAAAATATTATACATTTAATACTTTGTTAACATTTTCAAGTTATAATATATATATATATATACATATATATATATATATATATATATATATATATATATATATATATATATATATATATATATATATATATATATATATTCATATTCATTTATATATTCATTCGTGAATCGTCGAGCATAGTCAAAAGGGTAATTGAATGTATGAACATAGTTCCAAAATTTACGAGACTCAACATTACAAACTTTGCTTATCGTGTCAGAATCATATAAAGATTAAGTTTAAATTTGGTCGAAAATTTCCGGATTGTCATAAAAACCTTGGATTTATATATTCATTTATGGTGTACCTTTTCAAAAGAATGCAATGTTTACAAAACGTATCATATAGAGGTCAAAACCTCACTATGAAATCAATGAATGATGTATTCGTCTAAATGGATTTGGACGGGTCATCACAGTTGGCATCAGAGCTTGAGGTCATAGGAAACCAGAATTTGCATTAGTGTGTTTAACTGGTAATTGTTAGGATGCATTAGTGAGTCTGGACTATGACCGTGTCTGTTTTTATCGAGTTTTGCTTATCATTTTTGAATCTAGACACGTTTTCCTGCATTTATTGCATAAATGGTATACAGACGAATTCATATCTTAACATATCTGTTACTGTAAACTTTTCCTGACATCTTCCGAAAATTTCTCCGTAATTTATGGGATTTTGGTATTATATATACATATGTAAATTATGTGTTGAAGAATACCAATCTATGTCCTAGAATCTATTTCACATCAATGATCATTCCCCTGATTATACAAAATGGATCCCGCATCTAGTTCAAATTCCTCGGATTCCGACAGCTATTCCGATATGGATATCCACCTGAGCTCCGAAAGCAGTGTAACCGAAATGGATCAACCCATTAGCCATCATCTATTCTAAATGGATTGGGGATGGGTTCGTAGCCAACTCAGTCAATGGAGACAAGAAGAAGGCGATCCTTTTCACCCACCAAATTTCCCTATTGGCAAAGAACCTGAAGCACTTACCGACGAACCAGTCCGAAACACCATTTTCTCTCACATTTCCTGAGTATCTCGCCACGATTATATATTATCTAAACTTCTAGATCTTATTCATCCGCTCGTCCGAACCGACAATCACCCCTGTGTAATAGAAGAAGTTAACGAGCTTCGCGCTCGGGTAGTGACTTTAGAGAATATGGTGCAAAGGTTACAAGTACCAGCAGCATCACCGGCATCAACAGTACCACCATCATCAACACCAACAGTACCATTACCACCATCAACAACATCCACATCCCATGATTCAACATCACAAGATGTTCCACGAGCATCAATGTCATACGCACCATAGATACCAAGGAGTACCAACAACAATAATCGATGAAGTATTGATTCATAACTTCATTGGAGAAATATTCTTCGGCGATTATGTAATATCTAAAGTTTTAGAGATTATATTCTAGTCCTAATCAAAAACCAGATGAGATTAATATTATGTTAACTCATTAAATCCATGATTACATATAAAGAAAATATATATGTAAGTATATTTTTATAAAGATTGTAATTAAAAATCCTTTTGTACAAACTGTTAATGGTGAGAATATTTTAACGGGTAGGTAATACCCAAGAGATGTATAAATTCACAACTAATATGTTACATTCTTCAATTCTAATTCAGCAATCATCAACTATACTCACTACTTTCACAACGATATACATTATTTCATAAAAATCAAAACAACCGTTCTTATCCAAACTCAATTTCATATTCTGATTTTGACAGATCAGAATCCAAGTCAAGACTCAACAAGAGACATCACTCTTAAATCTATACATCTTTCAAAGTTATACTTTGACTTCAAAACTGTAATAGAACATCACTTCTACCCAGAAAAATATTCGTATCATTCAAAATTCTAGAACTCATATGTATATTAACAATTACAATCTGTGTTCAAACCCTTCGAAATTCCTAAAGACACTTCAAATAATGAGCAATCGAGATGATGATCCAACCATATATTACCCACAGTCTTGCACCTGAAAAACTCTCGAAACCAAAGTCATAGTTTAACACGTATTCGTATCGAATCCTTTGGCATTTATTAGCAAAAATAACTTTTCAATCCCTTTTTAAGGTAGACAGTTTTATCACAGCTCCAACAAATCAACTTCAATGGTTCATTCGAATAAGACTTATTATAACGATTACCCCTTCATCATTGTTACTGGGGAACCCTTTATATCTCGCCACATTAGCAGTAAACTTACCAACAATTTCATTGATCTTTAAGCCTCTCCGAAAAATCACTATACTTATTCATTGAAACCCTATCATGTACTCATCTGCATCTTGTAATGGTAGTTACCATACCAAAAAGCTTGAATCATTATTCTCGAATCTCGCAACAATTCTACGCCAACAGTTATATATATACATATAACGTCTACCTCCAAGACTTACATACATCGAATGTGAAGTTTCTGAAAAACACCCTGAATTTCGAACTAGTTCTCGAAATTTTGAAAAATGCTGATGAAGCAGCAAAAACTGTAAATGACCTTAACAGCCAAAAGTTTGATGATAAAGAATAGTGTGTTGGCAAAGCTCAGAAAAAGAGAAGATTTGGTACTGAAAAACGGATTGAGCAAACCCTGAAGGAGGCTGTGGACAAATCACAACGACTAAACCTGCCTTCAAAGAATCCAAATGATTCAGTGTCTGTTGAAGTCTTTAGCGAATACATTACTCCTGACTCTAAACCTTTACGGACAAATCTTCTTTATCATATTTCGATATTAGAAATTCTAAGATATCATCGTATCTTTCATTATAAATTTCCTCGATATTTCTAAAGATATTTTCATAACTATTCTTGCCTGAAATCATTTATCTCCTCGCGTTATCTGTATTACATCATAAAGGAAACTGTTTAGTTTCTATATTCTGTAAACCTTCGAGTTTAAATTATGAATATTTTTGAAGTAGTGTTGGGAACTGAAGCATGAGTTAGTATAATATAATGACACTTGATCAACGTGATTATATTACAGTAAGTCATGCTGAGTTTCTAATGGAACGTGATAAAGGTTCACAGATCATATCCTCATCGTGAACCATGTTACATAACTCTTTCATTCTATTTAACCTCTAAACATATCAAGAAAATATTTTTCTTGATGATTCGGTCTTTTCCTGTTATTCTGGTAATTTGACAAATCAAATCGTGCTATTACCTTTCCTTTCTGTTTGTATATTATGATCATTTGAAACTCCATACCTACGAATTCTGGACCATTATGTAGTGACCCGAACTTTTCCATGTTTATATATATTAATTGAGATTGATATTTACATGATTAAATGTTTCCAACATGTTAAGCAATCAAACTTGTTAAGACTTGATTAATTGAAATATGTTTCATATAGACAATTGACCACCCAAGTTGACCGGTGATTCACGAACGTTAAAACTTGTAAAAACTATATGATGACATATATATGGATATATATATAGTTAACATGATACTATGCTAAGTAAACATATCATTAAGTATATTAACAATGAACTACATATGTAAAAACAAGACTACTAACTTAATGATTTTTAAACGAGACATATATGTAACGATTATCGTTGTAAAGACATTTAATGTATATATATATCATATTAAGAGATATTCATACATGATAATATCATGATAATATAATAATTTAAAATCTCATTTGATATTATAAATATTGGGTTAACAACATTTAACAAGATCGTTAACCTAAAGGTTTCAAAACAACACTTACATGTAACGACTAACGATGACTTAACGACTCAGTTAAAATGTATATACATGTAGTGTTTTAATATGTATTTATACACTTTTGAAAGACTTCAATACACTTATCAAAATACTTCTACTTAACAAAAATGCTTACAATTACATCCTCGTTCAGTTTCATCAACAATTCTACTCGTATGCACCCGTATTCGTACTCGTACAATACACAGCTTTTAGATGTATGTACTATTGGTATATACACTCCAATGATCAGCTCTTAGCAGCCCATGTGAGTCACCTAACACATGTGGGAACCATCATTTGGCAACTAGCATGAAATATCTCATAAAATTACAAAAATATGAGTAATCATTCATGACTTATTTACATGAAAACAAAATTACATATCCTTTATATCTAATCCATACACCAACGACCAAAAACACCTACAAACACTTTCATTCTTCAATTTTCTTCATCTAATTGATCTCTCTCAAGTTCTATCTTCAAGTTCTAAGTGTTCTTCATATATTCTACAAGTTCTAGTTACATAAAATCAAGAATACTTTCAAGTTTGCTAGCTCACTTCCAATCTTGTAAGGTGATCATCCAACCTCAAGAAATCTTTGTTTCTTACAGTAGGTTATCATTCTAATACAAGGTAATAATCATATTCAAACTTTGGTTCAATTTCTATAACTATAACAATCTTATTTCAAGTGATGATCTTACTTGAACTTGTTTTCGTGTCATGATTCTGTTTCAAGAACTTCGAGCCATCCAAGGATCCGTTGAAGCTAGATCCATTTTTATCTTTTCCAGTAGGTTTATCCAAGGAACTTAAGGTAGTAATGATGTTCATAACATCATTCGATTCATACATAGAAAGCTATCTTATTCGAAGGTTTAAACTTGTAATCACTAGAACATAGTTTAGTTAATTCTAAACTTGTTCGCAAACAAAAGTTAATCCTTCTAACTTGACTTTTAAAATCAACTAAACACATGTTCTATATCTATATGATATGCTAACTTAATGATTTAAAACCTGGAAACACGAAAAACACCGTAAAACCGGATTTACGCCGTCGTAGTAACACCGCGGGCTGTTTTGGGTTAGTTAATTAAAAACTATGATAAACTTTGATTTAAAAGTTGTTATTCTGAGAAAATAATTTTTATTATGAACATGAAACTATATCCAAAAATTATGGTTAAACTCAAAGTGGAAGTATGTTTTCTAAAATGGTCATCTAGACGTCGTTCTTTCGACTGAAATGACTACCTTTACAAAAATGACTTGTAACTTATTTTTCCGACTATAAACCTATACTTTTTCTGTTTATATTCATAAAATAGAGTTTAATATGAAACCATAGCAATTTGATTCACTCAAAACGGATTTAAAATGAAGAAGTTATGGGTAAAACAAGATTGGATAATTTTTCTCATTTTAGCTACGTGAAAATTGGTAACAAATCTATTCCAACCATAACTTAATCAACTTGTATTGTATATTATGTAATCTTGAGATACCATAGACACGTATACAATGTTTCGACCTATCATGTCGACACATATATATATATTTCGGAACAACCATAGACATATAACGGGATTTAAATAGTTAAACGGAAAAGTAAACGGAAAAAGGCGGGATGTTACAATTTATTTCTATACATCTAACTGTGGACAACTAGTTGTAGGTTACTAACGAGGACAGCTGACTTAATAAACTTAAAACATCAAAATATATTAAAAGTGTTGTAAATATATTTTGAACATACTTTGATATATATGTATATATTGTTATAGGTTCGTGAATCAACCAGTGGCCAAGTCTTACTTCCCGACGAAGTAAAAATCTGTGAAAGTGAGTTATAGTCCCACTTTTAAAATCTAATATTTTTGGGATGAGAATACATGCAGGTTTTATAAATGATTTACAAAATAGACACAAGTACGTGAAACTACATTCTATGGTTGAATTATCGAAATCGAATATGCCCCTTTTTATTAAGTCTGGTAATCTAAGAATTAGGGAACAGACACCCTAATTGACGCGAATCCTAAAGATAGATCTATTGGGCCTAACAAACCCCATCCAAAGTACCGGATGCTTTAGTACTTCGAAATTTATATCATATCCGAAGGGTGTCCCGGAATGATGGGGATATTCTTATATATGCATCTTGTTAATGTCGATTACCAGGTGTTCACCATATGAATGATTTTTATCTCTATGTATGGGATGTGTATTGAAATATGAAATCTTGTGGTCTATTATTATGATTTGATATATATAGGTTAAACCTATAACTCACCAACATTTTTGTTGACGTTTTAAGCATGTTTATTCTCAGGTGATTATTAAGAGCTTCCGCTGTCGCATACTTAAATAAGGACGAGATTTGGAGTCCATGCTTGTATGATATTGTGTAAAAACTGCATTCAAGAAACTTATTTTGTTGTAACATATTTGTATTGTAAACCATTATGTAATGGTCGTGTGTAAACATGATATTTTAGATTATCATTATATGATAATCTACGTAAAGCTTTTTTAAAACCTTTATCTATGAAATAAAGGTTATGGTTTGTTTTAAAAATGAATGCAGTCTTTGAAAAATGTCTCATATAGAGGTCAAAACCTCGCAACGAAATCAATTAATATGGAACGTTTTTAATCAATAAGAACGGGACATTTCAGTTGGTATCCGAGCGTTGGTCTTAGAGAACCAGAATTTTGCATTCGTGTGTCTTATCGAGTTTGTTAGGATGCATTAGTGAGTCTGGACTTCGACCGTGTTTACCTGAAAAAAATGATTGCTTAACAAATTTTGTTGGAAACTATATATTTTTAACATGTGAATATTATGTGATATATTAATCTCTTAACGCGTTTGAAATTATGTGATAGATGTCTACCTCTAGAACAAATCCCATTGACTCACCTAATAATAATGAAGAGTCAAATGTAAATTGGAATGATTCGTGGACTGATTCACAAGTTCCCGAAGAGGAACCGGAAGAAGAGTCGGAACCGAAAGAAGAATCGGAACCGGAAGAAGAATCGGAACCGAATGAAGAAATAGAACCGGTGGGGGAAATAATAAAACGGTTAAGTAAAAGAAAATCCTCAACCAACCGACCAAGGTTAATTATGGTCAATGGTGTTTCCGCCAAGGAAGCAAAATATTGGGAGGATTACCAATTCTCCGATGAATCGGATTCCGACGAGAATTCCGATGATGTTATAGAAATTACCCCAACTGAATTTAAAAAGGCAAAAGAAAATAATAAGGGAAAGGGCATAAAAATAGAGAAATCTAATTCCAACCCCGATGAACTTTATATGTATCGTCAACCCCCGAAGTCCTTAAGTTGTAACAATGACCCGGGAACCTCTAAACCACCAGGTTTTTCTAAACCAATGTGGAAAACGACGGCTCGTATTAGGGGAACATCATATATCCCTAGAAACTTGGCAAAACGATCCAAAACCGAAGAAGAAGAAACAAGCGAGTCGGAATAATATAATTGTATTCGTGTGGTGTAATATATGTAATATAGTGTGCTTATGCTTTATGATATATGTAAAAATTGCTTGTATTAATAAGTATTTTTTTTATGAATCTAACTCTTGTCTATTTTACAGTATAAAAACACAAAATGGAGAGACAACCCAATATTTTAAGAGACCTACCCGGAGACATGATTGATGAAATCTTGTATAGAGTCGGTCAGAATTCTTCGGCACAACTATTTAAGGCGAGATCAGTTTGTAAGACATTCGAAGAACATTCCAAGAATGCCTTGGTTTATAAAAGGCTTTCGTTCGAAAGATGGGGGATATCACATTGGGAAATCCATAAGTTACGATGTGTTTACTTTGACGCATATATTGCGGGGAACCCAAATGATATTTTACGCAATGGGTTAAGAAATTATTTTGACTCAATATATTCGAATATTGGACTTCGTGATTTAGAAAAAGCGGCTAACATGCAACATAAAGAAGCATGTTATGCTTACGGATTAGTAATGTTCGCTTCTCACCAAAGTGAGAACAAGAACATCGGGCTACAACTATTAAACAAAACGTTCCCACAAGTGACGGAGTCGGTAATTGGGGTAAGAAATGAGGTTTTTAGATTGTTACGGGACTGTTGGACATTACGTAACCCTCGTCCCTTTGACGACGTTACAACACGCTGTCTTATCAACGGCCATAACGGTTATGTTCCACAAGACCAAGGATGGGAAGTAATCCTAGTAAAACCAGAATGCATGACTTGTTTCTGGACGTATGAATTACGTGTCTTTATTGCCTTTGCTGAACGACTTGTGTACTAGCTAGAATTATCTTCACAACCATCTTGTATCAAATTTATTGTGTGCTATATTTCATGCTATATGTAAAATAAGCGGTATTGTAAGTTTGTAAAATATTGTGTAAAAGTTTGAACGCGAAATATTATTATAATCAGTTTTTCATATAGAATTGTAGTAGTTGAATTGTATATTAGCTACTAAGTATGAACTTAACGGGTAGGTACTACCCGAATTTAAACTTATAAAACGCTAATATGAAGAAAAAGCTTTTATAAATGAGTTCATATTATGCTACGAAATACTATTAACTACTCTTAATATTCTGTATGATTAACTTGTTCCATTTGACTATTTTGAAGGAAATGGCACCGACTACTCGACACACCGTGAATATGAATGAAGAGGAATTCCGTACTTTTCTAGCTTCAAACATAGCCGCAGTACAGGCTGCGCTACATACCAACAATAACCTTGGATCTAGCAGTACAGGAAATCGTGTAGGATGCACCTATAAAGAATTCACTGCCTGCAAACCTTTGGAATTTGATGGAACCGAAGGACCGATCGGATTGAAACGGTGGACCGAGAAGGTCGAATCGGTGTTTGCCATAAGTAAGTGTACTGAAGAGGACAAAGTGAAGTGCGCTACGCATACCTTCACAGGTTCTGCGTTAACATGGTGGAATACCTATCTAGAGCAAGTGGGACAAGACGATGCGTACGCACTACCGTGGTCAGCATTCAAGCACTTGATGAACGAGAAGTGCCGTCCCAGAACTGAGGTCAATAAGCTCAAGACAGAACTTAGAATGTTACGAACCCAGGGATTTGATATTACCACGTACGAAAGACGATTCACAGAATTGTGCCTATTGTGTCCGGGAGCATTCGAAGATGAGGAAGAGAAGATCGATGCGTTTGTGAAAGGATTACCGGAAAGAATCCAAGAAGATATAAGTTCACACGAGCCCGCCTCCATACAACAGGCATGTAGAATGGCTCACAAACTAGTGAACCAGATTGAAGAAAGAATTAAAAAATAGACTGCTGAAGAGGCCAATGTGAAGCAAGTTAAAAGAAAGTGGGAGGAAAACGGTGATAAGAATCACCAATACAACAACAACAGCAATTACAACAATAATCGCAACAATTATCCCAACAATCGCAACATCAATCGCAACTACAGCAAATGGCCCAACAAAAACAACAACAACAACAACAACTACAACAATCATCCCAACAACAATAATAACCGCAACAACAACAACAATCAGAAGCAGCTATGCCAAAGGTGTGAAAATTATCACTCGGGGTTCTGCACCAAATTTTGCAACAAGTGTAAAAGAAATGGTCATAGCGCGGCGAAGTGTGAGGTCTACGGACCAGGGGTTAATAGAACGAAAGGAACAAATGGTGTCGGAATGAGTAATGGCGGAGCAAGTAGTGTCGGAGCAAGTTATGCCAATGTAGTTTGTTATAAATGTGGAAAACCGGGCCACATTATTAGAAATTGCCCGAACCAGGAGAACACGAATGGACAAGGCCGCGGAAGAGTTTTCAATATTAATGCGGCAGAGGCACAGGAAGACCCGGAGCTTGTTACGGGTACGTTTCTTATTGACAATAAATCTGCTTACGTTTTATTTGATTCGGGTGCGGATAGAAGCTATATGAGTAGAGATTTTTGTGCTAAATTAAGTTGTCCATTGACGTCTTTGGATAGTAAATTTTTACTCGAATTAGCAAATGGTAAATTAATTTCAGCAGATAATATATGTCGGAATCGAGAAATTAAACTGGTTAGCGAAACATTTAAGATTGATTTGATACCAGTAGAGTTAGGGAGTTTTGATGTGATAATCGGTATGGACTGGTTGAAAGAAGTGAAAGCAGAGATCGTTTGTTACAAAAATGCAATTCGCATTATACGAGAAAAAGGAAAACCCTTAATGGTGTACGGAGAAAAGGGCAACACGAAGCTACATCTTATTAGTAATTTGAAGGCACAAAAACTAATAAGAAAAGGTTGCTATGCTGTTCTAGCACACGTCGAGAAAGTACAAACTGAAGAAAAGAGCATCAATGATGTTCCCATTGCAAAAGAATTTCCCGATGTATTTCCGAAAGAATTACCGGGATTACCCCCACATCGATCCGTTGAATTTCAAATAGATCTTGTACCAGGAGCTGCACCAATAGCTCGTGCTCCTTACAGACTCGCACCCAGCGAGATGAAAGAACTGCAAAGCCAATTACAAGAACTTTTAGAGCGTGGTTTCATTCGACCAAGCACATCACCGTGGGGAGCTCCTGTTTTGTTTGTCAAGAAGAAAGATGGTACATTCAGGTTGTGTATCGACTACCGAGAGTTGAACAAACTTACCATCAAGAACCACTACCCACTACCGAGAATCGACGACTTATTTGATCAACTACCAGGCTCGTCTGTTTATTCAAAGATTGACTTACGTTCCGGGTATCATCAAATGCGGGTGAAAGAAGATGATATTCTCAAGACTGCTTTCAGAACACGTTACGGTCATTACGAGTTTATGGTCATGCCGTTTGGTTTAACTAATGCACCAGCTGTGTTCATGGACCTTATGAACCGAGTGTGTGGACCATACCTTAACAAGTTTGTCATTGTTTTCATTGATGACATACTTATTTACTCAAAGAATGACCAAGAACACGGTGAACATTTGAGAAAGGTGTTAGAAGTATTGAGGAAGGAAGAATTGTACGCTAAGTTTTCAAAGTGTGCATTTTGGTTGGAAGAAGTTCAATTCCTCGGTCACATAGTGAACAAAGAAGGTATTAAGGTGGATCCGGCAAAGATAGAAACTGTTGAAAAGTGGGAAACCCCAAAAACTCTGAAACACATACGCCAATTTTTAGGACTAGCTGGTTACTACAGAAGGTTCATCCAAGACTTTTCCAGAATAGCAAAACCCTTGACTGCATTAACGCATAAAGGGAAGAAATTTGAATGGAATGATGAACAAGAGAAAGCGTTTCAGTTATTGAAGAAAAAGCTAACTACGGCACCTATATTGTCATTGCCTGAAGGGAATGATGATTTTGTAATTTATTGTGACGCATCAAAGCAAGGTCTCGGTTGTGTATTAATGCAACGAACGAAGGTGATTGCTTATGCGTCTAGACAATTGAAGATTCACGAACAAAATTATACTACACATGATTTGGAATTAGGCGCGGTTGTTTTTGCATTAAAGACTTGTAGGCACTACTTATATGGGGTCAAAAGTATTATATATACCGACCACAAAAGTCTTCAACACATATTTAATCAGAAACAACTGAATATGAGGCAGCGTAGGTGGATTGAATTATTGAATGATTATGACTTTGAGATTCGTTACCACCCGGGGAAGGCAAATGTGGTAGCCGATGCCTTGAGCAGGAAGGACAGAGAACCCATTCGAGTAAAATCTATGAATATAATGATTCATAATAACCTTACTACTCAAATAAAGGAGGCGCAACAAGGAGTTTTAAAAGAGGGAAATTTAAAGGATGAAATACCCAAAGGATCGGAGAAGCATCTTAATATTCGGGAAGACGGAACCCGGTATAGGGCTGAAAGGATATGGGTACCAAAATTTGGAGATATGAGAGAAATGGTACTTAGAGAAGCTCATAAAACCAGATACTCAATACATCCTGGAACGGGGAAGATGTACAAGGATCTCAAGAAACATTTTTGGTGGCCGGGTATGAAAGCCGATGTTGCTAAATACGTAGGAGGATGTTTGACGTGTTCTAAGGTCAAAGCTGAGCATCAGAAACCATCAGGTCTACTTCAACAACCCGAAATCCCGGAATGGAAATGGGAAAACATTACCATGGATTTCATCACTAAATTGCCAAGGACTGCAAGTGGTTTTGATACTATTTGGGTAATAGTTGATCGTCTCACCAAATCAGCACACTTCCTGCCAATAAGAGAAGATGACAAGATGGAGAAGTTAGCACGACTGTATTTGAAGGAAGTCGTCTCCAGACATGGAATACCAATCTCTATTATCTCTGATAGGGATGGCAGATTTATTTTAAGATTCTGGCAGACGTTACAACAAGCATTAGGAACTCGTCTAGACATGAGTACTGCCTATCATCCACAAACTGATGGGCAGAGTGAAAGGACGATACAAACGCTTGAAGACATGCTACGAGCATGTGTTATTGATTTCGGAAACAGATGGGATCGACATCTACCGTTAGCAGAATTTTCCTACAACAACAGCTACCATTCAAGCATTGAGATGGCGCCGTTTGAAGCACTTTATGGTAGAAAGTGCAGGTCTCTGATTTGTTGGAGTGAAGTGGGGGATAGACAGATTACGGGTCCGGAGATTATACAAGAAACTACCGAGAAGATCATCCAAATTCAACAACGGTTGAAAACCGCCCAAAGTCGACAAAAGAGCTACGCTGACATTAAAAGAAAAGATATAGAATTTGAAATTGGAGAGATGGTCATGCTTAAAGTTGCACCTTGGAAAGGCGTTGTTCAATTTGGTAAACGAGGGAAATTAAATCCAAGGTATATTGGACCATTCAAGATTATTGATCGTGTCGGACCAGTAGCTTACCGACTTGAGTTACCTCAACAACTCGCGGCTGTACATAACACTTTCCACGTCTCGAATTTGAAGAAATGTTTTGCTAAAGAAGATCTCACTATTCTGTTAGATGAAATCCAAATCAACGAAAAACTTCAATTCATCGAAGAACCCGTCGAAATAATGGATCGTGAGGTTAAAAGACTTAAGCAAAACAAGATACCAATTGTTAAGGTTCGATGGAATGCTCGTAGAGGACCCGAGTTCACCTGGGAGCGTGAAGATCAGATGAAGAAGAAATACCCGCATCTATTTCCAGAAGATTCGTCAACACCTTCAACAGCTTAAAATTTCGGGACGAAATTTATTTAACGGGTAGGTACTGTAGTGACCTGAACTTTTCCATGTTTATATATATTAATTGAGATTGATATTTACATGATTAAATGTTTCCAACATGTTAAGCAATTAAACTTGTTAAGACTTGATTAATTGAAATATGTTTCATATAGACAATTGACCACCCAATTGACCGGTGATTCACGAACGTTAAAACTTGTAAAAACTATATGATGACATATATATGGATATATATATAGTTAACATTATACTATGATAAGTAAACATATCATTAAGTATATTAACAATGAACTACATATGTAAAAACAAGACTACTAACTTAATAATTTTTAAACGAGACATATATGTAACGATTATCGTTGTAAAGACATTTAATGTATATATATCATATTAAGAGATATTCATACATGATAATATCATGATAATATAATAATTTAAAATCTCATTTGATATTATAAATATTGGGTTAACAACATTTAACAAGATCGTTAACCTAAAGGTTTCAAAACAACACTTACATGTAACGACTAACGATGAATTAACGACTCAGTTAAAATGTATATACATGTAGTGTTTTAATATGTATTTATACACTTTTGAAAGACTTCAATACACTTATCAAAATACTTCTACTTAACAAAAATGCTTACAATTACATCCTCGTTCAGTTTCATCAACAATTCTACTCGTATGCACCCGTATTCGTACTCGTACAATACACAGCTTTTAGATGTATGTACTATTGGTATATACACTCCAATGATCAGCTCTTAGCAGCCCATGTGAGTCACCTAACACATGTGGGAACCATCATTTGGCAACTAGCATGAAATATCTCATAAAATTACAAAAATATGAGTAATCATTCATGACTTATTTACATGAAAACAAAATTACATATCCTTTATATCTAATCCATACACCAACGACCAAAAACACCTAGAAACACTTTCATTCTTCAATTTTCTTCATCTAATTGATCTCTCTCAAGTTCTATCTTCAAGTTCTAAGTGTTCTTCATATATTCTACAAGTTCTAGTTACATAAAATCAAGAATACTTTCAAGTTTGCTAGCTCACTTCCAATCTTGTAAGGTGATCATCCAACCTCAAGAAATCTTTGTTTCTTACAGTAGGTTATCATTATAATACAAGGTAATAATCATATTCAAACTTTGGTTCAATTTCTATAACTATAACAATCTTATTTCAAGTGATGATCTTACTTGAACTTGTTTTCGTGTCATGATTCTGCTTCAAGAACTTCGAGCCATCCAAGGATCCGTTGAAGCTAGATCCATTTTTCTCTTTTCCAGTAGGTTTATCCAAGGAACTTAAGGTAGTAATGATGTTCATAACATCATTCGATTCATACATAGAAAGCTATCTTATTCGAAGGTTTAAACTTGTAATCACTAGAACATAGTTTAGTTAATTCTAAACTTGTTCGCAAACAAAAGTTAATCCTTCTAACTTGACTTTTAAAATCAACTAAACACATGTTCTATATCTATATGATATGCTAACTTAATGATTTAAAACCTGGAAACACGAAAAACACCGTAAAACCGGATTTACGCCGTCGTAGTAACACCGCGGGCTGTTTTGGGTTAGTTAATTAAAAACTATGATAAACTTTGATTTAAAAGTTGTTATTCTGAGAAAATGATTTTTATTATGAACATGAAACTATATCCAAAAATTATGGTTAAACTCAAAGTGGAAGTATGTTTTCTAAAATGGTCATCTAGACGTCGTTCTTTCGACTGAAATGACTACCTTTACAAAAACGACTTGTAACTTATTTTTCCGACTATAAACCTATACTTTTTCTGTTTAGATTCATAAAATAGAGTTTAATATGAAACCATAGCAATTTGATTCACTCAAAACGGATTTAAAATGAAGAAGTTATGGGTAAAACAAGATTGGATAATTTTTCTCATTTTAGCTACGTGAAAATTGGTAACAAATCTATTCCAACCATAACTTAATCAACTTGTATTGTATATTATGTAATCTTGAGATACCATAGACACGTATACAATATTTTGACCTATCATGTCGACACATCTATATATATTTCGGAACAACCATAGACACTCTATATGTGAATGTTGGAGTTAGCTATACAGGGTTGAGGTTGATTCCAAAATATATATAGTTTGAGTTGTGATCAATACTGAGATACGTATACACTGGGTCGTGGATTGATTCAAGATAATATTTATCGATTTATGTAGTGACCCGACCAAATCATGTTTGACGGCGCCGACTACTTCGGTCCCGTTGCGTAGTCATAAGTCTTTATTATGACTTTTGACTAAAATATGTCGCATTTATTTTATAAGAAAAAGGATGTTTCAAGTTAACAAATGTAGTTCGAAAGACTAGTTACATTACAATGTTTAACGTACGAATGAAACCTATGCGACACAATTTAAAGTAGTCAAAAGACGCTCCATCTATGCATGTATACTCGACATCCAAGCAAGTATCAAAAAGAGTGCGGAAGCATGTATCAAGTAGCTTTCAAGGACCTGAGAAAACATATAGAAAACTGTCAACGAAAACGTTGGTGAAATCATAGGTGTTTTAGTAAACGTTGCATTTGAACCACAAGATTTAATATAATATGATTATCTAAATCATTTGCATTCCAAAGTTGTTATTTGTTTCGCGGGCACCCAATTATCAAACTTAACTGTTTTGCACTCTTCGCGTAGTGTTAGAACATACACTAGACCCGAAAATATATTTCATCCGCTAACGGTAGCGAACCGTCCGAATGAGGCTCGTCAAGCCCATGTGATCACATAATATAAGTTCACGTTTACACCCTGCAAGTGTAACTAATGATAATTGAATTGAGGCTTTTTGTTCAAACCCGTACGTGGAATGTTCGTTTTCGTACTTGTGTTCAAAGTGTAAAAGTATGATACGTATATGTTTCTCATCCCATAGTTTAAAGCATAAAAGTTGTTTGAAGGATGGGACTATGATCTCACCTTGAGTGCACGTATGAAAAGTACTTCACAAAGTAACGTGTGCGAAGGATAGTGCTAGTCTTGACCTAAACCAATAGGTCGTATCAATAACGGTAAACACGATAGGTCAAAGATGTTTAATTAGTCCTATGGCTCGTTACGACTCGATTATGTAGCATGTGAATCAAATTGTCAAGTTTCATGCAAGATACAAGTACAGAAACAAGTTAGGAAGGTTGCATAATCATTTGGTTAAGTTTGACAAAAAGTCAAACTTTGGTCGGTCAAAGTTAACGAAAGTCAACACGTTCGGGTCGGGTCCCGAACTATTTTTCTGAGGTTTTTATTCATATATAAGCATGTTAGAACAAGTCTCATGTGAATCGGAGGTCCATAGTGTGCCAAACATTTTTCGTATTTTGACCAAAGAGGTCAGAAACTGGACACGGCTTAGGCCGCGCCGCAGCCCCAAATTGTCGCGCCGCGACAATACACGGGAACTGGTACCTGGTCAGTCTCAAATGTCCAAGTCTCAATTCCAAACACTTTCAAGCATAACTCGCAAACCGCTAATACTTAGAACTCGTATCTTATATCGTTAGAAAGGTAATTTGACAAAGAACACATCTAAATACATTTCACCAACCAAAAATGTTATTTGTAACAATCGGCTTTCCAAAGTAAATGATCAATTAATGCACACATTTAATACACAAATTTGATAAGTGCACATTTATGATTCGGGCATTTAATGCATACATATAACATGCCGTTTTGTAGGTAATCGAGCATACAATACAACTAACTACTTACTAACTATAATTCATGTCATTCAATGCATCAAATATTCATTTCAAGCTTATCAAACCCTAACCCGAATTCACCAAAATCACTAATCAAGTTTATGGAGTTTTCTCAAGCAACCTACACATCAATTTGAAGCTAGTGATACTAGGAACACATTTAATACATGCATTTATAACATTTAACAACATTCAAACAACCAAATCACCAAATCAAACACACCAAAGTTCATACTCAAGCTAGTTACTTCAAATAAAGAAATCGAGCATATAAATCATATATTCATGTTAGACTTGAGCCATAGACACTAATTAACAACTTTATAAGTTCAAAAATATCAAGAACACAAAATCTAGTGATTTTAGAAAGTTACCCAAACTTGATGAAGTCGGTATGGAATCGAAGAGGAAGTTGCAAGGATTTCAAATATGTAATTTCTTTTGCAAGACACCCGCTAGCTTGGATTTAGATGATGATTCCTTGTTTGAGAAATTGAGAGAAAATATGGAAGTAGAAGAAGAAAAGGGAAAATGAAAAAGAAAAGATGGGGGTGGGGGTTGACTAGTCAAAGGCTAGTCACCTCTTTGGCATTTTGGCGAAACTAGTCCCTCAAGTTCGGTTGCGGGTGCGTGAATTACCTAGACGGGATATTTTTAAAACACGTATTAACGGGAGATGTTATAAACATATAACGGGATTTAAATAGTTAAACGGAAAAGTAAACGGAAAAAGGCGGGATGTTACATTACCTACTCCTTAAAAGAAATTTCGTCCCGAAATTTAAGTAGGCGTAGTAGTCGTTGTTTCTTCCTCGGAATCCTGCGTTTCCGGAATTGGGAATAAATGAGGGTATTTCTTTTGCATTTGATCTTGCCTTTCCCAAGTAAACTCGGGTCCTCTTTTGGCGTTCCAACGGACTTTAACAATCGGGATTCGGCTTTGTTTCAATGTCTTGACGGAGGTGTCCACAATTTCAACCGGTTCCTCCACAAAATGAAGCTTGTCATCAATAGTAAGTTCCTCGAGAGGGATGACGATATCGGGTTCGGCAAGACACTTTTTCAAGTTAGATACATGGAAGGTAGGATGAACGGAGTTCAATTGAGGCGGAAGATCTAAACGATAAGCAACGTTTCCAATACGCTCCAAGATTTCGAAAGGACCAATATACCGCGGATTTAGCTTCCCGCGTTTCCCAAAACGGATTACACCTTTCCAAGGTGCAACTTTTAACATTACTCGGTCACCGACTTGAAATTCGAGGTCGTTGCGTCTTTTGTCGGTGTAGCACTTTTGACGACTCCGGGCCGTCCGGAGCCTATCTCGGATTTGTACGATCTTCTCGGTGGTTTCGTGAATGAGTTCGGGTCCGGTGATTTGCACGTCACCTACCTCGGCCCAACAAAGAGGTGAACGACATTTTCGGCCGTACAGCGCTTCAAAAGGTGCGGCTTTAATACTCGCGTGATAACTATTGTTGTAAGAGAACTCGGCGAGAGGTAAGTGCTTGTCCCAAGCTTTTCCAAAATCAACCACGCAAGCTCGTAACATGTCCTCCAAGGTTTGAATTGTACGTTCGCTTTGTCCATCGGTTTGAGGATGATATGCGGTGCTCATGTCTAAACGCGTTCCCAACGCTTCTTGCAAGGTACGCCAAAATCTAGAAACAAAACGGCCATCTCGGTCGGAGATAATCGATAAAGGTACACCGTGTCGGGCTATGATTTCTTTAATGTAAAGTTGCGCAAGTTTCTCCATTTTGTCGGTCTCCTTCATGGCAAGAAAGTGTGCGGATTTGGTGAGACGGTCAACAATAACCCAAATGGTATCATAACCGCCCGTCGTTTTTGGTAGTTTGGTGATAAAATCCATCGTTATCCTTTCCCACTTCCATTGCGGGATCTCGGGTTGTTGAAGTAGTCCGGACGGTCTTTGGTGTTCGGCTTTGACTTTGGAACATGTCAAACACTTGGAAACATAAGTAGCTACGTCCCTTTTGATGTTCGGCCACCAATATTGTTGTTTAAGGTCGTGGTACATATTATTGGCACCGGGGTGGATCGAGTATCGTGACTTATGGGCTTCATCTAAAATGAGACTTCGTAGGTTCCCATAACTAGGCACCCAAATCCTTCCGGCGAAATATCGGAGTCCGGTTTCCTTAGTTTCGAATCGAGAGACGAGAATGTTCAAGAGCTCGTGTGAAACGTTTTCATCCTTGAGAGCCTCATCTTGGGCTACCCGAATTTGGCTATTAAGGTTGGTGTGGATGGTGATGTTTAAGGCTCGGACACGAAGAGGCACCGCTCTTTCTTTTCGACTTAAGGCATCGGCTACTACGTTTGCCTTCCCGGGATGGTAACGAAGTTCGCAATCGTAATCGTTTAAGGTTTCAATCCACCTTCGTTGTCTCATGTTTAGTTGCTTTTGATCGAAGATGTGTTGGAGACTTTTGTGATCGGTAAAGATAGTACTCTTGGTTCCATAAAGATAGTGTCTCCACATTTTAAGTGCAAAGACAACGGCTCCGAGTTCGAGATCATGTGTCGTGTAGTTTCGTTCATGAATTTTGAGTTGTCGAGAAGCATAAGAAATGACTTTCGTTCGTTGCATCAACACACACCCAAAACCATGTTTCGAGGTGTCGCAATACACAACAAAATCATCGTTGCCTTCGGGAAGTGACAAGATAGGAGCGGTGGTAAGCTTTGTCTTCAAGATTTGGAACGCGGATTCTTGCTCGGTCGCCCAAATGAATTTCTTTCCCTTGTGAGTTAATGCGGTTAGAGGACGTGCAACCAAAGAGAAGTTTTCGATGAATCTACGATAGTACCCGGCGAGACCCAAGAATTGACGAATGTGAGTCGGAGTAGTAGGAGTTTCCCATTTACTAATGGCTTCGATTTTTGATGGATCGACTTTAATACCTTGGTCACTTACAACATGACCAAGAAATTGAACTTCCTTCAACCAAAATTCACACTTGGAGAATTTGGCATAGAGTCTTTCTTGTCTTAAAAGTTCAAGCACAAGTCGGAGGTGTTCCTCGTGTTCTTCTTCGCTTTTTGAATAGACCAAAATATCATCGATGAACACGATAACGAATTTGTCAAGATACGGTTTGCACACGCGGTTCATAAGATCCATGAACACCGCCGGTGCGTTAGTGAGACCAAATGGCATTACAAGAAATTCATAACTACCATAACGAGTTCGGAAAGCGGTTTTGGAGACATCTTCCCCCTTAACCCTTAATTGATGATAACCCGAGCGGAGATCGATTTTTGAATATATGCAAGACCCTTGTAATTGATCAAAGAGGTCATCGATGCGAGGAAGAGGATATCGGTTCTTAACCGTCAATTTGTTTAGTTCACGATAATCAATGCACATTCGTAGGGATCCGTCTTTCTTTTTAACAAACAAAATCGGAGCGCCCCAAGGTGAATGGCTAGGTTGGATAAAACCACGATCAAGTAGTTCTTGGATTTGACTTTGCAATTCTTGCATTTCGGATGGAGCGAGTCTATATGGTGCACGTGCTACGGGTGCGGCTCCCGGAATAAGATCGATTTGGAATTCAACCGGTCGATGGGGTGGAAGACCCGGCAATTCGTCGGGAAATACATCAAAAAAGTCACTAACAATAGGCACATCATCGATATGCTTCTCATCGGACTCGACTTTCTTAACGTGGGCAAGGATCGCAAAAAAACCCTTAAGGAGTAGTTTTCTAACTTTAAGGCACGAAACGAGGTTGAGTCTGGTGCAACTCTTATCGCCATAAACAATCAAAGGTTCACCATTCTCGATAGGAATTCGGATTGCGTTAAGATCACAAAGGATGTGAGATTTCGTTTTGACTAACCAATTCATACCGATTATTACATCAAAGCTTCCTAGTTCCATGGGTATCAAGTCAATTTCAAATTCCTTACCCAAAATGTTTAACGTACACCCCCGGTAATATGTGTCGGCACTTAATAGTTTCCCGTTAGCCACTTCAATGGTATAAGTGGTTTCTAGTGGAAGTGGTGGAGTGCTAAAAGAATGAGTCAAAGTCTTGGATACAAAACTCTTATCGGCACCCGAATCGAATAAACAAGTAACATAAGTGTTGTTGAGGAGAAACGTACCCGTGACTAATTCATTGTCATCTCGGGCTTCCTCGGTGTTGATGTTGAAAGCTCGGCCGCGTGTGTTGGGGTTGGCTTTCTTCTTCGGACAGGCATTTCTAAAATGACCCGTTTGGCCACATTCATAACAAGTACCCGATTTTGGTGCATTGGCCACCTTTTGAGCGACGGGGGCGGCACTTCTACAATCGTTGGCCATATGACCACCCCTTTGGCACCGGTGGCAAAATAGATTGCTACATTCACCATAGTGGTGTTTGTGGCATTTGTTGCAAAAGGGTTTATTTCCGCCATAACTTTTCTTGGCGTCGGAGGTGAAAGGCTTTTTGGTGAAGTTGTTGTTGTAGTTGTTGCTTGATTGAGGGGCTTCCCATTTTCTTTTGTTGTTACCCGACTTGTCCTCGGCTTTAGGCGCCGGTACTACGATTTCGTCAACCGTTTCGATCAATTGGCGGGCCATGTACAAAGCTTGTTGTAGGTTAGCGGGTTTGGATGACATCACCCCTTGTTTGATGCTCTTTGGAAGACCATACATATAAAGTTCGACCCTTTGAGATTCGGGGTTCACGAGGTTTGGGCACATCAAGGATAGTTCGGCGAATCGTTGATTATAGGCATTGAGATCGTTTCCGACCGCCTCCAAGGTTCTTAGCTCTTGTTCGAGCTTTCGGGTTTCTTCGCGAGGGAAATATTCGATGACCATCTTTTCCCTTAAATTGGCCCAAGAGAGGGCGTGAGCTTCATCGGTACCCACCGATTGTACATAAGTATTCCACCATGTAAGAGCGACACCGGCGAAAGTGTGAGTGGAGTATTTGACCTTGTCTTGGTCCCGACAACCACTTATGCTAAAGACGGCTTCCGTTTGCTCAAACCATCGGGTGAGCACAACCGGTCCCCCGGTTCCATCAAAAGTGTGAGGTTTGCACCCCATGAAGGCTTTATAGGAGCATCCCTCGTTTGAGTTACCGGCTCCATTTTTGTTGTTGTTGTTGTTGTTGTTGTTTTGGTTGTTGTTATTATTATTGTTATTGTTGTTGGATGAGTGACCGGCCATGGCCGCATCTACGGCGGTGGCTATCATGCGTTGTAGAGCTTGTTCGGGTGTTTCACGGCGTGGTGCACGACGAGGAGGCATTGTTCCTTCAAAACAAAAGAATACCGTTGGTTAGTATTCTAAGTAATACTAACCGTGATATGGAATAAAGATAGAGAGAAAATTTTTCCTTGACTCGCCTTAAATTCTTTATGTCATAATGTCGGAACGTTCATATGAGTCACCGTAATATAATCCCGGAAATTATATTACCCTGATTCATATGTGCATTCGACATTATTTCATATAGTCAAGGTGGCGTGTCAATCAAATTAAACAACGTGAGATTTAGATGAAATAAGAGTAGGTGTGAGTAGCAGCGTTCGAGTATAAATGCACAAATAGTCAAGTAATTCCTACTTCAAGTCTATATGCCGGTTGTAGTCTAGACTCACCAATGTACCCTATGACTCGGGGTTGACACCAATGAACTCTAAATCCCTACAACCAACGCTCTGATACCATCTGTAGCGACCCGACCAAATCATGTTTGACGGCGCCGACTACTTCGGTCCCATTGCGTGGTCATAAGTCTTTATTATGACTTTTGACCAAAATATGTCGCATTTATTTTATAAGAAAAAGGATGTTTCAAGTTAACAAATGTAGTTCAAAAGACTAGTTACATTACAATGTTTAACGTACGAATGAAACCTATGCGACACAATTTAAAGTAGTCAAAAGACGCTCCATCTATGCATGTATACTCGACATCCAAGCAAGTATCAAAAAGAGTGCGGAAGCATGTATCAAGTAGCTTTCAAGGACCTGAGAAAACATATAGAAAACTGTCAACGAAAACGTTGGTGAAATCATAGGTGTTTTAGTAAACGTTGCATTTGAACCACAAGATTTAATATAATATGATTATCTAAATCATTTGCATTCCAAAGTTGTTATTTGTTTCGCGGGCACCCAATTATCAAACTTAACTGTTTTGCACCCTTCGCGTAGTGTTAGAACATACACTAGACCCGAAAATATATTTCATCCGCTAACGGTAGCGAACCGTCCGAATGAGGCTCGTCAAGCCCATGTGATCACATAATATAAGTTCACATTTACACCCTGCAAGTGTAACTAATGATAATTGAATTGAGGCTTTTTGTTCAAACCCGTACGTGGAATGTTCGTTTTCGTACTTGTGTTCAAAGTGTAAAAGTATGATACGTATATGTTTCTCATCTCATAGTTTAAAGCATAAAAGTTGTTTGAAGGATGGGACTATGATCTCACCTTGAGTGCACGTATGAAAAGTACTTCACAAAGTAACGTGTGCGAAGGATAGTGCTAGTCTTGACCTAAACCAATAGGTCGTATCAATAAAGATAAACACGATAGGTCAAAGATGTTTAATTAGTCCTATGGCTCGTTACGACTCGATTATGTAGCATGTGAATCAAATTGTCAAGTTTCATGCAAGATACAAGTACAGAAACAAGTTAGGAAGGTTGCATAATCATTTGGTTAAGTTTGACAAAAAGTCAAACTTTGGTCGGTCAAAGTCAACGAAAGTCAACACGTTCGGGTCGGGTCCCGAACAATTTTTCTGAGGTTTTTATTCATATATAAGCATGTTAGAACAAGTCTCATGTGAATCGGAGGTCCATAGTGTGCCAAACATTTTTCGTATTTTGACCAAAGAGGTCAGAAACTGGACACGGCTTAGGCCGCGCCGCGGCCCCAAATTGTCGCGCCGCGACAATACACGGGAACTGGTACCTGGTCAGTCTCAAATGTCCAAGTCTCAATTCCAAACACTTTCAAGCATAACTCGCAAACCGCTAATACTTAGAACTCGTATCTTATATCGTTAGAAAGGTAATTTGACAAAGAACACATCTAAATACATTTCACCAACCAAAAATGTTATTTGTAACAATCGGCTTTCCAAAGTAAATGATCAATTAATGCACACATTTAATACACAAATTTGATAAGTGCACATTTATGATTCGGGCATTTAATGCATACATATAACATGCCGTTTTGTAGGTAATCGAGCATACAATACAACTAACTACTTACTAACTACAATTCATGTCATTCAATGCATCAAATATTCATTTCAAGCTTATCAAACCCTAACCCGAATTCACCAAAATCACTAATCAAGTTTATGGAGTTTTCTCAAGCAACCTACACATCAATTTGAAGCTAGTGATACTAGGAACACATTTAATACATGCATTTATAACATTTAACAACATTCAAACAACCAAATCACCAAATCAAACACACCAAAGTTCATACTCAAGCTAGTTACTTCAAATAACGAAATCGAGCATATAAATCATATATTCATGTTAGACTTGAGCCATAGACACTAATTAACAACTTTATAAGTTCAAAAATATCAAGAACATAAAATCTAGTGATTTTAGAAAGTTACCCAAACTTGATGAAGTCGGTATGGAATCGAAGAGGAAGTTGCAAGGATTTCAAATATGTAATTTGTTTTGCAAGACACCCGCTAGCTTGGATTTAGATGATGATTCCTTGTTTGAGAAATTGAGAGAAAATATGGAAGTAGAAGAAGAAAAGGGAAAATGAAAAAGAAAAGATGGGGGTGGGGGTTGACTAGTCAAAGGCTAGTCACCTCTTTGGCATTTTGGCGAAACTAGTCCCTCAAGTTCAGTTGCGGGTGCGTGAATTACCTAGACGAGATATTTTTAAAACACGTATTAACGGGAGATGTTATAAACATATAACGGGATTTAAATAGTTAAACGGAAAAGTAAACGGAAAAAGGCGGGATGTTACAATTTATTTCTGTACATCTAACTGTGGACAACTAGTTGTAGGTTACTAACGAGGACAGCTGACTTAATAAACTTAAAACATCAAAATATATTAAAAGTGTTGTAAATATATTTTGAACATACTTTGATATATATGTATATATTGTTATAGGTTCGTGAATCAACCAGTGGCCAAGTCTTACTTCCCGACGAAGTAAAAATCTGTGAAAGTGAGTTATAGTCCCACTTTTAAAATCTAATATTTTTGGGATGAGAATACATGCAGGTTTTATAAATGATTTACAAAATAGACACAAGTACGTGAAACTACATTCTATGGTTGAATTATCGAAATCGAATATGCCCCTTTTTATTAAGTCTGGTAATCTAAGAATTAGGGAACAGACACCCTAATTGACGCGAATCCTAAAGATAGATCTATTGGGCCTAACAAACCCCATCCAAAGTACCGGATGCTTTAGTACTTCGAAATTTATATCATATCCGAAGGGTGTCCTGGAATGATGGGGATATTCTTATATATGCATCTTGTTAATGTCGGTTACCAGGTGTTCACCATATGAATGATTTTTATCTCTATGTATGGGATGTGTATTGAAATATGAAATCTTGTGGTCTATTATTATGATTTGATATATATAGGTTAAACCTATAACTCACCAACATTTTTGTTGACGTTTTAAGCATGTTTATTCTCAGGTGATTATTAAGAGCTTCTGCTGTCGCATACTTAAATAAGGACGAGATTTGGAGTCCATGCTTGTATGATATTGTGTAAAAACTGCATTCAAGAAACTTATTTTGTTGTAACATATTTGTATTGTAAACCATTATGTAATGGTCGTGTGTAAACATGATATTTTAGATTATCATTATTTGATAATCTACGTAAAGCTTTTTTAAAACCTTTATCTATGAAATAAAGGTTATGGTTTGTTTTAAAAATGAATGCAGTCTTTGAAAAACGTCTCATATAGAGGTCAAAACCTCGCAACGAAATCAATTAATATGGAACGTTTTTAATCAATAAGAACGGGACATTTCACATTATTCGCTTGAATTGAAGTCAGGAAGAAGAAAACAAAAGCATGAAGCTCCGAAATAGAAATGGAAGTATAAATCACAGCAAATAGGAGAGAACATTAACTGTGGATGTCAATGATTATAGAAAGACAGAAGCAGAGACATCGAAATATAAGGAATAATATAAAACCCAACAACAACCCAAAAATTACAAACCATATATATCGGTGCATATAGCAACATAAAGACACGGGAGAACTAAAAACACTATAAAACCAAGAGTATAGTAGAAGTGAATAGATTCTTCCTGCGGCAGATGAAAAAGAAGGATGACGGATATGAAAGTTAGGAGTATATCAAGAATCAGAATTGGATGGAGCATAGTGACAAATGCTTTAAAGTATGAATTGAGGGAGAAAGAATAAAAGGTGTGAGCTGTGGAAATAAGGAAACAATGAGGGTGGATTTATAGTGAAGTATCAGACAGAGCAATCGAGACAGATCATCGCATTTAACCAAAGAGGATTCTAATTTCCTTAATTACCGAAGAATCAAATCTTATTACGAAGATTTTCTCTAAATCCCTTGAACTCCGGAAATCAACCCTATCTACGTCAAAAGATATGACGAAACTTTATTTTCTCATTTCACTCTTTTGCAATAGTTTCACTCGTACTCTTCACATAAACGAATTGTGTTATCCATATTACTCAATGATGATGAAACTCTAATTTTCAATACATATGAGTCATGAAAACATACTTATTGTCAGCCATGACCATCTCAATCAAATTTCGGGACGAAATTTCTTTAACGGGTAGGTACTGTGACAACCCGGAAATTTCCGACCAAATTTAAACTTAATCTTTATATGATTTCAACAAGATAAGCAAAGTCTGTAATATTGATTCTCAAACTTTTTGAACTAATGTTATATATTCAGTTAACCTTTGACTATTGACCGACGATTCACGAACATCTATTTGTGTGTATATATATATATATATATATATACACAATAAGTTGGAATATTAATTATTCATAAATAACTTGCAATGTGTATTTAAAAACTGATTTATGTATATTAAATAAAGATATATACATATATATAATTTCAAGTTATTTAGTAAACGATAGTAACATTCGTTTATTGATTCGATTGATATTTAGATAAGTTAACTAAAACGTTTAAGATGAACAAGTAAAACACTAGTTTACTACAGTATTTTCGAATTGCTACAGTACCCGAAAAGCTACAGTGTTTTCGAAAATCACTATTTGCTACAGTAAAAATCATTTTGCTACAGTGTTTTCGAAAATCACTATTTGCTACAGTAAAAACTACTTTGCTACAGTAAAATGACTATGCTACAGTAAATACTATTTGCTACAATAAACACTATTTGCTACAGTAAACACTATTGCTACACTAAACACTATTTGCTACAGTGAAAAATATGTCGACAAACAAGAAAACAAAACATATTGGGTGCGTACCAGCTGGCCATACGATCGCATGGCAAATGGGAATGAAACCCATGCGATCGCATGGGGCTTGGGATCAGGAAATGTCTATAAATTGATCGAATTCTCGCGCAGTTCTTCACACTTTATCTCTCTATCTTACTAATATACTCCGTAATTATTTATTTATTTTATTATTTATATTATTATTATTATTATTATTATTATTATTATTATTATTATTATTATTATTATTATTATTATTATTATTATTATTATTATTATTAGGATTAATGTTATTATTAATGTTATTATTGGTATTATTATTAGTAGTATTATACATAAAATATTACGACGAGAGTATGCTCGAACGATTTCAAAACGAGTTTTCAAACGGGTTTAAGCTAAGGAAACTATGGGTTATAGCTATGGAGGTTATGGGTAATGTTCGTGGGTATTGTTCGCAAGTCAAACTTAGTGTTTATCATCTCCGTTGCGTCTATGTACTTTCCTACAATATTGAATCACAATATTGATACGTGAGCATTCATATCTTATCTTTTATATATATTAATTGTGTATCCATGTCTAGTGCTCGAGTATATATGTTTATGCATGCTTGTATGCTTTAATTTTATAGTTAGATAGTTTATGATGAATCACGAAATTGATACATATGCTACTGATATAAAGTATATGATATGCATGTTTTTGGAAAGCTGGCGAAAAATTATTAACTTTTCATTTAGAAATCGCGTGATTTCGATGAACAGATTAAAAGATATGGTTAACTGAATTATGTTTGACGTTAATTGAAATTGTGTTTGAAACTGTAAATTAATATTTAAACAACTTGTCTATAAGATTGATAAATTGGATTTTTAGATATTACTAATCGAGTAAATGAATTTCTATATAAGGCACGTCTCGTTTTGGTAAACAATTGTCAAAATTGACTGTCTTATCAGGTTTTAAAGCTTTATAAACACTATAATCTAATTTTACAAGTATTGGAAAAACTATGTGAAATAATAAAATATGTTCGATTGTCATGATAATTCAAATATAATATAGCTCCTGAAATAAATAATATTTTGAGTTTGATAAACTATAAATTCGTTCAATTATCAAGACTTATATTAAGTTAATAAACATGTATAGATTTAAAGATCATATTGGGCCAGGTTGACTTTTGAGATGATTTTTGTTAACTTTTGCATGTCAGTCTCGAGCATTAGGATTGTGATACACTATGACCTGACCTAGCTTGTTAGACATGTATTGACCAACATATGTTTCCTAGGTTGAGATCTACAATTATTTCGCATTCCGAGTTTCGGTCACATTTCGGTGAATGACCTTTTGTGCTGCTAAGGTGAGTTTCATTTGCTCCCTTTTTAATTGCTTTTGCAATCTATATTTTTAGGCTGAGAATACATGCACTTTATTTTAAACGCAATGGATACAAGTACATACTAAATTCTACACCGAGTTTGAACAGAAAATCCCTTAGCTTTGGTAACTAGTAACTGCCGGTTATAAGAACTGGTGGCCGTGAGTAGTTATATATGGATCCATAGGGCTTGACATCCCCGTCTGTTCCAGGTATAGAAACCCTAGCCTGAACTATAAAACAGATGTATACTATTTGAGTTAATACACGTTAGATTGCGTGTATTGTACATGTTGGTTGCATGTATGTTAAAACAGGGGTACTTATTATGACGTTAAAGTTTAGTTACCAGGGTGCTCAATTTTGTAGAATCTTTTGATAAACGTTTCGGATGAAACAACTGAAATCTTGTGATCCACCTTTATATACAGATTATGCGCAACATTAAAACTATAAACTCACCAACTTTTGTGTTGACACTTTTAAGCATGTTTATTCTCAGGTTCCTAGAAGTCTTCCGCTGTTTGCTTATACATTATACAAGCTATGTGCATGGAGTCATACATGCTTTATTCGAGAAAACTTTGCATTCACAAAATCATCACCATGTATCTTATTTGACTGTATTGTCAACGGATGTATTGTTAGAAACTATTATATACGATGATTGTCTATACATAGAAATCATCAACGTCGAAAACCTTGGATTTATATATTCATTTATGGTGTACCTTTTCAAAAGAATGCAATGTTTACAAAACGTATCATATAGAGGTCAAAACCTCACTATGAAATCAATGAATGATGTATTCGTCCAAATGGATTTGGACAGGTCATCACACACATGCATTTTTAACGTCAGAAAATTTGTGTAAAAAATGAAAACATCACAATCGATATGATGTAGGTAGTTTGTGTTGTTTATTATAAGTGTATGTATATGTATTGAAGATAGCCCGAGGTGTTTAGCATTTTTTGAGAAGTGTCCGTTTCGCGTATAGTTAGTCCCGTTGGGTTCGTTAGATTTTTTCGAGTTGAACGCTGGTCTCGGAAAAATTTAACTCATATCGAGCGAGAAGATAGGGCCCGTTATAAATTCGGGTGGAATTAGTTTCTTTTATTTTAATAAAATTATATATTATATATTTACACTTTCTACCCCTGAAAAAGTGTAAACTTGAGGGACCTTTGTATAAATTGAGCGGAAGTTGAGGGGCCGATTGCGGTGTGAACGCAAACTCAAAACGACAATTCAAAATAACTGAAACGACAAAAATCCGGGTGTGTTTTAGTATGTAGGTATTATATTATATATAATATAATTAATATATAGATAAATATGTACAGTGTACAGCAACAATTGTATTAATATCTAAATTCAGTTTATTGTTTTAGAAGAGGCATAATATAGTAAAGATGATTAAATTGGGAGAAATGGATCAGTAAACTATATAGAGGTAAACTATACAGAGTATGTATCAAGTTGTATCAAAATTAAATCTTTGTATCTATTATAATTTTATTTTATTTTTTGCCAAAAAAATAAAAACTATTGAAGTGTTGTGCTCGAATACTATCAATATAGGGCCGGAACTGTATGTATAATCTTTCCAGTAGTATAATGTATTATCCGAGAAAAAACTTCATCAATGTGATGTGACATTTCACGTTGTTGGGAAAAATGGTCTCACTAATTCCCAACACACGACCAATGAAAGACATTAAAGAAATAAGAACAATCTACAACACAAGAATCTAACGTGAAATCTCCAATACAGGAGAAAAAGTAAACCACATATCTCCAAATAGAGAAATTCAGTAAATCACAAATTGTTATAATGACATAGACTTTCTTAAGCCAACTACACTCTTCAAAATATTTAATTAATACAACTCTCAAACAACCTATATTGGATAACATCCTTTCACTAAACAATCATATCAATTCTTCTAACCAAAACTATAACCAACATGTGAATATGACATTTCACAATTAAATTTGATTAAATATCATTTCTCTTCGATAGAAATGATTCATCTACTCAAAAGAATCTAAACAATATGAGGAGAGAGAGAGAACGCGGAAGGAAAGAGAAAGAAAAGAAACTTTAGAGGTGATTTCCACACCCTTGATGCCCCTCGGTAACAAGTTGTCTTAGTAGTCGTTGAAGTTCAAAACGCCTCTTTTGAGTTTTAAAACAAAGACATAATGTACAACATACACACTTATTTTGGGAAAAACGATACACACACACACACATTCCGCCACGAGTATATACAACATTGCACGAATACGTTTACCTTTTAACTTGAAACCATAATTGAAGGGTTAAATTGATACCGTTAGGTTATGGGCCCTTTGGTATCACACATAGTCCGCCACAAAAATATACATCTCATGACTATTTATCCTTGAAGTTGAAGCCATAGTTGGATTGAATTTGCTTCAAATATTACAAGAACTAATCGAATTGAATGTATTAATTAAATAACATGGTAAAGAAAGGGAGAAAAATATAGCAAGTCCATAAGATGCAATTTATTCTTAGTTACGCTGCATTACATATATTCCATAATTATACAAAAGGTATTGTAAGAAGGAAGAGGTTTTGGAACAAGTTTAGTTACATGGAGTGATGAGAAGAGGCATATGGTTGTTTTTAGGTTCCAAGTCTAATGGAATTAATGTAATTAGGAGGAGCATGAGCAGATAGCCCTGGTATAGCCAAACCCATAACCCTCATCATTATCCCTACCCAAGTCTCTTTGTATTCTTCTCCGTATATCATTCCCATCATCATTCCTCTCATTAATTCCCATACAGCATTCACATACTCCGGTATCAGGTACAACAACTCATAGTAGTTCCTGTTTGGTTCTTCATCCACTTTCTGCAAATTCCATTAATTCAATTCAATATATACATTTCAACTCCATAACATTAACGAGCAAAGAAATTCCGCCCGCTGTGGCGGGGGAAATTTTTAATTTTTATTTTTAGAAAAAAAATAAGTAAAAAGAAAAAAAATTAATAAAGAAATAGTGGATGATGACGCCAGCATGACGACCTCAATGTGACGTCATCGTCGTTACTGTTCAGTTACTTTACATTTAGTGTTAGTGGTAATATACATATAACAGAAAAATAAACTTACTTGCTCCACAAACAAACTGTCATAGTAGAGACACAACCCAAAATGCTTATACAAAAAGGTTTTGTTGTCATACGGCAACCTTGGAACAAGATCGTTGGAGTACACGACCCTGAAATATCTGGGACTCGGTTCTTGTAATTTTGATTCCATGTATCTTCCTAGTTCCCTGTTCCCAACTCTTGGCTGTCCGAACGTGTGTACACCTAACAACCTCTGCAAAATCTCTTGTTCCTCATGCAGCACCAACACTGTTGGGAACAATATGGCAAGGGCCCCACCCAAGCTATGCCCAGTCACCATAAACTTTGCATTCGTGTGCTCCTTCAATAACCTCCTCAACTTTCTCCTCACAACAAAATACGCACTCTTCTCTACCATATCTGGAAAAACACTCTTCGTGTCCCTTTCTTTTTCATTTAACGATTCGATAAATTTTGGGTTTGTTACTTGAAGAAGCTCTTGGAAGGATGATGTAACTGATCTGTTTCCCAAACCCATGGCTTCTAAAAATCCCATGTGGACTTTTCCTAAGTTTGGAATCTCATACCAAGAGTAATCGAAATCTGTAATCCAGTCATCCGCATCAAACGGCTCTGTCCCTCTGAAACTTATCACTATTATATCTGCATCTTTTGGCTTGTCACTAAATATGAAAACTTGTGTTGACCTCTCCTTTTGATATTCTGTCCACACACATATAAACAATCTCAACACTACTTAGGTTATTGCAAAATAGAAAATATTTATAAAGAAAATCACAATAACTCAACAAGTACATAAATTTACGAATCTTTTTGTACCATTCCAACAGTTGTAGAAGTCAACAAAATGCATCTGAAAACAAATACCACGGTCAATAAGTTTGAAGCATATTTGACTTCAATTATCAACAATTGTTAATGTAAAAAAGAGAATATCAGGAATCATGCCTTCCAGTGCAGATCCACTACATTCTTAATAACAATAGCATTTTCATAAGCCAATTTGGAAGCCATCATGCAAAGGTCCATAAGGGATTTGTTCCCAGCTTCTAATTGAGTTCCTATTTGTTCCAAGGATGGTACATCATGTTTTACCACAAAAACATCACCAGGTTCCAAATTTATTCGCCCGTCAATATGTCCGATTGTGCTAATAAACGTTGATGAGCCTCTCCTTGGAATTACCACTTTTCCTGCTTACTCAACAACACATTGCATTTGGCATTAATCAACACTTTTCCTGCCAAACAACACATTGCATTAATCAAGACTAGAAAACTTTATCAGTTTCACCCAAAACTTTTTCAGAGTAACATATCTTAACATACGATTCAAGTTTTTTTTTTAATACTGTTGTAACTTGTTATTATATCATGGGTTGGAAATTTGCATGTCAAGGATACAAAGTTTATTATATATCACTATATATCAGAATGTATCGTCATCATATTCATATGTGACAGGCCTAGAACGTCATGACATGAGTGGTTTAACAAGTAGAAATATATTGTTGTAGTTATAAATTTAAAGGTAGTAAGATGGTTGGGCTGGGCTGGGCTGGGTCGGGTCGGGTTGGGTCATGTAACTGGTCAAAATGGAAATACACAAATGTGTATGTAATGGGTGAGTTGAGTAGGTGAAAGTGAGTTTATACGAGTGAAATAGCATTTGTGAAGCAGAAGATGATAGATGTGATTTCTCATTGTCCCCATATAATTAATTATTACTTACAAATAAACAATATACTGAGATGAGATATATATGAACTTATTGTTGCATAGTATATGGTGGAGCTTTACCTCAAGTAGTCAAGTTAAAAATACCAACTGTTGGATTGTATCGGCGAACTGATTTGTTTGAAAGATGTGTAGAAACCCTTTTAGAGATTTTACAGTATATGTTGCCGTTGATTCTATGAAAGGGTCACGAGTGTTTAGCGAATCCAGCCCGCAAGAGAACGGGCAACCCGACCAGCCACCCTACGAAAATGGGCTGGCCAAACACTCGCGATCCGTTCATAGAATTAACTGCAACAGCCACAGCAGGTGAAATGTTAGAGAAGGAAAAGAAACAATACCTTAGGCTAGGCCCAAACTTTATCTCCGACAAGGGACCAAACTTGTGTTATTGTTAATGATAATTTGATTGCTAACGTCAACAGTGGTGATCATGTTGTTGGCATAAATGATGATCAATCCGAGAATGTGACAGATGAATTGGATGTCATCGATAACAATGTTTCGGGTGAGGGTGGTTTACAATTCGCTAGTTCAGGTGTTGCAGAATTTGCGGTTTGGGTCACGATTCTGACCCAATCAAAGTCAACGTTGAGGAACAAACTGTTTGGAGCTCAGCTAAGGTTGCACCGGCTGTTGTACTGTATGCTGAACAGTCTGTTTTGGTTCCAGTTTCGTCATCAAATTTGCCTACTGTTTCAGTTAACAGTACGCACCTGGCTGCTGTTGAAGAGCATATTGGAGGTCAACGGTGTAAGCACATTGATGCTCATGGTGCAAAAAAAGGTCGATAAAAAAAAGGTAAACAAAAGGATAAAGTTTCTTTGGTAGATACAAGGGTGCCTGAGGATCATGTGGCGTTTTCTTTCGGGTCATCATAAAGGGTTGAAGATAAGAGATGAGGAAGTTGGAGTTTTGTCGGAAGCTAATGACGCGGGTCCATCGGTTGCTACTAAAAAAGGCTTTTTTTCAAGACTTGGAAGATCGAGGAGTGATTCCACTTGTGAGGGCATTCGTATTAGTGGTAATTCGTTGAATGTTATTACCTATCAATTTCCATCCCGTAACGGCAAAGGAGTTCATATCGATAAGGTCGACGGAAAAAACGTCACGACCAGACAAAGGAATGGTAAAGGGTTCTCCTACTTACTTTCGGTTTTTTGGTCTCTTGTGTTATTGGTTTGCTGTGGTTCTCAATTTTGGGTTGTATCTACGGTATGTCGGTCGTTTTGTTTATTTGGTTAGTTTCGATGTGGTTTATTGGTTGTGGTTGCATGTTTTTTTGGCCGTTCTCGTTTGGTTCAGCTTGAGTTAGCTGGGTTTTAGGTATTTCTAGAATGTTTACGAGCCTTTACGGTCGTTGGTTCGTTTATAGAATCCTAATTGATGGAGGTATTCTAATTTTAATAGTAATCAAAGGTCTTGTGTTGTAGCTCATGTGTTAGTGGTAGTTGTCTGCCTCTCTTAGCGAGAGGTCAGGAGTGTAAGGATCGTATAGCCCAAACACAATGTCCTGCAATATAAGCCCAAGAGTCCATCATTTTCTAAAACCAATTGGTATTAGAGGGACTTCCCCTTAGACTTATATACATACATTTGTTTTTGTCTCCCTCCTATGTGGGATAGGTTTGCACCCCAACAATCCTCCCCTCAAACCGAAGACCACATCACCGAGCCTCCCCTTCAACGATACTCCCGCCATCTTATATCACCGGTCTTCTTTTCTTTCACTTTTCTTTCACTACCGGGACACGCCTCTTATACCGCCGATCTCTTTCTTTCACCATCGGGACACGCCGCACTTCCACGCCTTGGGAAGGAAGACTTTCGATATAAGGCACCATGGCTCCATTATCGTTGGCAAACCGAGGGGTGTGCCATGTCGCACCGTGCGCTTAGGGGCGCGCCACCACTGCATCGTTCACCACATCGGGCTATAGCCTAGCTCTGATACCATTTGTAAGGATCGTATAGCCCAAACACAATGTCCTGCAATATAAGCCCAAGAGTCCATCCTTTTCTAAAACCAATTGGTATTAGAGCGACTTCCCCTTAGACTTATATACATACATTTGTTTTTGTCTCCCTCCTATGTGGGATAGGTTTGCACCTAACAAGGAGTTTGACTCTCGTGGGGTGTCTTTCGCACATCGCAGTTGTGGGTGGATTATACAACTATGAGAAATGAACGCGTGGGTGGTTCTGATGATGTTAATTTTTTTAATAGTAATAGTTTTTTTTTTTTTTTGATAAAAAATACCTTGCAGAAGATTTAGGAGCAAAGTGAAGAGGCCGCCGCCGTTAGCAGAGAGCAAGTTAAGTATGAAATCAACAACGTAACCGGTCCACTCCATAGGCTTTCCGAAAAACTTGATAAGCTTCCTCATTACTATCGATACGATGATCACCCACCTATGATCCACCGTCTCTTTATCATCATCTTCATATCCATCTTCATCTGAACTCCCAACCAGAAATTTAGCAGCGCTGGCTTTGTTACCAAATAATCCGTATCTAACAAGGTCTCTTACCCCACCATTTGAAGGCTCCACTATTAGGTACCTACTACTAAACTCCTCATTTTCCATGTCACCACCTGCAATTCCTAATTAATTGTACTTATATTTTAACAAAAATGATAATAATAAATTAAATCGACGATATATACCATTTGATTTTCGTTGTGTGTGGATGATAAGATAGATATAGAGGGAGGGGGCGGGCGGGCGAGCGGCCCAATCCTTAACAGAATCATGTCAGACGACTGACTGACTCATCACATGTGTCGTCATCATCGTATTCACTGTGTTTTTGTAAGGGCCCATCTGGTAACCAAATAAAAATATCCCCCAACCCAATTAATTACTCGTACATACTACGGAGTACAATTTTACTAAATATGTCTATTTTCTTTTCCGTGTATGACTATGCAGAACCCGAATACAGTTATTTACTTTCACTAGTGGTAAATGGTATGCGTGCCTCCCTCCTCATTCTTTGATGCCTTTTCGAGTAAGAAAATGGTTGATTAACCAATCTTTAGTCGTACATAATCAAATATAAGTGTTATACGATACAACATAATTGATTGTAGTATTATACAGTACAACATAATTTATTGTGTACGGTTAAAAGTTAGTAGTTGTGTATAGATTACTCTCCTATAAAAATCCTATAAAAATAGAGATGATTTTTTTAAGTCTAAAGTCCAATAGCTAGAAATCTAAGAGTCTAATTTAAAAAATATAAAAGACCCAGTCAATTCTTCTTAAGACTTCGATAACAATTTGGTCCATATCTAAAAAGGTCGTTATTTTTTTCTTGTTGATCCATCAATATTTGTGATGATGCTTATATTAATTGATCAAACTAGCCAGTGTTCTCAATTTAGTAGTAGTGGTGATGTTGTTGATAAAATATTTATGTTATAAATCAGATCCAAGTCATTGGATGATACATAAATTCACTAACTTGAGTTACGGGATATGATCCCCCCATTTTTTATAAGCATGAGATCGAAGCAAAAATTAGAAGAATAAACAATGGATAACAGAGAAAGTAAACCCCGACGCTATCCCTGCAGCCTTTTACATTAAAGCGGGCAACCTCGATTCCTAACATGAACAACCAGTTTTTTAGAACTAATGTTCGCGAAGAGATGATAGGCAAATAAAAAAGCCAACCGTAGCATAAAGTAATCAGTGTCTATGTTATGTTGATATTTGCACCGTATTTGTGAAATTTAGAATTCCAATGAACACCCCCGAACTCATCATACTGATGTCACCCCCAATCTCTACGTAACCGAAGAATGTCCTCTTAGAAGGTTGATCCTGGAACTCCAATGAACACCCCGGACAAAGCATAAATATTCTTATCAAGTATAGCCTCCACCTTCAATTATCAAAAACAATCATTTTTGCAAGAATGTACATCTCAAAATTATTACCAATAGATATTTACAAAGCTTTATATTATAATATCAATGTCTCATAGTGCCTATCTTACCACTTTAGACTAAACTCACTGTTAGAAATTTAATGAATTCCAACAAGACCTGATAACCCCTAATTATCAAAACCACTAACAACAAACGAATATATAAAGTCAAGACGTAAAATTAATTCAACATACATAACCCATGACTATAATGTGGTTATATCTAATCAATTAGATTGGTTAAATATGCAGCTAACCAGAAACAAAATCTCATTAATATTATCGTAGGTGCGGATTTACAAGAGGTTTACAAGAGGTTAGGTTTCAATGTATATGAGAATACAGATAAGTAAACAAAATCGAATACAAATTGTTGTTACCGCCTCGACTTGAGATCCGTGAGAATATCTCGCCATCCGCAAGTAAGGACTGGTGATCCGTGAAACATACTTCGCGCTCCGTGAAAAACCTTGAGAGACTTCTATCCAGAAACATAAATACTCACCCTCTGCAATAGATCCCTCGCGGTCCGCAAGTAGCCCCTAAACATCCGTAAGAAACTCTCGCCATCCGTAGACCCTCAACATTATCAGATTCTTTATCTTTTTGTTTTAACTTTTAACAGTCAACAATCTCACACTTAAACATTTTAAACAAACCCAACCATTAACCGTACTTCAAAAAACATACCCTACACCAACACTCGATCACCTAAAATGACTCATTTTGATACCGTCATATGAGATACTCGTATCACGCCACACTTCCTCACCACTTTATCATGGGGGAGGGAAGTCTTTCATCACCAATAAAATACTGTTGAGTGATAATCCAATATTTGTTACACGCTTGGGACCAATAACTCTCTCTAGATAGAACACTTATCTCACCAGTTTTTGGGGATAATTGGTTGGTGTCCGACAGTGGCAGCACCATAAAACTTTTTCACTTGGGGCGAATTTTTTTTTTAAAAAAACATTTACATTCACTGTAATTTTTTTTCTTCCATGAATATACAACATTTTGGGGTCATGAGCTTTTGGGTCGGGGGCAAAATCTGGAGGCTTGGCAAAATCAAAGTTTAAGCCTGAAAATTTCAAATCTACTGGGGACAAAATCCAAAATTTTAATACTAAAAATTTCAAATTCACAAGGGGTGGGTGCCACCCCTGCCCCTATGTAGTTCCACCCATGGTGTCCGACCAGAATCTAACCCCATTGCCCAAGAAATCTATTTGTACATCAAACCGTCTACTCAGTCTATCTTTCCAGTAAAGAATAAACACGTTGGTAGAACAAACACGTGGACACACCTGATAGGATCATGTGCGAGAACGCGACCGAACCCTTAATCTCTAAGGAGGTGAGCTTACATAGATTGTGATTGATAACAAGGTGTTTATACGTGATCATATGAACATCTAAGTATGTTCATGATCGTACATGGTGGTTAGTCATTTCCTCCGATCTGTGGATCGGAGGAACACCACCTTAAGGTCCCGTAAACACCATAACAACTCTGACATCGTTGCACACAAGCTAAAATTTCCTTACGACTTTTTTGCTCCGTTGGTCCTTCATCTATACACAAAATTGCAATCTGAGTCCCTCAAGTTTTTAATTAGATTTTCGAATCCTTTTAATTGCATAATTTGGCAATCCTAGTCCTTCCGTCAAGTTGCCGTCTAAATTGGCCGTTTATTGCCATCAAGTGACCAAAACGTGATGGGTATTTAGTGCCATCAAGTTACTAATTACTTGTTTTTGATTAAGTTTGGGTTCCTCATTCCCTTGAGTTAACTTTTGAGGTTGAATTAGGCTCAAGCTTATTATTTCACAGTTGATCACATGTACAAGTCGATATGATGTGATAAACAAGTGGTTTAACTTTTTGTTAACACGTACATATTGTTTGTGTTTTTTTTGTTAATTTTATTTTAGGAAATTAAGTTAATTAATATTGTCATTTGTATGAAACTCTAACTGATGTTGATAACAAACTTATCTCAGTATACGTACACGTCATCAATTTCTTGGCTATCTTATTTGGAGAAATCGGAATCAAATGGTTTTTAAAAAATAAGTGTTGGACCCCTACCGTGGCTCTTATTGAAATTCAAGTTTTGACATACGAATGGAACGCGAAAAAGTGCAAAAACAAGACTATCAATGTAACGACCCGGCTTTTTAGACTTGCTTTTGTGCTTTGTGCTTTCACGAAACTGCGTATATGTGCGTACTGAGCTAGTTTATGCTCTGGGATCTTATTTAATGATTAATTACTTTCGTTAATTTCTTACAACGTGCTATTAAGTGTGTAATCACTTAACTTGATCCCCGAAAGCTTTTACGACCGTTGGTGTCACTTGACGTTTGAAACGAGCTATGTACTTGGTATATGTTTAACTTTGGTCATAATCGGAATATTATGACTACGTAATACTAATTGTTATTTTATAATAACAATTACTTGAGTTTTTGAATGCTTAATTACGCTTAGTAATTTACTAGAACACACTAGTTAGTCCTGTTGGACTTTCTACCTTGTTGGACTTTAGCCCACCCTACTCTAGCTAGTGGACTATTTAACTAGCCCAGTTATTAATGGATTATGACCTATTTATATGTAAGACAAATGCCCATTTATAAGAGCCAACATACTAGCATTTTTGTTTACCATTAACACTAATGTTGCATGGGATCCCAACATAAGCACCAACTTTAGACCACCATTAACCAAAAAGCAAAAGTTGTCCCCCACTTGTCCCCCCCCCCAAAAACCAACGGCCATGAGGGCCTCCCCACACCCATTTCCACTATAGATACAAGCCTTAGCTCACCCATTTCACACTTGATCTCATTCACAATTTACACACACTTACTCTCTTATTTTCTCTCTAGTCTTTCTCACTCTAAAAAGTGTAAGTATTAAATTTTCTTTCTCTTCTTCTTCTTCTCCTAGTCACGAAATCATCATCATCATGTGAAGATCAAGTTTTTTAGCTTTTTGATCTTGTTACATCTTAAGGATTCATGTAGATTCAAACTTGGATTTGAATCCTTCAAGAACATGGAAGATTCAAGCTTTCTAGCTTTGAATCTACACTTACTTTGTTAGATCTAAGCTTTCTAGCTTATGATCTCTTTATTTTTTTATAAAGATCAAAACTTGTGTTTATGATCTCCATGTAACTTGAAGATCTAGCTTCATGCTTCAAGGATCTTCAAGAACAATCAAAATTCAAGCTTTCTAGCTTCGAATCTTCATTTACTTGTTAGATCTAAGTTCTCTAGCTTATGATCTCCTTATTTTGTTATAAAGATCAAAACTTGTGTTTATGATCTTCATGGAACTTGAAGATCTAGCTTTATGCATTCAAGATCTTAAAGAACATAAAAGATTCAAGCTTTCTAGCTTTGCAATCTCATAACTTTTGTTAAAAGGATCCAAGCTCTCTAGCTTAGGGTTCCATTACTTTGTTTGATCAAATTTATGTTCATACTTGTTTGATTGAATGAAAGTTTATAGCTTTTGTTGTAGATAGGACTCGTATTTGTGTTAAGACTAAGAACATGATGTAACCTAGGTTTATCATCCTTCTAAAACTCTTAAGTGAGTTGTAATCTTACTTAGTCTTGACATTTTATGTGTTGATGGTTGAAACATGGTCAAAGTGATGCTAACACATCAATGAGTTGTACACTTGAAGCTACATGTAGTGACCCGAACTTTTCCATGTTTATATATATTAATTGAGATTGATATTTACATGATTAAATGTTTTCAACATGTTAAGCAATCAAACTTGTTAAGACTTGATTAATTGAAATATGTTTCATATAGACAATTGACCACCCAAGTTGACCGGTGATTCACTAACGTTAAAACTTGTAAAAACTATATGATGACACATATATGGATATATATATAGTTAACATGATACTATGATAAGTAAACATATCATTAAGTATATTAACAATGAACTACATATGTAAAAACAAGACTACTAACTTAATGATTTTTAAACGAGACATATATGTAACGATTACCGTTATAAAGACATTTAATGTATATATATATCATATTAAGAGATATTCATACATGATAATATAATAATTTAAAATCTCATTTGATATTATAAACATTGGGTTAACAACATTTAACAAGATCGTTAACCTAAAGGTTTCAAAACAACACTTACATGTAACGACTAACGATGACTTAACGACTCAGTTAAAATGTATATACATGTAGTGTTTTAATATGTATTTATACACTTTTGAAAGACTTCAATACACTTATCAAAATACTTCTACTTAACAAAAATGCTTACAATTACATCCTCGTTCAGTTTCATCAACAATTCTACTCGTATGCACCCATATTCGTACTCGTACAATACACAGCTTTTAGATGTATGTACTATTGGTATATACACTCCAATGATCAGCTCTTAGCAGCCCATGTGAGTCACCTAACATATGTGAGAACCATCATTTGGCAACTAGCATAAAATATCTCATAAAATTACAAAAATATGAGTAATCATTCATGACTTATTTACATGAAAACAAAATTACATATCCTTTATATCTAATCCATACACCAACGACCAAAAACACCTACAAACACTTTCATTCTTCAATTTTCTTCATCTAATTGATCTCTCTCAAGTTCTATCTTCAAGTTCTAAGTGTTCTTCATATATTCTACAAGTTCTAGTTACATAAAATCAAGAATACTTTCAAGTTTGCTAGCTCACTTCCAATCTTGTAAGGTGATCATCCAACCTCAAGAAATCTTTGTTTCTTACAGTAGGTTATCATTCTAATACAAGGTAATAATCATATTCAAACTTTGGTTCAATTTCTATAACTATAACAATCTTATTTCAAGTGATGATCTTACTTGAACTTGTTTTCGTGTCATGATTCTGCTTCAAGAACTTCGAGCCATCCAAGGATCCGTTTGTAACGACCCGGAATTTTCCGATCGTTCTATACTTATGAGATTAATATTTACATAAATTAAACCTTGCCAACCTGATAAGCAATCCAAACTGTTGAGACTTATATTTTTGAAAAGAGTTTTACACAACGTTTGACCGTCCAATTTAACCGATGATATCACGAACTATATAACACATGATAATTATACGATTATGTATATGTACATATCTATACATATTTAACATGATTTTAGGATGGTTTAACATTTCATTGTGAACTAACAACAATGAGTTATAAGTATACTTTGAGACCACTAACTTAAGTTTTCAAAACGATAACTATATGTAACGTTCTTTGACATATATACTTACAATCTATAATGTGTTGTGATTTATGTCACCAATATGATTTAAGTGTAATGGGATTAATTTGTAACCAAAATAATCTTGATAAATATCGAACAAGTTTGGGGAAGTGTGGAGTGCACACTTGTTTGAACTTATCTTGATTATGACGGGGGTTCGGGGGCAGCGCCCCCGATAAGCGGGGTCCAAGGGGCAGAGCCCCTGGATGGGGTCCAAGGGGCAGAGCCCCTGGATGGGGTCGAGCTGCCAGTTCAGCTTGGAAAATTTTTTTTGGGCTAACATTGCTTTATTAAAAATGTCTTAAAATTTTATTTTTGGCCCGGTTGGACCCAAAATAAAAGCCCGATTTTGAGTTTCTTTTACCGTATCATACCCATCATCTATACGTATTTACTATTGGTAAATACACATCAAATCAATATCCTTATCAGCCTTAGATCTGCCCTAGATAAGAGGGAATCTTATTTGTAAGCTAGCATACATTATTACTCAAAAATTCAACACAATAATTTGTCCTTGTTCCCTCAACAACCAGACTGTCCTATAAGTATCACCATCACCTTGGTTTTTCATTTCATTCTTACAACCATCTTTCTCTAACCAAAAACACACTCTTAGGAACTCTAAGTGTTCTTCACAATCTCAGCAAATACTCATGAAGAACTAGCTTCATGAACAACCTATAATCATCATAAGAAAGTTTGATCAAGATTATTTTCTATCTTTTCCAGTAGCTTTATCCAAGTAACTTGAGGTAGTAACCTTATTCATAATCTTATTCGATTCATATTTATATAGTTATCTTATTTTGTGTTATAAAATTTTTAACAATAAGAACATAGTTTGAATGATTTCAAACCTGTTCGCAAACTAAACAGATCCTTCTAATTTGATTTTTAAAACACTTCAAAACCTGTAATATATCATATTATGACAAAATCGGATTAATCATATCTTGGTTAATTAACATAATATCTAATATATATTTACTTATGATTTGATTTTATATATTTCAGGACCACTCGTAAACAACACGAGAAGATTAATCATAAGACCTCATGATTGTACGCAACATGTCATCTGACAACACGGTACTTTATGTAAGCAACACGTCATTTGACAACATGGTACCATGGGTCGAGATTAATTCTGATCAATAGGAATACGATGAGGTCTTTATTTATTTTATTGAGCAACTAATTGTGGACCATTAACAACAGACTGCTAACTACGGACTAAGAAAATATTAAAAGTATTATAAGTATATATATATGTAACGATTACTTGAAAAGAAAATATGTTGATATATTATATATATGGTTAGGTTCGTGATATCTATAGGAGACCAAGTCGAGTTAAATACCTTCAAGGAAAAAGTGAGTATATAGTCCCACTTTTAAACTCTAAATATTTCGGGATGAGAATACATGCATTTTATGATTTACGTTATGGACACAAGTGATTAAAATTATATATTCTACGTTGAGTTGTACCACTGGCATATCTCCCTGTAACTTGGTAACTACTATTTACATGCGGTATTGTAAACGCGAATCCTGTTGATAGATCTATCGGGCCTGACAACCCCAACCGGACTGGACGACCAGTATTCAACGGTTGCTCAGTACTTCGTTTCGGTGACTACACTTGGTACGGTGTAGTAAGATTTCATAATAAAGGGAATATGCGACGTTGATTAAATGTTAAGTATGGTTATCAAGTGCTCAACAACTTAGAATATTTTTATTAAAACGTTTATATATGAAATCTTGTGGTCTATATTCATAACGCTGCCGGCATTAATCCTATATCTCACCAACTTTATGTTGACGTTTTAAGCATGTTTATTCTCAGGTGATAACTAAAAGCTTCCGCTGTAACATGTTGAATTTAAGCAAGATCTTGAGTATGCATATTTGTGTCAAAAATAAAACTGCATATCGGAGGATTTGTAATGTAAAATATGTTGGAAGTCGTATTGTTATTATCACATGTAAAGTTTGTAAGTCTAAGATTATCGCTAAACGATAATCATTATTATCTTGTTTAAACCTTGTATTTGTAATAAAAGTTATGGTTTGTATTGTAAAAACGAATGCAGTTTTGAAAAACGTCGCATATAGAGGTCAATACCTCGCGATGAAATCATATGTTATTGTATTCGTCCTTATGGTTAAGGTCGGGTTATGACATGTGGTATCAGAGCATTGGTCTTAGAGAACCAGAGAATTTGCATTAGTGTGTCTTATCGAGTTTGTTAGGATGCACTAGTGAGTCTGGACTTTGACCGTGTTTGATTTCGAAAACTATTGCTTATCCTTGTTGGTTAAAAATTAATATGTAAATATTATGTGGTATTAACGTGCTAGTTGTTATGTGATAGATGTCTGGCTTAGAACTTATTATCACATTCAGCGACTCCGAACCAGACTCTTCAGATGGTGTTCCAGTTATTAATCTATCCGATGATGAAAGCGACACCTTTGGGGAAGACTCACAAGTTTCGGATGAATCAATTGAAGAGGAACCGGAAAGTGATCCTGAGGAGGAAGAAATACAGGAAATTACGAAAGACAAGTTCGAACGAGGAAAGAAACGAAAGGCTACTGAAATGGAAAATCTAAATCCCGAGTCTAGAGAGGATGTTGTTGCACCAACTCCACCAGATACTTCCACACCTATTCCCGCTATTCCTATTAGTTCTATCCCGACATGCAGTTCTTCAGTTCCTCAGCCAAAACGCAGGGAGACAACCAGGATAACCTTTAAGCGATTTCTTTGAACACAAACGCTTTGGGTTAAATGATGCGCTGTTGTTTTAAACCATGGGATCATATAATGTTTTGTATAATATTACTAGTGTGGTTTGCTTAATATTTGATGTAAGATAAGCATATGTAAAATAGTGAAGTGTGAAATGCAATAATTTTCCATGGTTAAGTATTATTTGGGTGGTAGTAATTGATTTTCGTACTAAGCTATTAAGTATGAACTTTAACGGGTAGGTACTACCCTAGATATAATTATAAAACGCTAATAAGAAGAAAAGGCTTTTATAATAATAACTGGTTCATATTATTAATAAGCTACGATGTACTGTAAATACATACTACATCTATAATATTCCATGTGAATAATTATTTTTTCATTCTTATTGAAGATTATGGCGCGATTGAACCGAATGATGGAACAAGAAATCCAGGAACTCATCAATCAGCGAGTGAACGACAGAATGTTATGGGTCAAGGCTGCAAGAGGTGCTACAGTTAACCCAAATCCTCGTGTGGGGTGCACTTACAAAACTTTTCAAGGTTGCAAGCCCTCATCATTCAGTGGAACAGAAGGATCGGTCGGTTTAACCCGGTGGATCGAAAAGATTGAGTCTGTGTTTAAAATCAGTGGTTGTATTGAGAAGGACATGACCAAGTATGCATCGTGCACCCTACAAGATAGTGCACTCACATGGTGGAAAAACTATGTGAAGGCCGTAGGAGGAGATGTAGCTTATGATACTCCTTGGGAAGAAATCAAAACAATGCTAATCAACGAATATTGTCCAAGGAACGAGGTTAGGAAGTTGGAAGCTGAATTACGAAGCTTGAAAGCTGTTGGTACTGAACTCACCAACTACAATCAGCGATTCATGGAATTAGCTTTGCTATGTCCCGAATTGGTACCAACCGAAGAACGGAAGATTGAACTGTACAAAGACGGTTTGCCTAAAAAGGTCAAGGCAAATGTTACAGCATCCAAACCCAAGACTATTCATGAAGCTATCACCATGGCGAACGAATTGATGGACCAGATTATTCTGGATAAGAACACCGATGTCAAGACATCGGGAAACAAAAGAAAGTGGGAAGGTAATCATCAACAATCCAACAAGAAACAAGAAACCACGCAAGGTGCGGGTAGCGGTTCAAACTCAGGTTACAAAGGACGAAATCCTTTATGTAACAGATGCCACAAACATCACTCTGGTTATTGTAATGTGGTGTGCAACAATTGTAATCGAAAAGGTCATCTTGCTGAAGATTGTAGGGTTCCCGCTACAAATACAAACGGTACCAAGACTCCTGCCACCAAGGCAAATAGAACTGCCTTGGCCACTGTTACTTGTTATGGGTGTGGGAAACAGGGTCATTATAAGAGCCAGTGTCCTAATCCAGAGAAGAATAATGGATCTGCACGTGGAAGAGCATTTGTTATTAATGCTAGAGAGGCGTGTGAAGACCCGGAGCTTGTTACTGGTACGTTTACCATTAATAACTTATCCGCATCTATTATATTTGACACTGGTGCCGATAGAAGTTACGTGTGTAGAGACTTTTATGCTAAATTGAATTGTTCATCATTACCTCTAGATGCTAAGTACATGATTGAGTTAGCTAATGGTAAACTAATTAAAGCCGATAAAATTTGTCGTGATTGTAAAATAAATTTAGCCGGAGAAATATTTAAGATTGATTTGATACCCGTAGAATTAGGAAGTTTTGATGTAATAGTCGGCATGGACTGGATGTCCAAAATAGGAGCTGAAGTTGTGTGTGCTAATAAGGCAATTCGCATTCCTCGTAAGGATAAAACGCCAGTAATGATTTATGGAGAGAAGGGTAACTCAAAGCTAAAACTCATTAGTTGTTTGAAAGCTCAAAAGTGCTTGAAGAAAGGATGCTATGCTATCTTAGCACATGTTAATAAAGTCGAAACGAAGGAGAAAGTGAAGAGCATCAATGATGTGCCTGTGGCAAGAGATTTTCCTGAAGTCTTTCCGGAAGAGTTGCCGGGATTACCTCCATTTAGATCTGTAGAATTTCAAATAGATCTAGTACCAGGATCTGCACCAGTGGCTCGTGCTCCATATAGACTTGCACCATCTGAGATGAAAGAGTTACAAAGCCAGTTACAAGAATTACTGGACCGTGGTTTCATTCGACCGAGCACTTCACTGTGGGGAGCTCCGATTTTATTCGTCAAGAAGAAAGATGGATCTTTCCGAATGTGTATAGATTATCGTGAATTAAATAAGTTAACTATCAAGAATCGGTATCCACTACTGAGAATTGATGATTTATTTGATCAATTGCAAGGATCATGTGTTTACTCGAAAATCGATCTAAGGTCGGGCTATCATCAACTACGCGTCAAAGAAGAAGATATTCCGAAAACTTCTTTTCGGACACGCTACGGTCATTATGAATTTTTGGTCATGCCGTTTGGATTAACGAATGCGCCAGCTGTATTCATGGACCTCATGAATCGAGTTTGTAGTCCGTATTTAGATAAGTTTGTTATCGTTTTCATTGACGATATTCTTATCTATTCCAAGAGTGAGCAAGAGCATGAACAGCATTTAAGATTGGTATTAGAATTGTTAAGAAAAGAACAATTATACGCCAAATTTTCTAAGTGTGCGTTTTGGTTAAAAGAAGTGCAATTTCTTGGTCATGTTGTTAGTAGCAAAGGAATTCAGGTTGACCCAGCTAAAATTGAGGCCATTGAAAAATGGGAGACTCCTAAGACACCAACGCAGATACGCCAATTTTTAGGTTTAGCCGGTTATTATAGAAGGTTTATTCAAGTTTTTTCCCGAATAGCTAAACCATTGACATCGTTAACACAAAAAGGGAAGAAGTACGAATGGACCTTTGAGCAGGAGAGTGCATTTCAATTACTCAAGAAGAAGTTGACCACGTCACCTATTTTATCGTTACCTGAAGGGAACGATGATTTTGAGATATATTGTGATGCTTCGCGACAAGGTTTTGGTTGCGTCCTTATGCAACGAAAGAAAGTTATTGCATACGCATCCCGACAATTGAAGATTCACGAGCGGAATTATACGACGCATGATCTAGAATTGGGGGCAGTAGTGTTTGCATTGAAGATATGGAGACACTATTTATATGGAGTTAAATGCACTGTGTTTACTGATCATAAAAGCCTTCAACATATTTTCGATCAAAAACAGCTGAACATGAGGCAACGTAGGTGGGTCGAGCTGATAAACGACTACGATTGTGAGATTCGCTATCATCTCGGGAAAGCGAATGTAGTGGCTGACGCTTTAAGCAGAAAGGAACGAGAACCAATTCGAGTACGAGCGATGAACATAAAAATTCGCATGAATCTCAACTCACAAATCAAAGAGGCTCAACGAGAAGCTCTTACTAAAGAAAACATAAGAAATGAAATAATGAAGAAGTATGCGAAGCAACTCGTTACACGGGAAGACGGAATTCGATATTTTACAAACCGTATTTGGGTACCGAAGTTGGGTGGATTAAGGAAGTTGATATTGAATGAGGCGCACAAGACAAGATACTCGATACATCCTGGAGTTGGAAAGATGTACCAAGATCTTAAGACGCATTATTGGTGGCCTTATTTAAAGACAGACGTTGCAACGTATGTTGGGGAATGTTTAACTTGTTCTAAAGTTAAAGTAGAACACCAGAAGCCGTCAGGGTTACTTCAACAACCAGAAATCTCAGAATAGAAATGGGATGGTATTACCATGGATTTAATCACAAAGTTACCTAAGACTGCCTGGGGTTATGACACCATTTGGGTAATAGTTGATCGACTCACCAAATCGGCACATTTCTTGCCTATAAAGGAAACGGATAGAATGGAGAAACTATTACGACTGTACATAAAGGAAATTATTTCAAGGCATGGAATACCTATTTCCATTATATCCGATCGTGATAGTAGATTTACATCAAAGTTCTGACAATCACTACAGGAGGCCCTAGGAACTCGTTTGGATATGAGTACCGCATATCATCAGCAAACTGACGGGCAGAGTGAAAGAACAATTCAGACTCTTGAAGACATGCTTAGGGCATGTGTGATCGATTTTGGAAACGGATGGGATAAATATCTACCATTAGCAGAATTCTCGTATAATAATAGTTATCATGCGAGCCTTAAAGCTGCACCATTCGAAGCACTGTATGGAAGGAAGTGTAGATCCCCTATCTGTTGGAACGAAGTAGGAGATCGATAATTAACTGGACCCGAGATCATCCATGAAACTACTGAGAAGATAGTGCAAATCAAGGAGAGATTGAAAACAGCCCGTAGTCACCAAAAGAGCTACGCCGATGTCCGAAGGAAACCATTAGAGTTTCAGATCGGTGACATGGTTATGTTAAAGGTGTCACCTTGGAAAGGTGTAATACGTTTTGGAAAAAGAGGTAAACTGAACCCAAGGTATGTAGGCCCGTTCAAGATCATCGAACGCATTGGACCGGTAGCTTATCGACTCGAATTACCACAACAACTCGCCGGAGTACATAATACATTTCACGTTTCAAACCTTAAGAAGTGTCTTGCAAAGGAAGACCTCACCATTCCTCTTGAAGAAATCCAAGTCGACGAGAAACTACAATTCATAGAAGAACCAGTCGAAATCATGGACCGTGAAGTTAAACAACTCAAGCAGAGCAACATACCAATCGTTGAGGTTCATTGGAATGCTCGAAGGGGTCCCGAGTTTACTTGGGAACGAGAGGATCAGATGAAACAAAAGTACCCACATTTGTTTCCCGAGAACGCAAAATAGGTACAATTTTAAAATTTCGAGACGAAATTTATTTAACGGGTAGGTACTGTAACGACCCGGAATTTTCCGATCGTTCTATACTTATGAGATTAATATTTACATAAATTAAACCTTACCAACCTGATAAGAAATCCAAACTGTTGAGACTTATATTTTTGAAAAGAGTTTTACACAACGTTTGACCGTCCAATTTAACCGATGATATCACGAACTATATAGCACATGATAATTATACGATTATGTATATGTACATATCTATACATATTTAACATGATTTTAGGATGGTTTAACATTTCATTGTGAACTAACAACAATGAGTTATAAGTATACTTTGAGACCACTAACTTAAGTTTTCAAAACGATAACTATATGTAACGTTCTTTGACATATATACTTACAATCTATAATGTGTTGTGATTTATGTCACCAATATGATTTAAGTGTAATGGGATTAATTTGTAACCAAAATAATCTTGATAAATATCGAACAAGTTTGGGGAAGTGTGGAGTGCACACTTGTTTGAACTTATCTTGATTATGACGGGGGTTCGGGGGCAGCGCCCCCGATAAGCGGGGTCCAAGGGGCAGAGCCCCTGGCTGGGGTCGAGCTGCCAGTTCAGCTTGGAAATTTTTTTTTGGGCTAACATTGCTTTATTAAAAATGTCTTAAAATTTTATTTTTGGCCCGGTTGGACCCAAAATAAAAGCCCGATTTTGAGTTTCTTTTACCGTATCATACCCATCATCTATACGTATTTACTATTGGTAAATACACATCAAATCAATATCCTTATCAGCCTTAGATCTGCCCTAGATAAGAGGGAATCTTATTTGTAAGCTAGCATACATTATTACTCAAAAATTCAACACAATAATTTGTCCTTGTTCCCTCAACAACCAGACTGTCCTATAAGTATCACCATCGCCTTGGTTTTTCATTTCATTCTTACAACCATCTTTCTCTAACCAAAAACACACTCTTAGGAACTCTAAGTGTTCTTCACAATCTCAGCAAATACTCATGAAGAACTAGCTTCATGAACAACCTATAATCATCATAAGAAAGTTTGATCAAGATTATTTTCTATCTTTTCCAGTAGCTTTATCCAAGTAACTTGAGGTAGTAACCTTATTCATAATCTTATTCGATTCATATTTATATAGTTATCTTATTTTGTGTTATAAAATTTTTAACAATAAGAACATAGTTTGAATGATTTCAAACCTGTTCGCAAACTAAATAGATCCTTCTAATTTGATTTTTAAAACACTTCAAAACCTGTAATATATCATATTATGACAAAATTGAATTAATCATATCTTGGTTAATTAACATAATATTTAATATATATTTACTTATAATTTGATTTTATATATTTCAGGACCACTCGTAAACAACACGAGAAGATTAATCATAAGACCTCATGATTGTACGCAACACGACATCTGACAACACGGTACTTTATGTACGCAACACGTCATTTGACAACATGGTACCATGGGTCGAGATTAATTCTGATCAATACGAATACGATGGGGTCTTTATTTATTTTATTGAGCAACTAATTGTGGACCATTAACAACAGACTGCTAACTACGGACTAAGAAAATATTAAAAGTATTATAAGTATATATATATATATATATATGTAACGATTACTTGAAAAGAAAATATGTTGATATATTATATATATGGTTAGGTTCGTGATATCTATCGGAGACCAAGTCGAGTTAAATACCTTCAAGGAAAAAGTGAGTATATAGTCCCACTTTTAAACTCTAAATATTTCAGGATGAGAATACATGCATTTTATGATTTACGTTATGGACACAAGTGATTAAAATTATATATTCTACGTTGATTTGTACCACTGGCATATCTCCCTGTAACTTGGTAACTACTATTTACATGCGGTATTGTAAACGCGAATCCTGTTGATAGATCTATCGGGCCTGACAACCCCAACCGGACTGGACGACCAGTATTCAACGGTTGCACAGTACTTCGTTTCGGTGACTACACTTGGTACGGTATAGTAAGATTTCATAATAAAGGGAATATGCGACGTTGATTAAATGTTAAGTATGGTTATCAAGTGCTCAACAACTTAGAATATTTTTATTAAAACGTTTATATATGAAATCTTGTGGTCTATATTCATAACGCTGCCGGCATTAAACCTATATCTCACCAACTTTATGTTGATGTTTTAAGCATGTTTATTCTCAGGTGATAACTAAAAGCTTCCGCTGCAACATGTTGAATTTAAGCAAGATCTTGAGTATGCATATTTGTGTCAAAAATAAAACTGCATATCGGAGGATTTGTAATGTAAAATATGTTGGAAGTCGTATTGTTATTATCACATGTAAAGTTTGTAAGTCTAAGATTATCGCTAAACGATAATCATTATTATCTTGTTTAAACCTTGTATTTGCAATAAAAGTTATGGTTTGTATTGTAAAAACGAATGCAGTTTTGAAAAACGTCGCATATAGAGGTCAATACCTCGCGATGAAATCATATGTTATTGTATTCGTCCTTATGGTTAAGGTCGGGTTATGACATGTGGTATCAGAGCATTGGTCTTAGAGAACCAGAGAATTTGCATTAGTGTGTCTTATCGAGTTTGTTAGGATGCATTAGTGAGTCTGGACTTTGACCGTGTTTGATTTCGAAAACTATTGCTTATCCTTGTTGGTTAAAAATTAATATGTAAATATTATGTGGTATTAACGTGCTAGTTGTTATGTGATAGATGTCTGGCTTAGAACTTTTTATCACATTCAGCGACTCCGAACCAGACTCTTCAGATGGTGTTCCAGTCATTAATCTATCCGATGATGAAAGCGACACCTTTGGGGAAGACTCACAAGTTTCGGATGAATCAATTGAAGAGGAACCGGAAAGTGATCCTGAGGAGGAAGAAATACAGGAAATTACGAAAGACAAGTTCGAACGAGGAAAGAAACGAAAGGCTACTGAAATGGAAAATCTAAATCCCGAGTCTAGAGAGGATGTTGTTGCACCAACTCCACCAGATACTTCCACACCTATTCCCGCTATTCCTATTAGTTCTATCCCGACATGCAGTTCTTCAGTTCCTCAGCCAAAACGCAGGGAGACAACCAGGATAACCTTTAAGCGATTTCTTTGAACACAAACGCTTTGGGTTAAATGATGCGCTGTTGTTTTAAACCATGGGATCATATAATGTTTTGTATAATATTACTAGTGTGGTTTGCTTAATGTTTGATGTAAGATAAGCATATGTAAAATAGTGAAGTGTGAAATGCAATAATTTTCCATGGTTAAGTATTATTTGGGTGGTAGTAATTGATTTTCGTACTAAGCTATTAAGTATGAACTTTAACGGGTAGGTACTACCCTAGATATAATTATAAAACGCTAATAAGAAGAAAAGGCTTTTATAATAATAACTGGTTCATATTATTAATAAGCTACGATGTACTGTAAATACATACTACATCTATAATATTCCATGTGAATAATTATTTTTTCATTCTTATTGAAGATTATGGCGCGATTGAACCGAATGACGGAACAAGAAATCCAGGAACTCATCAATCAGCGAGTGAACGACAGAATGTTATGGGTCGAGGCTGCAAGAGGTGCTGCAGTTAACCCAAATCCTCGTGTGGGGTGCACTTACAAAACTTTTCAAGGTTGCAAGCCCTCATCATTCAGTGGAACAGAAGGACCGGTCGGTTTAACCCGGTGGATCGAAAAGATTGAGTCTGTGTTTAAAATCAGTGGTTGTATTGAGAAGGACATGACCAAGTATGCATCGTGCACCCTACAAGATAGTGCACTCACATGGTGGAAAAACTATGTGAAGGCCGTAGGAGGAGATGTAGCTTATGATACTCCTTGGGAAGAATTCAAAACAATGCTAATCAATGAATATTGTCCAAGGAACGAGGTTAGGAAGTTGGAAGCTGAATTACGAAGCCTGAAAGCTGTTGGTACTGAACTCACCAACTACAATCAGCGATTCATGGAATTAGCTTTGCTATGTCCCGAATTGGTACCAACCGAAGAACGGAAGATTGAACTGTACAAAGACGGTTTGCCTAAAAAGGTCAAGGCAAATGTTACAGCATCCAAACCCAAGACTATTCATGAAGCTATCACCATGGCGAACGAATTGATGGACCAGATTATTCTGGATAAGAACATCGATGTCAAGACATCGGGAAACAAAAGAAAGTGGGAAGGTAATCATCAACAATCCAACAAGAAATAAGAAACCACGCAAGGTGCGGGTAGCGGTTCAAACTCAGGTTACAAAGGACGAAATCCTTTATGTAACAGATGCCACAAACATCACTCTGGTTATTGTAATGTGGTGTGCAACAATTGTAATCGAAAAGGTCATCTTGCTGAAGATTGTAGGGTTCCCGCTACAAATACAAACGGTACCAAGACTCCTGCCACCAAGGCAAATAGAACTGCCTTGGCCACTGTTACTTGTTATGGGTGTGGGAAACAGGGTCATTATAAGAGCCAGTGTCCGAATCCAGAGAAGAATAATGGATCTGCATGTGGAAGAGCATTTGTTATTAATGCTAGAGAGGCGTGTGAAGACTCGGAGCTTGTTACGGGTACGTTTACCATTAATAACTTATCCGCATCTATTATATTTGACACTGGTGCCGATAGAAGTTATGTGTGTAGAGACTTTTACGCTAAATTGAATTGTTCATCATTACCTCTAGATGCTAAGTACATGATTGAGTTAGCTAATGGTAAACTAATTAAAGTCGATAAAATTTGTCGTGATTGTAAAATAAATTTAGCCGGAGAAATATTTAAGATTGATTTGATACCCGTAGAATTAGGAAGTTTTGATGTAATAGTCGGCATGGACTGGATGTCCAAAATAGGAGCTGAAGTTGTGTGTGCTAATAAGGCAATTCGCATTCCTCGTAAGGATAAAACGCCAGTAATGATTTATGGAGAGAAGGGTAACTCAAAGCTAAAACTCATTAGTTGTTTGAAAGCTCAAAATTGCTTGAAGAAAGGGTGCTATGCTATCTTAGCACATGTTAATAAAGTCGAAATGAAGGAGAAAGTGAAGAGCATCAATGATGTGCCTGTGGCAAGAGATTTTCCTGAAGTCTTTCCGGAAGAGTTGCCGGGATTACCTCCATTTAGATCTGTAGAATTTCAAATAGATCTAGTACCAGGAGCTGCACCAGTGGCTCGTGCTCCATAAAGACTTGCACCATCTGAGATGAAAGAGTTACAAAGCCTGTTACAAGAATTACTGGACCGTGGTTTCATTCGACCGAGCACTTCACCGTGGGGAGCTCCGATTTTATTCGTCAAGAAGAAAGATGGATCTTTCCGAATGTGTATAGATTATCGTGAATTAAATAAGTTAACTATCAAGAATCGGTATCCACTACTGAGAATTGATGATTTATTTGATCAATTGCAAGGATCACGTGTTTACTCGAAAATCGATCTAAGGTCGGGCTATCATCAACTACGCGTCAAAGAAGAAGATATTCCGAAAACTGCTTTTCGGACACGCTACGGTCATTATGAATTTTTGGTCATGCCGTTTGGATTAACGAATGAGCCAGCTGTATTCATGGACCTCATGAATCGAGTTTGTAGTCCGTATTTAGATAAGTTTGTTATCGTTTTCATTGACGATATTCTTATCTATTCCAAGAGTGAGCAAGAGCATGAACAACATTTAAGATTGGTATTAGAATTGTTAAGAAAAGAACAATTATACGCCAAATTTTCTAAGTGTGCGTTTTGGTTAAAAGAAGTGCAATTTCTTGGTCATGTTGTTAGTAGCAAAGGAATTCAGGTTGACCCAGCTAAAATTGAGGCCATTGAAAAATGGGAGACTCCTAAGACACCAACGCAGATACGCCAATTTTTAGGTTTAGCCGGTTATTATAGAAGGTTTATTCAAGAAAGTTTGATCAAGATTATTTTCTATCTTTTCCAGTAGCTTTATCCAAGTAACTTGAAGTAGTAACCTTATTCATAATCTTATTCGATTCATATTTATATAGTTATCTTATTTTGTGTTATAAAATTTTTAACAATAAGAACATAGTTTGAATGATTTCAAACCTATTCGCAAACTAAATAGATCCTTCTAATTTGATTTTTAAAACACTTCAAAACCTGTAATATATCATATTATGACAAAATCGGATTAATCATATCTTGGTTAATTAACATAATATTTAATATATATTTACTTATGATTTGATTTTATATATTTCAGGACCACTCGTAAACAACACGAGAAGATTAATCATAAGACCTCATGATTGTACGCAACACGTCATCTGACAACACGGTACTTTATGTACGCAACACGTCATTTGACAACATGGTAGCATGGGTCGAGATTAATTCTGATCAATACGAATACGATGGGGTCTTTATTTATTTTATTGAGCAACTAATTGTGGACCATTAACAACAGACTGCTAACTACGGACTAAGAAAATATTAAAAGTATTAAAAGTATATATATATATATATATATATATATATATATATATATATATATATATATATATATATATATATATATATATATATATATATGTAACGATTACTTGAAAAGAAAATATGTTGATATATTATATATATGGTTAGGTTCGTGATATCTATCGGAGACCAAGTCGAGTTAAATACCTTCAAGGAAAAAGTGAGTATATAGTCCCACTTTTAAACTCTAAATATTTCGGGATGAGAATACATGCATTTTATGATTTACGTTATGGACACAAGTGATTAAAATTATATATTCTACGTTGAGTTGTACCACTGGCATATCTCCCTGTAACTTGGTAACTACTATTTACATGTGGTATTGTAAACGCGAATCCTGTTGATAGATCTATCGGGCCTGACAACCCCAACCGGACTGGACGACCAGTATTCAACGGTTGCACAGTACTTCGTTTCGGTGACTGCACTTGGTACGGTGTAGTAAGATTTCATAATAAAGGGAATATGCGACGTTGATAAAATGTTAAGTATGGTTATCAAGTGCTCAACAACTTAGAATATTTTTATTAAAACGTTTATATATGAAATCTTGTGGTCTATATTCATAACGCTGCCGGCATTAAACCTATATCTCACCAACTTTATGTTGACGTTTTAAGCATGTTTATTCTCAGGTGATAACTAAAAGCTTCCGCTGCAACATGTTGAATTTAAGCAAGATCTTGAGTATGCATATTTGTGTCAAAAATAAAACTGCATATCGGAGGATTTGTAATGTAAAATATGTTGGAAGTCGTATTGTTATTATCACATGTAAAGTTTGTAAGTCTAAGATTATCGCTAAACGATAATCATTATTATCTTGTTTAAACCTTGTATTTGTAATAAAAGTTATGGTTTGTATTGTAAAAACGAATGCAGTTTTGAAAAACGTCGCATATAGAGGTCAATACCTCGCGATGAAATCATATGTTATTGTATTCGTCCTTATGGTTAAGGTCGGGTTATGACACCGTTGAAGCCAGATCCATTTTCCTCTTTTCCAGTAGGTTTATCCAAGGAACTTAAGGTAGTAATGATGTTCATAACATCATTCGATTCATACATATAAAGCTATCTTATTCGAAGGTTTAAACTTGTAATCACTAGAACATAGTTTAGTTAATTCTAAACTTGTTCGCAAACAAAAGTTAATCCTTCTAACTTGACTTTTAAAATCAACTAAACACATGTTATATATCTATATTATATGCTAACTTAATGTTTTAAAACCTGGAAACACAAAAAACACCGTAAAACCGGATTTACGCCGTCGTAGTAACACCGTGGGCTGTTTTGGGTTAGTTAATTAAAAACTATGATAAACTTTGATTTAAAAGTTGTTATTCTGAGAAAATTATTGTTATTATGAACATGAAACTATATCCAAAAATTATGGTTAAACTCAAAGTGGAAGTATGTTTTCTAAAATGGTCATCTAGACGTCGTTCTTTCGACTGAAATGACTACCTTTATAAAAACGACTTGTAACTTACTTTTTCGACTATAAACCTATACTTTTTCTGTTTAGATTCATAAAATAGAGTTCAATATGAAACCATAGCAATTTGATTCACTCAAAACGGATTTAAAATGAAGAAGTTATGGGTAAAACAAGATTGGATAATTTTTCTCATTTTAGCTACGTGAAAATTGGTAACAAATCTATTCCAACCATAACTTAATCAACTTGTATTTTATATTATGTAATCTTGAGATACCATAGACACGTATACAATGTTTCGACCTATCATGTCGACACATCTATATATATTTCGGAACAACCATAGACACTATATATGTGAATGTTGGAGTTAGCTATACAGGGTTGAGGTTGATTCCAAAATATATATAGTTTGAGTTGTGATCAATACTGAGATACGTATACACTGGGTCGTGGATTGATTCAAGATAATATTTATCGATTTATTTCTGTACATCTAATTGTGGACAACTAGTTGTAGGTTACTAACGAGGACAGCTGACTTAATAAACTTAAAACATCAAAATATATTAAAAGTGTTGTAAATATATTTTAAACATACTTTGATATATATGTATATATTGTTATAGGTTCGTGAATCAACTAGTGGCCAAGTCTTACTTCCCGACGAAGTAAAAATCTGTGAAAGTGAGTTATAGTCCCACTTTTAAAATCTAATATTTTTGGGATGAGAATACATGCAGGTTTTATAAATGATTTACAAAATAGACACAAGTACGTGAAACTACATTCTATGGTTGAATTATTGAAATCGAATATGCCCCTTTTTATTAAGTCTGGTAATCTAAGAATTAGGGAACAGACACCCTAATTGACGCGAATCCTAAAGATAGATCTATTGGGCCTAACAAACCCCATCCAAAGTACCGGATGCTTTAGTACTTCGAAATTTATATCATATCCGAAGGGTGTCCCGGAATGATGGGGATATTCTTATATATGCATTTTGTTAATGTCGGTTACCAGGTGTTCACCATATGAATGATTTTTATCTCTATGTATGGGATGTGTATTGAAATATGAAATCGTGTGGTCTATTATTATGATTTGATATATATAGGTTAAACCTATAACTCACCAACATTTTTGTTGACGTTTTAAGCATGTTTATTCTCAGGTGATTATTAAGAGCTTCCGCTGTCGCATACTTAAATAAGGACGAGATTTGGAGTCCATGCTTGTATGATATTGTGTAAAAACTGCATTCAAGAAACTTATTTTGTTGTAACATATTTGTATTGTAAACCATTATGTAATGGTCGTGTGTAAACAGGATATTTTAGATTATCATTATTTGATAATCTACGTAAAGCTTTTTAAACCTTTATTGATGAAATAAAGGTTATGGTTTGTTTTAAAATGAATGCAGTCTTTGAAAAACGTCTCATATAGAGGTCAAAACCTCGCAACGAAATCAATTAATATGGAACGTTTTTAATCAATAAGAACGGGACATTTCAGTTGGTATCCGAGCGTTGGTCTTAGAGAACCAGAATTTTGCATTAGTGTGTCTTATCGAGTTTGTTAGGATGCATTAGTGAGTCTGGACTTCGACCGTGTTTACTTGAAAAATGATTGCTTAACAAATTTTGTTGGAAACTATATATTTTTAACATGTGAATATTATGTGATATATTAATCTCTTAACGTGTTTGATATTATGTGATAGATGTCTACCTCTAGAACAAGTCCCATTGACTCACCTAATAATAATGAAGAGTCAAATGTAAATTGGAATGATTCGTGGACTGATTCACAAGTTCCCGAAGAGGAACCGGAAGAAGAGTCGGAACCGGAAGAAGAATCGGAACCGGAAGAAGAATCGGAACCGGATGAAGAAATAGAACCGGTGGGGGAAATAATAAAACGGTTAAGTAAAAGAAAATCCTCAACCAACCGACCAAGGTTAATTATGGTCAATGGTGTTTCCGCCAAGGAAACAAAATATTGGGAGGATTACCAATTCTCCGATGAATCGGATTCCGACGAGAATTCCGATGATGTTATAGAAATTACCCCAACTGAATTTAAAAAGGCAAAAAAAAATAATAAGGGAAAGGGCATAAAAATAGAGAAATCTAATTCCAACCCCGATGAACTTTATATGTATCGTCAACCCCCGAAGTCCTTAAGTTGTAACAATGACCCGGGAACCTCTAAACCACCAGGTTTTTCTAAACCAATGTGGAAAATGACGGCTCGTATTAGGGGAACATCATATATCCCTAGAAACTTGGCAAAACGAACCAAAACCGAAGAAGAAGAAACAAGCGAGTCGGAATAAGATAGTTGTATTCGTGTGGTGTAATATATGTAATATAGTGTGCTTATGCTTTGTGATATATGTAAAAATTGCTTGTATTAATAAGTATTTTTTTTATGAATCTAACTCTTGTCTATTTTACAGTATAAAAACACAAAATGGATAGACAACCCAATATTTTAAGAGACCTACCCGGAGACATGATTGATGAAATCTTGTCTAGAGTCGGTCAGAATTCTTCGGCACAACTATTTAAGGCGAGATCAGTTTGTAAGACATTCGAAGAACGTTCCAAGAATGCCTTGGTTTATAAAAGGCTTTTGTTCGAAAGATGGGGGATATCACATTGGGAAATCCATAAGTTACGATGTGTTTACTTTGACGCATATATTGCGGGGAACCCAAATGCTATTTTACGCAATGGGTTAAGAAATTATTTTGACTCAATATATCCGAATATTGGACTTCGTGATTTAGAAAAAGCGGCTAACATGCAACATAAAGAAGCATGTTATGCTTACGGATTAGTAATGTTCGCTTCTCACCAAAGTGAGAACAAGAACATCGGGCTACAACTATTAAACAAAACGTTCCCACAAGTGACGGAATCGGTAATTGGGGTAAGAAATGAGGTTTTTAGATTGTTACGGGACTTTTGGACATTACGTAACCCTCATCCCTTTGACGACGTTACAACACGCTGTCTTATTAATGGCCATAACGGTTATGTTCCACAAGACCAAGGATGGGAAGTAATCCTAGTAAAACCAGAATGCATAACTTGTTTCTGGACGTATGAATTACGTGTCTTTATTGCCTTTGCTGAACGACTTGTGTACTAGCTAGAATTATCTTCACAACCATCTTGTATCAAATTTATTGTGTGCTATATTTCATGCTATATGTAAAATAAGCGGTATTGTAAGTTTGTAAAATATTGTGTAAAAGTTTGAACGCGAAATATTATTATAATCAGTTTTTCATATAGAATTGTAGTAGTTGAATTGTATATTAGCTACTAAGTATGAACTTAACGGGTAGGTATTACCCGAATTTAAACTTATAAAACACTAATATGAAGAAAAAGCTTTTATAAATGAGTTCATATTATGCTACGAAATACTATTAACTACTCTTAATATTCTGTATGATTAACTTGTTCCATTTGACTATTTTGAAGGAAATGGCACCGACTACTCGACACACCGTGAATATGAATGAAGAGGAATTCCGTACTTTTCTAGCTTCAAACATAGCCGCAGTACAGGCTGCGCTACATACCAACAATAACCTTGGATCTAGCAGTACATAAAATCGTGTAGGATGCACCTACAAAGAATTCAATGCCTGCAAACCTTTGGAATTTGATGGAACCGAAGGACCGATCGGATTGAAACGGTGGACCGAGAAGGTCGAATCGGTGTTTGCCATAAGTAAGTGTACTGAAGAGGACAAAGTGAAGTACGCTACGCATACCTTCACAGGTTCTGCGTTAACATGGTGGAATACCTATCTAGAGCAAGTGGGACAAGACGATGCGTACGCACTACCGTGGTCAGCATTCAAGCACTTGATGAACGAGAAGTACCGTCCCAGAACTGAGGTCAATAAGCTCAATACAGAACTTAGAGGGTTACGAACCCAAGGATTTGATATTACCACGTACGAAAGACGATTCACAGAATTGTGCCTATTGTGTCCGGGAGCATTCGAAGATGAGGAAGAGAAGATCGACGCGTTTGTGAAAGGATTACCGGAAAGAATCCAAGAAGATATAAGTTCACACGAGCCCACCTCCATACAACAGGCATGTAGAATGGCTCACAAACTAGTGAACCAGATTGAAGAAAGAATTAAAGAACAGACTGCTGAAGAGGCCAATGTGAAGCAAGTCAAAAGAAAGTGGGAGGAAAACGGTGATAAGAATCACCAATACAACAACAACAGCAATTACAACAATAATCGCAACAATTATCCCAATAATCGCAACATCAATCGCAACTACAACAAACGGTCCAACAACAACAACAACAACAGCAGCAACTACAACAATCATCCCAACAACAATAATAACCGCAACAACAACAACAATCAGAAGCAGCTATGACAAAGGTGTGAAAAGTATCACTCGGAGTTCTGCACCAAATTTTGCAACAAGTGTAAAAGAAATCGTCATAGCGCGGCGAAGTGTGAGGTCTACGGACCAGGGGTTAATAGAACGAAAGGAACAAATGGCGTCGGAACGAGTAATGGCGGAGCAAGTAGTGTCAGAGCAAGTTATGCCAATGTAGTTTGTTATAAATGTGGAAAACCGGGCCACATTATTAGAAATTGCCCGAACCAGGAGAACACGAATGGATAAGGCCGCGGAAGAGTTTTTAATATTAATGCGGTAGAGGCACAGGAAGACCCGGAGCTTGTTACGGGTACGTTTCTTATTGATAATAAATCTGCTTACGTTTTATTTGATTCGGGTGCGGATAGAAGCTATATGAGTAGAGATTTTTGTGCTAAATTAAATTGTCCATTGACGCCTTTGGATAGTAAATTTTTACTCGAATTAGCAAATGGTAAATTAATTTCAGCAGATAATATATGTCGGAATCGAGAAATTAAACTGGTTAGCGAAATATTTAAGATTGATTTGATACCAGTAGAGTTAGGGAGTTTTGATGTGATAATCGGTATGGACTGGTTGAAAGAAGTGAAAGCAGAGATCGTTTGTTACAAAAATGCAATTCGCATTATACGAGAAAAAGGAAAACCCTTAATGGTGTACGGAGAAAAGGGCAACACGAAGCTACATCTTATTAGTAATTTGAAGGCACAAAAACTAATAAGAAAAGGTTGCTATGCTGTTCTAGCACACGTCGAGAAAGTACAAACTAAAGAAAAGAGCATCAATGATGTTCCCATTGCAAAAGAATTTCCCGATGTATTTCCGAAAGAATTACCGGGATTACCCCCACATCGATCCGTTGAATTTCAAATAGATCTTGTACCAGGAGCTGCACCAATAGCTCGTGCTCCTTACAGACTCGCACCCAGCGAGATGAAAGAACTGCAAAGCCAATTACAAGAACTTTTAGAGCGTGGTTTCATTCGACCAAGCACATCACCGTGGGGAGCTCCTGTTTTGTTTGTCAAGAAGAAAGATGGTACATTCAGGTTGTGTATTAACTACCAAGAGTTGAACAAACTTACCATCAAGAACCGCTACCCACTACCGAGAATCGACGACTTATTTGATCAACTACAAGGCTCGTCTGTTTATTCAAAGATTGACTTACGTTCCGGGTATCATCAAATGCGGGTGAAAGAAGGTGATATTCCAAAGACTGCTTTCAGAACACGTTACGGTCATTACGAGTTTATGGTCATGTCGTTTGGTTTAACTAATGCACCAGCTGTGTTCATGGACCTTATGAACCGAGTGTGTGGACCATACCTTGACAAGTTTGTCATTGTTTTCATTGATGACATACTTATTTACTCAAAGAATGACCAAGAACACGGTGAACATTTGAGAAAGGTGTTAGAAGTATTGAGGAAGGAAGAATTGTACGCTAAGTTTTCAAAGTGTGCATTTTGGTTGGAAGAAGTTCAATTCCTCGGTCACATAGTGAACAAAGAAGGTATTAAGGTGGATCCGGCAAAGATAGAAACTGTTGAAAAGTGGGAAACCCCGAAAACTCCGAAACACATACGCCAGTTTTTAGGACTAGCTGGTTACTACAGAAGGTTCATCCAAGACTTTTCCAGAATAGCAAAACCCTTGACTGCATTAACGCATAAAGGGAAGAAATTTGAATGGAATGATGAACAAGAGAAAGTGTTTCAGTTATTGAAGAAAAAGCTAACTACGGCACCTACATTTTCATTGCCTGAAGGGAATAATGATTTTGTGATTTATTGTGACGCATAAAAGCAAGGTCTTGGTTGTGTATTAATGCAACGAACGAAGGTGATTGCTTATGCGTCTAGACAATTGAAGATTCACGAACAAAATTATACGACGCATGATTTGGAATTAGGCGCTGTTGTTTTTGCATTAAAGACTTGGAGGCACTACTTATATGGGGTCAAAAATATTATATATACCGACCACAAAAGTCTTCAACACATATTTAATCAGAAACAACTGAATATGAGGCAGCGTAGGTGGATTGAATTATTGAATGATTACAACTTTGAGATTCGTTACCACCCGGGGAAGGCAAATGTGGTAGCCGATGCCTTGAGCAGGAAGGACAGAGAACCCATTCGAGTAAAATCTATGAATATAATGATTCATAATAACCTTACTACTCAAATAAAGGAGGCGCAACAAGGAGTTTTAAAAGAGGGAAATTTAAAGGATGAAATACCCAAAGGATCAGAGAAGCATCTTAATATTTGGGAAGACGGAACTCGGTATAGGGCTGAAAGGATTTGGGTACCAAAATTTAGAGATATGAGAGAAATGGTACTTAGAGAAGCTCATAAAACCAGATACTCAATACATCATGGAACGGGGAAGATGTACAAGGATCTCAAGAAACATTTTTGGTGGCCGGGTATGAAAGCCGGTGTTGCTAAATACGTAGGAGAATGTTTGACGTGTTCTAAGGTCAAAGCTGAGCATCAGAAACCATCAGGTCTACTTCAACAACCCGAAATCCCGGAATGGAAATGGGAAAACATTACCATGGATTTCATCACTAAATTGCCAAGGACTGCAAGCGGGTTTGATACTATTTGGGTAATAGTTGATCGTTTCACCAAATCAGCACATTTCCTGCCAATAAGAGAAGATGACAAGATGGAGAAGTTAGCACGACTGTATTTAAAGGAAGTCGTCTCCAGACATGGAATACCAATCTCTATTATCTCTGATAGGGATGGCAGATTTATTTCAAGATTCTGGCAGACATTACAGCAAGCATTAGGAACTCGTCTAGACATGAGTACTGCCTATCATCCACAAACTGATGGGCAGAGCGAAAGGACGATACAAACGCTTGAAGACATGCTACGAGCATGTGTTATTGATTTCGGAAACAGTTGGGATCGACATCTACCGTTAGCAGAATTTTCCTACAACAACAGCTACCATTCAAGCATTGAGATAGCACCGTTTGAAGCACTTTATGGTAGAAAATGCAGGTCTCCGATTTGTTGGAGTGAAGTGGGGGATAGACAGATTACGGGTCCGGAGATTATACAAGAAACTACCGAGAAGATCATCCAAATTCAACAACGGTTGAAAACCGCCCAAAGTCGACAAAAGAGCTACGCTGACATTAAAAGAAAAGATATAGAATTTGAAATTGGAGAGATGGTCATGCTTAAAGTTGCACCTTGGAAAGGCGTTGTTCGATTTGGTAAACGAGGGAAATTAAATCCAAGGTATATTGGACCATTCAAGATTATTGATCGTGTCGGACCAGTAGCTTACCGACTTGAGTTACCTCAACAACTCGCGGCTGTACATAACACTTTCCACGTCTCGAATTTGAAGAAATGTTTTGCTAAAGAAGATCTCACTATTCCGTTAGATGAAATCCAAATCAACGAAAAACTCCAATTCATCGAAGAACCCGTCGAAATAATGGATCGTGAGGTTAAAAGACTTAAGCAAAACAAGATACCAATTATTAAGGTTCGATGGAATGCTCGTAGAGGTCCCGAGTTCACCTGGGAGCGTGAAGATCAGATGAAGAAGAAATACCCGCATCTATTTCCAGAAGATTCGTCAACACCTTCAACAGCTTAAAATTTCGGGACGAAATTTATTTAACGGGTAGGTACTGTAGTGACCCGAACTTTTCCATGTTTATATATATTAATTGAGATTGATATTTACATGATTAAATGTTTCCAACATGTTAAGCAATCAAACTTGTTAAGACTTGATTAATTGAAATATGTTTCATATAGACAATTGACCACCCAAGTTGACCGGTGATTCACGAACGTTAAAACTTGTAAAAACTATATGATGACATATATATGGATATATATATATATATATATAGTTAGCATGATACTATGATAAGTAAACATATCATTAAGTATATTAACAATGAACTACATATGTAAAAACAAGACTACTAACTTAATGATTTTTAAACGAGACATATATGTAACGATTACCGTTGTAAAGACATTTAATGTATATATATCATATTAAGAGATATTCATATATGATAATATAATAATTTAAAATCTCATTTGATATTATATACATTGGGTTAACAACATTTAACAAGATCGTTAACCTAAAGGTTTCAAAACAACACTTACATGTAACGACTAACGATGACTTAACGACTCAGTTAAAATGTATATACATGTAGTGTTTTAATATGAATTTATACACTTTTGAAAGACTTCAATACACTTATCAAAATACTTCTACTTAACAAAAATGCTTACAATTACATCCTCATTCAGTTTCATCAACAATTCTACTCGTATGCACCCGTATTCGTACTCGTACAATACACAGCTTTTAGATGTATGTACTATTGGTATATACACTCCAATGATCAGCTCTTAGTAGCCCATGTGATTTACCTAACACATGTGGGAACCATAATTTGGCAACTAGCATAAAATATCTCATAAAATTACAAAAATATGAGTAATCATTCATGACTTATTTACATGAAAACAAAATTACATATCCTTTATATCTAATCCATACACCAACGACCAAAAACACCTACAAAAACTTTTATTCTTCAATTTTCTTCATCTAATTGATCTCTCTCAAGTTCTATCTTCAAGTTCTAAGTATTCTTCATATATTCTACAAGTTCTAGTTACATAAAATCAAGAATACTTTCAAGTTTGCTAGCTCACTTCCAATCTTGTAAGGTGATCATCCAACCTCAAGAAATCTTTGTTTCTTACAGTAGGTTATTATTCTAATACAAGGTAATAATCATATTCAAACTTTGGTTCAATTTCTATAACTATAACAATCTTATTTCAAGTGATGATCTTACTTGAACTTGTTTTCGTGTCATGATTCTGCTTCAAGAACTTCGAGCCATCCAAAGATCCGTTGAAGCTAGATCCATTTTTCTATTTTCCAGTAGGTTTATCCAAGGAACTTAAGGTAGTAATAATGTTCATAACATTATTCGATTCATACATATAAAGCTATCTTATTCGAAGGTTTAAACTTGTAATCACTAGAACATAGTTTAGTTAATTCTAAACTTGTTCGCAAACAAAAGTTAATCCTTCTAACTTGACTTTTAAAATCAACTAAACACATGTTCTATATCTATATGATATGCTAACTTAATGATTTAAAACCTGGAAATACGAAAAACACCGTAAAACCGGATTTACGCCGTCGTAGTAACACCGCGGGCTGTTTTGGGTTAGTTAATTAAAAACTATGATAAACTTTGATTTAAAAGTTGTTATTCTGAGAAAATGATTGTTATTATGAACATGAAACTATATCCAAAAATTATGGTTAAACTCAAAGTGGAAGTATGTTTTCTAAAATGGTCATCTAGACGTCGTTCTTTCGACTGAAATGACTACCTTTACAAAAACGACTTGTAACATATTTTTTCGACTATAAACCTATACTTTTTCTATTTAGATTCATAAAATAGAGTTCAATATGAAACCATAGCAATTTGATTCACTCAAAACGTATTTAAAATGAAGAAGTTATGGGTAAAACAAGATTGGATAATTTTTCTCATTTTAGCTACGTGAAAATTCGTAACAAATCTATTCCAACCATAACTTAATCAACTTGTATTTTATATTATGTAATCTTGAGATACCATAGACACGTATACAATGTTTCAACCTATCATGTCGACACATCTATATATATTTCGGAACAACCATAGACACTCTATATGTGAATGTTGGAGTTAGCTATACAGGGTTGAGGTTGATTCCAAAATATATATAGTTTAAGTTGTGATCAATACTGAGATACGTATACACTGGGTCGTGGATTGATTCAAGATAATATTTATCGATTTATTTCTGTACATCTAACTGTGGACAACTAGTTGTAGGTTACTAACGAGGACAGCTGACTTAATAAACTTAAAACATCAAAATATATTAAAAGTGTTGTAAATATATTTTAAACATACTTTGATATATATGTATATATTGTTATAGGTTCGTGAATCAACCAGTGACCAAGTCTTACTTCCCGACGAAATAAAAATCTGTGAAAGTGAGTTATAGTCCCACTTTTAAAATCTAATATTTTTGGGATGAGAATACATGCAGGTTTTATAAATGATTTACAAAATAGACACAAGTACGTGAAACTACATTCTATGGTTGAATTATCGAAATCGAATATGCCCCTTTTTATTAAGTCTGGTAATCTAAGAATTAGGGAACAGACACCCTAATTGACGTGAATCCTAAAGATAGATCTATTGGGCCTAACAAACCCCATCCAAAGTACCGGATGCTTTAGTACTTCGAAATTTATATCATATCCGAAGGGTGTCCCGGAATGATGGGGATATTCTTATATATGCATCTTGTTAATGTCGGTTACCAGGTGTTCACCATATGAATGATTTTTATCTCTATGTATGGGATATGTATTGAAATATGAAATCTTGTGGTCTATTATTATGATTTGATATATATAGGTTAAACCTATAACTCACCAACATTTTTGTTGACGTTTTAAGCATGTTTATTCTCAGGTGATTATTAAGAGCTTCCGCTGTCGCATACTTAAATAAGGACGAGATTTGGAGTCCATGCTTGTATGATATTGTGTAAAAACTGCATTCAAGAAACTTATTTTGTTGTAACATATTTGTATTGTAAACCATTATGTAATGGTAGTGTGTAAACAGGATATTTTAGATTATCATTATTTGATAATCTACGTAAAGCTTTTTAAACCTTTATTGATGAAATAAAGGTTATGGTTTGTTTTAAAATGAATGCAGTCTTTGAAAAATGTCTCATATAGAGGTCAAAACCTCGCAACGAAATCAATTAATATGGAACGTTTTTAATCAATAAGAATGGGACATTTCACTACAAGCATCAAGGATGAGAACCGTGATGAGCATCAAGCACCAAGAATCCCACCGGAGCACTTGTTTACTGTTTTTCGGGTTCTGATCAGACTCCTGGGGCTTCTGTAAAGTTGATTTTCAGATAGCTCATTTCGAGTAGATGACTTTTCGTTTAAGACTCACCTAAATCCGATATATGGTTTAGGATTTATAGCCTTATTAAAACCACTACGCCTTTGTAACGTTGTGCTGAAATTTCTGACCTACTCGTACTTAAACCATCGCCATGGTCAAACAAAGACGAGTTAGATCCTGAAAATTGGTCAGCGGTTAGAGGACTCACATATGGAACCATGGCCACTGACTACGCGTCTTTTCGATTTGTATAGAGGTCGTAAAAGCTGTCCAAACTCAGCCTATTGTTTCAAAATCTATTCTTGTTAAACTTACTTTAGCTTTGATGAATGATGATGATGATGCTGATGATGATGACACTTAAACTTAATTTATGCACTTTTAAACTTTTGGGGACAATATACTGACTTAGTGACCTTTGACTTAGGTTGACGACCTTTCGAACCGACTTACTACTTGCATACTTTTCATATCGACTTTTACTGCTTATACACTGTGAGTTATAGCATCTCTTTTTTACTTTAACTATTTTTGGGACTGAGAATACATGCACTTTTTACGTTTTACATACTAGACACGAGTACTTAAACTTTATATATGTGTGAGTAACATAACGACACAAAGATTCCCCTTAGCTCGGTAACGTTTAATCATTGGTTTCCTAACCGTGAACGCGAATCTTAGATATGGATCCATAGGGTTTGACATCCCCACTCGGGCTAGTCGCGCTAGCATTCAACGGGTGTTTAATACTTCGAGGACAAATGCACTCGCTAAGTGTACTTTTAGGGGGTGATATACATACGTTAAGTCTAGTTACCGGGTGCCCACGGTTAAGCATATACTTTTCATACTGATTTGAACTGCTGGTTGAAGCACTGAAATCCCGTGGTCTACATTACTTTACTGATTACAAACAAACTATAGCTCGCCAACATTCGTGTTGACTTTTTAAGCGTGTATTTCTCAGGTACTTAGACGTTGTTGCTTCCGCTGTTAGACTTGCTGTCTTGGTGTTATAGACTAGCTGTGTTAGATTTTCGCTGCATTACTTAGAGATGTCTCAACCATGAAACTTTTATTTTGCATTCGCAACTTATGTTATTTTCAAACAATGGCTTCGTAACGACCTTTGTGTCACATACTTATGTTAATGCTTCTATTCATAGGAAGCATGTTATCTTTTGTAAAACGCTATCTTTTCATGAATGCAAAACTGGTTTTTTTTAAACAGCATATAGTGTTTGACCTTGTAATGATCCTGTTGTTGACAATGGCGGAGCTAGTAGGGGGTGTGGGGGTGTCTAGCCACCCTTAACCAGTGAAGTGTATGTAGTACTCCATTGTGTTTTTATGAAAATAAATTGAGCTGAGCGGTAGATATGGGATTACGAGTTTATGTGTTGTTGCAGATTAAGTTTGGTGAAGGAGACAACTGTTTTGTCATATTTTCAATTTGGTCCCTCAACTAATTATACACTTCTTTTTAACCCTTTAAGATACTACGGAGTATACCAATTACAATATATCTAGTCACAGATGCCATTTTATGAAAATTGAAAAAGTCAAATTATGTGTATGTTTAGAAATTATAATACAGCCGATAGTAATTTGTTAAATATATCACTACAAAAAAACTAAAAAACGAAGACGACATTTGTGGTTTAAATAATAAAATGTACAAGTAGGTATTATTTTTAATGTATAAAAATATTTCGATGAATTTTACATTCAAAATGAAAATAAATTAAATTCATGCCACCCTCAATCCTAAATCCTAGCTCCGCCTCTGGTTGTTGATGATTCGTACACGATGATTTTGTACGGGGCATCACATTTGGTATCAGAGCATTGGTTGTAGGAAATTAGGTTGCATTAGTGAGTCTTGACCGAGTCGAGTAGAATTCGCTAATAGAACTAATCTACAACTTGCTCGTTTACCTGTTTCTGCGAAACTGCTGCATGCTACTGTAATATATTACTACATGTTATTGCATACTACTACTGCATGCTACTGCTTACTTTTACTGCTATATGAACTTGTTGCATGCTACTGCCTACTTTCACTGCTATGTGAACTTACTGTATGTTGCTGCTTATTCTCGCTACTGCATGCTACTATCTGCTTTTTGCATGATACTTCTGTTGATACTGCTATTACTGCCATGCTATGTACTGTTGTAGACGCTCTAGGCTGCTGTAGTTACTATGCCTGATTACGTGCTTGCTACCCATCTGCTTTTCGCTGTACCGACTTGGAGAATTTATCTTTCCTAGTTCAGATATTTTTCTGAACCCTTTCCCGCTCGTCTAACCCTAAGGATTAGTATTGTAATCCACATGTTACTACCGTTCCACCGTTCCAGAGATCGAAACATTACTTCACGCAATCTAGGAGGAGTACCCCTCGGAATACACGCCCACTAAGGTTGATCCTCGGAGAAGGAGATATGCGAGGACTTGTCGGAGTAACCGCACCCCGAGCTCACCCTGATTAGCCACGTACAGCGTATGAACATTAGAAGGATGTTCAGTTTCTGCAAGATGACTCGTATCTTGTACACTTTCATGACCGTCACTTATCTCTTCCATTCTCCACCACTACTCGACGATCTCACGACACTTCTGGACTTAGGTCCCTAACACTCATAGGCATTGGAGAAGTCAGGAAGGCATCTCCTTTCACAAGGTCATAGTGTTTTCCACTGATGCTCAGCCATACCTAAAGACTTGGGAGTCGCCTCAAGACATATCGTATTACTACTTGTTACACGTACAACTCGACACGAGACCCAGATTGAATTTCTAGAAAGGAACCTAACGACGTTACCTGAACCCGAACATTTTGAAGAAATTTTGGGACATTTAGGCATTGATGCATGACCTATGGAACCTACGCGCCCACATCGAGAAACCGTGAGATTAATTATGTAGATTTTGTTTTGAGATAGCATAGATAAAGCACCGTTATATGAAATTGAGTAGAACTTGAAGTGATCACGTTACATTGACCATATGGACTGATATTGGAATGAACGTACGATTTAGTACAATATAATGACGCCAGGCCAGCGTGATTATATTGAAGTGAATCATGCAGAAGTCCCAATGTTACTAGATAAGGAATATGAAGTGATTTAAAGAAAATTTTGGTAGGAACCACTTGAGTATACGCATTATGGTCTGTTAGAGGTAGGAATAACCACTAAGCCCAAATACTGTACAAAAAGGGCCTTGATTGCAGAATTGATAACCCGAAATTCTGTTATAGATATAGACACCCTGGACACTTAAGGAAAAAGTTCTCAAATAGGAAAAAAATTGGACTTACTTGCGGTAGAGCAATCATTATCTCAGCTATGGAAACTCGCATGGATCCGGATTTTAGTTAGGGTACGTTTCGTCACAACATTTTATTGTCTCGAAGTTGTTTAGTACTAGAGCGATAGAAACCTTATATCTAAGAGCCTTAGTGTTATGACTAATAAGCCATTAACAACCATGAGAGTTAGGTATTCTATAGGACAAGCTAATGGTAAGCTGACAGAGATAGAGGAATAATTTAAGGTAGTACCTTAAAATTAACAGGTAGGTCATCTGGGGATGACCTCACGTCAATAAAACTTGGAAGTTTTAAAGTAGTAGTTGGAAATGATTATTTACCTACGCACAAGAAGATGTTATTAGAGAAGATTGATAGAATTTTTCACGACAGTATAATAAGATTTGGTTGGAATGAACCTTAAGATTAACCTAACACCCATCAAGTTAGGAAGCTTGATGTAAAAGTTGGAATGGACTTTAGGATTAACCTAATACTCATCAACTTGGGAAGCTTGATGTAAAAAGTTGGAATGGACTTTAAGATTAACCTGATACTCATCAAGTTAGGAAGCTTTGATGAAATAGTTGGAACGGACTGGCTTTCAAGGATGAAAGCGAAAGTTATTTATAGTGAGAAGATTATTCATATACCTAGCGAGAATGGTGAGCCAAAAACCAACTGGGTTACTTCAACAACCCGAAATCTCATAATGGAAATGGGAAGGTATAACAATAGATTTCATCACGAAGCTACAGAAAACGGTAGGTGGTTATGACACTATCTGGGTTATCGTTGACCGCCTCACCAAATCTGCTCACTTTCTAGCCATGAAGGAAACCGATACAATGGACAAACTTGCACAACAATACATAAAGGAAATTGTATCCCGTCACTTCAGCAATTCAAATTCTATATTAAAGATTATCCAAGAATCTTATTTGATACTCATTCTTACGCGACTCTAAATCCTAACTTATTCAGAGAAATTTCTTATTCGATGATAATCACAACATCATCCTTCTTACTTCGATATTAGTCATACCAGTTGGAAATTTTACAAAATCAATGAGTAGTTAATTCTCCTCCTCATACTCTCTCATTCGTATCTCACTTATAAGCAACAACTTCACACTTAAGCATTTTTGGTCAAAGGACTTATGCCCTACTAATAGTCATCAACCACATTTAAATTTATCAGTTTTCATTACCTCGTAACATTTTTGCTCGAATATCACCCGAGATTTTCAAAAGTCTTTTATTCGATTCTCATAAATCTTTTTCCAACTTGTAACCCCCGAAATATGAAAATTTTGTTTGCAAAATTTTACTTACACTATTTTACTGTGCTATCCACTCAAAGCTTAATAAAAATAAATTTATTTTATTTACCATTCGTGCAAATTTTTGAAATCGTATACGTTATATAAAATAAAGTAAATAATTACTTCTTTTTGACTAATACATATGAAATTTTACTTTCACTTTTACAAATCAAATCTTTTATTCAAAAGATATTTTACCTTGAATGGTACGTGTTGTACATAACCCTAGTTTGCTAAGAACTTCATTTCTTTTCTTACATTGTCATCTTAAACGATTTCTATAAAATTTTCGTTGCTTGTCATATAAAATTTTCGTTGCTCATTCGTATCCAAGTCATCATGAAGACTGACAACTGTCGAAATTAAGAGATTCATGTGTGTGTATATGTGATGAAGGCACTTACTACCACGTCATGTAGAGCCTTCGGGCATCCACTAACACTTAAACCATTCAAAATTATTGCGTTACCCCAAGGATCTTATTTGCCACACCTTTTGGAACGATGCTCTTTCTTACGTAACTCTAAGTCCTGACTTATTCCAAGGGATTCTCATTTAGTGATATTAACACCATCAGTATTCCGACTTTAATATTAGTCATAACCTGTTTGAAATTTTGCAAAGTCAAGAAGCGATTAACTTCCCATCCTCATGCTCTATCCTTCATACCTCACTTTTAGCAACGGCTTCGCACGTGAACATTTTTGGCCCAAAAACTTATGTCCTGATAATTATCAAAACTACATTTAATTCATTAGTTTTTATTACCTAGTAACATGTCACCCGATGATTCAAAGATTTTTCACTCAATCTTTTTCAACTCGTAACCTCTGAAATACGAAAAACTATGTTTATCAAAATTTTTACACGTTGTATATTTGTGCGGTCCTCACGAGATTTATGGACAAAATGGAAGTAAAAAAAAAAAAAATTCTGTCACTTATGCGATTTATAAAATCATATATGTATGTATATATAATTAAATTAATAAATTTACCCTTACTTATTTTGGTTAGTACATACTAAGTTATACCTTCAATTATTTAAAAATCGCTCCTTTATTGAGTTGTTTAACTTAAGTCAAATAGTTTTGTGCAAAATGGTACACGTTGCACATACTTCTAAATTTACTAGGAACTTCGTTCCGTTTATGTTGTCACATCAAACGTTTAAAGGTTTTTCAAAACTTCCTTGGTTGATTTTATTAAAGGTTTTCGTATTAGTCTACACCATGTATGGATCACACTTCTTCTCGTCCTCTGTTTAGGGATGAAGCTTACCATTAAGATCTTTGTTAAAAACTCTTGAGCCACTTTGGATGGCAATTTTATAAAATTTGTTGGGAAGTCTTTGCGCTCATAGAATGTTCCTCTTAAGGTTAGACTTGGCAAAAACGCGGGCCGATAAATCAGTTTTCTGGGGTACACTCAGTGGTCACCCTATCGTAGGAAAGGCACTAGGCGGGGTTTTACTCTCATTGTTTCACAGCTAATCGCAACACCCTCGTAAACATCATCTCTAGGATTCAGTATTTTGAGGTACAAGAAATCATTTTTGGAGATTCTTTTCACTCGGAGAAAACCATTCTTTATGACCTAGGGTTCACATATCTTCTCATCCGCGCATCCCCTTAAGTATAAGGACAAATTCAGGACGAACCGCTCGGAGAGTTCACTCTCATTCAAAGATCACACCTTTCATGCGATTTTATTTCGGAATTGTAGTGTAAAATACTTTAGGAATCTATGAATCTTGTTATCCTCTTGGAGGGGACTGCTTAAAACATCTACGACACTGATGTGGTTACTCTATATATTTTTTCCTTCGTTGGTTGCAACTATATGTTATTCTAGTCAATGTTAACCCTAACTTCAATATGTAACTGAAAGCTTATTATGGAACTGTGCTTTCATTTCATCCAAGGATAAGTTCACATGCAGTATGTTAAACTGGGTGATATCCTTCATTGTTCGTTCAGACCGTCCTGAAGACACTATATATAATTATGGCTTGCATCGCATGTAAGTCTGATTAGTCACTTTCAGCAAAAAATTTCAATTCATTTATTCGAATCAAACATTTCTTAAATATCGGGTTCTTTATGCCTATAGTCTCTGATGTGTGCGAGGTGTAGTACGAAATAAATTATATTTTACTATAAAATACTATTAAATACGATACAATTTTACACAAGTTATTTATTTATTTATAGAATGGATATACCTAAACCTTGCTACAACACTTATAGGCAGTGTACCTAATCGTAGAGTAGTGTAGTTTTTTAGTAAGTCCGGTTCATTCCATAGGGAGCTAGCTGAATTTAACGCTATATTTATTTTAAACTATATTTATATAAATATATATATATAAGTAATATTATTATTGTTATAAAAGGAGGGTTTTACCGTTTAGTGACCGGTTTGTCGATTTTATGCCTTAAGTCACAATTAAAACCTAATGTAAAATATTAAATATAAATACAACTTAATTTAAAGCATAAAGTAAATGACGATAAATAAAAGTGCGAATAAAAGTGCGATGAGATATAAAATAAAGAGAATTATGCTTATTTAAACTTCCGTAATCATGATATTCGACGTGTTGATTTTAGTTTATTACCAAGGGTTAATTGTCCTTTGTCCTGGATCATTTGGTACGTCCATCTGGTTTTTATCCATAATGTTCCATCAGTCATAAATATAAAGTGCGAGTGTCCTCGTCAAATTAACTTTATACCCGAAGTCAAATATTCCAACTAATTGGGGACTTAAACTGTAACAAGGTCTTAATACTTTGTTAATGATTACACCAGGTTATCGACTGCGTGTAACCCAAGGTTTTAATACTTTATTAACAATTACACCAAGTGTCCTTGTATGTAATCCACCCCTATTTTAATGAGTCCATTGACTATTAATCCATTCCCGTGTCCGGTCAAATGAACAATTATTAGTATTTATAAATATCCCGCCCATCGTGTCCGATTGAGTGTATGTGGTTATTTATAATTACCTCAAATTGTAAATCTCTATATTAAATTAACGAACTATCATTCAGTTAAACAAATATAAAGCCCATTAATAGCCCATAGTCCAATTTCCACAAGTGTCGGTCTATTGTCCAAACCCCAATTATGGTCCAAAGCCCAATAACCCTGTTTTAATATTTAGTCCAACATCACGATTACTTCGGCTTAAATAAACATAATAATAATTTAGCTACGAGACATTAATTTAAAAAGGTTGAAACTAACTTACAATGAGTATTAATCGCGTAGTGTTACACTGACAGAATTTCGACTTACAAACTTAAAACATTAGCCACTATAACCTTATTATTATTAAACTTAAATTAAAATTAAAATTAAAATTAAAATTATATATATATATATATATATTTTACGTAGATAGAAAGAAAGAAAAAGAGATGAGGAGATCGTCCGAATGTGTTGGCTTTTATAGGCCCATTTTGCACTGTGCAGCTCCACGAGTGCGGTACTTTTCTTCTTCACAGCTCCGCAGTCGCGGAGCTTTGGATTCCAGCTCACCATAGTGAATTAAACGTGGGCTGCTGATAAATATAATATATACTAATATATATAATTAATTATATATTATATTATATTCTTGTGCATAGTTGACTTGTAATTTCAGCCCCGTTGAGTCGCACATTGATAGTTGGTTCATGTCTCGGTTCCGGATTTTCGAACGCCTTTTTGTATAATTTAATATCTTGTACTTTGCTTTTTACGGCTTGTACTCTTGTAATTTCTAGACGTTTCTCATCAATAATTTGAACCACTTGGATTGTACTTTGTACTTTTTAGCTTTTTGGTCGTTTGCGTCTTCAAATCGTCGAATCTGTCTTTTGTCTTCACCTTTTATTATTTAAACGAATATCACTTGTAAATAGAACAATTGAAACAAAAGCTTGTCTTTCTTGAAGGATAATGCTATGAAATATATGTTCGTTTTTAGCATTATCAAATATTCCCACACTTGAGCATTGCTTGTCCTCAAGCAATATAGAACTTGAATATAACTTTACTAGAATCACGTCTTTATTCTTCACACCTTGTACATTAGTGATTTTGATACGTCGGTATGAACAATGATAGTAACGATGTGGTTTACAGTCCCACATGACTATAAAAATTTAGATCCTTTAGGAAATTGGATCTTTATGAAAACATTTGATCTTTTGAAAATTCAATGTAGCTTTTACCCTAGATAAGTTTTCCGGAATAACCCTTCACCGGTGTTCGCAAATTGTTTTTGTGGGTTTTGTGGGTTTCCTTTTTTTAAAATTTTAGCTCAAAACTTATGGTTTTGTGTCACCCACTTGTTATCCTTGTATTAGGAAAGCAATACGTCCAGTATACTTGCTCCGTATATTACCTTTCGGTAAACTACCGTCCGGTTGTAAAGGAGAGCGTTGAACAAGCAACTGTTAAGGCAATGTCTAATGACATGCTTTTGATTATAGTCTACGTCGTGTCGGATGCAATTACTATCCTTTGTAGGAGTAATAGTAAAGATCACCCTATAATTTTTTGGTCTGGCACAAGGTCCTGTCTTCGACCATGCTATGCAACCACCGTTCTTACGGTTGACACCCGATTTGGTTCAAGTGACCTAATGAATTCCAGGTGAATTCCTAGAATTTTACGTTCAATGGTAATGAACGTATTGAAAATGGGTTTTCAGAAAATAAATCGGTTTGTAATTTGATCAAAATATTTTCTCGTTCAAGCTCGAGTTTAGATATCATCGAATTCCATGAGTTTGAATTCTCAATCTTTAAGTTCAATCTCAAGGATTGAGTAATATCAGGCTTAAAAGCTGATTTTTAATCTTTAAGGAGATTATCCTTTCTGGGGATCTGATTCATTAGTCTTATAAGCTAATTTACATGGTGCCCCCTATTGTACGAGACATATCCTCTCATTGATAAGATAAGTCTGACCACATGGCGACCCTGTTTGATGCTGAGGTCCGTGGATTTTCAGCTGATTTTCGAGAAAACTTTTCAAGGTTTTTCGTAGACTCTACAACTGGTCTGGACGACAACTTCCTGAACTAAATCAAGAAGCGCGTGTCTTTTTCTCGAAAGACTGTACTTCCTTTTTCATTCCATTTATATTACAATAAACTAGGTAAAACTGATTAATATTGTCCAAAACAAAAGTATCTTCAATTATTTGTACAAAAATATGTGATATATGTTCTAAATAACTTGGTAAATTTTTCCCACACTTGGCTTTTATTTTTCTTTCTTTGCCTTTTTATTCTCTTCTATTCCATTTTAAATGAATTCAAGCATTTTGGGTTGTTTCTCAATTTATGTCCTTTCCGAGGTAACAATAATTTCGGTGTTAACACCAGTTTTATCGTTCATAAATATGTATAAACATGATTTTGAGTTCATTTAGTTAAAATTTTTTAAAAATTTTACTAGATGTGGGTAGTCAGTACATAAGACTAGGGCTGTTCTTTATTACCAGAGAGCACTAGATTCTAATACAACTACTGTGTTACTAGTATTTTAACGGTGGCTATTAAACCAAGTGTATAAGTCAAATGTTTAAAACCGAAAGAATTTAATCTCTTCCCACACTTAAGATCTTGCAATGCCCTCATTTGCAAGAAATCAGTAACAATTTAAATTTTTGAGGGTGATTAGTGTAGAAAAATAATTAAATTTTACCAAAGTTTCCAAACATATTGTTGTTTGTTTGATTGATAAATGGTGCACATCATTTATTCATTCCTGCAGTTGTTATTTCACATATATTTTGCATCTTGTCATCAAAATTAGTTGTTTTTGCTGAACTTAATGCCAGTCTTTGAAAGTGCTCTGTTTTACCCTGTTGTGTACATGAGATAAAATACAAACATATATACATATTTTTGAAGTTTGGAATATCACCCCACATTCAAAAATTATTAAAATATAATAATAAAATTTAGAAAATTATAAAAACTATTACAGTATCAAAAGAAGTATTAAAAGTATAAAATTACAAGTTACACAATAAATAAAAATAGAAATAAAAGAAAATTACGGTTGATGAGGATGGTTCCAGTAGGGATTCCATTCATAGCCGTAAGTGCTGTAGAATGCTTGAGCTGGGTTATATGTAGGGAACGGTGGTCGGGTCTGTATAGTCCAGGGAGGAAATATGGCCGGTTGAGTAGGAATGTAGTTTATGTTATTGTAGGCACAATGGCTTATGATTTGGCTTTGATGATATTGCCAATCTGCAAATGCTCATTGTCTAGCCATTTCATACTCATTTTGGGCCAATAAAATTTGCATTTCTGTCATCTGATTCCCTCCTCCCGCATTACCTTGCTCCTGATCTCTTTCTACCTGTGGATGCGCGCCATCATATGGTGCTGCAGCGTTATGTCGTTTCTTTAAAACTTTTGCACCATGATATACTTGCAAACCAATTCTATCACAGGGTTCTGGTACTGCAATTAATAATCCCCCTGACTTCTATCCACATTGAGATACTCAGCAATTAAAGTAATAAAGATACCACCTCCTATTATACTATTAGGCCGCATACCCCTAACCATTACCGATAAATAATAACCCACACAATAAGGTATACTCACAATGCTCTATAGGTCTCGAATACACATGAGGTAAAATAAATCATTTTCATTTACCTTCTCTTTGTTCCTACCTCGATGTGTAATCGTTTTTGCTAAAAACCTATGGATCACTCTTAGCTCAGCTCTATTAATATCTGTATAAGAATGAGTTCCCCCATGAAATCGGTTATGGCTAGTCATTCTACTCCATATTCCATTCATATCAAAATTTTCATCAACCCTCCTACCATTAATTATCAACCTTTGACAATCAGTAGATGCTAGTTCCTCAGGCGTATATATACACAAAGCCTGAGCCATATCTAATAGAGACATATGACGCATCACACCTCCTAACAAAAATCTAATAAAGCTCCGATCGATTAAAGTAGCTACCCGATCATTTATTTCAACACTACATAATAATTCTACACACCGTTCTCTATATACAGGCCTACGTATATTGAATAATTGTTCCCAATCATTAAAAGTAGAATTACCATACCTTTGTGTAAGTAATTCTCTGATTGGCTCGGCTAATCCCACTATTTCTAACGGTTCCTAATCTATCACCCTGGGTACTTCAACATTCTTTGACTGAAGAATGTGTAAGTTCCTCTGATATTTTGGATAATCTATCCAATGTCTGTCAAATCTTGAATTAGGGTGTAAATTTGCCAATTGTATATTTGAATATGAAATGAATTGATGCGGTAGATTTTGTCTGTATTAGTCGTTAATCTCCTGTTCGTCTGCTTTCTCAGGAGGAGCATTGTGAGCTTGGGAAGCGGATGAAGATTCACCCCTTTCAGTCTGCAAAACACATTAAACACAAAAAAATTTGTGCATTCAAATATGCATTAGTGTTAGCAAAATCATAACTTAAAATAACCATAATGACATGTTTTAACAATAATAACTTATACACATTTTCATAATAATCACAATTCTACACTTTTACAAATAAAAATATATGAAAATGTATACAATGTTCCTTAGCATTCATCTTCTAAAGTATGTCAAAAATAATCATTATAGCAATTAAACAAGTTCCAAATGGCATTCATGTCAATTAAATCAAGTTCATGCATTTTGACTCAAAAAGTCAACAATCTTGCTCAAAAATCATGTTTATGATCAAGGTTTTGATCATTTAGCAACCTAAACATGTTACACTACTTAATTAAGCATGAACTAACAAAAAAATTCGGCCATAACCCATTTATGTCAAAAAGCCCCAATTTTGCTCAAGAACACAAACCATAGAATACTCAAAATTTGAAGTTTAAGGCTTCTAATCATGTTAAATAGCATCAATCTAGGTTATACAAGCATAATATACAAACAATTTAAGCACAATTAAACTAGAAATCATCAAAATCAAATTAGGTATAATTTTGCTTAAGAACACTAAAAATCCGGATTAAAGTGTTTAGATGTAGAAATTACCGATCTCCTTGAAAAACTTCTTGGTAGGTTTAATGACCCGTTCATATCGATTATAAAGGATTCATATCAATTGATTTCATTGCGAGGTATTGACCTCTATATGATACGTTTTACAAACATTGCATTCGTTGAAAGACAACTCATTTCAAAATATAACCTTTCGATACAAATGATATATGATTCTCCTAATATGATGACTAATCTTTTATAACAGTCTTTTTGAACTCAACGACTTGAATGCAATGTCTTTTGAAATATGTCATGAATGACTCCAAGTAATATTGCTAAAATGAGCAAATGCACAGCGGAAGGTTTCTTTCATACCTGAGAATAACCATGCTTAAAAGTGTCAACCAAAAGGTTGGTGAGTTCATTAGTTTATCGTAATCAATCATTCCATAGTTTTAATAGACCACAAGATTTCATTTTCATAGTTAACTGCAGGAACACTCATCTGCAAAAATTATTCATATGGTGAACACCTGGTAACCGACATTAACAAATGCATCTAGAATATCCCTAAATATACAGGTACACTCATATGTATATAAAATCGACGTACTAAAGCATCCATAACCTGGATGGGGTTTGTTAGGCCCATAGATCTATCTTCAGGATTCACGTCAATTAGGGGGTCTGTTCCCTAATTCTTAGGCTACCAAGCTAAAAGGGCGATATCCGGTATAATGATCCAGCCATAGAATGTAGTTTTAAGTACTTGTGTCTTTTTCGTCAAACATTTATAAAAGCAGTGCATATATTCTCAGCCCAAAAATATATATTGCAAAAGCATTTAAAAAGGGAGCAAATGAAACTCACGATTCAATATTTTGTAGTAAAATATTCATACGACGGAACTGAACAATGCAGGGTTGGTCTCGGATTCACGAACCTATATCATTTATATATCTATTAACACATATAATGATCATATAATGGTATTAAACTCAGTTTATTATATAATATATTACTTATTTAGAATATTAATGTATTTATTATTTCAAATGTTATATATATCTATATACGTTATTTTATATTAAAATAGTAAATTAGACATACTTATGATATATGTAATAACTATATTTTTATATAAATATCCTTTGTTTGTTAAATTAATAATTATGATAATATAAAATAATGATAGTAATACTAATAATTAAATTTAATAATGATATATAATAATAATGTTAATTAATAATAATAATGATAATGATAATACTAATAATAATGTTAATATTGGTAATACAAATGATAATAATACTAAAATATATAAAATTTTTAATATTAATAGTAATAACAAATAAATAAAAAGGTTGTATTATTTTTACAACTAAAACACTAATTTTGATTAAAAAAAAATACTAATAATACTTAATAATAATACTTGTCAATAAATATATTATTGCTAATAATAGTAATAATAATAATGATACATATAATTATAAAAATGATAATGATAATGATAATAATAATAATAATAATAATAATAATAATAATAATAATAATAATAATAATAATAATAATAATAATAATAAATTGTGTTATGATAGTAGTAGTAATAATAATAATTAACTTAACAATAATAATCATAATAATCATAATTGTAACTATAATCATAATAATAATAATAATAATAATAAATGATAATTAATACTTATATTAGTAGTAATAATAATAATAATAATAATAATAATAATAATAATAATAATAATAATAATAATAATAATAATAATAATAATAATAATAATAATAATAATAATAATAATAATAATAATAATAATAATAATAGAATACAACCTTTGAAGAAACAAGCATTTAAAAAGAAACGCCACTGCCCGGGCTCGAACACGCGACCTCCCACTAACCCAACAAGTCTCTATACCACTCTTCCATTCTAGTTATTCTGATTTAATTCCGTTTTCAATTGTACTTAACCCGTTTTAAGAAGTCCAACAATATAGTCCAAGTTGCAAGTCCATTAACAACCTAAGTGACCAAATAACAATCTGATCCAAAAATCAATCTAATCGACCCAAATTATATTATAACACAAAAGGTTTACGGTTCACATGGGTTCGGTTTTAGTGGCTCTCGATCAACCAGATAACAACATCAACGGCAAGAATCGAATGGGTGTAGCAGAAATCCGAACAATAGGAGGAAGAGGGTGTGGTTTCGATCAGCGAGAATAGAAACAGTAACATTTATTTAGCGAGTGGTTTTGGGTTTAATTGAACAAAACAGTGATAACAACATGTATTAACGGTAGTAGTTAGTAACAAGTGGGTTTGGTTTGTAAGTGTTTGAGTCGTCGAACAGAAGACAATAATATGTATAAGTCGAATAATAGTATTTTACAGAGGTGTTGTTTGATGATCAAAATAGAACACATAATTTAAAGCAACAGTAGTCGTTAGTTTATGATTTCAACTGTAGTATTAACGGGTGTTGTGGCAAACCCGTTTAATCATCATCATTCTTTGCTGTATCAGTCAAAAAGAACAACGAAGTAGTAGTAATAGTAGGACGATTTGTTTTGGTGGTGTTTGATAATGGTTGTTTTGGGTTGGGTTTAATCGATCAAGAAAGCAAACAACGAACATCAAGGGTGTTTAACTTTTGTTGCAGGATGAAACAGAAACAGCCTGGTAACACTAGATGCGAACAACAACAAATGGTGTTTGTGGATTCATGGAGAAGAAAATTAAGAGAGAAGGAGGAGAGGGAGATTATTCATGCTGTGGGGTGATCGATGATGACTTGTGATGTGTTCCGGGTGGAAACAGAAACAGGAGTTCGTAGCAGCGGTAGTGTCATGATGGCGATGGTTTCGGTGGTTGCACATGATGAAGGTGGTGGTTAGAGGTTAGACGTGGTGTTGTTCAAAAGTTGAACCGATTAAGGAGAAAGAAAAAAAATAGATAGCATGTAATAACCATGGTGATGGGTTTCACGAATTGGAAACAGAAATATAGTAGCGTAGCAAACTAGTGGCATTTGGGGGTGATTCTTGATGAGGGTGTGGTTTGTGGTGGTGTAGTATGATGGGTTAGGGTGATAAGTTTATGGGTGTCAGGGGAAGATTGTAGTTGGAAGGTGATCAAGGTAAGTTAAGTGGTGATCGATCATATATGTAAGTGTTGTATATGTATGTGCATTGTATATGAGTTTACAAATATATGATTTATTGAAGGAGACAAATGAATGAGGGTGGGGTTTGGTTGAGAATTGAAAATAGAAAGAAGCAGATGCAAAATGCAAGTGGTTCAAGTGGTTGTTTATCTTTATGCTAAATATATGTATATGTATATATATATATATATATATATATATATATATATATATATATATATATATATATATATATATATATAATATAGATATACACTCTGCGTGAAATAAATTGTGAGAACAATAAAACACAAATAGTAATTCTAATTTGATTCAATCATGCACTGTATAGTAATTATAATATAATTTAAGATATAAACGTGTTATATTGTTAGCCGTCGCCTTTCACGAGCTGAATTTCTTATTCCGTCGTTGATCAGTGGTGGATAAAAGTATTCAGAAAAATCCCAAATCTTTACAGTAATTATATTTATTTATTTTAGTCATTATGGTATAAAATTCGATCATTAACTATTAAATAAAAATTACAACACTGTCCGCGCTCGATTCCAGGTAAAATATGAAAAGTGTTCAAATTTAACAATTAGCTCATAAATACATTTTTAATGAGCCTATGATTCATATAACTCATTTTCGGATCACCGTTTATTTTAAAATTATATAAGTTTGAATTTAATTTGCTTAATATCAATCGACTGACAAACGAGTGCTATTATCGTTTACTAAATAAATTCGAAACCATATAAATATACATTCAACATACCTTACATATATATACAGATTTATTTTAATAATAATATCATATATTATCTTATTTACACAGTTAATTAACTCTTATAATATTTTAATTTATAATATATATATATATATATATATATATATCTATTTACAAATAGTGGTTCGTGAATCGTCGAAACTGGTCGAGGGTCAATTGAACATATAAAACAGTTTAAAATTTTTGAGATTCAACATTACAGACTTTGCTTATCGTGTCGGAAACATATAAAGATTAAGTTTAAATTTGGTCAAAAATTTTCGGGTTGTCACAGTAGGATTTTTCTCAACATGATTTTAGCAAAAAATTTGATGATTAACGGTGAAAAATTGTGATTTTGAGAGGGTTTTTGGGTTTTTTTCGCAGAAAAATGTGATTGTGTGTGTGTGGACTGGTCTGTCTCGACCAGTTAACTGGTCTGGATTTTTCAAACTCCGCGAGTGCGGTGCTTTTTCTACTGAGAAGCTCCGCTAGTGCGGTTTTCTCTCTTTTTTTTCTTTTTTTTTTTAGAAAACCTTTATTCATAAAACAATTAATGGAGTAATTTTTAAAATTTTGTTTCCTTTTTATATTGAGGTCATTTCGGTACGTTGACCTAGTTCGTCCCTTGACAAAGTTTTAAAATTTTCCATTTTTAAAGCGTTGTTTTAAAAGCAAAGATTTTTGAGTTTTTTTTAATGTTTTTGGCATACTTTAAATCAATAAGATTAAAAATAATGATAATAAAATTTCTCGTCCCGCCCTCGGTTAAAGCAATTTCGGTTCAACGACCTAGTCTTCAACTCACGACGAATTTTAGAAATCAATTTTTTAACTTAATGAAATAAAGTAAATTTTATTTTTAAATTCACACCAAACTTAAATTTAAAATTTTAAAATTTCATATAAATATTATTTATATACATTAGTTTACAAACTTACATTTAAAATATTATAATTATATATTGGTTTTTAAAAATTTACAATAATATTAAATTAATATTTATTAATTTTAAAAACAAGGTAAAAATCAAATTTAAATCTTTTTGGTCTTTTATCCCACTTTAATCAATCAAATATTATCAAAAATGCACGTCCCTCTTTTGGGTAAAGTAATTTCGGCTAAATTACCTAGTTTTACTCCTGACGAATTTCTGAAATATTTTGGATTGATTGATTAAAGATATTTATACCTTATGAATAAACGGTAAATTTCTCAGTGATGTAATAAATTTTTATATGATATTAATAATTTCGGTTTCGCATACCTAATTTTATTGAATATCAATTTAATACTTTATAGTGAACGATTCAGCGTTTATTATCAAAAGGTTAAAAGCAATAAATAAAAACAAATAAAAACTGTACATACTTACCTGTGAGAAAGAATTCTCAGAGACCTGCTTTAGTCGACTCATAGGAGAGTCGTTCAATTTGGTTTTCCATAGCTACATAAGCGTAACCTCGATTTTTCAATAACTTTTCTTCTAAACATATGAATGGTCCTTCTCTGCATAGAGTAACGAATTCTGTATTGGAATGTGTTTGATTGTTCGAACATTTCCCTTCGTGTGACCATTTTTCGCATTTATGACATCTTGCAAGGTGTCGTGCGCTTCTTTTTGTTGCGGATTTTGATTTTTCTTAACCAAAATGTGTCTTATGATGATCTTTCCTGAGTTCTTTCCTCACTTCGTCCATTTTTCCTCTTATGAATGATACCAGTTCACTCGGGAAGGTGTTATTATTACGTTTAGTAATCATAGCGTGTAGTAGTAGACCATGGTTCAGATCAAAGGAATTCTTCATCTCGTAAAACCTAAAAGAAATAAAAATTCAGAATGGAGGGAGAAGACTAGTTCTTTAGGGTCTGCTAGGGAAAGACCATTCGGATTTCATTTTCGAGAACTACACGAAAACAGAACATCTAACTCTAACAGAAATTCATATTACCCTTAAAAGATTCGAATCTTCCCACACTTAGTTAGCTGTGGTGTCGAAATTGTGATTAACTTCATCTTCAACTTCCATTGGATTATCTATGTAATGTTTAACTCTGTGACCATTAACCTTAAATTCAATCCCGTTTGAATTTAAGGAAGGAGACATAGTTCTTCTTTTCAATTCACAGGATTTACAAAGAAGGTGTGCGTCTTTGAAAATTGTAGGCCAATAAAATCCAGTGTCGTAGACTTTCCTTGCTGTGAGTTGAGGCCCATAATGCCCTCATGTTGGTCCTGTGTGACAATGGTTTAAGATTTGACTCGCTTCATCCCCGAATACGCATCGGCGTATTATTCCATCGGGACAACTTTTAAATAAATGTGGATCTTCCCAAAAATAGTGTTTTATATCACTAAAGAATTTCTTTCGTTTTTGGTACGACAACCCTTTTTCAAGGAATCCACATATTAAGTAGTTTGCATAGTCTGCAAACCATGGAATTTCATTATAATCGATCTTCAATAGATATTCATCAGGAAAGTTGTCTTGTATGGCTGATTCATTTAGAACTTCCAATTCAAGATTTTCAAGACGTGAAAGATGATCAGCTGCGAGATTTTCTGCTACCTTTTTGTCTCGGATCTGAATATCAAACTCTTGTAAGAGTAAGATCCAACGGATTAATCGTGGTTTGGCCTCTTGTTTTGAAAATAGGTATATAAGAGCAGAATGATCGGTATAGACCATCGTTTTAGCTAGAACGAGATATGAACGAAATTTGTCAAAAGCAAAGACAATAGCAAGGAGTTCTTTTTCAGGAGTTGTGTAATTCGTTTGTGCTCCTTGTAACGTCTTACTAGCGTAATAAATAGGTTGAAATCGTTTTTCAATCCTTTGTCCTAAAACGGCTTGCAAAATCACTTGCATCGCACATGAGTTCAAATGGTAGATTCCAATTTGGAGTTATCATGATCGGAGCATTAGTGATTTTTTCTTTAAGAATATTAAAAGATTTGATGCATTCATCCGAAAAGATGAATGGAGCATCCTTTTCTAGGAGTTTATTCATAGGAGTGGCAATTTTAGAAAAGTCTTTTATGAAACGTCGGTAAAAACCGGCATGCCCTAGAAAACTCCTAACTCCTCTAACATTGGTGGGATGTGGAAGTTTAGCAATTACATTTACTTTAGCTCTATCCACTTCAATTCCTTTCTTTGAAATTTTATGACCAAGAACGATGCCTTCTTTAACCATGAAATGACATTTCTCCCAATTAAGAACTAGATTTGATTGCTCGCATCTAATAAGCATTCGTTCAAGATTAACTAGACATGTTGATAGTGCTCCAAATGAACATATATTTAGTAGCAATATCGTTCCAATATGTAAAGTTTTTAAATGTAATTTCCTTATTTTTAGTTGTAATAGTTAAATAAATAAGTGCGAAGACGAAAGACGCAAATCGCTCGAAAATGAAGATTTAAAGACAAAAACAAAGATTTGAAAGACCAAAACGTCCAAAAAGCTCAAATGTACAAGATACAATTCAAAAGGTTCAATTTATTGATGAGAAACGTCTAAAAATGACAAGAGTACAAGTTACAAAAAGGCAAAGTACATGATATTAAATTATACGAAAGGACGTTCGAAAATCCGGAACCGGGACATGAGTCAACTCTCAACGCTCGACGCAACGGTGTAAAAATTACGAGTCAACTATGCACAAGAATAAAATATAATATTTAAATAATTCATAATAAGAATAATATTAAATAATAAAAAGTTGTTAATTTAGCATAGTTCAGGGGTCGTAAATGAGAATTCAATTTCATATTTTGCCTATAAAAGGCGATGATTATCGATCAATTTAAAAGCATCCTTTTTCTATCCTAAAAATCTATTATCAATATCAATATCTAAAAATCTCTATCATAATGTTAATGTAATAAGATATAACAATAATCTTAATTTTAATTTTAAATTATGATAATAATAAGATTTATGATAGAGATCGTTTGAGTGTGTAAGTCGAAATTCTGTCCGTGTAACGCTACGCTATTTTTAATCATTGTAAGTTATGTTCAACCTTTTTATATTAATGTCTCGTAGCTAAGTTATTATTATGCTTATTTAAAACGAAGTAATCATGATGTTGGGCTAATTACTAAAATTGGGTAATTGGGGCAAAAGACCGACACTTGTGGAAATTGGACTATTGACTATTAATAGATGGGGGGTATTGTCTAATTGAGTGACAACTCATTGGAGTCTGTCGAACCTATCTTCAAATTAATTATCCTAATAATTAATAATGATTATGGTTGTCCTATTTAGTGACGTTCATATGGAATCTATTATAATCATTTAATTAATTATTCGGGTTGGGTAATTGATTATTCAAACTGATCAAGTGGGTAAATTAATATTCATATCTAATCAAAACAGGGGTAGATTACATACAGTGATAACTGGTGTAATTGTTGACAGAAGTGATAACTGCGTCACAGTTTAAATCCTTAATTAGTTGGAATATTTGACTTCGGGTATAAGGGTAATTTGACGAGGACACTCGCACTTTATATTTATGACCGATGGACTATTATGGATAAAAACCAGATAGGTATCAAATAAACCATGACAAAGGACAATTAACCCGAGTAACAATTAATTAAAATCAAAACGTCAAACATCATGATTACGGAAGTTTAAATAAGCATAATCCTTTTATTTCATATTCTATCGCAATTTTATTTATTGTTATTTTATTTATCGTCATTTATTTATTTTACGCACTTTAATTATTGTCATTTATCTTTACGCTTAAAAATATAAAATCGACAAACCGGTCATTAAACGGTAAAAACCCCCCTTTTATAATAATATTACTACTTATATATATATATATTTATATAAATATAGTTTTATAAAAATATAGTACGTAATCACTAGCTCCCTGTGGAACGAACCGGACTTACTAAAAACTACACTACTTTACGATTAGGTACACTGCCTATAGTGTTGTAGCAAGGTTTAGGTATATCCCATCCGTAAATTAATAAAACTTGTGTCATATTTTGTAGTATTTCCTAGTAAAATATAAACTATTTCGTATACACCTCGCAACACATCAAGTTTTTGGCGCCGCTGCCGGGGAGCGCTAAAACGCTATATTTTTAATTATAATAATATTGAAATAAAATATAATAATATAATAATATTGAAATAGAATATAATAATATAATAATATTGAAATAGAATATAATAATATAATAATATTTTAGAATCAAAATTTGATACGTAAAGTTTTAAAAAGTCGTATTTATTAAATACTTCAGGGGTATATTATGTAACTTGTAATTAATAATTTCTATCATATCGCTTTCATGTGAATAGTAAATTAATTAATTTCTTTTCATTTACTATTCGTGAATAGTAAATGAATTAAAAAAAAAGTTTTGAAAAAAAAATTATAATTATAAAAAAATTATTAATTTGTAAAAAAAAAAAAATCGTTTTTAAAAAAAAAATAAAAATTTTAAAATCCTTAAAAAACGAAATATATAAAAAAAAAAAAAATTAAAAAATAAAAAAGTTTTTTTTTTATTACCTTTAGATTTTTAGACTCTAGTTACAATTTTTAGTATTAAGTTTAGTTTTGCCATAGTTATTTTTATTTCTAGAATTTTTAGGTTTGCCGTAAAATCCCTTAAGTGCTTATTCCTTAGACTAAGATTTATGTGCTTTAGAATTTTGCGACGCCGTTTTTCGTGCTACTTTCTTATTTTTATTTTTCGACGCCTATTTTTCGACCTTTTATTTTTCGACCTTTTTCGACGCGCAATCTTTTTCTTTCTTATTTCTCGCTATTCTAGTTTTAGGATAAGATTTTTATTCTACTTCTTATCTAAATTTCTTAAAATTACGAAAATTTATTTTAAGTGGTTAAATTGATAGACATCAAAATTTTCTGGTTCGTAGTAATAGTTGGATTTGTACGTGGACCGGGTTATTGGAGCCAAACAGTACTTAATTATATTGAGACCAAACGAATCCTGCCCCTCTGCTGCATCTTTTGGCTATTCGAAACGTGGGCAAAATCAGAAAAGTCTATTAATTGGATAACTTATATAATTTTTCTTTCCTTTTAAAAACTAATAGGATATTCAGTGAATGCACCGAGTAAAACGTTCACCACCTTTCATACGTTCACCACCTGTAACTCGATCAAGACATCGTTTAACAAATATCGCCGCCGTTGATTTTTCTTTAGAATCGTCATCTAGTCGACCAAGTACTCCAATTCAAATTTCCGATAATCCATCTTTTGAACCCGATTTCACAACTAAGAACCCGGAAGATATTCAAGGACAATTCCAAGATCCTGAACCCCAAACCGTTAAATCAGAATCCTCTAGTGATTCGGATACAACAAATCCAATCATGGAAAATCTAGAACCTCTAAGTATGGAAGAACGAATGAGAGCTAAGCGCACTAGCCAAGGTCACGCCATTATTAAACCAGAAGTTAATGCTCCAGATTATGAAATTAAAGGACAAATCCTACACATGGTAACTAATCAGTGCCAATATAGTGGTGCGCCGAAAGAAGATCCAAACGAACATCTTCGTACGTTTAATAGGGTCTGTACACTATTCAAAATTCGAGAAGTTGAGGATGAACAGATCTATCTCATGTTGTTTCCCTGGACTTTAAAGGGAGAAGCCAAAGATTGGTTAGAATCGTTACCTGAAGGGGCGATTGACACATGGGATGTTTTAGTTGAGAAATTTCTTAAAAGATTCTTTCCGGCATCTAAAGCCGTGAGACTTCAAGGAGAAATTGTTACGTTCACACAAAAGTCAAATGAAACTCTATATGAGGCGTGGACAAGATTTGGAAAGTTGTTGAGAGGATGTCCTCAACACGGTTTAGACACTTACCAAATAGTACAAATATTCTACCAAGGTGTCAACGTTGCTACACGAAAAGACATCGACATAACAGCTGGTGGTTCCATTATGAAGAAAACCGCAACTGAAGCTTACAAAATTATTGATAACACAGCCTCCCACTCGCATGAGTGGCACCAAGAAAAAGATATTTTTCGTTCATCTAAAGTGGCTAGAGCCGATTCTAGCCATGACTTTGATTCCGTTTCAGCAAAAATAGATGCTTTCGAAAGACGAATGGAAAAGATGAATAAAGATATTCACGCAATACGAATCAGTTGTGAGCTATGCGGTGGACCACACTTATTGAAAGATTGTCACATTGAACCAACATTGGAACAACGAGAGAATGTTTCCTATATGAACCAAAGGCCTGGAAATAATTATCAAAATAATTATCAACCGCCAAAGCTAAACTTCAATCGAAATCAAAACATTCTTTACAATCCAAAAGGACCCGAAAATAACTGGTATAACCAACAAGGTCCGAATAACCAACCAACTCAAAACAACACTTTCAATCAACAAAGACCTGGCTTATATAAACCACAACAACAAACCGAAGAGAAAAAGTCAAATATGGAAGACGTGGTATTCAAGCTAGTTGAATCTCAAACACAATTTATTGAAACTCAAACCCAAACGAACGAGAGATTTGATCAGTCATTAAGAACTCAACAAGCTTCCATTTTGAATCTAGAAAAACACGTAGGTACTCTTGCTAGCATGATGAGTGAGAGGGAACAAGGAAAGCTACCGAGTAATACTGAAGTAAATCCTCAGAATGAGAATGTTAATATGGTTTCAACGAATTCTGAAAAACCAGCACCAGAAGATGGGAAGGTTTTAGATGAGAGTAACAATGAAGAAGTTACACCACCACCACCCGAGTATGTAAAGCCAGTGGTGGCACCATACAAACCACCCATCCCGTTTCCAAGAAAAGGAGTTGAGTATGAGCAAGTGATAGGTAATAAAGATTGTGATACCTCTGGAAAGAAGAAGAAGAAAAAGAATAAGAAAGTGCAAGAAACAAAAGCCGTAAATATAAACCCGGTGAAGACAGTTCCACCAAAACCTCCACCTAGGGTAGGTGATCCGGGTGAATTTATTGTTCCTTGTCTACTTAGTGATTGTGTCATGTATGATGCACTAGCAGATTTAGGTGCAAGTGTAAGTGTTATGCCTCTTTCCTTATATAAGAGATTAGGTGTAGGTAAGTTAAGTCCAACGGATATGAGTGTTCGACTCTTTGATCAAACCATTAAGCACCCAGTTGGAATTGCTGACAACCTACCCGTTCAAGTAGGCAATTTAACCTTTCTAGTCGAATTTATTGTCATTGACATAGAAGAGGACCCAAACATTCCTCTAATTTTAGGTCGGCCATTCTTAGCGTCCACCAAGGCGTTATTTGATGTAGGAAATGGAAGAATGACACTTAAAAGTAGTGACAAATCGATCACCTTTATGATTCGAAAGTCTAAATCTCCACCAGCCAAAACCGTTGAACCAGTAAAAACAATTGGTAAGAACCATGTGCTTTTACCAACTCCAACGGTAATACTTAGCAATAATGAAACACCTAAGTGTGGGGAAAATGAAGTAACACCTAATGATGACATGATAACAAAGAACCCCGTTGTTGAAACGAAATTAAATGATCCCGTTATTAATAGTTCAATGAAGAAACTTATTAAACGGATTCGCGATGCTAGAACCAAGGGGAACTTTAAGTTATGTAACCGGTTAGTATCCAATCTATCACCTAAAGAAAAGGAGAAACTAGTTGAAATTGTGGATATTACACAGGAATCCGACCAATGGCTTAAAGAAAAAGTCACGGATATGCAAGTTGATTATGGACCAAGAGAAATTAACGATGAAGTTAATCACAATTTTGACACCACGGCTACCTAAGTGTGGGGAGATTCAAATGTTCTAAAAAGAAAATGCTATCTAGAGTTAGTTGTTCTGTTCTCGTGTAGTTCCGAGAATGGAACCCGATTGGTCTTTTCCGCTAGCAGACACTAAAGAACTAGTTTTCTCCCCCCATTCTGAATTTTTTTTATTTTGTAGGTTTTATATAAAACTAATATGCTTTTTAAATTTAAATTGGTGTGATTTTAAAAACAAAAATTTACTTTATTTCATTAAGTTAAAAAAAATGATTTCTAAAATTCGTCGTGAGTTGAAGACTAGGTCGTTGAGCCGAAATTGCTTTACCCGAGGGCGGGACGACAAATTTTATTATCATTATTTTTAATATTATTGATCTAAAGTATGCCAAAAATATTATATGAACGTAGGGAGATATACCCAACTTTAAAAATATGTATATATGTTTATAGTTTATCTTATGTATAGAACAGGGTAAAACAACGCACTTTCAAAGACGGGCATTAAGTTCAGAAAAGCAACCATTTTTGAAGAAAAACATGTGTGATAAAACAATAAAAGGAATGAACGATGAGGCGCGCCATCTATCATTCGACGAGCTTTGTAATTACAAACTCGGTATTTTTAATCACTTTTCTACGCTAATCACCCTCATGAATTTATAATTATAGTCTGATTTCATGCAAATGAGGGCATTGCATGATCTCAAGTGTGGGGAAGGGTTATAAATTCTCTCGGGTTTACACTTAGTTTATTTGCCAAATTTTGTGAAAATTTGAAAAATTTTCAATTAAATGAACTCAAAATCATGTTTATACATATTTATGAACGATGAAAACTAGGTGATAATACCGAAATTATCGTTACCTCGAAAAGGACATAAATTGAGAAACACCCTAAAACGCTTGAATTCATTTAAAATGAAATAGAAGAAAATAAAAAGGCAAAGAAAGAAACTAAGTGTGGGAAGAATGTACCAAGTTATTCAATTTAAAACATATATCACATATTTTTGTACAAGATTATTGCAGGTACTTTTGCTTTGGACGATACTAATCAGTTTTACCCGGTTTACTGTAATACATTTGAAAGAAAGATGGATCTACACGATGAATCAATTCCATCATTAAAAGGAAGTAAAGTCTTCCGAAAAAGACACGCACTTCTTGATTTAGGTCATGAAGTTGTCGTCCAGACCAGCTGTAGGTTGACGAAAAATCTAGAAAAGTCATCACTAAAATCAGCAGGAAATCCACGGACCTCAGCATCAAACAGGGTCGCCAAGTGGTCAGATTTATCCTAACCATGAGAAGGATTTATCTCGTACAATGGGGAGGCACCGTGCAAATTAGCTTGATAAGACTAATGAATCAGATCCCCAGAAAAGGATAATCTCCTTAAAGATTAAAAATCAGCTTTTAAGACTGATAATACTCAATCCTAGAGATTGACCTTAAAGATTGAGAATTCAAACTCATGGAATTCGATGATATCTAAACTCGAGCATGAACGAGAAAATATTTTGATCAAAAATACAAACCGATTTGTTTTCTGAAAAACCATTTTCAATGCGTTCATTACCATTGAACGTAAAATCCTAAGAAATTCACCTAGAATTCATTAGGTCACCTGAACCAAATCGGGTGTCAACCGTAAGAACGGTGGTTGCATAGCATGGTCGGAGACAGGACCTTGTGCCAGACCGAAAAATCATAGGATGATCTTTACTATCGCTCCTACCAAGGATAGTTCTAGCATCCGACACGTTAAAAGACCATAATCATCTGCATGTCATTAGACATTGCCTTAACAGTTTCTTGTTCATCGCTTTCCTTTACAACCGGACGGTAGTTTACCGAAAGGTAATATACGGGACAAATAAACTGGATGTGTGCTTTCCGATACCGAGATAGCAGTGGATTACACGAACCTAAATGTTTTTAGCCAAAATATTGATCCATAAATATATTTTGCAACACCGATGGTGGATCAAATCAGAAAACTTATCTAGGGTAAAAGCTAGAATGAATTTTCAAAAAGATCAAATGTTTTCATAAAGATCCAATTTTCCTAAAGGATCTACATTTTTATAGTCATGTGGGACTGTAAACCGCCTTTCAAATGTGCACTTTGCTTTGGAAACCGAAAGTAAATCGGCTATTTGATTGCAAGTGTCGTTGACCTAAACCCGAGGTAACTATGGATGACACACCCACCTTTAACCATCATTACTGTCATTGTTTATACCGCTATATCAAAATCACTGATGTACAAAATGTGATGAATAAAAAAGTGATTCATGTATGTTTTTATTTCAAGTTCTGTATTGCTTGAGGACAAGCAACGCTCAAGTGTGGGGATATTTGATAGTGCTCCAAATGAACATATATTTAGTAGCAATATCGTTCCAATATGTAAAGTTTTTAAATGTAATTTCCTTATTTTTAGTTGTAATAGTTAAATAAATAAGTGCGAAGACGAAAGACGCAAATCGCTCGAAAATGAAGATTTAAAGACAAAAATAAAGATTTGAAAGACCAAAACGTCCAAAAAGCTCAAATGTACAAGATACAATTCAAAAGGTTCAATTTATTGATGAGAAACGTCTAAAAATGACAAGAGTACAAGTTACAAAATGCAAAGTACAAGATATTAAATTATACGAAAGGACGTTCGAAAATCCGGAACCGGGACATGAGTCAACTCTCAACGCTCGACGCAACGGTGTAAAAATTACGAGTCAACTATGCACAAGAATAAAATATAATATTTAAATAATTCATAATAAGAATAATATTAAATAATAAAAAGTTGTTAATTTAGCATAGTTCAGGGGTCGTAAATGAAAATTCAATTTCATATTTTACCTATAAAAGGCGATGATTATCGATCAATTTAAAAGCATCCTTTTTCTATCCTAAAAATCTATTATCAATATCAATATCTAAAAATCTCTATCATAATGTTAATGTAATAAGATATAACAATAATCTTAATTTTAATTTTAAATTATGATAATAATAAGATTTATGATAGAGATCGTTTGAGTGTGTAAGTCGAAATTCTGTCCGTGTAACGCTACGCTATTTTTAATCATTGTAAGTTATGTTCAACCTTTTTATATTAATGTCTCGTAGCTAAGTTATTATTATGCTTATTTAAAACGAAGTAATCATGATGTTGGGCTAATTACTAAAATTGGGTAATTGGGGCAAAAGACCGACACTTGTGGAAATTGGACTATTGACTATTAATAGATGGGGGGTATTGTCTAATTGAGTGACAACTCATTGGAGTCTGTCGAACCTATCTTCAAATTAATTATCCTAATAATTAATAATGATTATGGTTGTCCTATTTAGTGACGTTCATATGGAATCTATTATAATCATTTAATTAATTATTCGGGTTGGGTAATTGATTATTCAAACTGATCAAGTGGGTAAATTAATATTCATATCTAATCAAAACAGGGGTAGATTACATACAGTGATAACTGGTGTAATTGTTGACAGAAGTGATAACTGCGTCACAGTTTAAATCCTTAATTAGTTGGAATATTTGACTTCGGGTATAAGGGTAATTTGACGAGGACACTTGCACTTTATATTTATGACCGATGGACTATTATGGATAAAAACCAGATAGGTATCAAATAAACCATGACAAAGGACAATTAACCCGAGTAACAATTAATTAAAATCAAAACGTCAAACATCATGATTACGGAAGTTTAAATAAGCATAATCCTTTTATTTCATATTCTATCGCAATTTTATTTATTGTTATTTTATTTATCGTCATTTATTTATTTTACGCACTTTAATTATTGTCATTTATCTTTACGCTTAAAAATATAAAATCGACAAACCGGTCATTAAACGGTAAAAACCCCCCCCTTTTATAATAATATTACTACTTATATATATATATATATATATTTATATAAATATAGTTTTATAAAAATATAGTACGTAATCACTAGCTCCCTGTGGAACGAACCGGACTTACTAAAAACTACACTACTTTACGATTAGGTACACTGCCTATAGTGTTGTAGCAAGGTTTAGGTATATCCCATCCGTAAATTAATAAAACTTGTGTCATATTTTGTAGTATTTCCTAGTAAAAATAATACTATTTCGTACCCTCACGCTACATCATCACATGTTTCAAAAGTATCACCGAAGACTGAAAAGTCATCCATGAAAACTTCCATGCATTCTTCTATCATGTCGTGAAAAATTGCCATCATGCACCTTTGAAAGGTTGCAAGGGCATTGCTGAAATGTCCCGTTCTTATTGATTAAAAACGTTCCATATTAATTGATTTCGTTGCGAGGTTTTGACCTCTATATGAGACGTTTTTCAAAGACTGCATTCATTTTAAAACAAACCATAACCTTTATTTCATCAATAAAGGTTTAAAAGCTTTACGTAGATTATCAAATAATGATAATCTATAATATCCTGTTTACACACGACCATTACATAATGGTTTACAATACAAATATGTTACAACGAAAAAAGTTTCTTGAATGCAGTTTTTACACAATATCATACAAGCATGGACTCCAAATCTCGTCCTTATTTAAGTATGCGACAGCGGAAGCTCTTAATAATCACCTGAGAATAAACATGCTTAAAATGTCAACAAAAATGTTGGTGAGTTATAGGTTTAACCTATATATTATCAAATCATAATAATAGACCACAAGATTTCATATTTCAATACACATCCCATACATAGAGATAAAAATCATTCATATGGTGAACACCTGGTAACCGACATTAACAAGATGCATATATAAGAATATCCCCATCATTCCAGGACACCCTTCGGATATGATATAAATTTCGAAGTACTAAAGCATCCGGTACTTTGGATGGGGTTTGTTAGGCCCAATAGATCTATCTTTAGGATTCGCGTCAATTAGGGTGTCTGTTCCCTAATTCTTAGATTACCAGACTTAATAAAAAGGGGCATATTCAATTTCGATAATTCAACCATAGAATGTAGTTTCACGTACTTGTGTCTATTTTGTAAATCATTTATAAAACCTGCATGTATTCTCATTCCAAAAATATTAGATTTTAAAAGTGGGACTATAACTCACTTTCACAGATTTTTACTTCGTCGGGAAGTAAGACTTGGCCACTGGTCGATTCACGAACCTATAACAAATATGTGCATATATATCAAAGTATACTCAAAATATATTTATAACACTTTTAATACATTTTGATGTTTTAAGTTTATTAAGTCAGCTGTCCTCGTTAGTAACCTACAACTAGTTGTCCACAGTTAGATGTACAGAAATAAATCGATATATATTATCTTGAATCAATCCACGACCCAGTGTATACATATCTCAGTATTGATCACAACTCAAACTATATATATTTTGGAATCAACCTCAACCCTGTATGGCTAACTCCAACATTCACATATAGAGTGTCTATGGTTGTTCCGAAATATATATAGATGTGTCGACATGATAGGTCGAAACATTGTATACGTGTCTATGGTATCTCAAGATTACATAATATACAATACAAGTTGATTAAGTTATGGTTGGAATAGATTTGTTACCAATTTTCACGTAGCTAAAATGAGAAAAATTATCCAATCTTGTTTTACCCATAACTTCTTCATTTTAAATCCGTTTTGAGTGAATCAAATTGCTATGGTTTCATATTGAACTCTATTTTATGAATCTAAACAGAAAAAGTATAGGTTTATAGTCGGAAATATAAGTTACAAGTCGTTTTTGTAAAGATAGTCATTTCAGTCGAAAGAACGACGTCTAGATGACCATTTTAGAAAACATACTTCCACTTTGAGTTTAACCATGATTTTTGGATGTAGTTTCATGTTCATAAGAAAAATCATTTTCCCAGAAGAACAACTTTTAAATCAAAGTTTATCATAGTTTTTAATTAACTAACCCAAAACAGCCCGAGGTGTTACTACGATGGCGTAAATTCGGTTTTACAGTGTTTTTCGTGTTTCCAGGTTTTAAATCATTAAGTTAGCATATCATATAGATATATAACATGTGTTTAGTTGATTTTAAAAGTCAAGTTAGAAGGATTAACTTTTGTTTGCGAACAAGTTTAGAATTAACTAAACTATGTTCTAGTGATTACAAGTTTAAACCTTCGAATAAGATAGCTTTATATGTATGAATCGAATGATGTTATGAACATCATTACTACCTCAAGTTTTCTGGATAAAGCTACTAGAAATGAGAAAAATGGATCTAGCTTCAAAGGATCCTTGGATGGCTTGAAAGTTCTTGAAGCAGAATCATGACACGAAAACAGTTCAAGTAAGATTTTCACTCGAAATAAGATTGTTATAGTTATAGAAATTGAATCAAAGTTTGAATATGAGTATTACCTTGTATTAGAAAGATATCTTACTGTAAATAAGAAAGATTTCTTGAGGTTGGATGATCACTCTACAAGATTGGAAGTAAGCTAGCAAACTTGAAAGTATTCTTGATTTTATGAAACTAGAACTTGTAGAATTTATGAAGAACACTTAGAACTTGAAGATAGAACTTGAGAGAGATCAATTAGATGAAGAAAATTGAAGAATGAAAGTGTTTGTAGGTGTTTTTGGTCGTTGGTGTATGGATTAGATATAAAGGATATGTAATTTTGTTTTCATGTAAATAAGTCATGAATGATTACTCATATTTTTGTAATTTTATGAGATATTTCATGCTAGTTGCCAAATGATGGTTCCCAAATGTGTTAGGTAACTCACATGGGCTGCTAAGAGCTGATAATTGGAGTGTATATACCAATAGTACATACATCTAAAAGCTGTGTATTGTACGAGTACGAATACGGGTGCATACGAGTAGAATTGTTGATGAAACTGAACGAGGATGTAATTGTAAGCATTTTTGTTAAGTAGAAGTATTTTGATAAGTGTCTTGAAGTCTTTCGAAAGTGTATGAATGCCTATTAAAACACTACATGTATATACATTTTAACTGAGTCGTTAAGTCATCGTTAGTCGTTACATGTAAGTGTTGTTTTGAAACCTTTAGGTTAACGATCTTGTTAGATGTTGTTAACCCAATGTTTATAATATCAAATAAGATTTTAAATTATTATATTATCATGATATTATGATGTATGAATATCTCTTAATATGATATATATACATTAAATGTCGTTACAACGATAATCGTTACATATATGTCTCGTTTCAAAATCATTAAGTTAGTAGTCTTGTTTTTATATATGTAGTTCATTGTTAATATACTTAATGATATGTTTAATTATCATAATATCATGTTAACTATATATATATATCCATATATATGTCATCATATAGTTTTTACAAGTTTTAACGTTCGTGAATCACCGGTCAACTTGGGTGGTCAATTGTCTATATGAAACCTATTTCAATTAATCAAGTCTTAACAAGTTTGATTGCTTAACATGTTGGAAACATTTAATCATGTAAATATCAATCTCAATTAATATATATAAACATGGAAAAGTTCGGGTCACTACAGTACCTACCCGTTAAATAAATTTCGTCCCAAAATTTTAAGCTGTTGAAGGTGTTGACGAATCTTCTGGAAATAGATGCGGGTATTTCTTCTTCATCTGATCTTCACGCTCTCAGGTGAACTCGAGTCCTCTATGAGCATTCCATCAAACCTTAACAATTGGTATCTTGTTTTGTTTAAGTCTTTTAACCTCACGATAAATTATTTCGACGGGTTCTTCGATGAATTGAAGTTTTTCGTTGATTTGGATTTCATCTAACGGAATAGTGAGATCTTCTTTAGCAAAACATTTCTTCAAATTCGAGACATGGAAAGTGTTATGTACAGTCGCGAGTTGTTGAGGTAACTCAAGTTGGTAAGCTACTGGTCTGACACGATCAATAATCTTGAATGGTCCAATATACCTTGGATTTAATTTCTCTCGTTTACCAAATCGAACAACGCCTTTCCAAGGTGCAACTTTAAGCATGACCATCTCTCCAATTTCAAATTTTATATCTTTTCTTTTAATGTCAGCGTAGCTCTTTTGTCGACTTTGGGCGGTTTTCAACTGTTGTTGAATTTGGATGATCTTCTCGGTAGTTTCTTGTATTATCTCCGGACCCGTAATCTGTCTATCCCCCACTTCACTCCAACAAATCGGAGACCTGAACTTTCTACCATAAAGTGCTTCAAACGGCGCCATCTCAATGCTTGAATGGTAGCTGTTGTTGTAGGAAAATTCTGCTAACGGTAGATGTCGATCCCAACTGTTTCCGAAATCAATAACACATGCTCGTAGCATGTCTTCAAGCGTTTGTATCGTCCTTTCACTCTGCCCATCAGTTTGTGAATGATAGGCAGTACTCATGTCTAGACGAGTTCCTAATACTTGCTGTAATGTCTGCCAGAATCTTGAAATAAATCTGCCATCCCTATCAGAGATAATAGAGATTGGTATTCCATGTGTGGAGACGACTTCCTTCAAATACAGTCGTGCTAACTTCTCCATCTTGTCATCTTCTCTTATTGGCAGGAAGTATGCTGATTTGGTGAGATGATCAACTATTACCCAAATAGTATCAAAATCACTTGCAGTCCTTGGCAATTTAGTGATGAAATCCATGGTAATGTTTTCCCATTTCCATTCCGGGATTTCGGGTTGTTGAAGTAGACCTGATGGTTTTTGATGCTCAGCTTTGACCTTAGAACATGTCAAACATTCTCCTACGTATTTAGCAACATCGGCTTTCATACCCGGCCACCAAAAATGTTTCTTGAGATCCTTGTACATCTTCCCCGTTCCAGGATGTATTGAGTATCTGGTTTTATGAGCTTCTCTAAGTACCATTTCTCTCATATCTCCAAATTTTGGTACCCAAATCCTTTCAGCCCTATACCGGGTTCCGTCTTCCCGAATATTAAGATGCTTCTCCGATCCTTTGGGTATTTCATCCTTTAAATTTCCCTCTTTTAAAACTCCTTGTTGCGCCTCCTTTATTTGAGTAGTAAGGTTATTGTGAATCATTATATTCATAGATTTTACTCGAATGGGTTCTCCGTCCTTCCTGCTCAAGGCGTCGGCTACCACATTTGCCTTCCCCAGGTGGTAACGAATCTCAAAATCGTAATCATTCAACAATTCAATCCACCTATGCTGCCTCATATTCAGTTGTTTCTGATTAAATATGTGTTGAAGACTTTTGTGGTCAGTATATATAATATTTTTGACCCCATATAAGTAGTGCCTCCAAGTCTTTAATGCAAAAACAACCGCGCCTAATTCCAAATCATGCGTCGTATAATTTTGTTCGTGAATCTTCAATTGTCTAGACGCATAAGCAATCACCTTCGTTCGTTGCATTAATACACAACCGAGACCTTGCTTTGATGCATCACAATAAATCACAAAATCATCATTCCCTTCAGGCAATGACAATATAGGTGCTGTAGTTAGCTTTTTCTTCAATAACTGAAACGCTTTCTCTTGTTCATCCTTCCATTCAAATTTCTTCCCTTTATGAGTTAATGCAGTCAAGGGTTTTGCTATTCTGGAAAAGTCTTGGATGAACCTTCTGTAGTAACTAGCTAGTCCTAAAAACTGGCGTATGTGTTTCGGAGTTTTCGGGGTTTCCCACTTTTCAACAGTTTCTATCTTTGCCGGATCCACCTTAATATCTTCTTTGTTCACTATGTGACCGAGAAATTGAACTTCTTCCAACCAAAATGCACACTTTGAAAACTTAGCGTACAATTCTTCCTTCCTTAATACTTCTAACACCTTTCTCAAATGTTCACCGTGTTCTTGGTCATTCTTTGAGTAAATAAGTATGTCATCAATGAAAATAATGACAAACTTTTCAAGGTATGGTCCACACACTCGGTTCATAAGGTCCATGAACACAGCTGGTGCATTAGTTAAACCAAACGGCATGACCATAAACTCGTAATGACCGTAACGTGTTCTGAAAGCAGTCTTTGGAATATCATCTTCTTTCACCCGCATTTGATGATACCCGGAACGTAAGTCAATCTTTGAATAAACAGACGAGCCTTGTAGTTGATCAAATAAGTCATCGATTCTCGGTAGTGGGTAGCGGTTCTTGATGGTAAGTTTGTTCAACTCTCGGTAGTCGATACACAACCTGAATGTACCATCTTTCTTCTTGACAAACAAAACAGGAGCTCCCCACGGTGATGTGCTTGGTCGAATGAAACCACGCTCTAAGTTCTTGTAATTGGCTTTGCAGTTCTTTCATCTCGCTGGGTGCGAGTCTGTAAGGAGCACGAGCTATTGGTGCAGCTCCTGGTACAAGATCTATTTGAAATTCAACTGATCGATGTGGGGGTAATCCCGGTAATTCTTTCGGAAATACATCGGGAAATTCTTTTGCAACGGAAACATCATTGATGCTCTTTTCTTCAGTTTGTACTTTCTCGACGTGTGTTAGAACAGCATAGCAACCTTTTTTAATTAGTTTTTGTGCCTTAAAATTATTAATAAGATGTAGCTTCGTGTTGCCCTTTTCTCCGTACACCATTAAGGGTTTTCCTTTTTCTCGTATAATGCGAATTGCATTTTTGTAACAAACGATCTTTGCTTTCACTTCTTTCAACCAGTCCATACCGATTATCACATCAAAACTCCCTAACTCTACTGGTATCAAATCAATCTTAAATGTTTCGCTAACCAGTTTAATTTCTCGATTCCGACATATATTATCTGCTGAAATTAATTTACCATTTGCTAATTCGAGTAAAAATTTACTATCCAAAGGCGTCAATGGACAACTTAATTTAGCACAAAAATCTCTACTCATATAGCTTCTATCCGCACCCGAATTAAATAAAACGTAAGCAGATTTATTGTCAATAAGAAACGTACCCGTAACAAGCTCCGGGTCTTCCTGTGCCTCTGCCGCATTAATATTAAAAACTCTTCCGCGACCTTGTCCATTCGTGTTCTCCTGGTTCGGGCAATTTCTAATAATGTGGCCCGGTTTTCCACATTTATAACAAACTACATTGGCATAACTTGCTCCGACACTACTTGCTCCGCCATTACTCGTTCCGACACCATTTGTTCCTTTCGTTCTATTAACCCCTGGTCCGTAGACCTCACATTTCACCGCGCTATGACCATTTCTTTTACACTTGTTGCAAAATTTGGTGCAGAACCCCGAGTGATACTTTTCACACCTTTGGCATAGCTGCTTCTGATTGTTGTTGTTGTTGTGGTTATTATTGTTGTTGGGATGATTGTTGTAGTTGCTGTTGCTGTTGTTGTTGTTGTTGTTGTTGTTGTTGGGCCGTTTGTTGTAGTTGCGATTGATGTTGCGATTGTTGGGATAATTGTTGCGATTATTGTTGTAATTGCTGTTGTTGTTGTATTGGTGATTCTTATCACCGTTTTCCTCCCACTTTCTTTTGACTTGCTTCACATTGGCCTCTTCAGCAGTTTGTTCTTTAATTCTTTCTTCAATCTGGTTCACTAGTTTGTGAGCCATTCTACATGCCTGTTGTATGGAGGCGGGCTCGTGTGAACTTATATCGTCTTGGATTCTTTCCGGTAATCCTTTCACAAACACATCGATCTTCTCTTCCTCATCTTCGAACGCTCCCGGACACAATAGGCACAATTCTGTGAATCGTCTTTCGTACGTGGTAATATCAAATCCTTGGGCTCGTAACCCTCTAAGTTCTGTCTTGAGCTTATTGACCTCGGTTCTGGGACGGTACTTCTCGTTCATCAAGTGCTTGAATGCTGACCACGGTAGTGCGTACGTATCGTCTTGTCCCACTTGCTCTAGATAGGTATTCCACCATGTTAACGCAGAACCTGTGAAGGTATGCGTAGCGTACTTCACTTTGTCCTCTTCAGTACACTTACTTATGGCAAACACCGATTCGACCTTCTCGGTCCACCGTTTCAATCCGATCGGTCCTTCGGTTCCATCAAATTCCAAAGGTTTGCAGGCAGTGAATTCTTTGTAGGTGCATCCTACACGAATTCCTGTACTGCTAGATCCAAGGTTATTGTTGGTATTTAGCGCAGCCTGTACTGCGGCTATGTTTGAAGCTAGAAAAGTACGGAATTCCTCTTCATTCATATTCACGGTGTGTCGAGTAGTCGGTGCCATTTCCTTCAAAATAGTCAAATGGAACAAGTTAATCATACAGAATATTAAGAGTAGTTAATAGTATTTCGTAGCATAATATGAACTCATTTATAAAAGATTTTTCTTCATATTAGCATTTTATACTGTTTAATTCTGGTAGTACCTACCCGTTAAGTTCATACTTAGTAGCTAACATACCATTTCAACTACTACAATTCTATATGAAAAACTGATTATAATAATATTTCGCGTTCAAACTTTTATACAATATTTTACAAACTTACAATACCGCTTATTTTACATAAAGCATGAAATATAGCACACAATAACTTTGATACAAGATAGTTGCAAAGATAATTCTAGTTAATAAATAAGGCGTTCAGCAAAGGCAATAAAGATACGTAATTCATACGTCCAGAAACAAGTCATGCATTCTGGTTTTACTAGGACTACTTCCCATCCTTAGTCTTGTGGAACATAACCGTTATGGTCGTTGATAAGATAGCGTGTTGTAACATCGTCAAAGGGACGAGGGTTACGTAATGTCCAACAGTCTCGTAACAATCTAAAAACCTCATTTCTTACCCCAATTACCGACTCCGTCACTTGTGGGAACGTTTTGTTTAATTGTTGTAGCCCGATGTTCTTGTTCTCACTTTGGTGAGAAGCGAACATTACTAATCCGTAAGCATAACATGCTTCTTTATGTTGCATGTTAGCCTCTTTTTCTAAATCACGAAGTCCTATATTCGGATATATTGAGTCAAAATAATTTCTTAACCCGTTGCGTAAAATAGCATTTGGGTTCCTCGCAATATATGCGTCAAAGTAAACACATCGTAACTTATGGATTTCCCAATGTGATATCCCCCATCTTTCGAACGAAAGCCTTTTATAAACCAAGGCATTCTTGGAACGTTCTTCGAATGTCTTACAAACTGATCTCGCCTTAAATAGTTGTGCCGAGGAATTCTGACCGACTCTAGACAAGATTTCATCAATCATGTCTCCGGGTAGGTCTCTTAAAATATTGGGTTGTCTATCCATATTGTGTTTTTATACTGTAAAATAGACAAGAGTTAGATTCATAAAAAAAATACTTATTAATACAAGCAATTTTTACATATATCATAAAGCATAAGCACACTATATTACATATATTACACCACACGAATACAACTATCTTATTCCGACTCGCTCATTTCTTCTTCTTCGGTTTTGGTTCGTTTTGCCAAGTTTCTAGGGATATATGATGTTCCCCTAATACGAGCCGTCATTTTCCACATTGGTTTAGAAAAACCTGGTGGTTTAGAGGTTCCCGGGTCATTGTTACAACTTAAGGACTTCGGGGGTTGACGATACATATAAAGTTCATCGGGGTTGGAATTAGATTTCTCTATTTTTATGCCCTTTCCCTTATTATTTTCTTTTGCCTTTTTAAATTCAGTTGGGGTAATTTCTATAACATCATCGGAATTCTCGTCGGAATTCGATTCATCGGAGAATTAGTAATCCTCCCAATATTTTGCTTCCTTGGCGGAAACACCATTGACCATAATTAACCTTGGTTGGTTGGTTAAGGATTTTCTTTTACTTAACCGTTTTATTATTTCCCCCACCGGTTCTATTTCTTCTTCCGGTTCCGATTCTTCTTCCGGTTCCGATTCTTCTTCCGGTTCCGACTCTTCTTCCGGTTCCTCTTCGAGAACTTGTGAATCATTCTACGAATCATTTCAATTTACATTTGACTCTTCATTATTATTAGGTGAGTTAATGGGACTTGTGCTAGAGGTAGACATCTATCACACAATATCAAACATGTTAAGAGATTAATATATCACATAATATATACATGTTAATAATATATAATTTCCAACAAAAATGTTAAGCAATCATTTTTAAAGAAAACACGGTCAAAGTCCAGACTCACTAATGCATCCTAACAAACTCGATAAGACACACTAATGCAAAATTCTGGTTCTCTAAGACCAACGCTCGGATACCAACTGAAATATCCCGTTCATATTGATTAAAAACGTTCCATATTAATTGATTTCGTTGCGAGGTTTTGACCTCTATATGAGACGTTTTTCAAAGACTGCATTCATTTTAAAACAAACCATAACCTTTATTTCATCAATAAAGGTTTAAAAAGCTTTACGTAGATTATCAAATAATGATAATCTAAAATATCCTGTTTACACACGACCATTACATAATGGTTTACAATACAAATATGTTACAATGAAATAAGTTTCTTGAATGCAGTTTTTACACAATATCATACAAGCATGGACTCCAAATCTCGTCCTTATTTAAGTGTGCGACATCGGAAGCTCTTAATAATCACCTGAGAATAAACATGCTTAAAACGTCAACAAAAATGTTGGTGAGTTATAGGTATAACCTATATATTATCAAATCATAATAATAGACCACAAGATTTCATATTTCAATACACATCCCATACATAGAGATAAAAATCATTCATATGGTGAACACCTGGTAACCGACATTAACAAGATGCATATATAAGAATATCCCCATCATTCCGGGACACCCTTCGGATATGATATAAATTTTGAAGTACTAAAGCATCCGGTACTTTGGATGGGGTTTGTTAGACCCAATAGATCTATCTTTAGGATTCGCGTCAATTAGGGTGTCTGTTCCCTAATTCTTAGATTACCAGACTTAATAAAAAGGGGCATATTCGATTTCGATAATTCAACCATAGAATGTAGTTTCACGTACTTGTGTCTATTTTGTAAATCATTTATAAAACCTGCATGTATTCTCATCCCAAAAATATTAGATTTTAAAAGTGGGACTATAACTCACCTTCACAGATTTTTACTTCGTCGGGAAGTAAGACTTGGCCACTGGTCGATTCACGAACCTATAACAAATATGTGCATATATATCAAAGTATACTCAAAATATATTTATAACACTTTTAATACATTTTGATGTTTTAAGTTTATTAAGTCAGCTTTCCTCGTTAATAACCTACAACTAGTTGTCCACAGTTAGATGTACAGAAATAAATCGATATATATTATCTTGAATCAATCCACGACCCAGTGTATACATATCTCAATATTGATCACAACTCAAACTATATATATTTTGGAATCAACCTCAACCCTGTATAGCTAACTCCAACATTCACATATAGAGTGTCTATGGTTGTTCCGAAATATATATAGATGTGTCGACATGATAGGTCGAAATATTGTATACGTGTCTATGGTATCTCAAGATTACATAATATACAATACAAGTTGATTAAGTTATGGTTGGAATAGATTTGTTACCAATTTTCACGTAGCTAAAATGAGAAAAATTATCCAATCTTGTTTTACCCATAACTTCTTCATTTTAAATCCGTTTTGAGTGAATCAAATTGCTATGGTGTCATATTGAACTCTATTTTATGAATCTAAATAGAAAAATTATAGGTTTATAGTCGAAAATATAAATTACAAGTCGTTTTTGTAAATGTAGTCATTTCAGTCGAAAGAACGACGTCTAGATGACCATTTTAGAAAACATACTTCCACTTTGAGTTTAACCATGATTTTTGGATATAGTTTCATGTTCATAAGAAAAATCATTTTCCCAGAAGAACAACTTTTAAATCAAAGTTTATCATAGTTTTTAATTAACTAACCCAAAACAGCCCGCGGTGTTACTACGACGGCGTAAATTCGATTTTACAGTGTTTTTTGTGTTTCCAGGTTTTAAATCATTAAGTTAGCATATCATATAGATATAGAACATGTGTTTAGTTGATTTTAAAATTCAAGTTAGAAGGATTAACTTTTGTTTGCGAACAAGTTTAGAATTAACTAAACTATGTTCTAGTGATTACAAGTTTAAACCTTCGAATAAGATAGCTTTATATGTATGAATCGAATGATGTTATGAACATCATTACTACCTCAAGTTTTCTGGATAAAGCTACTGGAAATGAGAAAAATAGATCTAGCTTCAAAGGATCCTTGGATGGCTTGAAAGTTCTTGAAGCAGAATCATGACACGAAAACAGTTCAAGTAAGATTTTCACTCAAAATAAGATTGTTATAGTTATAGAAATTGAATCAAAGTTTGAATATGAGTATTACCTTGTATTAGAAAGATATCTTACTGTAAATAAGAAAGATTTCTTGAGGTTGGATGATCTCTCTACAAGATTGGAAGTAAGCTAGCAAACTTGGAAGTATTCTTGATTTTATGAAACTAGAACTTGTAGAATTTATGAAGAACACTTAGAACTTGAAGATAGAACTTGAGAGAGATCAATTAGATGAATAAAATTGAAGAATGAAAGTGTTTTTTGGTGTTTTTCGTCGTTGGTGTATGGATTAGATATAAAGGATATGTAATTTTGTTTTCATGTAAATAAGTCATGAATGATTACTCATATTTTTGTAATTTTATGAGATATTTCATGCTAGTTGCCAAATGATGGTTCCCACATGTGTTAGGTGACTTACATGGGCTGCAAAGAGCTTATCATTGGAGTGTATATACCAATAGTACGTACATCTAAAAGCTATGTATTGTACGAGTACGAATACGGGTGCATACGAGTAGAATTGTTGATGAAACTGAACGAGGATGTAATTGTAAGCATTTTTGTTAAGTAGAAGTATTTTGATAAGTGTCTTAAAGTCTTTCAAAAGTGTATGAATACCTATTAAAACACTACATGTATATACATTTTAACTGAGTCGTTAAGTCATCGTTAGTCGTTACATGTAAGTGTTGTTTTGAAACCTTTAGGTTATCGATCTTGTTAAATGTTGTTAACCCAATGTTTATAATATCAAATGAGATTTTAAATTATTATATTATCATGATATTATGATGTATGAATATCTCTTAATATGATATATATACATTAAATGTCGTTACAACGATAATCGTTACATATATGTCTCGTTTCAAAATCATTAAGTTAGTAGTCTTGTTTTTACATATGTAGTTCATTGTTAATATACTTAATGATATGTTTACTTATCATAATATCATGTTAACTATATATATATATATATATCCATATATATGTCATCATATAGTTTTTACAAGTTTTAACGTTCGTGAATCACCGGTCAACTTGGGTGGTCAATTGTCTATATGAAACCTATTTCAATTAATCAAGTCTTAACAAGTTTGATTGCTTAACATGTTGGAAACATTTAATCATGTAAATATAAATCTCAATTAATATATATAAACATGGAAAAGTTCGGGTCACTACAATTGCAAAGTCCAAATGGCATGCGTTTGTAAGCAAAAGTACCATAAGGGCACGTAAATGTGATTTTCTCTTGATCCTCAGGTGCGATTGGAATTTGAAAGTATCCGGAAAAACCGTCAAGAAAATAATAGTAACTATTTCCGGCTAATCTTTCCAACATTTGATCAATGAAAGGTAAGGGAAAGTGATCTTTTCTGGTGGCGTCATTTAATTTTCTATAATCAATACAAACACGCCATCCCGTTACAGTTCTAGTAGGAATAAGCTCATCTTTTTCATTTGTGATGACAGTCATGCCACCCTTCTTAGGCACGCATTGAACTGGACTTACCCATGGACTATCAGAGATTGGATAAATTAATCCTGCATCTAGCAGTTTAATAATTTCTTTCTTAACAACATCTTGCATATTAGGATTTAGTCTTCATTGGCGCTGCACATATGTTTTATGACCTTCTTCCATAAGGTTTTTATGTGTACAATACGAAGGACTTATGCCTTTAATGTCGTGAATCTTCCATGCAATAGCTGGTTTATGAGCTTTTAGCACAGAAATGAGTTGAGATTTTTCATTTTCCGTAAGAGAAGACAATATTATTATAGGTAATTCAGATTCACCATGTAAATAAGCGTATTCCAAATGGTTTGGAAGTGGCTTTAACTCTAATATCGGTGGTTCTTCTATCGATGATTTATATCGATATATGTCTTCTTCTTTTAACATTTGAAGTTCTTCTGTTGTTGGTTCGTATTCATTTGCCATGAGTGCGGCTAACATTTCAGCTTTATCAATTGGTTCAGTTCCTTCTCCTAAAGAACATTCTCCCATTCCTTGTAATTCTGGAAATTCTTGTAATAGTTATGCATGTGAATCTATAGTTTGAATGTAATAACATGTATCATCTGCAGATTGCGGTTGTTGCATGGCTCTATCAACTGAAAAGGTAACACTCTCGTCCTCTATACTTAGGGTCAGTTTCTTACCAAACACGTATATTATTGCTTTAGCCGTGTTTAAGAATGGTCTTCCTAATATGAGAGGAACTCGAGAATCTTCTTCCATATCCAGAATAACAAAGTCTACTGGAAATACTAAAGTACCAACTTTAACTAGCATGTTTTCCATTATCCCTCTAGGATATTTTACTGATCGATCGACTAGTTGTATGCTTATTCGTATTGGTTTCAATTCTCCAAGGTCTAGTTTAGCGTATAGTGAATATGGCATTAAATTTATACTAGCACCTAAGTCTGCCAATGCTTGTATTGAACTAAGACTACCCAGAAAACATGGAATTGTGAAACTTCCTGGATCAGAGAGTTTTTCTGGTAGTTTATTCAACAGCACTGCAGAACAATTAGCATTCATTGTAACAGACGAGAGTTCTTCCATTTTCTTTCTATTTATGATTAGATCTTTTAGGAATTTAGCATATCTTGGCATTCCTGAAATCACATCAATGAAAGGAAGGTTGACATTTATTTGTTTAAACATATCCAAGAATTTGGATTGCTCGACTTCAAGTCTTTCTTTTCTCATTTTACTTAGGTAAGGAAGCAGTGGTTGGTATGGTTTAACATAAGGCTTTGCCTTAACTGTGTTATCTTAATTAACCTTTTCAACTACTGGTTCTTTTTCCTTTTCTTGATCAGGTTGTAGTGCTTGTGGAGTAGGAATAGAGTCATCAGAAATTACAGGTTTTTCAGGTGGTTTAAGTGTAATACCAATTCTTGTGGTAATGGCTTTAGCTGTTTTATTCCGGGGGTTAGCATTTGTATTGCTAGGTAGACTCCCCGGTTTTCTTTCACCTATCAACCTTGCTAGGTTGCTTACTTCTTGTTCTAGATTTTGGATTGAAGCTTGTTGATTTCTAAATGCTTGAGCATTTTGTTCATTAGTTTGTTTCTGAGATGTGAAAAACTGCATTTGAGATTCAACTAGCTTCGACATCATATCTTCTAAATTTGGCTTTTTATCATCGGTTTGTGGTGGTTTATTTGGAAAAATAGGTCTTTGCTGGTTGTAAGTATTATTAGATACATGTTGATTGCTAGGACCTTGTTGGTTATTGTATGGAACATTTCGGTTATAATTCTGATTTTAATTGTAGTTTGGTCTTGGCGGTTGATAATTATTTTGATAATTATTTCCAGGCCTTTGGTTCATGTATGAAACATTCTCTCTTTGTTCCATTGTTTGTTCAATACTGAGACAATCTTTTGTCAAATGTGGTCCTCCACACTGTTCACAACTAATTCGTATTGCGTGAATATCTTTAGTCATCTTTTCCATTCGTCTCTCGAAATCATCTAACTTTGCGGAAATGGAATCAAAGTCATGGCTAGAATCGGCTCTAGCCTCTTTAGATGATCTAACGATGTCTTTTTCTTGATGCCACTCATGTGAGTGGGAGGCTGTGTTATCAATAATTTTGTAAGCTTCTGTTGCGGTTTTCTTCATAATGGAACCACCAGCTGCTATGTCGATGTCTTTTCATGTAGTAATGTCGCATCCTTGGTAGAATATTTGTACTATTTGATAAGTGTCTAAACCATCTTGAGGACATCCTTTCAACAACTTTCCAAATCTTGTCCACGCCTCATATAAAGTTTCATTTGGCTTCTGCGTGAACGTAACAATTTCTCCTTGAAGTCTCACGGCTTTAGATACCGGAAAGAATCTTTTAAGAAATTTCTCAACTAAAACATCCCATGTATCAATCGCCCCTTCAGGTAACGATTCTAACCAATCTTTGGCTTCTCTCTTTAAAGTCCAGGGAAATAACATGAGATAGATCTGTTCATCCTCAACTTCTCTAATTTTGAATAGAGTACAGATCCTATTAAAGGTACGAAGATGTTCGTTTAGATCTTCCTTCGGCGTACCACTAAATTGGCACTGATTAGTTACCATGTGTAGGATTTGTCCCTTGATTTCATAATCTGGCGTATTAATGTCTGGTTGAGTAATTGCATGATATTGGCCAGTGCGTGTAGCCCTCATTCGGTCTTCCATACTTAGAGGTTCTTGATTTTCCATGATTGAGTTTGTTGAATCTGAATCACTAGGGGATTCTGATTCAATGGTTTCTTCCTCGACAATCTCTGGATGAGTAATTTGTGGTTCAGGAAGAATGATTAGTGGTTCAGGATCTCTGAATTGTCGTTGAATATTGTAACAACCCTGCTTTTTCCGTTACTTCCGTTAACCTTCCGTTAGTTTATTTAACGGCGATTATTTAACTTTTATGTGTTTATGTGTAATAAATGCGTACTTGACCTTTGGAGGGTTATAATAATTAATATGGGTTGATATTAATTCAAATAAATATTTCGGATAATGAAATACGATAAAAACGATACGATTTTAATAACTGCTTTTTGAGCAACGAAACGCTCGGGTTTATTTTAATAATTAATTTATTAATTATTAACTTTTTAAAAATAATTAATTTATTGGGTTTTTAATAAATTAACGTTTTGTTGCGTTTAACGATCGGTTTAGCGTTCCGGGCCTTTGGTACGACTAAACGACACTTGAAACGAGCCACGATTGCACGGAATTGCAAAACACGAGCCCGAGAGTACCCCATGGGGCCCAATCAGCTGAACCACCCCCTCCCCACCCTTTTATGTTTAATTTTGATTACTTGGAGGACTTATATGCAATTTAGGAGAACTAGGGTTAGTATAAATTAGAGTGTTTAACAAAAATTAGGGAAACCCTCACACAGAAAAACTGAGCAGTCGGTCCCTCTCCCTCCCTCCCAACCGTCGACCATCATCACCATCACCATACATTAAATTTTAATTTTTTGATCAAACCTCAAGAACAAACGTTGTGATTAGCATTATCCTCTGCGTATTGGTGTGCTTTGATTGTTGATCTAAGGTATATTTACATGAACTCTAATATTAAAAATCTGATTTTTATTAGAGTTTCATAGTTATGTTGTCAATTGCTCAAGTCTATACGCGTACGTGTTAATTGTAATCGTTATATTGATTTTTTGATGCGTTAGGGTTTAAAAACGAATTTGTTTTTGCATGATCAGAAAAATTAAGTTTTTCAAATGTTAATTATTATGTTATATTCAGATTCTTTGCGAAAAACTATTGAGTTTAGGCTTTGGATTCGCTTGATTTCGTTTCCGGATGATCAAGTTATGCTTAATTGAAATTAACGTTGTGTTTTCGTGATTGATCAGAAATCTGGAATTGTTAGACAATGAATTGGCATGTGAAACTTATACCAATGGAAAGATAATTTAAAAACACTCAATTTAGACTAGGATATCATGTCGTTTTCTTATGTATAACCCGAGATATGCTTGAATTAGAGTAAAAGTAGTTTTATACAGCACTATTTGAATATAACCCTGTATGATAAAATGTGGTAACTTCTGCAATTAAAGCTTTGCATATTTGAAATCTACACAAAAATTAATTCACCTTTCATGTAGATATCATAGGCTAATTGTATATATATCTTCGGATAATCACGTGCGAATGTGACTAACTAATCTAGAATCGAATCTGTAAATTGCTCTATGTTTTATACTCTGTGGATTGTGTTTATTGAATGAGCATGTAAGCTTCTGGAATATGAATTTTAACATAATATGTGACTTATTTTTAGTTTATGTCAATCTCTAAAACCTTATGCATTGGGCACAATAGAGCCGTACTTTATGTGGATTCTGATTTGAGCTGAAAACTCTACATCCAACTTGCATGAATAAACTGTACAAATTGGCTAAACAAAATTTACTATATTTTTGATATGTGTTACTTTGACTTGTCCTTGAACTATGGCCACTAGTCTTGTATCAATTTCATGTACCTAACTCCGGTTATAGCCAAAACGAAATCAGTGCGCGGTCAGAAACTGACTGGGCAAACCCCAAATGTACCCCTTCTGATTCCTGACTTTTAATTATCGTATGAGTCCCTGGCTAGACTTTTTGGAATAAATTTTAAGTATATTTATGATCTGGAGTTTTCCATGTGTACGTAAATTTTTTACTATGAGATATTGTGCTAAGTATGCTACGTGTTCATGAACTTTGTGCACAACGATAAACTGAAATTGTGAAAATGATTATTCATGACCTGAAATGTATTGTTTGACTTAGGTTTGACATTTTGACCAACATTTGACATGAACCTATTGATTTTGACTTTAGTTGACTACTTTGACCAATTTTGACTTTCGGTTTGACTTCGGTTGACTTTGTTTGACTTGCATGATAGAGTTGACTTTTACTTTGAAACGCGTCGAGTCGAGAAATAAGACAACTTATACTATGAAACCACCCTTATTTAAGATACATATATTGACCAACCTATATATGTATACTTAGGTTGCCTTATTCAGCTGTAAACCGTACAAGTTTTTGTCTGTCATCCAAGCTTATTTAAAGGTGAGTCTACAGTCCTGCTTTTTACATGTTATCAGGGATGAGAATACACGATGTTATACTTACTTTATCAAATGCTTTTGTATTGACACGAGTACTATATATGTGTACTGAGTTTGTTCACAAAGCCTCTAGCTTGAATACTTTTAATACCATCGGTGTAAGCACAATTTAGATGGACAGATCCATTAGGTTGACAACCTCACCCGCTATAATAACTGTGGTGCATTTATTTTGAACATTAGATACGCTCGAACAAGTGTATAACATTTTAGGAGGTAAAGGTGGGTATAGTGGCTTCTATACTCGGGTCATTGCTAGTATTCAGGTGCTCAGATTATGCAAACGTTAAAATCTCGTGGTCAAGGAAACTAAACTATTTTTTTGCTAACTGTTTTTCAGATACTGCTACATTACTTTAAACCTGTAGATTCACCAACATTATTGTTGACCTATTATTGCGTGTTTTTATTCTCAGGTCCTTAAGAGGTAGGCTTCCGCTGTGTTTGCTGCATGTCTGGCCGTGGAGTCAGCATTTGATTTAATGAACATTATTTACTTTCACATTTAAAACTTTTATAACTGTTTAAATACTGTTGGCTTGTGGTTACGATCACAACAGTCTTTCTATGTTGGGATTATTGACTTATGTTTTTGAAAGTCAACTTTTAATAAAATTAAATGCGATTGCTTTAAACGTCTCATATAGAGGGCGTAACTGTTAACTGTGGGACCTGGATTAACGCGCCGTCAGATGGAAATTTGGTGGGGTATTATAGTTGGTATCAGAGCTAACGGTTCGTAGGGAATCTAGGACTTGCATTAGAGTGTCTGATATGGTCATTAGGACACCTTGATGAGTCTAGACTACGACCAGGACTTAGTCATTACATGAGTACTTGTGACTAACGTTATTTACTTGGCTAATCCATTCGTTTACATTCTTGCATTGTAAGCTAGATGTCACAGGATTCAGGAAATAGTAGCAACGACTCGAGTGTGGCTGAGGTGAATGCACCTGCTCCTGCCCCAGCACCTGCTCTGCATCAGATACCCAATTATCCCGTGAACCTTTATGCATTGGATTTGATTCATACTAACCGCAACAGGGATGTAGTTGATCATGTTAATGCTTTGAGTGATATTGCTAGGACATACCCGCACCCCGATGATCTTGATAGGTTGGACGAAAGGGTCACAGGTATAAATACCCTTGACTTCCAGGGTAGCTGCGTTGGAGGCGGAACGTGATAGGTTGAGGAATGATGGACCTGCCTCCCATACCCAACAGAAGAGGAAGTGAAGGGTCATTGACCATGAACTTCTTTTCCACCCACCATTCTTTCTTTAATTGGTTATATAAGACTTACCGGGTGTTATAAACCTGGCTACTAGTACATTATGTTTATTGTTTGGGTTACTACTTTTGGAAATTGGTTTATCACTTATGGATTTTATTTATAATAATGGTGGTTTATGCTATTAATAACTATTATCCTTTATTGCATGCGGTATTATTCTATATTTAGTAACTTTGTATGATCGTAATACTTGTGTTATGTTATACTACTGCTATTGCCATTAATGATACTACTTAGTGCTACTACCACTACTATCACTAGTGTCACTACTAACACTACAAACACTACTATCACTACTAATACTACTTACACTACTTCTCACTACTAGCGAATCTTTTCGTACTATTATTTACTAGTCTTCAAAACTCGTTGCTAGTATATTTTTAATAACTCTGTTTTTCATTGATCTTACTTCGATGTATCATTTGTGTAGAAGGAGACCATGTTTACTTCAGAAATGCTCGAGGCACAAATTGAAGAACTCATTACCCAACGTGTGACGGAAGCTCTTATAGCTGCAGGTTTTGATTACACAATTGAGAAATACTGTCCCAGACGAGAGCGGATGAGGTGGGAAAATGAATTTCTGAACTTAAGGGTCATTGGAACTGACATTGCTAGTTACACTAACTGGTTCCGGGAGCTATCGTTGCTTTGCCCACATTTAGTCCCATCAGCGGATAGAGCAATCGAGAGGTACATGTCGAGATTGTCAATGGAGGTGTTTGGTTTTGTCCTTTCCCATCAACCAAAGACAATACTCGGAGTTATCAACATGGCGATTAACAGGATGAAACAAGTTAGCCGAATGGAAGGAAAAGAGATACCTGCTAAAGGAAAGGAAGTTAATGGGAAAAGGAAACGGTGTGAGGATTATGTTGGAAATCTCACACAGAACCGAGTTGAGAAGCAAGGGATGCCCCGTAACTTCGAGAAAGGATCTTCATCCAACACGAACTACAAAGGAAAACTACCCTTGTGTGGAAATTGCAGAAAGCACCATCGTGGGGGATGCAAAATGCTGATTTGCACCAAGTGTCGAAGGAAGGGTCACCTGGTCCTAGATTGTAAGGTCAACACCGAGAAGAATAAGTGTTTTATGTGTGGCAAAGCAGGCCATTACATGAAGGACTGCCCGGAAGGAGGAAAGATGGATCCACTCAGGGAACTGCAACCATCCATCACCCCAGTGGGACATGCAATGACCTTAACTCAGTTAAAGGTACGTTTTCGCCCAGCTATCTTAATGTTTATGTTTTGTTTGATACTGGCACTGATAGAAGTTTTATATCTAAGGATATTTGTCATAATGTTAAGAAACCTGTTTCTCCCTTAGAAAATGTGTATTCCATAGAACTAGGGAATGGTAATTTGATGAGAGCCGATAAGATTTATCATGGTTGTACTTTGACGTTAGGAAGTAAGCCTTTTAGCATTGATGTGATACCTATTAAACTGGGAAGTTTTGACCTTGTGGTTGGAATGGACTGGTTAGCTGATAACAAAGCCGAGGTGGTCTGTGACCTAAAGGCTATTCATATTCCTATTGCTGACGGTGAACCTATGATGATTTATGGTGAAAAGAATGGCTCGCAATTACATCTCATTAACTGCTTGAAAGTCCAGAAGTATGTGAGAAAGGGATGTATCGCGTTTATGGCTCACGTAAGCCAGATTGTACCTGAAGAAAGGAGACCTGAAGACGTTCCTGTAGTTAATGAATTTCTTGAAGTTTTTCCGGAGGAGTTCCCTGGTCTCCCACCGCATCGAGAAGTTGAGTTTCAGACAGACTTAGTGCCAGGAGCGGCAACAGTGGCTCGCGCACCATACAGACTTGCACCCCCAGAACTTCAAGAGTTGTCTAGTCAATTGCAAGAGTTGTTAGATAAGGGATTTATTCGACCGAGTTCTTCACCTTGGGGAGCTCCAGTCTTGTTTGTTAAGAAGAAAGATGGGTCGATGAGGTTGTGTATCGATTACAGAGAATTGAACAAGTTGACAATCAAGAATTGGTATCTACTACCGAGGATTGATGACTTATTTGATCAGCTGCAGGGATCCAGTTGTTATTCGAAGATTGATTTGAGATCCGGGTATCACCAATTGAGAGTCAAAGAAGCTGATGTTCCGAAGACAGCGTCTAGAACACCTTATGGACATTATGAGTTTACAGTGATGCCATTTGGTTTGATGAACGCACCAGCAGTGTTCATGGATCTCATGAACCGTGTGTGTAAGCCATACCTAGATAAATTCGTCATTGTGTTTATTGATGACATATTGGTGTACTCCAAGAACAAAGAAGAGCACGGACAACATCTACGATCGATTTTGACTATGCTTAGAGATGAGCAGTTGTATGCAAAGTTCTCTAAGTGTGACTTTTGGTTACTAGAAGTACAATTTCTTGGCCATGTTGTAGGGGCCAATGGAATACAGGTCGATCCAGCAAAGATTAAGTCGGTTAAGAATTGGGAAACTCCAAAGACGCCAAGTCAGGTCCGGAAATTTTTGGGTCTAGCTGGTTACTACCGGAGATTCATCGAAGGATTCTCTAAGATCGCCTGACCATTGACCGCGTTGACTCATAAGGGCAAGAAGTATGAGTGGTCAGAACCGCAAGAGTCCGCATTTCAGTTGTTGAAAGAGAAGTTAACAACTGCACCAGTATTGTCTCTACCCGAGGGAAGTGAAAATTTTGTTGTTTATTGTGATGCCTCACGTCAAGGAATGGGTTGCGTGCTTATGCAACGAAATAAAGTTATTGCTTATGGATCACGATAGTTAAAGATTCACGAGCAGAACTACACTACGCACGACCTTGAACTAGGAGTTGTTGTCTTTGCACTTAAAATGTGGAGGCACTACCTGTATGGAACCAAATTTACTATCTTCACCGACCATAAGAGTTTACAGCACATATTCAATCAGAAACAACTCGACATGCGACAACGACGTTGGATGGAAATACTTAATGATTATAACTGCGAACATCAATACCATCCGGGCAAGGCGAATGTTGTGGCGGATGCTTTAAGCAGAAAAGAGCGAGAGAGACCTCTTAGGGTTAAAGCTCTTAACATAGTTGTCCGTACGAATATCACATCACAAATCCGCGAAGCACAACGAGAAGCTGTGAAACAAGAAAATGTCGATGTTGAATTTCTCAGAGGAATGGATAAGAAATTTGAAATCAAAGAGGACGGAACACGGTACTTTGCCAATCAAATCTGGGTACCAAAGTTTGGTGGATTGAGAGAACTAGTGTTGGAGGAGGCACACAAGTCAAGGTACTCAATTCATCCGGGATCAGATAAAATGTACCAGGATTTGAAGGCATTCTATTGGTGGCCAAATTTGAAAGCTGATATTGCTATCTATGTCGGTAAGTGCTTAACTTGCGCTAAAGTCAAGGTTGAGCATCAGAAGCCATCAGGATTATTAACTCAACCAGAGATTCCTCAGTGGAAGTGGGAAGGTATTACCATGGACTACATCACGAAACTGCCGAGAACGGCAGGAGGTCACGATACTATATGGGTTATCGTGGATCGTCTCACTAAGTCTGCACACTTTCTACCGATAAGAGAAACTGATAAAATGGAGAAGTTGGCTCAGATCTACATTAAGGAAGTCGTCTCTAGGCATGGAGTGCCTATATCCATTATATCTGATCGCGACAGCAGATTCACTTCCAGATTTTGGCAGTCATTAAGAAAGCAATGGGGACTCGTTTAGATATGAGTACAACATATCACCCCCAGACAGATGGCCAGAGCGAGCGAACTAATCAGACTTTTGAGGACATGTTGAGGGCATGTGTCATTGATTTCGGTAACGGATGGGATAAGTATTTACCACTAGCTGAGTTCTCATACAATAGCAGCTACCATGCAAGCATTAAAGCTGCACCTTTCGAAGCATTGTACGGAAGGAAGTGTAGGTCTCCCGTTTGTTAGAGCGAATTGGGAGATAGTCAGTTGACAGGACTTGAGATTATTCAGGAGACAACTGAGAAAATCCTACAGATTCAGGAACGATTGAGAACGGCTCGGAGTCGTCAAAAGAGTTACTTCGATGTTAGACGGAAGGACATAGAATTCCAAGTTTGTGACAAAGTTATGCTAATAGTATCGCCTTGGAAGGGTGTTGTACGATTTGGGAAACGAGGTAAACTGAGTCCTAGATATGTTGGACCATTTGAGATAACTGAAAGAGTTGGACCGGTAGCTTACAGATTGGAACTACCACAAGCTCTCAGCGGTATACACGATTTTTTTCATGTATCCAATCTAAAGAAGTGCCTAGCAGAGGAGAATTTGATTATTCCTTTAGAGGAACTACGTATAGACGACAAACTTCATTTCATTGAGGAACCTGTCGAAATTTTGGGCCGTGAGGTCAAACAACTGAAACAAAGCAGAATTCCTATCGTTAAAGTTCGGTGGAACACGAGAAGAGGACCAGAGTTCACGTAGAAGCGTGAAGACCAGACGAGGCAGAAGTATCCGCAACTGTTTCTCAAGGAAACTACTTCAGAGGACGATCACTAAAATTTCGGGATAAATTTTTAATAACAGCTGGGTAATGTAACAACCCTGCTTTTTCCGTTACTTCCGTTAACCTTCCGTTAGTTTATTTAACGGCGATTATTTAACTTTTATGTGTTTATGTGTAATAAATGCGTACTTAACCTTTGGAGGGTTATAATAATTAATATGAGTTGATATTAATTCAAATAAATATTTCGAATAATGAAATACGATAAAAACGATACGATTTTAATAACTGTTTTTTGAGCAACGAAACGCTCGGGTTTATTTTAATAATTAATTTATTAATTATTAACTTTTTAAAAATAATTAATTTATTGGGTTTTTAATAAATTAACGTTTGGTTGCGTTTAACGATCGGTTTAGCGTTCCGGGCCTTCGGTACGACTAAACGACACTTGAAACGAGCCACGATTACACGGAATTGCAAAACATGAGCCCGGGAGTAACCCATGGGGCCCAATCGGTCAAACCACCCCCTCCCCACCCTTTTATGTTTAATTTTGATTACTTGGAGGACTTATGTGCAATTTAGGAGAACTAGGGTTAGTATAAATTAGAGTGTTTAACAAAAATTAGGGAAACCCTCACACAAAAAAATTGAGCAGTCGATCCCTCTCCCTCCCTCCCCACCGTCGACCATCATCACCATCACCATACATTAAATTTTAATTTTTTGATCAAACCTCAAGAACAAACGTTGTGATTCGCGTTATCCTCTACGTATTGGTGTGCTTTGATTGTTGATCTAAGGTATATTTACATGAACCCTAATATTATAAATCTGTTTTTTATTAGAGTTTTATAGTTATGTTGTCAATTGCTCAAGTCTATACGCGTACGTGTTAATTGTAATCGTTATATTGATTGTTTGATGCGTTAGGGTTTAAAAACGAATTTGTTTTTGCATGATCAGAAAAATTAAAATTTTCAAATGTTAATTATTATGTTATATTCAGATTCCTTGCAAAAAACTATTGAGTTTAGGCTTTGGATTCGCTTGATTTCGTTTCCGGATGATCAAGTTATGCTTAATTGAAATTAACGTTGTGTTTTCGTGATTGATCAGAAATATGGAATTTTTAGACAATGAATTGGCATGTGAAACTTATACCACTGGAAATATAATTTAAAAACACTCAATTTAGACTAGGATATCATGTCGTTTGCTTATGTATAACCCGAGATATGTTTGAATTAGTGTAAAAGTAGTTTTATACAGCACTTGCATGAATATAACCTTGTATGATAAAATGTGTTAACTTTTGTGATTAAAGCTTTGCATATTTGAAATCTACACAAAAATTACTTCACCTTTCATGTAGATATCATAGTCTAATTGTATCTAGATCTTCGGATAATCGCGTGCGAATGTGACTAACTAATCTAGAATCGAATCTGTAAATTGCTCTCTGTTTTATACTCTGTGGAATGATGTTTATTGAATGAGAATGTAAGCTTATAGAATATGAATTTTAACATTATATGTGACTTATTTTTAGTTTATGTCATTCTCTGAAACCTTATGTATTGGGCACAATAGAGCTGTACTTTATGTGGATTCTGATTTGAGCTGAAAAACTGAACATCCAACTTGCATGAATAAGCTATACAAATTGGCTAAATAAAATTTGCTAGATTTTTGATATGTGTTACTTTGACTTGTCCTTGAACTATGGACACTGGTCTTGTATCAATTTCATGTTCCTAACTCCGGTTATAGCGAAAACGATATCAGTGCGCGGTCCGAAACTGACTGGGCAAACCCCAAATGTACCCCTACTGATTCCTGACTTTTAATTATCGTATGAGTCCCTGGCCAGAATTTTTGGAATTGAGTTTAAGTATATTTACGATCTGTAGTTTTCCATGTTTACATGAATTTTGTACTATGAGATATTGTGCTAAGTATGCTATATGTTCATGAACTTTGTGCACAACGATAAACTGAAATTGTGAAAATGATTATTCATGACCTGAAACGTATTGTTTGACTTAGGTTTGACATGTTGACCAACATTTGACATGAACCTATCGAATTTGACTTTATTTGACTAAGTTTGACTTTTGGTTTGACTTCGATTGACTTTGTTTGACTTGCATGATATAGTTGACTTTTACTTTAAAACGCGTCGAGTCGAGCAATAAGACAACTTATACTATGAAACCACCCTTATTTAAGATACATATATTGATCAACCTATATACGTATACTTAGGTTGCCTTATTCAGCTGTAAACCGTACAAGTTTTTGTCTGTCATCCAAGCTTATTCAAAGGTGAGTCTACAGTCCCGCTTTTTACATGTTTTCAGGGATGAGAATACACGCTGTTATACTTACTTTATCAAATGCTTTTGTATTGACACGAGTACTATATATGTGTACTGAGTTTGTTCACAAAGCCTCTAGCTTGAATACTTTTAATACCATCGGTGTAAGCACAATTTAGATGGACGGATCCGTTAGGTTGACAACCTCACCCGCTATAATAACTGTGGTGCATTTATTTTGAACATTAGATACGCTCGAACAAGTGTATAACATTTTAGGAGGTAAAGGCGGGTATAGTGGCTTCTATACTCGGGTCATTGTTAGTATTCAGGTGCTCAGATTATGCAAACGTTAAAATCTCGTGGTCAAGGAAACTAAACTATTTTTCTGCTAACTGTTTTTCAGATATTACTACATTAATTTAAACCTGTAGATTCACCAACATTATTATTGACCTGTTTTTGCGTGTTTTTATTCTCAGGTCCTTAAGAGGTAGGCTTCCGCTGTGTTTGCTGCATGTCTGGCCGTGGAGTCAGCATTTGATTTAATGAACATTATTTACTTTCGCATTTAAAACTTTTATAACTGTTTAAATACTGTTGGCTTGTGGTTACGATCACAACAGTCTTTCTATGTTGGGATTATTGACTTATGTTTTTGAAAGTCAACTTTTAATAAAATTAAATGCGATTGCTTTAAACGTCTCATATAGAGGGCATAACTGTTAACTGTGGGACCTGGATTAACGCGCCATCAGATGGAAATTTGGCGGGGTGTTATAAATATCCTCCGGGTTCTCAATTGTGAGATCGGGTTCAAAAAATGGATTATCGAAAATTTGAATTGGAGTACTTGGTCGACTAGATGACGATTCTAAAGAAAAATTAATGGCAACAATATTAGCTAGATGTCTTGATCGAGTTACAGGTGGTGAACGTATGAAAGGTGGTGAACGTTTTGCTCGGTGCATTCACAGAATATCCTATTAGTTATAAAAATAAAAAAATTATATAAGTTATCAAATTAATAGACTTTTCTGATTTTGCCTACGTTTCGAATAGCCAATAGATGCAGCAGGTAGCCAGAACCCTTTAAATCGGAAGCCCACAACTCGCCACTAACAAATTCAACTATTACTACAAACCAGAAAATTTTGGATGTCTATCAATTTAACCGCTTAAAATAATTTTTCGTCGAAATTTTGAAGATAAAATCTATGTCCTAAAAACTAGAGCTTCGAGAGATAAGAGGAAGAAAAAGAGTGCATCGAAAAACGTCAATAAATAAAAGGTCGAAAAATAATAATAAGAAAGTAGAGCGTCGAAACTTAAAAGTCTAAAAACTAAATACTTAAAACTTGCGTCTAAAGGTATTAAAGCTTAAAGAAATTCTATATCCAAAATGACAATAACTTAATAGGCACTAAAATCTATTAAATATTAAAGCGATAAGCGACGTCGTAAATTTCTAAAGCGCCTAAGTCTTAATCTAAAGAAAAAGCACTTAAGGGATTTTATGGCAAATCCTAAAAATCTAAAAATATAAAATAACTACGGCAAAAACTAAGTTTAAAATTAATTACAAACGAAAAATATACAAATTACGAATAAACGATAAAAATATAAAATTTATAAAAAGAAACAAAGAATGATAAAATTACTTATTTTTATAAAAATATTATTTTTATATTATTATTTTATAAAAATATTAATTTATATATTAATAAAACTAATTAAAGCTAATAATCACAAATTATAATTAAACTAAACTAAATATATGAAATTAAAACCCTAATTAGGTTTAATAATAATAATTATAATTAATTAAAACCCTAAATTCGTAATTAATGCAGTCAAACAGCTGTCAGAGCAGCTCCGCGACTGCGGTATTCTGTAAGTGTAGAGCTTCGTGACTGCGGAGAAATGCAGGCTCAGATGATGGCAGGTTCAAACGATGCAGGTTCAGTTTTCTTTTTATTTTTTTTATTTTTTTTATTTTGATTTGTATTTCTGTTTTTAATTTAAAAAAAAATGTTACTTAACTAAAAAAATAAAAACTTTTTAATTTAAACTCTTAAAAATATAGAAATATATACTTTTTTATGTTTTTATATTTTAAAACTTATATAAAATTATATTTTTACAAAAATGGCTTAAAAACTAATTTTTTTTATAGTGTTTCGCTTCGGTGTTGATGAAGTCCCCGGCAGCGGCGCCAAAAATACTTGATGTGTACGAGGTGTAGTACGAAATAAATTATATTTTACTACGAAATACTATTAAATACGATACAATTTTACACAAGTTATTGATTTATTTATATAATGGATATACCTAAACCTTGCTACAACACTTATAGGCAGTGTACCTAATCGTAGAGTAGTGTAGTTTTTTAGTAAGTCCGGTTCGTTCCACAGGGAGCTAGCTGAGTTTAACACTATATTTATTTTAAACTATATTTGTATAAAAATATATATATAAGTAATATTATTATTGTTATAAAAGGGGGTTTTACCGTTTAGTGATCGGTTTGTCGATTTTATGCCTTAAGTCACAATTAAAACCTAATGTAAAATATTAAATATAAATACAACTTAATTTAAAGCGTAAAGTAAATGACGATAAATAAAAGTGCGAATAAAAGTGCGATAAATAAAATGACGGTAAATAAAAGTGCGATGAGATATAAAATAAAGAGAATTATGCTTATTTAAACTTCCGTAATCATGATGTTTGACGTGTTAATTTTAGTTTATTACCAAGGGTTAATTGTCCTTTGTCCTGGATCATTTGGTACGTCCATCTGGTTTTTGTCCATAATGGTCCATCAGTCATAAATATAAAGTGCGAGTGTCCTCGTCAAATTAACTTTATACCCGAAGTCAAATATTCCAACTAATTGGGGACTTAAACTGTAACAAGGTCTTAATACTTTGTTAATGATTACACCAGGTTATCGACTGCGTGTAATCCAAGGTTTTAATACTTTATTAACAATTACACCAAGTGTCCTTGTATGTAATCCACCCCTATTTTAGTGAGTCCATTGACTATTAATCCATTCCCGTGTCTGGTCAAATGAACAATTATTAGTATTTATAAATATCCCGCCCATCGTGTCCGATCGAGTGTATGTGGTTATTTATAATTACCTCAAATTGTAAATCTCTATATTAAATTAACGAACTATCATTCAGTTAAACAAATATAAAGCCCATTAATAGTCCATAGTCCAATTTCCACAAGTGTCGGTCTTTTGTCCAAACCCCAATTATGGTCCAAAGCCCAATAACCCCGTCTTAATATTTATTACAACATCACGATTACTTCAGCTTAAATAAACATAATAATAATTTAGCTACGAGACATTAATTTAAAAAGGTTGAACATAACTTACAATGAGTATTAATCGCGTAGTGTTACACGGACAGAATTTCGACTTACAAACTTAAAACATTCGCCACTATAACCTTATTATTATTAAACTTAAATTAAAATTAAAATTATATATATATATATATATATATATATATATATATATATATATATATATATATATATATATATTACGTATATAGAAAGAAAGAAAAAGGGATGAGGAGATCGTCCGAATGCGTTGGCTTTTATAGGCCCATTTTGCACTGTGCAGCTCTGCGAGTGCGGTACTTTTCTTCTTCACAGCTCCGCAGTCGCGGAGCTTTGGATTCCAGCTCACCATAGTGAATTAAACGTGGGCTGCTGATAAATATAATATATAATAATATATATAATTAATTATATATTATATTATATTTTTGTGCATAGTTGACTTGTAATTTCAGCCCCGTTGAGTCGCACATTGATAGTTGGTTCATGTCTCGGTTTCGGATTTTCGAACGCCTTTTTGTATAATTTAATATCTTGTACTTTGCTTTTTGCGACTTGTACTCTTGTAATTTCTAGACGTTTCTCATCAATAATTTGAACCACTTGGATTGTACTTTGTACTTTTTAGCTTTTTGGTCATTTGCGTCTTCAAATCATCGAATCTGTCTTTTGTCTTCACTTTTTATTATTTAAACGAATATCACTTGTAAATAAAACAATTGAAACAAAAGCTTGTCTTTCTTGAAGGATAATTCTATGAAATATATGTTCGTTTTTAGCATTATCAGTCTCCTCCCAAAATTAAAGGGGTTAGTAAAATCCGTGGCTAACACTATCCAGACATCAAATCGCATGGTTGAGATCACCATGTTTTCCATTCTACCTGTCAGCTTTGTATTGTGACATAAGCGCTCAATGTTTTAGAAGAGTTTGGTAACATTCATGATGCATTTCATACATCCAGCTTACTGAAGATGCCTGTAGGGCTAAAACATCATCTTTCTTTTTTGTGGGTATATATTCTGATGACATATTCGTGTTAGCAAGAAAAGAAATAAATTTGTTGATCTTAAGGTCAAGAGACTTAATTAACGGCACATACCTTTTCTTACGCCCAAGTACCTTTCAAGGTAAATAACTCACTTCTGAGCCCACGAGTCTCTCGGAACTTTGATACGCACCCCTTTCTTCAAATTCGGTACCATTGTTGGTCACTCCTCAAAATTTTGGGACGAAATTTTCTTTAACAGGTGGGTAATGTAACGACCCAGCTTTTTCGACTTGCTTTTATGCTTTGTGCTTTCACGAAACTGCGTATATGTGCGTACTGAGCTAGTTTATGCTCTGGGATCTTATTTAATGATTAATTACTTTCGTTAATATCTTACAACGTGCTATTAAGTGTGTAATCACTTAACTTGATCCCCGATAGCTTTTACGATCGTTGGTGTCACTTGACGTTTGAAACGAGCTATGTACTTGGTACACGTTTAACTTTGGTCATAATCGGAATATTATGACTACGTAATACTAATTGTTATTTTATAATAACAATTACTTGGGTTTTTGAATACTTAATTACGCTTAGTAATTTACTAGAACACACTAGTTAGTCTTGTTGGACTTTCTACCTTGTTGGACTTTAGCCCACCCTACTCTAGCTAGTGGACTATTTAACTAGCCCAATTATTAATGGATTATGACCCATTTATATGTAAGATAAATGCCCATTTATAAGAGCCAACATACTAGCATTTTTGTTTACCATTATCACTAATGTTGCATGGGATCCCAACATAAGCACCAACTTTAGACCACCATTAACCAAAAAACAAAAGTTATCCCCCACTTGTCCCCCCCCCCAAAACCAACGGCCATGAGGGCCTCCCCACACCCATTTCCACTATAAATACAAGCCTTAGCTCACCCATTTCACACTTGATCTCATTCACAATTTACACACACTTACTCTCTTATTTTCTCTCTAGTCTTTCTCACTCTAAAAAGTGTAAGTATTAAATTTTCTTTCTCTTCTTCTTCTTCTCCTCCTAGTCACGAAATCATCATCATCATGTGAAGATCAAGCTTTTTAGCTTTTTGATCTTGTTACATCTTGTAGATTCAAACTTGGATTTGAATCCTTCAAGAACATGAAAGATTCAAGCTTTCTAGCTTTGAATATTCACTTACTTTGTTAGATCTAATCTTTCTAGCTTATGATCTCTTTATTTTGTTATAAAGATCAAAACTTGTAGTTATGATATCCATGTAACTTGAAGATCTAGCTTCATGCTTCAAGGATCTTCAAGAACAATCAAGATTCAAGCTTTCTAGCTTTGAATCTTCATTTACTTGTTAGATCTAAGTTCTCTAGCTTATGATCTCCTTATTTTATTATAAAGATCAAAACTTGTGCTTATGATCTTCATGGAACTTGAAGATCTAGCTTTATGCATTCAAGATCTTCAAGAACATAAAAGATTCAAGCTTTCTAGCTTTGCAATCTCATAACTTTTGTTAAAAGGATCCAAGCTCTCTATCTTAGGGTTCCATTACTTTGTTTGATCAAATTTATGTTCATACTTGTTTGATTGAATGAAAGTTTATAGCTTTTGTTGTAGATAGGACTCGTATTTGTGTTAAGACTAAGAACATGATGTAACCTAGGTTCATCATCCTTCTAAAACTCTTAAGTGAGTTGTAATCTTACTTAGTCTTGACATTTTGTGTGTTGATGTTTGAAACATGGTCAAAGTGATGCTAACACATCAATGAGTTGTACACTTGAAGCTACAAGCATCAAGGATGAGAACCGTGATGAGCATCAAGCACCAAGAATCCCATCGGAGTACTTGTTTACTGTTTTTCGGGGTCTGATCAGACTCCTGGGGCTTGTGGAAAGTTGATTTTCAGATTTCTCATTTCGAGTAGATGACTTTTCGTTTAAGACTCACCTAAATCCGATATACAGTTTAGGATTTATAGCCTTATTAAAACCACTACGCCTTTGTAACGTTGTGCTGAAATTTTTGACCTACTCGCACTTAAACCGTCACCACGGTCAAACGAAGATGAGTTAGGTTCTGAAAATTAGTCACCGGTTAGAGGACTCACATACGGAGCCATGGCCACTGACTACGTGTGTTTTAGATTTGTATAGATGTCGTAACAGCTGTCCAAAGTCAGCCTATTGTTTCGATCTCTATTTTTGTTAAACTTACTTTAGCTTTGATGAATGATGATGATGATGACACTTAAACTTAATTTATGCACTTTTAAACTTTTGGGGACAATATACTGACTTAGTGACCTTTGACTTAGGTTGACGACCTTTCAGACCAACTTACTACTTGCATACTTTTCATATCGACTTTTAAGGCTTATACACTGTGAGTTATAGCATCCCCTTTACTTTAACTATTTTTGGGACTGAGAATACATGCGCTTTTTACGTTTTACATACTAGACACGAGTACTTAAACTTTATATATGTGTGGGTAACATAACGACACAAAGATTCTCCTTAGCTCGGTAACGTTTAATCATTGGTTTCCTAACCGTGAACGCGAATCTTAGATATGGATCCATAGGGTTTGACATCCCCACTTGGGCTAGTCGCGCTAGCATTTAACGGGTGTTTAATACTTCGAGGACAAACGCACTCGCCAAGTGCACTTTTAGGGGGTGATATACATACGTTAAGTCTAGTTACCGGGTGCCCACAGTTAAGCATATACTTTTCATACTGATTTAAACTGCTGGTTGAAGCACTGAAATCTCGTAGTCTACATTACTTTACTGATTACAAACAAACTATAGCTCACCAACATTCGTGTTGACTTTTTAAGACTGTGTATTTCTTAGGTACTTAGACGTTGTTGCTTTCGCTGTTAGACTTGCTGTCTTGGTTTTATAGACTCGCTGTGTTAGACTTCCGCTGCACTACTTAGAGATGTCTCAACCATGAAACTTTTATTTTGCATTCGCAACTTATGTTATTTTCAAACAATGGCTTTGAAACAACCTTTGTGTCACATACTTATGTTAATGCTTCTATTCATAGGAAGCATATTATCTTTTGTAAAACGCTATCTTTTCATGAATGCAAAACTGGTTTTTTTTTTTAACAGCATATAGTGTTTGACCTTGTAATGATCCTGTTGTTGATGATCCGTACACGATGATTTTGTACGGGGCGTCACAATCGATTGGCACAATTGGCTTCACAATCCGAGTATTTTTGTTACTTAATTATGTCGCGTTTTTCTAAAATGCGTGTTGGCATATGTGTTCTAGCTTAACCACTTGTTTAGTTAGGATTTCATATGTTTGTATGTAAGTGTGGGAACTTCTCATTTGATGAGCTTCTGTTGTGTTGGCTCATTAGATGTACTCTTTTCCTTTTTGCAATATATAGAATGCCTGCCTTTCTAAAAAAAAATTCTTGGCTTTCTCCTACTATGTTTATGTTTATGTATAATTTATAATCGGCAAATTCCACTAAAAATTAATTTTTTTACCTCAATTTCTTATTTTAGGTAATCTATGTTTATTGTGACGTTTAAAGTATTATTTTATCAAATATTAATCAAAAAGAGTGTTATCGTTACTTTTAAGTTAGAATTTCGTATAAAAATTAACGATACTTTATTTTTTTAAGTAAATCATACGCGGGCCTAATCATTAGCACTTACCAAATGATAACGAACATATGCAAGTCTGGTAACTGGCACATACGTGTGCCGTAAATCTTCTACGATTATATTACGAACATAACGAAAATCAAGTAAATATCCAGTTCGTAAGAATCATTGTTTACGAGGTCTTTCATATCATCAAGAAGTGTCAATGATCAGGCTTGCATATGATTTACTTAAAAAATGGAGTATCGTTAATTTTATAACGAAGTTCTAACTTAAAAGTAACGATACTTCTCTTTTTGATTAACATTTGATAAAACAATTCTTTAAACGTCAAAATATACATAGATTACTTAAAATAGTTTATTGATGTAAAAAGGTTATCTTTTAATGAAATTTACCCTATATAATTTGGTCCACCTCATTTTTTTTCTCACCAAAACTTTAAACCAAGAACACCGAACGATGCTCCCACTTTAATTAATTTCAAGATCCATTTTCAATCCTGGAATGGACACTACAAAATAGACAGACACTCGTGCTTAAAAACCCATATTGTGAGTTGCTTTGATGAGGGTGAGTTGCTTGATGGTCGGTCTTCGTGCCAATTGATATTGTATCACTCAAAGGTCAAAGTTTGAACATAATTGAGTCTATTAAAAATCTTGAATAGAATAGAATACAGTACCCATATTTTGTAATTTACTATTGACCCTTACCTTAAACATGCATCATGTTATCTAAATTAATTAATATTCAATATTAATTAATGAAACCACATGAATTGAAAACGACCCTCGTATGCACTTTTAGTCCGTGTTTGACACGTCTTATGTACCAACACTTATCATACATGATACATATAAATATATGAATACCTGAACTGATCGTCATATATGTAATTCAATCAAAAACAACAACCCACCCCCACTTGATCACTGAGACTCTTAACTAATCAATCATATATATAATGGATCAAGTGCTGAATACAGAGATGACAATAGTGCCGTTTGTTGGTGCTACATCGACTTTTATGGTGGCCTTTTGGTTGTTTTGGAGACGACAAGCTAGACGGTCATCCGCAGCTGCATTACTGAGATTGGCCAGTTTGAACGAAACGGCAGTAACGAAACAAGTTGATCAAGACATGATTGTGTATGATTGCTTAGTATGCCTTAGTCAAGTGTCTGCAATAGATGAGTACAGAAGGCTTCCAAATTGCAAACATGGCGTCCAATTTCATGGTCACTGCCTTGATGCCTGGTTAAAACATAATTCATGTTAAAATATCATAATGTTTTTCTAGATTATTCTAGAATTAATAAGTAATTAGTAGATATTTAGTAAGTAATAGATATTTAGTAAGTAAATACTAGAAATTACTAGATATTGCTAGTGTGGCTAGAAGATTCAAAAGTTACTATTGTCCACCGTCATTTGATGGCTATAAATAGCCACATTGTAATCCAAAATTAGATGTACTCAACACACAACACACAAACAATCTCAATAATACACATTCAACTTCCTAAAAGAAATCTTCTTATATATTCACTAATTCACACTAATCACCCCTCATCAATTAAAGAATAATCACTAATTAAATTAAATTAATCTAAAACTATAACAAATCTAACAAGTGGTATCAGAGCCATTTTGGGCGTTCGTTCGAATACACCATGACTACCGTCGGTGCATACAATATTCCCGTCCCCATCTTTGATGGCGACAACTATGATTTTTGGAGCATCCGAATGAAGACATATTTCCAAGCACAAAGCTTGTGGGATATTGTCGAAGTCGGGTTTACAAATCCAAAAGACGACGAAACTCTGTCCGCGGAAGAACAGGAAAAATACAACAAAAATGTTGTAAGAAATGCTGCCGCTTTAGGTTACATCCAACAAGCCTTGACACCGTCTATCTTTCCACGAATCATGGGAGCTACGACAGCCAAGGAGGCGTGGAAGATCCTTCAGGAAGAATTTCAAGGAAATGTTAAGGTGAGATCCGTCAAACTTCTAACTCTCAGAAGAGATTTTGAAAATTTAAATATGAAAGAGACTGAGACCGTAAAAGATTACTATTCTAGAATTAAAGAAATAGTAAATCAAATGAGAGCCTATGGAGATAACATAACTGATAAGAGAATCGTAGAAAAAATACTTATCAGTATGACAGAAAAATACGATCATGTCATTACTGCTATCGAAGAGTCGAAAGACATCGAGACTCTGTCGGTACCAGAATTAATTGGCTCTCTTGAAGCATACGAGGCTAGACTGAGTCGGCGCAGTGAAAACTCACTCGAAAGTGCCTTTCAATCTAAACTCAAATTAAGGTCTCAAAAATCTAATAATAGGGGGAAAAGAAATCTTGAAGAAAATTCGAGAGGAGGAGCAAAACCCAGAACGTGGTTTGATCAAAAAAGAAAAAGCTACCCTCCATGTGGTATTTGCAAAAGGACAAACCACTTGGAGAAAGATTGTTTTCATAAAGGAAAACCACAATGCAATAACTGCAAAAGATTTGGGCATCTAGAAAAAGATTGTCGTTTAAAACAAAATCATCGAGCTAACTTCACGGAAGAAAGTGAAGATATACCGGAGAACAAAAATCAGCTATTCTATGCCTGTCATGTCGCAAATAAACAGAGGGACGATACTTGGTTGATCGACAGTGGGTGCAGCAACCACATGACAGGAGATGAAAAGTTATTTGATAGTATCAACACGTCCGTAAAGTCCCGCGTCAAACTAGGGAATGGAGCGCTTGTTGACACTAAAGGCAAAGGTACGATAACTGTTCAAACTAATAACGTCACTCGATCTGTTAATGACGTTCTTTTAGTACCAAGCCTTGCAAGTAACTTGCTAAGTGTTGGACAAATGATGGAGCACGGCTACTCTTTACTCTTCGAAGACAAATCATGTGTTATTCGTGACAAGAAAAACAATTATAAATTAATAGCCGAGGTGCCAATGGAGAATCGAAATTTTCCGCTTCGTTGGCAGTATATCAGAGACACAGCCATGAAAGTTCAAGTTGAAGAATCATGGCTATGGCATCGAAGATTTGGCCACTTTAACTTTCACGCACTAAAAATCCTCCAACAGAAGAATATGATGAGAGACTTGCCGAACATAGAAGAGATCACCGACACGTGTGAAAGCTGTATGATGGGCAAGCAACATCGAAAACCTTTCCCTCGTGACAAAGCTTGGAGAGCGAAAGGTATACTGGAGCTGGTGCACACTGACGTTTGTGGACCAATGAGGACCCCGTCGCTTAACCAAAACAGGTACTTTATTCTCTTCATCGATGACTATTCTAGAATGACGTGGGTTTATTTCATGCGTGAAAAATCGGAAGTATTTACGATATTCAAGAAGTTTAAGAACTTCGTAGAAAAAAGCAGTGGCCATTATATAAAAACGCTAAGGAGTGATAGAGGAAAAGAATACACCTCTACACAGTTTAACAAATTCTGTGAAGACGAAGGAGTTAAACGCCAACTTACTGTTGGTTACGCCCCTGAGCAAAATGGCGTCTCTGAACGCAAAAATAGAACTGTAATGGAAATGGCCAAAACAATGATACATGAAAAAGGCCTTCCAAACAGTTTCTGGGCTGAAGCTGTATACACGGCTGTATATATATTAAATCGATGTCCAACTAAAGCCGTAGAAAACAAGACTCCAATTGAGGCATGGAGTGGAAGGAAACCATCAGCAAAACACTTACGAGTTTTTGGATCTATCTGCTACATCCATATTCCTAAGGAGAAACGTCACAAGCTCCATGAAAAATCAGAAAAAGGAATATTTTTGGGCTATAGCACACAGTCAAAAGGCTATCGAGTCTATAACCTGAAGACCAATAACATCGTGATTAGCCGAGACGTGGAGTTTGACGAAGACGCTTCTTGGAACTGGGAGGAAGACAAAGTTGAAAAACAAACATATCTGCCGCGGATATCTATAGAAACTCCAGCTCAACATCCACTACAAACAGAGCATTCCGGTCATGAAAGCACAGGAGAAACGAGCCCTGCTACGCCAAGTTCTCCTTCGGCAACATTACCTTCAGCGCAAGAAGATTCAAGTCCAGAGTCAACACCGGGAAGAGTTAAAAAGTTAGCAGAGGTGTACGAGACTTGCAACTTCACAACTATAGAACCTGAAAGCTATGAAGTTGCATCGAAAGATGAAAAGTGGGTGGCTGCTATGAATGAAGAAATAAGAATGATTGAGAAAAACAACACATGGGAGTTAGTTGATCCTCCAGAAAATAAAGAAATAATTGGAGTGAAGTGGGTTTACAAAACAAAGCTCAACCCTGATGGTTCTATACAAAAACACAAAGCGAGGCTAGTAGCTAAAGGCTATTCGCAACAACCAGGAGTCGACTACACCGAAACTTTCGCACCCGTAGCACGACTAGATACTATAAGAGCACTTGTGGCATTAGCAGCTCAACGAAGATGGAAGATTCACCAACTAGATGTGAAATCAGCCTTTCTCAATGGGTTTCTAGAAGAAGAAATATACGTCGAGCAACCACAAGGGTTTATTAAGAAAGGAAAAGAAGATCAAGTCCTAAAGCTGAAGAAAGCCTTATATGGACTTAAACAAGCACCACGTGCTTGGTACAGTCACATTGATAGCTACTTCACAAGTTCAGGGTTCAGGAGGAGTCAAAGTGAGCCCACACTCTACATCAAAACCCAAGGTAACTCTAACACTCTCATTATTTCCTTGTATGTAGATGATCTTATATATACGGGAAACAATGAGAGAATGATACAAGAATTTAAAGAAGACATGATGAAAACGTTCGAGATGAGTGACCTTGGTTTGATGCGTTATTTTCTTGGCATCAAAATTAGTCAAGAAAATGAAGGCATCTTCATTTGTCAAAAGAAATACACAGAAAACCTCCTGAAAAAGTTTAAACTATACGGTTGTAAAACCGTAGCCACGCCACTAGTTGCCAATGAGAAGATGAGACAAGAAGATGGATCTGAGAAAGCAGACGCTTCAAGATTCAGAAGTCTCATTGGAAGTCTACTTTATCTAACAGCAACAAGACCTGACATAATGTACGCAACGAGTCTGCTATCCAGGTACATGAAAAACCCTACTCAAATACATTACGGAGCTTCTAAAAGAATACTACGATACTTGCAAGGTACCATGGACTACGGAATATGGTACAAGCCCACTATAGACTCGAAGCTTCAGGGATACACTGATAGTGATTGGGCCGGATCGGTGGATGACATGAGAAGTACTTCCGGATACGCATTCACACTTGGATCTGGTGTATTCTCATGGACATCAAAGAAACAAGAAACGGTGGCACAATCGTCAGCCGAAGCCGAGTACGTCGCAGCCGCTAACTCAGCTAATCAAGCTAAATGGCTAAGAAGAATACTTGAAGACATGGGCGAAAAACAAGATGAAGCTACTCAAATATTATGCGACAACAAGTCTGCAATTGCAATGACAAAGAATCCTGTGTTTCATGGAAGAACAAAACACATTGATATCAAATATCACTTCTTACGAGAAGTCACCGCTAAGAAAGAGATTGAATTAAAATACTGCAAGACTGAAGAGCAAATTGCAGACATATTCACCAAAGCACTCCCAAGATCAAAGTTCGAGTTCCTACGTAACATGCTCTTAGTAACATCGAAAAACATTAAGGAGGAGTGTTAAAATATCATAATGTTTTTCTAGATTATTCTAGAATTAATAAGTAATTAGTAGATATTTAGTAAGTAATAGATATTTAGTAAGTAAATACTAGAAATTACTAGATATTGCTAGTGTGGCTAGAAGATTCAAAAGTTACTATTGTCCACCGTCATTTGATGGCTATAAATAGCCACATTGTAATCCAAAATTAGATGTACTCAACACACAACACACAAACAATCTCAATAATACACATTCAACTTCCTAAAAGAAATCTTCTTATATATTCACTAATTCACACTAATCACCCCTCATCAATTAAAGAATAATCACTAATTAAATTAAATTAATCTAAAACTATAACAAATCTAACAATTCAACGTGTCCTTTGTGCAGAAGCCATATTCCAAGACCGCTGACCCAACGCTTACGGACCTACTTGCTTCAACATCTTCTTCAAGATGTCATCATTGTCTACTGTAACTCTGTCTTGGATAATGTAGCTTCCTCTATAGGAGATTGTCGTGACTTTTGATCTATCTACATTTTTTCTGAAAAGTTAGACAATGATAGTATATGATGTAAATTAATATCAATTATTTATTTATTTATTTTTTATTTTTTATTTTTTTTTTTGTGATCACTTAATGTAAAAGTATAGAAGATGTAAATTGTATAGATCACATTTAAATTTGGTTAGCTAGATTTGTTTGATTAAGTGTGTATTGTGTTTGTTTACTAGGCTAGTTTCTGGTTCAAGTTGTACTCATTTTGTACATCTTGATCTTCGAATACGTTTATTTATTTTATCATTCTTTCAATATATATATATATATATATATATATATATATATATATATATATATATATATATATATATATATATATATATATATATATATATATATATAGTGGCGGAGGGATATAGAGCATGGTGTGGTCAAATGACACCAACGGATAAAAAAATAAGCTACTAGTTATGTAATATTTTAGATAAAATTTGTGGATTATATATATATATATATATATATATATATATATATATATATATATATATATATATATAGTGGCGGAGGGATATAGAGCATGGTGTGGTCAAATGACACCAACGGATAAAAAAATAAGCTACTAGTTATGTAATATTTTAGGTAAAATTTGTGGATTCTAAACAATTGACACCAACCAAATTTTTATACATTACACTATCCCATATATAAAACTCACGGCCCAATTATTTTTTATTACATGTTGTCATTACTCCAATACTCCATTAGCCCACTAGCCCAATTCTATTATATTAACATGGAGTAATACTGAGCAATTGCAATTACGGAGTAAATAATACGGAGTAAAATTGCCTGGGGTTAAGGGGTTTCATACGGAGTAAAGAAAATGACCAAATTGAATTTGTCGCTAGCAAAGGAGATTAGGAGAAGACGATAACCACTACAAGTGTAACCATCAATTCTCAATTAAGTTTTTAATCTCAATTTAGGTATCAATATATCTTTTAGTCTGTTACTTGTATTTTTTTTGTTATCTAAAATTTTAGGGTTTATTATTTACTTACTTTTTTAAGTATTATGCTTAATTTAATTTGAGTGTTTGATAATCCTGATTTACTTGATATTATCATCATATTATGAATTGTTTATGTTACTTATTTGTACAATTTATTTAATGTTGATTTTATAGAGATGCAAGGCACACTTGATAACTTTGTAAGAAAAAGAAAACCATCCAATATGGGAGAACCTTCAAGCGCAAATCTTTCCAACAAAATTCCAAGATCTAACTCTATTCCTTCAAAGACAAAAGAAATTGATATAACTAATCTTCCTTGGGATCCCGCAGACAGAAAAAATATATTAGACTATGACCCTAATAAAAGAGATGAAATTAGGAGACTTTATTTGCAAAGAGGACCTTTTCAACCACGTGGTCATGTGTATCCGGCAAAAAAAGTAGCGTCCGCTAATAGACGTTTTGTCCTAGCTTGGTTTGATGAATATTGTTGGTTAGAGTATAGCGTAAAGGCGGACAAGGCATTTTGTTGTGGTGTTACTTATGTAGAGATCATGTAGATAAACAATGTGGGAGTGATGCATTTGTGAGCGATGGATTTAGCAATTGGAACAAAAAAAATAGATTCAGTGTTCATGAGGGTGATGTAAATAGCTTTCACAATAGAGCACGTCTAAAATGTGAAGATTTAATGAAGCCAAAGCAATCTATAGCTGTTACTCTTAATAAGCAATATGATATTGAGAAGCAAGAGTAATCAATGGATTTTAGTCAAGCTAATAGAGATCATCTTAAGCGTGAACTTGATGTCTACTATGTGATTATGCGGCGCGATGAACAATTTGCCAACCTAAACGGGATTAGCGACCTAGCTAGATTGATGGTTAAAACTGAAAAAGATATATCATTTCGCTATGTCTACCGGTTATTAAAGCTTGCCTTGGTTTTGCCTGTTGCAACTGCAATAGTAGAGAGGTGTTTTTCGACAATGAAGCTTCTAAAATCAGATTTGCGTAATCGAATGAATGATGATTTCTTAAACGGTTGTCTTCTTGGTGCCATAGAAAGAGAAGCGCTTGCTAGAGTTAAAGATGAAACAATTATGAATCGTTTCCAACGAATGAAATATCGTAGGGGACAATTGTAATACTAAAGTAAGTAGATTTCTTATTTTTGTACTTGATAATACTTTTTCGATTATTTTTGCTACGTAATACATTTCATTGCCATTTTATGACACCATCCACTTATAATCCTGGCTCCGCCACTGTATATATATATATATATATATATATAAACCATCACTAGATAGCCCAGTGGTTGGGGCACTGAGTTCCTTGCAAAAGGTCTCTGGTTCGAATCCCGTCTGGGACGAATATTTAGTGGTGGTCAGGGAAGGGTTGGAAACAGCCAGGGAGTAATCCTGCTGGGCTGCGTACATCACAGTATGGGGTCGGATTACTCGCCCTCCCGAGTAGCCTGAACAGGGAAAACATTCTACCTTTTTCCCCATACACCACTTATGTGGTATTGGGTTTTGTTGTTGTTGTTGTATATATATATATATATATATATATATATATATATATATATATATATATTAAAGGGATCAAATGAGAACTTTTTTACATTGAGAACTGTCAGAACTCCTTATATTTTAACAAATTTTCTAGCGGCCGAACAAAAAATCACCTGTTCGAACAAAATTTTTTTTGGCGGGCGAACAATTTTTCTGAGGGTCGAACTATTTTGCCTATATGCAAGTGCTATTTTTGTTCTACATTTTATGTAGAACATGATGTAGAACAGCATGTAGAACATGCTGTTCTACACTTGTTCTACATCAATTTTCAATAAAGTAAGTTAGGGTTTATATTTTAGGGTTTAGAGTTTAGATTTTAGTGTTTAGGGTTTAAATTTAGGGTTTAGATTGAGTTTTTTACACGAACGGTTTAGAGTTTAGGGTTTTGGGTTGAGGGTTTACGGAGTAAACCCGAAAACCCTAAATCCTAAACCCTAAAACCTAAACTCTAAATCGGGCTAAATTAAAAAAAACAGTTGATTTTTGAAAAAAACAGGTGAAAGTCGAACAATTTTTGAGAATTTCGAACAATTTTGAGAAATTCGAACAATTTTGTCGTTCTACATTTTTGTAATTCGAACAAAATCACTGAAATTCGAACAATTATTGACGAAATCGAACAAGTTCTACATTTTGTTGTTCTACATTTATTTGTTCTAATACAACAAAAATGTTCGCCCTTCTTTTTTTTGGTCGACTTCCCCTAATTTTTGTTCGGCCGCCAAAATAATTCTTAAAATTGAGTTCCTAAAGTTCTCACAAGATTGGAGTTCTCACTGGATCCTCTCCCTATATATATATATATATATATATATATATATATATATATATATATATATATATATATATATATATATATATATATATATGTATATATATATATATATGTATATATATATATATATGTATATATATATATATATGTATATATATATATATGTAAAGACCCGTCCTTATCCACCCGGACGAAGTCATCACATCTGGTCCCATTGCGAGGTACTGACCTAATTACGCCATGAATGACTCCAAGTAATATCTTTAGAATGAGTAAATGCACAGCGGAAGACTTAATTCGTACCTGAGAATAAACATGCTTAAAAGTGTCAACCAAAAGGTTGGTGAGTTCATAGGTTTATCATAAGAATCATTTCAATATATTAATAGACCACAAGATTTCCGTTTATAAATATATGTACACTCGCAAGTGTATAAAAGTATTCTATAAGCTGTAGGCACCCGGTAACAAGCCTTAACGTTCATGTTTTACCCTCTGAAGTACACCAGATCAGGTGTGTTTAAAATAACCTCGAAGTACTAAAGCATCCCATAGTCAGGATGGGGTTTGTCAGGCCCAATAGATCTATCTTTAGGATTCGCGCCTACCGTACATAGACAGGTAGTTTAATGTTACCAAGCTAAGGGTATATTTCTGGTTTAAACCCACATAGAATTAGTTTTAGTACTTGTGCCTATTTCGTAAAATATTTATAAAACAACGCATGTATTCTCAGCCCAAAAATATATATAAAAAGGGAGTAATGAAACTCACGCATATAAATATTGTAAAATAGTTAATAAAGCATTTGCATGTATTCTCAGCCCAAAAATGTAAAGAGTAAAAAGGGCAAATGAACTCACAATACGATATTTTGTAGTAAAAATATGCATACGACGATACTGAACAATGCAGGGTTGACCTCGGATTCACGAACCTCAAAGAAGTAGCTCTTAAAAAATGCCCAAGTCCGGGTTTGAACCCGCGATGTCCCGCTAACCCGATAACATCCTTAACCATTACGCTATGTGTTTCAATTCTGAAATAACACCCAACTTGAATTGTTTTTAACCTTTACTTCTGTATCCTTCTTCTTCTTTTTCTAAAAAAAAAATGCCCGAGCCCACGACCTCTCGCTTAACAGAAACACTTCCAACCATTGAGCCACTCATACTTTCTTATTATATCTCGCACGATTAATTATTTAATAAGTATGAAACTGTATTACTTCATCATTACAACATCACAGAATCATCCTTATTAACCTTTCATAATTATCATCTTATTTATCTAACCTCATCATCATCATCATCATCATACTTAATCATAATCATCATTTTATGTTCATAACATCATTAATCTTTTATCATAACCATATCATCATTTAACCTCATCATACTAATCATATATCTTCATCATCATTCGTTATCATCTCCATCATCCATAACATTTACGTGCCATCATCATAAATTTTAAACCTAACATCATCACCCTTTATTCTAAAAAAAAAAACAGAATCATAAATTATATCCATATGTCGATTTCCATTTTGTTATCTTAACCTTTTCGGCCCAAAAATTGTTAGCCCAAACTCTAAAGACATGTATGTGATCATTTAATCAAGCCCAACTAGCTTGTAATAGCCCAAATTGCAGAAACTTTAAATAGGTCATGTTATTTTGTTTATAATTTGAAACAAAAAAAAAAACCGAAGCAATCAACAATCTAGTCATCTTTGCACTCATAGGCTCTCCATCATTATCAACAAACTCACCTTTATTTTTCTTTCTTTACCATCATGGACCCATCATACTTTCATCATTATTCGTTATTATTATTATTGTAGTAGATATCGATGGAATAAACTGCAGAAGTGTTGAAGAACAACAGAAAAAGAAAATGAAAACGGTAGCAGTAGCAGGTGGGAAAGTGAAACAGAAATAGATGGTTTGTGAGGGTCTTCGAACGTGGTAGTGTTTTCAAAGGTGGTGGATGATGGTGAAAGGTGGTGATTAATGGGTGATGGAGGGTGGCGAAATAAAAGAAAAACAGAAATTTATAGTTGTGCAGCAATTTTTATTGTTGATCGTTCATGGGTTGGTTTTATGGATGAAAAAGAAATCGAAAGAGAGATGCTGTAACAGTAGCGAACAACAGGAGTTGTAAGGCTGTTTTGGGCGGCTGTTCTTGAAGGGTTGTGGGGTTGAAGGGAAGTAAGTTAGTGGTGGTGGTTTTTGGGCTAACCTGAATAGAAACAGGAACTAATTCGTGCAGCAGTAATCAGCGAGTATGTGTAAGTTCTTGAGCTGGGAAATCGAACTAGAAACAGGAACTTATGCAGTAGCAGCTGCAGTTAATTAGAGTTGGTGAGTGAGAAAGAAAGGAGATGAGAAGGAGGAAGGAGAAGGTTGTAGGTATTGATGAAATGGTGAAGGTTGTTAGATGGTGGTGATCGTGTGACGGTATTGGAGGGTGGTGAGGGTGGATGGTAACCGTTGTGGTGGTGGGTATTTGAAGATGAAAACGAGAATCATTATCGGGTGGAGGTGTGGTTTGCTCGTGGTGATTAAATGGGTTTCGGTGGTGGCCGGGTTATGGTTTGAGGTTGATGATGGAGAACTAGAGTGGTGTTTTTATGTTGGTTGACGTTCTTCGATATTTTATATGTAGGCATGTATATATAGATATAGAGAGAAGAAGATGGTTTGTGGCGGGGTTCACGGTGATGTTAGTCGAAGAAAAGAAAGACAAAAGTGTTCGATGGTTGTAGTTTCCATGATGGTGTTGTAAATTTTAGGTGGTGAAAGGTGGGGAATAATGGTGGAGATGCAAGATTGTAGTAGGTTGAGTGGTGGCGTGAAGGTGATTCACAGGGAAAAAAAAACCAGAAAACGAATTTAGAGATACAAGTTTAAATTTTTTCTGTTTTCCTTCGAATTGTGTTAGTAGGGAGATATATAAAAGTCCAGTGATGTTATTACAATTATAATGACAACCTTTATTTTGAGACTTGATTGGCTCCACATAAAATATTCGATCAAGAATAATAAATAAAAAGAATTTGCGAATTCTACTGAATGTGTACGATCGATTGAGATATGTAACCACTAAGGGGATTCAAACAAAATCTTCATACAGTAATTGATTGATATATTAAACTAGATTCGGTTCCAAACATACACAGCTGATTTTATTTACCTTTTGTTAATAATTAAAATCATATTAATAACAATCTAAATAATAATTGATATCAATTTATTAAAAATATTAATTATGATAATAATAATCTTATTAATGATAATATTAATTATTTTTAATGTTCAATTATAATATTTATATCTAATAATGTCACTAATATTAATCATAATAATTTAAATTTAAAATTCTTATTACTGGTTATAACAATAATGATGATGTTAATAATGATAACAATACTTTAATTCCCATTGATTAAAGTATATTTTATTAATTCAAAATATTATATATGCTTATATATATATATATATATACTTATAATTATATTTATATATACATATTTATTTATAAACAAGTGTTCGTGAATCGTCGGGCATAGTCAAAAGGTAATTGATTATATAAACACAGTTCAAAGTTTTTGAGATTCAATTAAATATGCTTTGCTTATCATGTCGAAACCAAGTAAACTTAAGTTTAAATTTGATCGAAAATTTCCGGGTCGTCACAGTACCTACCCGTTAAAGAAATTTCGTCCCGAAATTTGAGTGAGGTGGTCATGACTAATAATAAAAAAGTTTTCATGACTCATACGAGCTGATAGATAGAGTTTTTATCTTCGTTGAGTAATATGGATAAAATAATTCGATTACTCGAAGTGTACGAGTGAAGCTATCACAAAATAGTGGAATGAGGAAAATAAGTTTCGTCATAATTTTTGACGTAGTCATGGTGAATTTCCAGAATTCATGGAATTTAAAGAAATCTTCTAATCAGAAAGAAAATGTAATCGCACGATTTATTAGCAGATTGTCGGAGTTACGGAAGAACAGGAATATCAAGGAAATATTTCCGTGATATGCTTAGAAATTAAGTAGAATGAAAGAGTCGTGTGACATGGCATATGATGACGTTATAGTCTGTGAATCATCATGTTTTATTAGAAACTCAGCATGGCTTACTGTAATATAATCACGTTGGCCAAGCGCATTATATTATACTAACTCATGCATCAATTCCCAACACTTCTCCACAATTCATTCATAATTTATACTTAGATTTTACAGAAGTTTCCAATATAATGGAATAAAGAAAACACGAAGAGGTAGATAATTTCGGACAAGAATATTTATGAAAATATCCTCAGAAATATCGAAGATATTTTATGATGATATTTTGGAATTTCTAAGTTCGAAGGTTGATGGAGAAAAATTTTCCGCAAGGTTTTAACATGAATCCGGAGCAAGATATTCTCTAAAGATTTCATCGAATCCAGAATTACCTGGATTCTTTGAATATATGGTTTGGTCCTTGTATTTGTCCTTGGTCTCCTTCATGGTTAGCTCAATCCATTTTTCAGTACCAAATTTTCTATCGAGCGTTCTCAACACTCCATTCTTTATCATTAAACTCTTGGCCATTTAGGCCACCTTCAATTTTACTGTTTCCTCTGCATTAAATGCAGCCATATCTGAACCGTCGATTATCAATCCGAGGTGGTTTCAGGAGAATTGTGTTTTTAGATGATTAAACGCTGATGGTAATATGGTGGAATATAAAAGGTTCTCCGGTAACAATAAAAGAGTACGCATATATATCAAGGTTATAATAAGGTTGTTTCTGATGAAAAGTCGGAGTTGACTTGCTGGAGCTGTGACAAAATTTGTTACTTTGAAAGGGATTACCAAATTATTTTGGGTAATAATAACACTAAAGGAACTAGCACAGGTATGTGTTAAACGTTTACTCAGGTTCCGAGAGTTTTCAAGTGCGTAACTATATGCATCAATCTCTCCTTACGTAGATGAAGTGCGGTTGGTTCATCCTCTCGATTGAGGTGTTTTCAAGAATTACGAAAGGTTTGGATGCAGATTGTAATCGTCAAGATACAAAAGAGGTTTAAGATGAAATCAAGTGGCAAACTTGAAGAATTATTTAGTTTCATATATTATAATCAATATTTTAATTCATTTTAATTGTCCAAAGTTAGTAGTCCAATAGTCTAATAGTTTATATATAGTTTAATATATAACATTCGAATTAATTAATACGTATCGTGACCCGTGTACCGGTCTCAGTATTGATCACAACTCAAACTATATATATTTTTTGGAATCAATCTCAACCCTGTATAGCTAACTCCGTCATTTGCATATAGAGTATCTATGGTTATTCCAAGGTAAATATATAGATGGGTCAATATGATATGTCGAAACCTTGTATACGTGTCCCATTATTTAAAGTGCGTAAAATAAATACAGAAATTAAATGACGATAAATAAAATTGCGAGAATGTAAATTGCGATAATTAAATTGCGATAAATAAAATGTAACCAGTTAGCTAGGAACAGTTAGCTAGGAACAGTTAGCGTGGATACTTATCAATATTTCAATTAGTTAATTCGTTTGTTTCTAAAAAATTTTATTTGTCCAATGTTTTCTTCATTATGCCACTTGTTGGATTCTGATAGGTCAAAATCCAAATATGAAATTGAATGAAAATGGTTATTCTGCGGTGAACGGATTCGCATCTCTGCGGATGTAAGTAGAATAGTAAATGACTGTTGAATCAGATTTAAAGAATGTACGGTGTAACTTATTAATGTGAAATCTAAATATTTCTCGAGTATTACCTACCCGTTAAAATATTTTCACCATTAACAGTTTGTATAAAAGAATTTTTAATTACAATCTTTATGAAAATATATTTGCATATATATTTCCTTCAGATGTAATCATGGATCTAATGAGTCAATATGATATTAATCTCATTTGCTTTACGGCTAGAATTAGAGTACATAATCTCTAAAACATTAGAGATTACATAATCGCCATGAAGAACGAAGATAATGAGGTAGAATGATACGTAGATCGAAGATAATCGATGTAGAACGATATGTAGAACGGAGATCATACTTGAAGTACAGATGGTGATATTGAGGTGTGTGATGTTGAGGCTTGTGTTATTGGTGATACTGATGCCGATGCTGGTGGTACTATTGATGTCGGTGATGCTGCTGGTGCTTGTAAACTTTGCACCATATTCTCTAAAGCTACAACTCGAGCGCGAAGTTCGTTGACTTCTTACTCCAGGATGATTGTCGGTAGGAACGAGCGAGTGAATAAGTTTTAGAATTGTGGATAGAATATAATCATGGCAAGATATTCGGGATCTGAAGATGAAAATGTTGCTTCGAACAGGTTCGCCGGTAAGTGTTTCGGGTTCTTCACCGACGGTGCAGGTTGGTGGGTGAAAAGGATCGCGTTCTTCTTGTCTCCATTGGTTAAGTCGACTATGAACCCATCAGATGAATTGAGGATGAATGATTGGTTGATTCATTCTGGTGACGCTGCTTCTGGGGCTGGAGTGGGACTCCATATCGGAATCCGAGGGACTTGATCTAATGGTGAGTTCCATTGCGTACGATTGAATAAAGGATTTTTCGATATGAGATGATTTTCGGATATCGGATGATATTCTAATTATATATAATACCTATACATAGTACAGAAGATCCCGTAGATTACGAAGGGATTTAAGGAAACGTGTTAGATAAAGTCTACAGTAACAGATACGCTAAGATATGAATTAGCAGATACGCTAAGATATGAATTTATCTGTACACTATCTATCAAATAAGTGCAGGAAGTCGTGTCTAGACCTAGGAATGATTAGCAGGTAATTTTTCACTAGGAATGATATACAATACTTATAATATGTAGCTAAGGTCGAAGTCCAGATTTGCTAATGCATCCTAACAATTATCAGTTAGACTCACTAATGCAAGACCTGGTTCGCTAAGACCACCGCTCTGATACCAACTGTAAAGACCCGTCCTTATCCACCCGGACGAAGTCATCACATCTGGTCCCATTGCGAGGTACTGACCTAATTACGCCATGAATGACTCCAAGTAATATCTTTAGAATGAGTAAATGCACAGCGGAAGACTTAATTCGTACCTGAGAATAAACATGCTTAAAAGTGTCAACCAAAAGGTTGGTGAGTTCATAGGTTTATCATAAGAATCATTTCAATATATTAATAGACCACAAGATTTCCGTTTATAAATATATGTACACTCGCAAGTGTATAAAAGTATTCTATAAGCTGTAGGCACCCGGTAACAAGCCTTAACGTTCATGTTTTACCCTCTGAAGTACACCAGATCAGGTGTGTTTAAAATAACCTCGAAGTACTAAAGCATCCCATAGTCAGGATGGGGTTTGTCAGGCCCAATAGATCTATCTTTAGGATTCGCGCCTACCGTACATAGACAGGTAGTTTAATGTTACCAAGCTAAGGGTATATTTCTGGTTTAAACCCACATAGAATTAGTTTTAGTACTTGTGCCTATTTCGTAAAACATTTATAAAACAACGCATTTATTCTCAGCCCAAAAATATATATAAAAAGGGAGTAATGAAACTCACGCATATAAATATTGTAAAATAGTTAATAAAGCATTTGCATGTATTCTTAGCCCAAAAATGTAAAGAGTAAAAAGGGCAAATGAACTCACAATACGATATTTTGTAGTAAAAATATGCATACGACGATACTGAACAATGCAGGGTTGACCTCGGATTCACGGACCTCAAAGAAGTAGCTCTTAAAAAATGCCCAAGTCCGGGTTTGAACCCGCGACGTCCCGCTAACCCGATAACATCCTTAACCATTACGCTATGTGTTTCAATTCTGAAATAACACCCAACTTGAGTTGTTTTTAACCTTTACTTCTGTATCCTTCTTCTTCTTTTTCTAAAAAAAAAATGCCCGAGCCCACGACCTCTCGCTTAACAGAAACACTTCCAACCATTGAGCCACTCATACTTTCTTATTATATCTTGCACGATTAATTATTTAATAAGTATGAAACTGTATTACTTCATCATTACAACATCACAGAATCATCCTTATTAACCTTTCATAATTATCATCTTATTTATCTAACCTCATCATCATCATCATCATCATACTTAATCATAATCATCATTTTATGTTCATAACATCATTAATCTTTTATCATAACCATATCATCATTTAACCTCATCATACTAATCATATATCTTCATCATCATTCGTTATCATCTCCATCATCCATAACATTTACGTGCCATCATCATAAATTTTAAACCTAACATCATCACCCTTTATTCTAAAAAAAAAACAGAATCATAAATTATATCCATATGTCGATTTCCATTTTGTTATCTTAACCTTTTCGGCCCAAAAATTGTTAGCCCAAACTCTAAAGACATGTATGTGATCATTTAATCAAGCCCAACTAGCTTGTAATAGCCCAAATTGCAGAAACTTTAAATAGGTCATGTTATTCTGTTTATAATTTGAAACAAAAAAAAACCGAAGCACTCAACAATCTAGTCATCTTTGCACTCATAGGCTCTCCTTCATTATCAACAAACTCACCTTTATTTTTCTTTCTTTACCATCATGGACCCATCATACTTTCATCATTATTCGTTATTATTATTATTGTAGTAGATATCGATGGAATAAACTGCAGAAGTGTTGAAGAACAACAGAAAAAGAAAATGAAAACGGTAGCAGTAGCAGGTGGGAAAGTGAAACAGAAATAGATGGTTTGTGAGGGTCTTCGAACGTGGTAGTGTTTTCAAAGGTGGTGGATGATGGTGAAAGGTGGTGATTAATGGGTGATGGAGGGTGGCGAAATAAAAGAAAAACAGAAATTTATAGTTGTGCAGCAATTTTTATTGTTGATCGTTCATGGGTTGGTTTTATGGATGAAAAAGAAATCGAAAGAGAGATGCTGTAACAGTAGCGAACAACAGGAGTTGTAAGGCTGTTTTGGGCGGCTGTTCTTGAAGGGTTGTGGGGTTGAAGGGAAGTAAGTTAGTGGTGGTGGTTTTTGGGCTAACCTGAATAGAAACAGGAACTAATTCGTGCAGCAGTAATCAGCGAGTATGTGTAAGTTCTTGAGCTGGGAAATCGAACTAGAAACAGGAACTTATGCAGTAGCAGCTGCAGTTAATTAGAGTTGGTGAGTGAGAAAGAAAGGAGATGAGAAGGAGGAAGGAGAAGGTTGTAGGTGTTGATGAAATGGTGAAGGTTGTTAGATGGTGGTGATCGTGTGACGGTATTGGAGGGTGGTGAGGGTGGATGGTAACCGTTGTGGTGGTGGGTATTTGAAGATGAAAACGAGAATCATTATCGGGTGGAGGTGTGGTTTGCTCGTGGTGATTAAATGGGTTTCGGTGGTGGCCGGGTTATGGTTTGAGGTTGATGATGGAGAACTAGAGTGGTGTTTTTATGTTGGTTGACGTTCTTTGATATTTTATATGTAGGCATGTATATATAGATATAGAGAGAAGAAGATGGTTTGTGGCGGGGTTCACGGTGATGTTAGTCGAAGAAAAGAAAGACAAAAGTGTTCGATGGTTGTAGTTTCCATGATGGTGTTGTAAATTTTAGGTGGTGAAAGGTGGGGAATAATGGTGGAGATGCAAGATTGTAGTAGGTTGAGTGGTGGCGTGAAGGTGATTCACAGGGGAAAAAAAACAGAAAACGAATTTAGAGATACAAGTTTAAATTTTTTCTGTTTTCCTTCGAATTGTGTTAGTAGGGAGATATATAAAAGTCCAGTGATGTTATTACAATTATAATGACAACCTTTATTTTGAGACTTGATTGGCTCCACATAAAATATTCGATCAAGAATAATAAATAAAAAGAATTTGCGAATTCTACTGAATGTGTACGATCGATTGAGATATGTAACCACTAAGGGGATTCAAACAAAATCTTCATACAGTAATTGATTGATATATTAAACTAGATTCGGTTCCAAACATATACAGCTGATTTTATTTACCTTTTGTTAATAATTAAAATCATATTAATAACAATCTAAATAATAATTGATATCAATTTATTAAAAATATTAATTATGATAATAATAATCTTATTAATGATAATATTAATTATTTTTAATGTTCAATTATAATATTTATATCTAATAATGTCACTAATATTAATCATAATAATTTAAATTTAAAATTCTTATTACTGGTTATAACAATAATGATGATGTTAATAATGATAACAATACTTTAATTCCCATTGATTAAAGTATATTTTATTAATTCAAAATATTATATATGCTTATATATATATACTTATAATTATATTTATATATACATATTTATTTATAAACAAGTGTTCGTGAATCGTCGGGCATAGTCAAAAGGTAATTAATTATATAAACACAGTTCAAAGTTTTTGAGATTCAATTAAATATGCTTTGCTTATCATGTCGAAACCAAGTAAACTTAAGTTTAAATTTGATCGAAAATTTCCGGGTCGTCACAATATATATATATATATATATACATATAGTGGTAGGATCATGAGGGAAGTAACCAATCGGGGGGAAGCGGGGGGAAGCAAAAACTTTTTTTTTCGCTTTTTGAAAAAACCTTGTTCACGAACATTATAGATGGGACGAAAGTATGAACATTTAGTAGAGACACTTTGTGATAAATGTTTTTATTTTGGCGGGAAAAAGCTCGAAGAAGTAATATATAGCAATTATAGTGTTTTCCGAGCGTATGTTGAGGTTTTAGCTATTGGGGTTTAGATATTAGGGTTTATAGGGTTTAGATATTAGGGTTTAGAAATTTAAGGTTTAGGGTTTAGATTTAAGGTTTAGATTTAGGATTTAGATTGAGTTTTTAACACGAGCGGTTTAGAATTTATGGTTTAGGGTTTAGGGTTTGGTGTTTTGAGTTTATGGAATAAACTCAAAACACCAAACCCTAAACCCTAAACTCTAAATCGGGCTAAATTTTACTTCACAAAACATGAAGAAGAAAAAAAAGTTCATATTCTTCACGAACAATATTATCTTGAATGTTATTTTTATCGATCGTTTTCCCGCCTAAATAATAACATTCATCACGAAGTGTCTCTTCTAAATGTTCATATTTTCGTGTGATCTTGATGCCGGAAAAAAAAAATTCAATGGGGAAGTAACCAATCGGGGGGAAGCGGGGGGAAGCAAAAAAAAAAAAAATTTCGTTTTTTTTTTAATTTTGTTTTTCCGGCATCAAGATCACACGAAAATATGAACATTTAGAAGAGACATTTCGTGATGAATGTTATTATTTAGGCGGGAAAACGATCGACAAAAATAACATTCAAGATAATATTGTTCGTGAAGAATATGAACGTTTTTTCCTTCATGTTTTGTGAAGTAAAATTTAGGCCGATTTAGAGTCTAGGGTTTAGGGTTTAGGGTTTAGGGTTTGGTGTTTTGGGTTTATTCCATAAACCCAAAACACCAAATCCTAAACCCTAAACCCTAAACGCTAAACTCTAAACCGTTCGTGTTAAAAACTCAATCTAAATCCTAAATCTAAACCCTAAATCTAAACCCTAAACCCTAAATTTCTAAACCCTAATATCTAAACCTTATAAACCCTAATATCTAAACCCTAATATCTAAACCCCAATAGCTAAAACCTCAAAATACGCTCGAAAAACACGATAATTGTTATATATTACTTCTTCAAGTGTTTTCCCGTCAAAATAAAAACATTTATCACAAAGTGTCTCTACTAAATATTCATATTTTCATCTTATCTATAATGTTCGTGAACAAAGTTTTTTCAAAAAACGAAAAAAAAAAAGTTTTTGCTTCCCCCCGCTTTCCCCCGAATGGTTACTTCCCTCTTGATCCTACCAATATATATATATATATATATATATATATATATATATATATATATATATATATATATATATATATATATATATATATATATATATATATATATATATATATATATATATATTGTTAATGAAACTTTATGCTTTAACATTTCACACCAATTTGCAGACTCCAATCCTACACAACCAATAGATTCCAACATAGATAAACGAACTTATTCATGCAGTTTATATTGGTTAACAAGATTAGATTTGATCATACTCCCGTATCTTACAATTTTCAATGATTCAAATCGTAAATATTATGGCAATGGAAATGAACCAAAAGCCAAGATGGAAAAAAATTCCAAAATCGTGTTTAGTCACCAACAAGTGTGTTTTTGGTCATCTGCTGACTGACTTCCATTTTGTTCCTCTATCTATTGATTTATTTATTTTAGTTTATACAAAACTAGTTGAAGACCCGCAAATTCGCGGAATTTTTTTAGTGATGAATCACCATTTACTTTTAAGAATCACATAAACTTAGTGGCGGAAGCAGAAATTTTTTCACCGGGGGCGAAGTTTTTTATAAAACCTAGCAATTTGTTTAGGCAAAGTATGGAGGTTTTTTGGCAAAATTTAAAGGTTTTTGGGCAAAATTTGAAAGTTTTTGAGGAAAATTTGGATGTTTTTGGACAACATTTGAAGGTTTTAGGGCAAAATATGTAGGTTTTGGGGCAAAAAAAAAAAAAAAAAATCTTCTGGGGGCAAAGTCGAAAAATTCGAAATTTTTACACTGAAAATTGCAAATCCACTGGGGCGGGCGCCCCCTTGCCCCTAAATAAAACCGCCCCTGCATAAACTGCTATCAGCCGATACAGTTAATTTTCCAAAATTTGATGATATGTGATTCGAGAAATTATTCACAATTTTATAATACGAAATTCAAAATTTTATATCATGTTAAATTAAAGACAAGTTAAAAGGTATTGGTTGAACCCCCGATTCCATTATAATATGAAATATAGAACAACAACAATGAAACTTCTACACGAATTAAGAAAATAATTGTTATAAATTTTGTGGTACGAAAATGAGGAACGTTTCGTGATCGTATAAGTGTAAATTTATATCATGTTAAAGATTTGATACGACAATATGAAGAATATTCAAATGAATCGTAAATTTAACTTGAGATCTAAGGGATAAATCACAGCCCTTAGACCAATTGCACATGTGAGGACCCGGAAATTTCCGACCAAATTTAAACTTAATCATATTATGATTCCGACACGATAAGCAAAGTCTGTAAGTTTGAGACTCAAAAAGTTTGAAATGTTTCAAATATTCAATTGACCTTCGACTGCTCTCGACGATTCACGAACAATTAATTGTAAATAGATATATGTGTATATATATAAATAATAATTCGAAATATAATTTGAAGTATTATATATTGTTGTTATAAAAAAAATTAATAAAATAAAAATAGCATATTATAATATATCTCTATATATAAATAAAGTATATTAAAAATAAATATTAAATGATTGTAATACTCGTTTGATGTTTCGATTGATATTAAGCAAGTTAAATTCAAACTTATATAATTTTAAAATAAACGGTGATTCAAAAATAAGTTATATAATTTTTAGGCTTATTAAATATGTATTTAGGAGCTACTCGTAAAATTTTAAAACTTTTTATATTTTACTTGGGGTTGGGAGTGGATAATTAATATAATTTTTATTTAATAGTTAATGACCGAATTTTATACCATAATGAACGAAATAAAGAAAGATAATTACTGTAAAAATTTAGGATTTTTCTGAAGACTTTTATCCGCCACTAATTGCAAATAGTGGACGATACACAATCCGGGAAAAACTGTCGGCAGAATAAAATCCTTAATCACACGTTTCTTTATGAGTTAGCATTATATATTATATTATACTGTTTTCTTCTTCCTTTATATATGCATACAAATTAACAATTGAAAACATCAATTACACACAAACACATCTACTTCGACACCCACTTCATGATCCGGTTTCTGTTTATGTTTTCTTGTCCGCCACCACCGTCATCCACTATCACCATGAACCAACCATCATGACCTTCACCATCTTCGTGCAACCACCACCTTGACTCATCATCGTCTCCCTTTCTCTTGAAATCCTTGAAACCGTGACACCATCACCATCTAATTTCCACCGTCAATACAACCATCACAACACCTTTTCTATTACTTATACTCAGCCTACTATTTTTGTTTCATCGACAGCCCAACCGTGAAACCACCATCAGACTAATTCTGTGTTAATCGAGACCCAAAACCAAAACCCATTTAAAATTGTATTCCTGTTTCTATCGCACAAAACAACACCTCAAACAAATCACCCCAATCAAAACCACTTATTAAGTAATCAAGTATGCTACAAGTTTTCTACTTCTTTTTTGTTTCACCACAAGCTGGACACTATATAAATCACCAACCATAAACGCCACCCATCAACCGTCACCGTTAAAACCGTTAACTAAATACAAGTCATCATCGTTACAGTTGTTGTTGGAAGAAGAAGAAATAAGAAAACCAAGAACCAACCCTTTACTTCTTTCTTGTTCAAAGACATCATCACCAACAAGAACCATCACCTATGTTGGACTAACCATCGGCTACCACCCAAGAACACCCTTTGTTTCTACTTTCTCTTCGATACCACCACTGCAACTACTACTATAATTTTTCTGTTTCTTTCGAACAGCTGCAACATCCCTCTTTTTTTTCTGTTGTTTAAGTTTTAATAGAGCAATCAGCAACAAAACCCATTTAAAGGTGACGATGAACAGTGAAACCAAACTGTTGTACCTACTGTTTTCACTACTGTTAAAGGTTTCTATTGAAACCAGGCCATTACCATCTTAGTTCCTACTTCCCTTCTTCTGTTTCTACTGGAATTTAAAACGCGAAAGTTGAAGAAAACGATGCTATAGTAATTGTGCCAGAACATTACGCGATTCGCGTATGGAACTATACGTTCCGTGTAATTCTCAAGAAGATTACACGTTTCGTGAGGTTTATACACGATCCACGTAGATGATTAAAAGAATACGCGTTTCGCTGCATCATTACACGATCCGTGTAATTAACATGTTGTTACTGCTATTCGAGTGTTACTGATCCCGTTCGTATGGTTTTACTTCTGTTTCTGTTAAACCACAAGTAAAACGATGATTAATTGATGATTAATTGATGATAAATTGATAACGAGTCGATGATGAACATGGTGAGGTATGATGTTGCTTGGCATGGTAAAGATGAGAATTCGATGATCAGGAGATCATGACATGATGATGATTACGGTTGTAAATTGTTTGTTATGTTCCTAAAACTATACACCGATTGAACAATTAACCCCACACCCACTAAAACATGTCGAGCAAAATTAATTAAACATGCTGTTGGATTTTGTTTTGGGCCGAGTTCTTTCTTTAACAAGTTGGGTTGTGTGCTTTTAGTTGGGTCGTGATCTCCTAGTTGATTTGGGCCGAGATCCAATTATCTGTTGAGTTGAAGAGGATCGCTTAAATATAAATGAGTTTCTATTAAATCAGAAAAGAATAAATGGAGCATTGGTTAAGGTTGTTAGTGGGTTAGCGAGAGGTTTCGGGTTCGAGCCTGGATTGAGGCATTTAATTTTTAGGAAAATCTTGAAGGTAGTTTACTCATTTTAAATATTTTTATTATTACAATCATTATTATTATTATTATTATTATTATTATTATTATTATTATTATTATTATTATTATTATTATTATTATTATTATTATTATTATTATTATTACTACTGCCATTAAAATAAGTATTGGTATTATTATTAACATTATTATCATAATTATTATAATCTTTACAAACTAAAAGACATTTATATAAAAATATATTTTTACATCTATATTAATATTAGGTACTATTTTGTTCTAATAAAATGTTATTATAATTATGTTACAAATAATATATAAATATATTTTTAAGTTAAATCATATATATAAATATTATTATAATACATTTTAAGCATTTATATATAATAACATATATTATATCCTAATTAAAATACTTTAATAGAAATCTGTTATATATAAATATTGATTATTATTTTATTTACCAAAATAACATATAAATTATGAATATAAGAAATATATTAATAATATTAATATAAACTTGTTAATTGTTGTTATGTGTTTTAATATATATAACTGGTATAGGTTCGTGAATCCGAGGCTAACCTTGCACTTGTTCAATGACGACATATGTATTTTTACTACGAAATACAGTATTGTGAGTTCATTTGATTCCCTTTTACTCTTTATATTTTGGGACTGAGAATACATGCGCTATTGTACAACTGCTTTATTAAATGCTTTTGAAATATATTTTGAACTGCGAATACATGAAATGCTTTTATAAATGTTTGACGAGATAGACACAAGCAAAACATTCCTCGAATGAATTATTATGCAGACAGAAGTTCTGTGGATTATTATTGAATTAGTTGGACGTTATAATTGCCACTAATTGTTGTGAATATTTCCCCTGATTATTATTGCTTGGTAACCTAAGAATTAGAATCGGGTATGGCCCTAATTCACGCGAATCCTAAAGGTAGCTACCGTGTTTAACACCCCCACCCAGAATGTTCACTAGACGGAAGAGCTAGTGGGCGTGGTGTTTAGTACTTCGAGGTTTATATATTATACAGACGAGATGTTCTATTTTTGGGGATATTATTGACGCGCATTATATGTTAAGGTTGGTTACCAAGCCAAGCAATGAATGGAAAGTGAATGTTATGTATCGAGAGAATGATTTTATACACAGGTTATGTGTATGATATTTTTGTACACGAGATATGTGTACGGTTACTAAGATTTATGAAAAATGGTTTCGTACATGAGATAGGTGTACTGTATTTGAATCTTGTGGTCTATCAAAATAATGAATTTTATTGTTTACGATAAACTAATGAACTCACCAACCTTTTGGTTGACACTTGAAAGCATGTTTATTCTCATGTATGAAAGAAATCTTCCGCTGTGCATTTGCTCAATTTAAAGATATTACTTGGAGTCATTCATGGCATATTTCAAAAGACGTTGCATTCAAATCATTGAGTACAAGATTATTATTAAGTCATTTATAGGTTGGGACATATTATGAAATGGTATGCATGCCTGTCAACTTTCAATGTAATGAAAGTTTATCTTTTAAAAACGAATGAAATGTTTGTAAAATGTATCATATAGAGGTCAGTACCTCGCGATGTAACCATATGTTATTGTATTCGTCCTTATGGATTAGGACGGGTCGCTTCATGTGGTATCAGAGCGGTGGTATTAGCGAACCAGTTCTTGCATTAGTGCGTCTAACTGATAGTTTTTTAGATGCATTAGTGGGTCTGGACTTCGACCGTGTCTGCATGTCAAAAGTTTTGCTTATCATTTTGTGTCAAAAATTATTTGCTTATCATCCTTAATGTCTAGTGTGATGACCCGGAAATTTCGACTAAATTTAAACTTAATCTTAAATGATTAATGATTTCGACAGGATAAGCAAAGCCTATGAAGTTGAATCTCAAAATTTTGAACTATTCAATTACCCTTCGGTTGTTCTCAACGATTCGTGAACCATTATATGTAAATAGATACATATATATACTATAACTTGAAAACGTAACAAAGTTTTAATTGCATGATACCATACATTAAACTTATTGGTTTATATATCTATTTGAATATATATGATTTCAAGTTATTTAGTAAACGATAGTAACATTCGTTTATTGATTCGATTGATATTTAGATAAGTTAACTAAAGCGTTTAAGATGAACCAGTTAAACACTAATTTGTTACAGTGTTTTCAAATTGCCACATTACTCAAAATGCTACAGTGTTTTCGAAAATCACTATTTGCTACAGTGAAATTGACTTTGCTACAGTGAATTTCTACAGTAAAATTTGACGGTGCTACAGTAACTTTGCTACAGTAAAACGCTATTATAAAAATGTATTTTAACAAATAGCGAGACGATGATTTATAGAAGTAAATGACCAAAACACTCGAAAGTTTAAGATACACTTTGAGTGATATAATTAAGGGATAATTTAAGGCTATTGATAAGGCTAAAAAGGAACATATATTTCATAGCATTATCCCCCAAGAAAGACAGGATTTTAGTTGTAATTGTTCCATATTCAAGTAATATTCGTTTATATTTAATAAGTGCGAAGACAAAAGGCGAAAACGAAGAATTGAAGACGGAAAGGTCCAAAATGCTCAAATATACAAGATACAATTAAAAAGGTTCAAATTATTGATGAAGAACGTCTAAAAATGACAAGAGTACAAGTTGCGGAACGCAAAGTACACGATATAAAATAGTACGCAAGGACGTCTGAAAATCCGGAACCGGGACCCGAGTCAAGAAGAAACGCCCGACGCAACGGACCAAAAATATCTAGTCTACTATGCACAAGAATAAAATATAATATATAAATAATTATATTAATTATTTATATATTTATATTTATTTTATATTATGTCGACAAGCTAGGAGCCAAAACAATGTGAGCTGTCCCTGGTCCTCATGCGAGTCGCATGGCCAGAAGGCCATTTCCATGCGAGTCGCATGACTCCAGATTTCAGGCCACATCTATAAATTCCGGTGTTTTCGCTCGATTTAAATCACACACATACACAAATATATATATACTCCGTAATATTATTTATTATTATTTATTATTATTATTATTATTATTATTATTATTATTATTATTATTATTATTATTATTATTATTATTATTATTATTATTATTAAGATTAATATTAATCTATTATTATTAGTATTATACCTAAAATACTACGACGAGGTCATGAGCGTGTCACTTTCAAAATATGTTTTCAAGCGGGATAGAGTTAAGGAAATTATGGGTTATTGCCATGGAGGTTATGGGTAATGTTCGGGGGTATTTTTGTGAATCAAACCTCGTGTTTATCATCTCCGATGCGTCTACGTGCTTTCCTGCAATAATGTATATCAATATTAAACAGTGAGTTTCATATGATCCCTTTTACTCTCTACATTTTTGGGCTGAGAATACATGCAAATTCTTTATTAACCGATATACAATATTTATATGTGTGAGTTTCATATGATCCCTTTTACTCTCTACATTTTTGGGCTGAGAATACATGCAAATGCTTTATTAACCGATATACAATATTTATATGTGTGAGTTTCATATGATCCCTTTTACTTTCTACATTTTTGGGCTGAGAATACATGCAAATGCTTTATTAACCGATATACAATATTTATATGTGTGAGTTTCATTGCTCCCTTTTTAATTGCTTTTGCAATATATATTTTTGGGCTAAGAATACATGCAATTTATTTTAAACGCAATGGATACAAGTACATACTTAATTCTACACCGAGTTTGAACTGAAAATCCCTTAGCTTTGGTAACTAGTAACTGCCGGTTATAAGAACTGGTGGGCGCGAGTAGTAGTATATGGATCCATAGGGCTTGATATCCCCGTCCGAGCTAGAGCGCTAGCCTTTTAACGGACGTATGCTATTTGAGAAGCGTACACGTTGGTTTGCGTGTATTATTAAGATGATTATACAAAGGGTACAAATTATATAAGCATTAAAGTTTAGTTACCAGGGTGCTCAATTTTGTAGAACCGATTGATAAACGTTTCGGATGAAACAACTGAAATCTTGTGATCCACCTTTTATTTAAAACATAATGATAAACGTTTTGAATAAAACAACTGAACTTTTGTAATCCACATTGATTTACGGATTATGTGTAATATTAAAACTATGAACTCACCAACCTTTGTGTTGACACTTGAAGCATGTTTATTCTCAGGTTTCTAGAAGTCTTCCGCTGTTTGTTCATACGTGATACAAGTTATGTGCTTGGAGTCATACATGCTATATACAAGAAACTTGCATTCATCAAACCATTACCATGTATCTTATTTTGACTGTATTGTCAACAGATGTATTATTGTAAACCATTTAAATGGTGATTGTCTATACGTAGGAATCATCAGATGTAAAAAAACCTGGAATTTATATATTCATTTATGAAATACCTTTTCAAACGAATGCAATGTTACAAAACGTATCACATAGAGGTCAAATACCTCGCAATGAAATCAATGAATGACGTGTTCGTCCATATGGATTTGGAGCGATCGTCACAGTTGGTATCAGAGCGTTGGTCTTAGCGAACCAGAATTTGCATTAGTGTGTCTAACCGGTTATTGTTAGGATACATTAGTGAGTCTGGACTTCGACCATGTCTGCATGATAAAAATTGTTGCTAATAATTTTTTTGTTAGAAATTACCTGCTTATCATTCCTTGTGTGGAAAATTACCTTCTTATCATTTGTAGTCTAGACACACCTTATTGCATGGATTGCATGACTAGTGTATAGACAAAATGAATATCTTAGCGTATCTGTTACTGTTACCTTTACTTGACAGTTTCCGAAAATTTCTCCGTAATTCGCGGATCCTTTGTACTATATAAAGGTATTCTATGTAATTAGAATATCATCCGATATCCGAAAATCATTTCACATCGAAAATTATTTATCTAACCGTGTAAGATGAATTCTGCAAGTAATTCGAGTTCTTCGGATTCCGATATGAATTTTCACCTGAGTTCCGAAAGCAGTGTAACCGGAATGAATCAACCAATCAGTCATCACCAATTCTGGATGAATTGGAGATGGGTTCGTAATCAACTTAATCAATGGAGACAAGAGGAAGGCGATCCTTTCCACCAACCGAATTCACCTCTTGGTGAGGAACCTGAGGCACTTACCGGCGAACCCGTTCGAAACACTATCTTTACCCTCATTTCCAGGATATTTCGCAACGATTATATGATAACTAGAATTTTAAACTTTATTCATCCTCTCGTACCAACCGCCAATCATCCCGGAATAATAGAAGAAGTTAACGAGCTTCGCGCTCGAGTTGTGGCTTTAGAGAATATGATGCACAATTTGCAGGCATCACAGGCAGCACCGATAGCACCACCAGAACCAGCAGCACAACCAATAACAGTACCAGCACCACCAACAACAACATCCGCACCGTAAACCTTAACCTCACAATCTGTCCCACGAGTATCAACCTCATACGCACCGTAGGCACCGAAGAATACTAATAACCATAAACGATGAAGTATTAATTCATAACTTCATTGGAGAAATATCCTGCGACGATTATGTAATCTTTAATATAGAAGAGATTATTCGTTTCTAGTTCTAACCGAAACCCAAATGAGTTTAATAACTCATTAAATCTATATTACATCTGAAGGAAATATACATACATATATTTTCATAAAGATTGTAATTGAAAATCCTTTTGTACAAACTGTTAATGATGAGAATATTTTGACGGGTAGGTAATACCCTAGAAATATATAAATTCCACATTAATATGTTACACTATACATTCTTCAATTCTGATTCAGCAATCATTAACTATACTGCTCAAACCTATAGATATACGTATCTGTTCATCGCAGAATAACCATTTTCATTCAATTTCATATTCTGATTTCGATTGATCAGAATCCAAGTCAAGATTAAACGAAAAACATCACTCTTAGATTCCTACATCTTTCAAAACCATGCTTCGAAAACCATGCTTTGAATTCAGAACAGTACTAGAACATCATATGATTACATTTTGCGTTCAAACCCATCGAAATTCTTAGAAACACTTCAACTAATGAACAAACGAGAAGACAAACCAACTACACGATATCTACGAGAAGAAAGATTTGTACTTATAATCATATATCTGGAAAGCTCTCGAAACCTAAGTAAAACTTTAAGACGTATCTGTGATAAATCCTTCGGCATTATTATTACTGAAAGTAACCTTGCAATTCCTTTTTAAAAGTATCCAGTATTATCACCCATTCAACTAGTCAACGACGACCTTTCAGACTTATAACTTTGGCATATACGTTTTTGTTACTGGGGAACCTTTTATGTTCCACCATATTAGCAGTAAATGTACCAGCGACTCCGTCACTCTGCTATTTGAAACTCTCCGGAAATCACTATATATACATTGAAACCCTATCATGTACTCATCCACATCTTGTAACAATAGTTGCCATTCCAACTATCGGGAATTTGCAATCAGTATTTTGAAATCTTGCAGCACGTCTACGCCAACAGTTATATGTGTACATATAACGTCTACCTCCTCGAATTACATACTTCGAATGTGAAGTTTTTGAAAAACACCCCAAACTATGAAACTAGTTCTCTGAAATTGGAACAATGCTGATAAAGCAGCAAAAACGGTAAACGACTTTAACAGTCAAAAGTTTGATGATAAAGAATAGTATGGTGGTAAAGCTGAGAAAAAGAGAAGGTTTGGAATTGAAAAACGGATTGAGCAAACCATAAAGGAGACTGTGGACAAGTCACAGTGACTAAACTTATACATAAAGAATCTAGATGATTCTGTTTTTGATGAAATATTTAGCGAATATCTTGCTCCTTACTTATTTCAAATTCTTGCGGAACATATTCTTCATCATCCTTCGATATTAGAAATTCTAAGATATTATCATATCTTTCATTATAAATATCTTCGATATTTCTGAAGATATTTTCATAACTATTATCATCCGAAATTATTTATCTCTTCACGCTATCTGTGTTACATCATAAAAGAAACTATTTTAGTTTCTAATTTCTGAAAATTTTGAAAAATGGATGTTTTTGAAGTAGTGTTGGGAACTGAAGCATGAGTTAGTATAATATAATGACACTTGATCAACGTGATTATATTACAGTAAGTCATGCTGAGTTTCTAATGGAACGTGATAAAGGTTCACAGATCCCACCCTCATCATGAACCATGTTACATAACTCTTTTATTCTATTTAACCTCTAAACATATCAAGAAAATATTTTTCTTAATGATTCGGTCTTTTCCGGATATTCTGGTAATTTGACAAATCAAGATCGTGCCATTACGATTACCTTCTTAGAACATTAACTATGTTCATTCCGAAATGTATAGCTACGAATTCTGGACCATTATTCGCTTGATTTAAAGTCGGGAAGATAAAACAAAAGCATGAAGCTTCAAAATATCAATGAGAGTATATATAAGTAAATTGGAGAGAGTATTAACTGTGGATGTCAATAATTATGGAAAGACAGAAGCAGAGACATCGAAATATAAGGGAAGATATAAAACCCAACAACTACCCAGAAATTACAAACCGTGTATATCAATGCGTATAGCAATATAAAGACACGGGAGAATGAAAAATACTATAACCCCAAGGTAATGGTAGAAGAAAATAACTTCCTCCGGTGGTAGATGAAAAAGAAGAATGACAGATATGAAAGTTAGGAGTATATCAAGAATCAGAACTGGATGAAGCATTTTTTTTACAATCTTTTGAAAATAGGAAATGAGGAAGAAGATGTAAGAGTGATGAAAATAATGAAACGGAAGAGGTCAATTTATAGCGAAATATCAAACATAGCAATCGAAGCAAATTATGCATTTAATCAAAAGAAATCTTAATTTCCTTAAATTCCGAAGAATCAAATCTTATTTAGATTATGAAGATTTTCTATTCCTTAAATTATGGAAATCAATCGTTAATACGTCAAGAGTTAAGACGAATCTCTATTCTTCATTTCACTCTTTTACGATAACTTCTCTCATACGCTTCGAAAAATCGGATTGTTTTATCCATATTATTTAACGGTGATAAAACTCTATTTATCTACACATATACGGCATGAAAACATTTTTATTGTTAGCCATGACGACCTCACTCAAATTTCGGGACGAAATTTCTTTAACGGGTAGGTACTGTGATGACCCGGAAATTTCGACTAAATTTAAACTTAATCTTAAATGATTAATGATTTCGACACGATAAGCAAAGCCTATGAAGTTGAATCTCAAAATTTTGAACTATTCAATTACCCTTCGGTTGTTCTCAACGATTCGTGAACCATTATATGTAAATAGATACATATATATACTATAACTTGAAAACGTAACAAAGTTTTAATTGCATGATACCATACATTAAACTTATTGGTTTATATATCTATTTGAATATATATGATTTCAAGTTATTTAGTAAACGATAGTAACATTCGTTTATTGATTCGATTGATATTTAGATAAGTTAACTAAAGCGTTTAAGATGAACCAGTTAAACACTAATTTGTTACAGTGTTTTCAAATTGCCACATTACTCAAAATGCTACAGTGTTTTCGAAAATCACTATTTGCTACAGTGAAATTGACTTTGCTACAGTGAATTGCTACAGTAAAATTTGACGGTGCTACAGTAACTTTGCTACAGTAAAACGCTATTATAAAAATGTATTTTAACAAATAGCGAGACGATGATTTATAGAAGTAAATGACCAAAACACTCGAAAGTTTAAGATACACTTTGAGTGATATAATTAAGGGATAATTTAAGGCTATTGATAAGGCTAAAAAGGAACATATATTTCATAGCATTATCCCCCAAGAAAGACATGATTTTAGTTGTAATTGTTCCATATTCAAGTAATATTCGTTTATATTTAATAAGTGCGAAGACAAAAGGCGAAAACGAAGAATTGAAGACGGAAAGGTCCAAAATGCTCAAATATACAAGATACAATTAAAAAGGTTCAAATTATTGATGAAGAACGTCTAAAAATGACAAGAGTACAAGTTGCGGAACGCAAAGTACACGATATAAAATAGTACGCAAGGACGTCTGAAAATCCGGAACCGGGACCCGAGTCAAGAAGAAACGCCCGACGCAACGGACCAAAAATATCTAGTCTACTATGCACAAGAATAAAATATAATATATAAATAATTATATTAATTATTTATATATTTATATTTATTTTATATTATGTCGACAAGCTAGGAGCCAAAACAATGTGAGCTGTCCCTGGTCCTCATGCGAGTCGCATGGCCAGAAGGCCATTTCCATGCGAGTCGCATGACTCCAGATTTCAGGCCACATCTATAAATTCCAGTGTTTTCGCTCGATTTAAATCACACACATACACAAATATATATATACTCCGTAATATTATTTATTATTATTATTTATTATTATTATTATTATTATTATTATTATTATTATTATTATTATTATTATTATTATTAAGATTAATATTAATCTATTATTATTAGTATTATACCTAAAATACTACGACGAGGTCATGAGCGTGTCACTTTCAAAATATGTTTTCAAGCGGGATAGAGTTAAGGAAATTATGGGTTATTGCCATGGAGGTTATGGGTAATGTTCGGGGGTATTTTTGTGAATCAAACCTCGTGTTTATCATCTCCGATGCGTCTACGTGCTTTCCTGCAATAATGTATATCAATATTAAACAGTGAGTTTCATATGATCCCTTTTACTCTCTACATTTTTGGGCTGAGAATACATGCAAATGCTTTATTAACCGATATACAATATTTATATGTGTGAGTTTCATATGATCCCTTTTACTCTCTACATTTTTGGGCTGAGAATACATGCAAATGCTTTATTAACCGATATACAATATTTATATGTGTGAGTTTCATATGATCCCTTTTACTTTCTACATTTTTGGGCTGAGAATACATGCAAATGCTTTATTAACCGATATACAATATTTATATGTGTGAGTTTCATTGCTCCCTTTTTAATTGCTTTTGCAATATATATTTTTGGGCTAAGAATACATGCAATTTATTTTAAACGCAATGGATACAAGTACATACTTAATTCTACACCGAGTTTGAACCGAAAATCCCTTAGCTTTGGTAACTAGTAACTGCCGGTTATAAGAACTGGTGGGCGCGAGTAGTAGTATATGGATCCATAGGGCTTGATATCCCCGTCCGAGCTAGAGCGCTAGCCTTTTAACGGACGTATGCTATTTGAGAAGCGTACACGTTGGTTTGCGTGTATTATTAAGATGATTATACAAAGGGTACAAATTATATAAGCATTAAAGTTTAGTTACCAGGGTGCTCAATTTTGTAGAACCGATTGATAAATGTTTCGGATGAAACAACTGAAATCTTGTGATCCACCTTTTATTTAAAACATAATGATAAACGTTTTGAATAAAACAACTGAACTTTTGTAATCCACATTGATTTACGGATTATGTGTAATATTAAAACTATGAACTCACCAACCTTTGTGTTGACACTTGAAGCATGTTTATTCTCAGGTTTCTAGAAGTCTTCCGCTGTTTGCTCATACGTGATACAAGTTATGTGCTTGGAGTCATACATGCTATATACAAGAAACTTGCATTCATCAAACCATTACCATGTATCTTATTTTGACTGTATTGTCAACAGATGTATTATTGTAAACCATTTAAATGGTGATTGTCTATACGTAGGAATCATCAGATGTAAAAAAACCTGGAATTTATATATTCATTTATGAAATACCTTTTCAAACGAATGCAATGTTACAAAACGTATCACATAGAGGTCAAATACCTCGCAATGAAATCAATGAATGACGTGTTCGTCCATATGGATTTGGAGCGATCGTCACATCTAGACACGTCTTACTGCCTATATTGCATAGACAGTGTATAGATAAATTCATATCTTAGCGTATCTGTTATTGTTACCTTTGCCTGACAGATTCCGTAGATTTCCTTCGTAACTTATGGAATTTAGGTATTATATATGCATATGTAAATTATGTATTGTAGGGTACTAATCTACATCCTATAATCTATTTCTTATCGAAAATACTTCATCTGATCGTACGAGATGAATCCCTCAACTAGTTCGAGTCCCTCAGATTCCGATAGCTATTCCGATAGTTATTCCGACAGCTATTCCGACATGGATATTCACCTAAGCTCCGAAAGCAGTGTAAATGAAATGAATCAACCAAACTAGCCATCATCAATTCATCTGATAGGTTCATAGTCTACTTAATCATTGGGGACCAGAAGAAGGTAATCCCTTTCATCCACCATATTGTCCTCTTGGTGAAGAACCTGAAGCACTTACCGGCGAACCTGTCCGTAATACCATTTTCTCGCTCATTTCCAGAGTATTTCGTCATGATTATATTCTATCCACAATTCTAAACCTTATTCATCCGCTCATTCCGACCGACAATCATTCTGGAATAATGGAAGAAGTCAACGAGCTTCGCGCTCGAGTAATCAATTTGGAAAATATGGTGCAAAAACTTATCAGCTTCAACAACATCACCGACATCAACAGAACCACCAGCAACAACACCCGTACCATCAACAACACACGTCTCAACATCACAATCCATACCTCGAACTTAATCATCGTTCTACGTATCGTTCTACATCAATTATCTTCGTTCATTATGGCGATTATGTAATCTCTAATGTTTTAGAGATTATATATTCTTGTTCTAACAATAAATCAAATGAGATTAATATCACATTAACTCATTAAATCCATGATTATATCTGAAAAAAATATATATGTATATATATTTTCATAAAGATTGTAATTAAAAATTCTTTCGTACAAACTGTTAATGGTGAAAATATTTTAACGGGTAGGTAATACCCGAAGAATATTTAGTTTTCACATTAGTAAGTTACACTGTACATTCTTCGAATCTGATTCAACAGTCATTTACAATCCTACTTACATCCATCGATATACGTATCCGTTCACCACAGAATAACCATTTTCATTCAATTTCATATTTGGATTTTGACCTATCAGAATCCGACAAGTGGCATAATGAAGAAAACATTGGACAAAATAAAATTTGTTAGAAACAAACAAATTAACTATGAGAAATTTTGTTAAGAATCCACGCTAACAAAATCCTAGCTAACTGTTCTTAGCTAACCGTTAATTCCTTATTGTACATTTAATTATCGCAATTTTATTTATTATCATTTACATTCTGTTATTTATTTTACGCACTTTATTTATCGTCATTTAAATACTGTTATTTACGCATTTTAAATATCGGGACACGTATACAAGGTTTTGACATATCATATCGACGCATTTATATATATTATTTGGAATAACCATAGACACTCTATATGCAGTAATGATAGAGTTAGCTATACAGGGTTGAGGTTGATTCTCAAATAATATATATAATTTGAGTTGTGATCGAGTCTGAGACATGTATATAACGGGTCACGATACGTATTAATTAATTCGAATATTATATATTAAACTATATATGAATTATTGGACTGTTAGCTATGGACTATCGACCGTGGACTACCAACATTGGACAATTAAAATGAATTAAAACATTGATTATAACATATGAAACTAAACAATTCTTCAAGTTTGCCACTTGATTTCATCTTGAACCTCATTTGTATCTTGACGATTACAATCTGCGTTCAAACCTTTCATGATTCTTGAAAACACCTCAATCGAGAGGATGAACCAACATCATTTAATCTACGGAAGAAAAGATTGATGCATATAGTTACGCATCTGAAAACACTCGGAACTTGAGTAAACGTTAACACGTACTTGTGCTAGCTCCTTTGGCGTTATTATTACCGAAAATAACTTTACAATCCCTCTTCAAATTAGCCAATTTTGTCACAGCTTCAACAAATCAATTTCAACTTTTCATTCGAATAAACTCTATTATAACCTTGATATATACGTTGTCTCTTCACCTTCGTTACCGGGAAACCGTTTATATTCCACCACATTAACAGTAAACTCACCAGCAGCTTCATTAATCTTTGACATTCTGAAGAGTTATTATGTTCATAGAAACCCTAGCATCTACTCATCTGCATATGATAACGAGAATTGCCGTACTAAATACCTAGAATCAGCAATCAGTATTTTGAAATCTCGCCGCATGTCTACATCAACAGTTATATGTATTCATATAATATTTATCTCCTAGAATTATGATCTTCAATTTTGAATTTCTGAAAAGCGCTTTAACCTATGAAATCAGTTTTCTGAGTTTTGAAAAAGCTGAGAAAGTAGTGAAAACTGAAGACTGCCTTAATAGTCAAAAGTTTGATGATAAAGAATGGAGTGATGGAAACACTCAATAGAAAATTTGTACTAGAAAACAGATTGAGCAAACCATGAAGGAGACTCTGAACAAATCACAAGTACTAAACTTTTACATAAAGAATCCAGATGATTTTGTTTCTGATGAAATCTTTAGCGAACACCTTGCTTCTGAATCTAAACCCTTACGGACAAATCTTCTTCATCATCCTTCGATATTAGAAATTCTAAGATATCATCGTATCTTTCATTATAAATATCCTCTATATTTCCGAAGATATTTTCATGACTATCCTTATCTGAAATCATTTATCTTTTTACGATATCAGTGTTACGACAGAAAGGAAACCGTTTTAGTTTCTAAATTCTGAAAAATTCGAACTTAAAATATGAATGTTATTGAAGTAGTGTTGGGAACTGAAGTATGAGTTAGTATAATATAATGATACTTGATCAACGTGATTATATTACAATAAGTCATGCTGAGTTTCTAATGGGACGTGGTGATTCACAGACCATAACATCATCATGTGCCATGTTACACGACTTTTGTATTCTACTTAACCTCTAAACATATCAAGAAAATATTTTTCTTGATGATTCAGCCTTTTCCAAGGTATTCTGGTAATTTGACAAATCAAGATCGTGCCATTACGATTTCCTTCTTAGAACAATAACTAGGTTCATTCCGAATTTTATATCTACAAATTCTAGACCATTATTCGCTTGACTTAGAGTCGAGAAGAGAATAAAAATGCAAAGAACTCCGAAATATAAGGGAGAATATAAAGCCCGATAACAACACATAAACTATAAACCGTGTATATCAATGTTTATCGCAACATAAAGACACATGAGAATTAAAAACATTATAACCCCAAGGGCGAAGTAAGAAGTAAACAGATTCCTCCGGTGGTAGTTGGAAAAGGAAAATGATTATTACGATAGTAAGGATAAGGACAAGGATCAGAACTGGATTAAGCATTTTCACAATCTTTTGAATTTGGAAATTGAGTATAGGAGTGGTAAAAGTAATGGAACGGAAGAAGTTAATTTATAGTGAAATATCTGATAAAGAAATCAAGGAAGATTTTCGCATTTAATTAAAGAGAATCCTAATTTCCTTAATCATCGAAGAATCAAATCTTATTACGAAGATTTTCTTTAAATCCCTTGAATTTCGAAAATCAACCGTGACTACGTCACCGGTTAAGATGAACCTGCATTTATTCATTTCATCCTTTTATGATAGCTTCACTCGTACTCTTCACATAAATGAATTGTTTTATCCATATTACTCTATGGTAATAAAACTCTATCTATCAACTCATAATTGTCATGAAAACATACTTATTGTCATCCTTGACCATCTCGATCAAATTTCGGGACGAAATTTCTTTAACGGGTAGGTACTGTGACGACCCGGAAATTTCTGACCAAATTTAAACTTAATCATATTATGATTCCGACACGATAAGCAAAGTCTGTAAGTTTGAGTCTCAAAAAGTTTGAACTGTTTCAAATATTCAATTGACCTTCGACTGCTCTCGACGATTCATGAACAATTAATTGTAAATAGATATGTGTGTATATATATAAATAATAATTCGAAATATAATTTGAAGTATTATATATTGTTGTTATAAAAAAAATTAATAAAATAAAAATAGGATATTATAATATATCTCTATGTATAAATAAACTATATTAAAAATAAATATTAAATGATTGTAATACTCGTTTGATGTTTCGATTGATATTAAGCAAGTTAAATTCAAACTTATATAATTTTAAAATAAACGGTGAATCAAAAATAAGTTATATAATTTTTAGGCTTATTAAATATGTATTTAGGAGCTACTCGTAAAATTTTAAAACTTTTTATATTTTACTTAGGGTTGGGAGTGGATAATTAATGTAATTTTTATTTAATAGTTAATGACCGAATTTTATACCATAATGAACGAAATAAAGAAAGATAATTACTGTAAAAATTTAGGATTTTTCTGAAGACTTTTATCCGCCACTAATTGCAAATAGTAGACGATACACAGTCCGGGAAAAACTGTCGGCAGAATTAAAATCCTTAATCACACGTTTCTTTATGAGTTAGCATTATATATTATATTATACTGTTTTCTTCTTCCTTTATATATGCATACAAATTAACAATTGAAAACATCAATTACACACAAACACATCTACTTCGACACCCACTTCATGATCCGGTTTCTGTTTATGTTTTCTTGTCCGCCACCATCGTCATCCACTATCACCATGAACCAACCATCATGACCTTCACCATCTTTGTGCAACCACCACCTTGACTCATCATCGTCTCCCTCTCTCTTGAAATCCTTGAAACCGTGACACCATCACCATCTAATTTCCACCATCAATACAACCATCACAACACCTTTTCTATTACTTATACTCAGCCAACTATTTTTGTTTCATCGACAGCCCAACCGTGAAACCACCATCAGACTGTTTCTGTGTTAATCGAGACCCAAAACCAAAACCCATTTAAAATTGTATTCCTGTTTCTATCGCACAAAACAACACCTCAAACAAATCACCCCAATCAAAACCACTTATTAAGTAATCAAGTATGCTACAAGTTTTCTACTTCTTTTCTGTTTCACCACAAGCCGGCCACTATATAAATCACCAACCATAAACGCCACCCATCAACCGCCACCGTTAAAACCGTTAACTAAATACAAGTCATCATCGTTACAGTTGTTGTTGGAAGAAGAAGAAATAAGAAAACCAAGAACCAACCCTTTACTTCTTTCTTGTTCAAAGACATCATCACCAACAAGAACCATCACCTATGTTGGACTAACCATCGGCTACCACCCAAGAACACCCTTTGTTTCTACTTTCTCTTCGATACCACCACTGCAACTACTACTATAATTTTTCTGTTTCTTTCGAACAGCTACAACATCCCTCTTCTTTTTCTGTTGTTTAAGTTTTAATAAAGCAATCAACAACAAAACCCATTTAAAGGTGACGATGAACAGTGAAACCAAACTGTTGTACCTACTGTTTTCGCTACTGTTAAAGGTTTCTATTGAAACCAGGCCATTACCATCTTAGTTCCTACTTCCCGAATTTAAAACGCGAAAGTTGAAGAAGACGATGCTATAGTAATTGTGCCAGAACATTACGCGATTCGCGTATGGAACTACACGTTCCGTGTAATTCTCAAGAAGATTACACGTTTCGTGAGGTTTATACACGGTCCACATAGATGATTAAAAGAATACGCGTTTGGCTGCATCATTACACGATCCGTGTAATTAACATGTTGTTACTGCTATTCGAGTGTTACTGATCCTGTTCGTCTGGTTTTACTTCTGTTTCTGTTAAACCACGAGTAAAACGATGATTAATTGATGATTAATTGATGATAAATTGATAACGAGTCGATGATGAACATGGTGAGGTATGATGTTGCATGGCATGGTAAAGATGAGAATTCGATGATCAGGAGATCATGACATGATGATGATTACGGTTGTAAATTGTTTGTTATGTTCCTAAAACTATACACCGATTGAACAATTAACCCCACACCCACTAAAACATGTCGAGCAAAATTAATTAAACATGCTGTTAGATTTTGTTTTGGGCCGAGTTCTTTCTTTAACAAGTTGGGTCGTGTGCTTTTAGTTGGGCCGTGATCTCCTAGTTGATTTGGGCCGAGATCCAATTATCTGTTGAGCTGAAGAGGATAGCTTAAATATAAATGAGTTTCTATTAAATCAGAAAAGAATAAATGGAGCATTGGTTAAGGTTGTTAGTGGGTTAGCGAGAGGTTTCGGGTTCGAGCCTGGATTGAGGCATTTAATTTTTAGGAAAATCTTGAAGGTAGTTTACTCATTTTAAATATTTTTATTATTACAATCATTATTATTATTATCATTATTATTATTATTATTATTACTACTGCCATTAAAATAAGTATTGGTATTATTATTAACATTATTATCATAATTATTATAATCTTTACAAACTAAAAGACATTTATATAAAAATATATTTTTACATCTATATTAATATTAGGTACTATTTTGTTCTAATAAAATGTTATTATAATTATGTTACAAATAATATATAAATATATTTTTAAGTTAAATCATATATATAAATATTATTATAATACATTTTAAGCATTTATATATAATAACATATATTATATCCTAATTAAAATACTTTAATAGAAATCTGTTATATATAAATATTGATTATTATTTTATTTACCAAAATAACATATAAATTATGAATATAAGAAGTATATTAATAATATTAATATAAACTTGTTAATTGTTATTATGTGTTTTAATATATATAACTGGTATAGGTTCGTGAATCCGAGGCTAACCTTGAACTTGTTCAATGACGACATATGTATTTTTACTACGAAATACAGTATTGTGAGTTCATTTGATTCCCTTTTACTCTTTATATTTTGGGACTGAGAATACATGCGCTATTTTACAACTACTTTATTAAATGCTTTTGAAATATATTTTGAACTGCGAATACATGAAATGCTTTTATAAATGTTTGACGAGATAGACACAAGCAAAACATTCCTCGAATGAATTATTATGCAGACAGAAGTTCTGTGGATTATTATTGAATTAGTTGGACGTTATAATTGCCACTAATTGTTGTAAATATTTCCCATGATTATTATTGCTTGGTAACCTAAGAATTAGAATCGGGTATGGCCCTAATTCACGCGAATCCTAAAGGTAGCTACCGAGTTTAACACCCCCACCCAGAATGTTCACTAGACGGAAGAGCTAGTGGGCGTGGTGTTTAGTACTTCGAGGTTTATATATTATACAGACGAGATGTTCTGTTTTTGGGGATATTATTGATGCGCATTATATGTTAAGGTCGGTTACCAAGCCAAGCAATGAATGGAAAGTGAATGTTATGTATCGAGAGAATGATTTTATACACAGGTTATGTGTATGATATTTTTGTACACGAGATATGTGTACGGTTACTAAGATTTATGAAAAATGGTTTCGTACACGAGATAGGTGTACTGTATTTGAATCTTGTGGTCTATCAAAATGATAAATTTTATTGTTTACGATAAACTAATGAACTCACCAACCTTTTGGTTGACACTTGAAAGCATGTTTATTCTCAGGTATGAAAGAAATCTTCCGCTGTGCATTTGCTCAATTTAAAGATATTACTTGAAGTCATTCATGGTATATTTCAAAAGACGTTGCATTCAAATCATTGAGTACAAGATTATTATTAAGTCATTTATAGGTTGGGACATATTATGAAATGGTATGCATGCCTGTCAACTTTCAATGTAATGAAAGTTTATCTTTTAAAAACGAATGAAATGTTTGTAAAATGTATCATATAGAGGTCAGTACCTCGCGATGTAACCATATGTTATTGTATTCGTCCTTATAGATTAGGACGGGTCGCTTCAGCACATCAATCCCCTATTTTTACAGATCAGTTCATACGTTTATCAGGTCAGACGTGAAAGTTCAACATACCTTCATCTTCATCGTAACAACAAATCGAATTGGATCCAATTGACGATCGAGATCAGTTCCTGAGACACTAATTAACATGTTTTGTAAAGCATCATGGATCTAAACAACATCAAATCATCGAATCAATGATGAGTATTAGCGATTTTAATGATGAATACCAAAAATCAAAGTTGAGATCTATGACGTTTTGGAAGAAGAAATCAACACAAAACTTGCCTGAAATCCTTCATATAACACTCGACGTTCATCCTTTGATCCTGAAACATATATATTCATTCGAAATTGATTAATTTCAAAACAGTTGACTTTTTCTTCAAAACTTTGACCTCGAAATTCACGCTCTATACTTCAAATTAGGTGTGACGCCCTGTACAAAATCAACGTGTATGGATCATCAACAATAGGTCCATTACACCGTATAATACTATATGCTATTTTAAAACAAGTTTTGCATTCATGAAAAGGTAACGTTTTTACCAACGTCAAATGTTTTACAAAAGATAACGTCTTTACCAACGTCAAATGTTTTACAAAAGATGACGTCTTTACTAACGTCAAATGTTTTACAAAAGATGACGTCTTCTACGAATAGAAAGCATTAACATAAGTACGTGACACAAAGGTCATTACAAAACCATTGTTCAAAATGTAACATAAGTTGTGAATGCAAAAATAAAAGTTCCATGCTTGAGACATCTCTAAACAATGCAGCGAAAGTCTAACACAGCGAGTCTATAATAGCAAGTCTATAGCACCAAGACTATAACATCAAGTCTAACAGCGGAAGCAACAACGTCTAAGCACCTGAGAAATACATGCTTAAAAAGTCAACACGAATGTTGGTGAGCTATAGTTTGTTTGTAATCAGTAATGTAATGTAGACCACGAGATTTCGTATTCAAAACAGTATCTCAAATCCGTATGATAAAGTATATGCTTATCCGTGGGCACCCGGTAACTAACTTAACAAGTAATATCACCCCCTAAAAGTACACCTGGCAAGTGCGTAAGTTTACGAAGTATTAAACACCCGTTGAATGCTAGGGCAACTAGCCCGAGTGGGGATGTCAAACCCTATGGATCCATATCTAAGATTCACGTCTACCGGTTCATAAACCAATAGTTAAACGTTACCGAGCTAAGGGGAATCTTTGTGCCGTTATGTCACCCACATATATATAAAGTTTAAGTACTCGTGTCTAGTATGTAAAACATAAAAAGCGCATGTATTCTCAATCCCAAAAATAGTTAAAGTAAAAGGGAGCTATAACTCACAGTGAATGTGCGGTAAAAGTCGATATGAAAAGTATGCAAGTAGTAAGTTGGTCCGAAAGGTCCTCAACCTAAGTCAAATGTTACTAAGTCAGTAAATTATCCCCAAAGGTTTAAAAGTAAATAAGTTAAGTCTTAAGTATCATCATCATCATCATCATTGGTAAAAGATAAAATAAGTTTTCAACAAGAATAGAGATCGAAACAAAAGGCAGACTTCGGACAGCTACTACGACCTCTATACAAACCGAAAAGACATGTGGTCAGTGGCCAAGGCTACGTATGTGAGTCCTTGTACCGCTATCCAATTTACAGATCCTAACTCGATGTCGTTTGACTGTGGCGATGGTTCAAGCGCGAGTAGGTCAGAATTTTCAGCACGTAGTTACAAGGCGTAGTGATTTTCGGAAGGCTATAAATCCCAAACCGTATATCGGATTTAGGCGAGTCTCGAACGAAAAGTCATCTACTCGAAACAAACTATCTGAAAATCAACTTTCCAGAAGTCCCATGTGTCTGATCAGACCCCGAAAAATAGTAAACAAGTGCTCCGGTGGGTTTCTTGGTGCTTGATGTTCATCACGGTTCGCATCCTTGATGCGTGTAAGCTTCAAGTGTACAACTCTTTGATGTTTTAGCATCACTTTGATCAAGTTTCAACCATCAACACATAACTAAGAGTAAAAGCTAACATTCTACAAGTTTTGAACATCAAGGTTGTCTCTTTATTGCATAAACACAATAAAGCTTCAACCTTTGTCCTTTTGACACAAGTTTATGCATCTTCATCATATGAGATGATGAAGACTTGATTTTTATCACCATAAAAATCATAAAAGGTTCCAAGTGAGTGAGATCTATAATAATAACTTAGATCTCAAGTATTAAGAAACTCTAAGCTAGAAAGCTTGGATCTTTACAAGATTAATGAGACCATAAGCTAGAAAGCTAAGATCTAGTAAAAGTAATGAGACCATAAGCTAAAAAGCTAAGATCTAAACAAAATAATGAAACCCTAAGCTAGAAAGCTTGGATCTTTAATGTTCTTGAAGATCCTTAAAGCAAAAAGCTAGATCTACAAGTTACATGAAGATCATAAACACAAGTTTTGATCTTTTAACAAAATAAAGTGATCTTAAGCTTCAAAACTTAGATCCAACAAAGTAATGAAGATTCAAAGCTAGAAAGCTTGAATATTTTATGTTCTTGAAGGATTCAAATCAAAGTTTAAATCTACAAGATATAACAAGATCAAGAAGCTAAAAAACTTGATCTTATGATGATGATGATGATGATGTCGTGTATAAGAAGAACAGAAGAAGAAGAAGAAGAAGAAAATTTAAAACTTACAATTTTTAGTGTGAGTAAGACTAGAGAGAAAATTAGAGAGTAAGTGTGTGTAAAATGAGAATGAGATCAAGTGTGAAATGGATGAAATAAGCTTGATATTTATAGTGGTGAAGAGGGTGCATGGTCGTGGGTATTATGGGGGACAAGGGGGACAACTTTTTGCTTTTTGCATGGTGGTGGTCTAAAGGTGGTGCTTATTGTTCGGATCCCATGCAACATGTGTGGTAATGGTTAACAAAAATGCTAGTATGTTGGCTCATATTAATGGGTTTGTGTCCTACATCTTAATGGGTCATAAACTTATTAAAATTGGGCTAATTTAAGAGTCCATTAGCTAGAGTAGGGTGGGCTTAAGTCCAATAAGGTAGAAAGTCCATTAAGACTAACTAGTGTGCATTAGTAAATTACTAAGCGTAATTAAGCAACCAATAAACCAAGTAATTGTCATTAGAAAATAACAATTAGTTTTACGTAGTCATAATATTCCAATTATGACCAAAATTAATCGTGTACAGAGTACATAGCTCGTTCTAAACGTCAAGTGACACTAACGGTCATAAAATCATTCGAGGATCAAGTTAAGTAACTACGTACTTAATAACACGTTTTAAAATATAAATGAAAGTAATCAACATGAATAATGATCCCAGAATATAATATAGCTCAGTACGCACAAATACGAAGTTCGTGAAAGTAATAAGCACAAAAAATATAAGTCGAAAAAGTCGGTTCGTTACATTACCAGCCTGTTAAAGAAAATTTCATCCCAAAATTTTGAGGAGTGACCAACAACGGTACCGAATTTGAAGAAGAAGGAGCGTATCAAAGTTCCGAGGGACTAGTGGGCTCAGAAGTGAGCTATTTACCTTGAAAGGTACTTGGGCGTATAAAAGTAAGAATAGGTATATGCCATTAATCAAGTCTCTTGACCTTAAGATCAACTAATTGGTTTCGTTTTTTGTTAACATGAGTATGTCATCTGAATATATACCTACAAAAGGAAAGATGATGTTTTTAGCCTTACAGGCATCTTCAGTAAGCTGGATGCATGAAATGCATCATGAATATTACCAAACTCATCTAAAACATTGAGCGCTTATGTCGCAATACAAAGCTGACAGGTAGAATGGAAAACATGGTGATCACAACCATGCGATTTGATGTCTGGATAGTGTTAGCCACGGATTTTACTAACCCCTTAATTTCGGAAGGAGACCGTAGGCATAAAGAACCCGATATTTAAGAAACGTTTCATTTGAATAATGAATTGAAATTTTAGCTGAGAGTGACTAATCAGACTTACATGCAATGTAAGCCATAATTATTTATAGTGTCTTCAGGACGGTCTGAACGAACAATGAAAGATATCACCCAGTTTAACATACTGCATGTGAACTTATCCTGGGATGGAATGAAAGCACAGTTCCATAATGTAACTATATGCTTTCAGTTACATGCTGAAGTTAGGGTTAACATCGACTAGAACAACATATAGTTGCAACCAACGAAGGCAGAAATATATAAAATAACCACTGATATCGGCTAAAAAGTCACGTTTTCACCCCGGTATTAAGGCCTAAAAACAAGAAAGATTCAAACTTTATCGGAAAAATACCCACTTCGTCGGTTAGAATTGAAGAGCAAGTAATTACGAAGACGGTGCAAAAAAGAATCAAGAGAATCGGAGCTAAAACGAAGGTTCTAGAGCGAAAACGGTGAAAGACAGGAAATCAAGTTACGATCCAGGGAAATCAGGTTGACCAGGCCAGCAAACAGCCTGCCATACCGCTTTCCAGTATGGCAAACGGCCTGCCAAACGGTCAGATCAAATGGGCTCGATAAACGGCTTGCCTTAGCAAACGGCCTCCAAAAACGTCCTGCCAAACGGCCTGCGAGCCATTTGCAGGAAAAAATCTTGTTTATTTAAAGGGTCTTTGTCATTCATTCCAACACACACTTCAATTCACTTCTTTCTCTCTCCTGTACAATATTAGTCATACTCTCAAGGCCTTCGACTCCGTGAAGGAAACCTAGTACCCGGAGAAGAACGCCGAAGATTGTATTAGGAGCGGTCTGGAGTCTTGAAGTTGTCACTCTTGTATTCAGAACTCGTTTAATCTACTGGTACTTCTATCCCTTATCTTTATATAATGTCATGTATCATTATGTTATGTGATATCGTTGCCATGATTAGCAAGTAGTTATCTTTAGTGTATGCTATGATGTAAGCAGTTATAATGCTAAAATAATATTATGGTCTGTGTATGCTGTTGAAATGCTTTCCGATTGTGCTTTAAACTCAATCGCTTTTCCAACTAATAGAATGTAGTTATTGGCTCTATTATTGGGAAGTCGCGAACCCCGATTTAGAGTACACTATCTGTGTCACCCCTTGGTAAGAGAAGTCTATCGGGTACAACGTAAGATCGACTGAGGCACACCGGTTGTAGTAAGTCTATCAAGCTTTGGATTCCGACTGAGGACTCTTTCGTAGTGAAACATCTTACTAGACCCTTAGTACATTTTCGGTCCCAGACCATGCTAGTGTAGTCACCAAGTATATAAACTTCGTACGTGCACGCTGAAGCACAGCAGTTATTGTAAGCTGTACCTCTGCTAAGTAAGGCAATGGAACCCGGTCAGTGTTGATTAGTACACTGCACCATAACACGGTCTCAAGCATTGCACCCCGCTTGAGGGATTCTTAGTTAATTAAGGAACTGTTTGTTTAGACACTAAAGGATTGGACCGTTAGGATAACCGAACGTGTTCATGGAAGTCAACTTGACTTGGCCATGGTGTTCTTCATGGTTGAACTCTTTTTAAGGGCCTAACTATCTTTTAAACCCAATCATTAACGAAAGCATTAAAACACATGGTAAACCATGTATTCTATTATACTTAAGAAAGTTTAGACCATTGTGGAATGTTAATATGTCACCCAACCGAGTCGCTCAATTGGATAAGCCGTCTGAACATGTATGCCTGTAGTCAGACTGCACGGGCGTCGGGGGTAAGGGACGTTGCTGTCTATTCAGAATCTTCAAGCCTAACGCAGTACCCAGTGACATGTCTTATGACAGGGGCGTTTAGGACCAGTGTAATGAATACAAGGTCTCTGCCTGTTCATGAGCCAGCATTCCATAATCTCGGCAGAATAACTGATGAAGTCATAGTATGCACTCACTTTAACCTTATTTGAATTACGAATTTTATCGCATTTACTTTATCTGTCTTATAAATTAGAAAATCCCAAAATTAAGTAAACACTACTCCTTCCTAACTATCTTAGGCTTAAATATAGGTTCGATTCTACTGATATCTCAAAAATATGACTCTAGGTCATACTTCCCTTACTCATACTAAGGAGTAGTACCATTTAGGCCCCGCTAAATATAAATTTAAAACAGTACCTCCCCCTTGGGTGGTTGATCCTGGCGTGCTGTGGCCCGACGACACCGCACGAATAAAACCGTCCGTTTTGGCCATATCACGGGGGAGTATTAGTTTTTGGCGCCGCTGCCGGGGAACTGGTATCAGGCAATACTGCTCTCTATCAAACTTATTCACAAACATTTAGTGGTGTCTAAGAAAGACAATTATACACGGACTTGGTTGCTGGATTTTTCGAATAGTCGCCAATTATGTTGGGACCAAAAGGATCCTGCCTCTCCGTAGTCGGCCTGGCCACTTGGTTCGTTGAATAGTTCGTGTGGAGGTCTGTTACCGAAATACTAGGGAATCAGTAGCCAGAACCAAAAACATATTCAACCATAGGATAGTAAGTTAATTAAATTAGAATTAGATTACATTAGATTACTTTAGAATTAGACTACCTTAGACTTGTTTAGCTTACCTTAGATTACTTTAGAAATTTAGTTTAGTGCTAAAAATTAAAAACAAAAAGGCATACCCCGTGTATGACCCAAACCCGATCTAGACCAGGGCCATTCGTACCTGATCCAGACGCAATAATCTCTAAAGCATGCAAGGAAGCACGAATCAGAAATCGAATGGCGTTACACATTACCTTAGCAGAAAATACCAAACGCTCGATTGAAGGTCGAGGATGACCGATCAGATTTCCAGAGATTCAAGGACTCTCGTTCAAGTTAAAAATCACATCATCCAGCTCATTCAGAATAGCTGTCAGTTTCATGGATTACCGAATGACGATCATAATTCTCACCTTGATAAATTCATATCTCTTTCGAACTCCTACAAACAGCCAGGGATAGGACAAGATATAGTCCGGCTATACTTGTTTCCCTATTCTCTCACTCATCATGCTCAAACTTGGTTCGAAGGACTGGAAAAAGATTCCATCACAGTCATGGACGGAGATGGCTACGAAATTCCTAACCAAATATTTCCCTCCTTATAAACAAACCAAACTAAAGAATGACATCATTAACTTCAAACAAAGTTATGATGAATCTCTTTACACTGCATGGGAGCGATTCAAAACCCTGCTGAAGAAATGCCCTAATCACCAGCTAGAACGGTCAGCCCAAATCTGTAACTTCTACAATGGTCTTACGGTAAATCATATGATGACAATCGATGCAGCAGCTCAAGGGAATCTGATGAACCAAACCGCAGACGAAGCATGGAAATTGCTCGAGAACATGACAATGCATCATCATGAATGGAACAGTGGTGAAACGACTTCATCATCTGCCCCACTCTCTACACTCAACAATCAAACGGAGGCCATCAAATTCCTCACGGATAAGATGGAATCTCTTGCTAAACAACTCGCAGAATTGAAGACGCAGCCGCAGCAGGACAACCAAGCTCAGGCTTGTGTTAATTGTACCAACCCGCAACTCACTGAAGAATATCAAGTTGGGTACGAAAACCCTGATGGTTTAGTCTGTTACGTCCAATACCCAGCTCGTCCACCAAATCCGGGATTCAATCAACAACCTAGGGTTAATCAATTTAAGCGAAGCAATCAACCTTTTCACTATCGCTATCCACCTTATCCAGCCAACAATCTCAATTGACCTACGATCAACCACTTCCACTCACTGGTTCACCATTTGAAAAAAATTCCCCTATCACCCAGATTACAAAAGCAACTAACCCCACTCTCGGAGCTGATGATCAGTTGACTCAGTTCATTCAAGGACAACAATAGCTAAATCAGAGAACTACAGCCAGGCAAGATCAGACGGAGATACTAATGAGAAATCAATTGGCTCTACTTAGAAGTCTGGAAATGCAGCTCGGACAGTTATCACAACACCTTGAAACCCGACCGCAGGGAAGGTTACCAAGTAATAATATCCAAAATCCCCACATAGAAGAAGCAAAGCAAATGGATTTCGTAATCTCAGAGGAATAACCACGGAGAAGGTCAGCTAGGCTCAAGAATAAATCGACATATACTCAGAAGCTGACCCCGTAAACTCCAGTTCGTGTACCCTATCCTGGGAGGATACAAGAAGAACCATCCAAGCTTGATTCCTTCAAACTTGATAGAAGATTCCTGGACACTATGTCCAAAGTTCCCAACCAGAAGAGATACATCCGAAGGCTTATCTCTACAAAGGAAAGGATACCAGATTCTAACAAAATTCACTGAGTAAAGAATGCTCTGCATTACTCAGAAACTCTCTACCACCAAAGCTAGGAGATACGGGCCGATTCGTTTTCCCGTATTCAATCTACCAATCTGGAACCATTCATGCGCTAGCAGATTTAGGAGAAAGTATCAACTTAATCCCCTACTCTCTCTACAAGAGACTAGAGTTAGGAGACTTGTCACCAACTAAAATGACAATCCAACTTGCCGATCACACAATTCGATATCCTAAGGGCATAGTTCAGAATGTCTTGGTGAAAGTCGACAAATTCTTGCATCCTACGGATTTTGAAGTAATGGATATTAAGGAAGACCTACACACACCAGTAGTGTTAGGAAGACCTTTCATGAATATAGCTAGGACTGTCATGAATGTGTACAATCAAACCTTGATCTTAGGATCACATGGGGAGAGCGTTACCTTCAAAATTGACCGACCAACCGATCCTTCTGGACAGGCAGAGATGTTTGCTATTTCCACCAGACGGATCATTTCCGATGACGAGTCTTCACCACCAGCCGATGATATCGGGATGGGTGTCGAATAACAGTCTGTAGACGACCCAGAAATGGAAGAAGAGGATCATAGCGAAGAAATAGAGGAAGAAGAGGAATCTAAAGAGGAAGAGGAAATGAAAGACGTAAAAGAAACTGCGATAATACCCGCTCTAAGCATTAAGCTTCATGAAGAAATAATGAGGCTTGAGAGGGAAGATCGCAGTTTAAACATTCGCTTCAAGAAGAAGACCGACAAGGCTGAGGTTAAGGATATAGAAATTGATCCTGCAAGTATCAAAGTGGAGAATCAGAATACTGAAGAAACCCGTTCATCAGACGCATCCTCAGAAGAACAAGATACTGATGATGACGAGGTAGAGCAACATGAAGACATTCTGAATAACTCACACTCTCCAACCGAACCAGATCAAGGGGAGCTGGACTCTTCTTCAGATCGGATTCCGGTTATATCTACACACGCAGACATGATAACCTTCATCAATGATACCGATGAATTAGAAGATATTCTCGAGGCCATCCGTAAATTAACCATTGATTTTTCGTTACGCTTAACAGAACAAATTATGGCTATCCGAGAAGAACACAAACTCTATCTTCGAAGAGAAGACAATGATGTTGAAATCCTAGAAGAACGCATTCAAGACTTTATCAATTCTCTTCACGATCATATCTACCAAGAAGAAAGGCAACGAGAGCACGATTCAGTGGTTTACACTATTCTTGAGACAAGATTCTGTCGAGATCAGAAGATCATTTACTCTAAGGTTTATAACGCTTTAGCCGGATCTGCACTTTTGTTCTCACGAAACCAACGAGCACTACTGACTCTCATCCGGAAGCACATGGATCTTTTCACCGGACGCCCGACTTATCACTCTGATTTGCAAATGATCGAGGATATTCACAGCTTTTTCGCTCTCTTGGAAAGAGATAATTTCGAAAGCACACCAGACGGACTAGTGATTTACGTAACAATTGATCACCATGCTGATCTGATTATCAAAGAGTTATGAGACGCTGTTACGGAGGAAGTAAGGTGAAACAATTCGTTCCAGATCGAGTCAACATTGCCACCTATGTTACAAAGCAGATATCACGTATCTTCCACGAATCCACAGATCCAAGTTTCACATTTAAAGCTGGATGTCAGGAGATATTCTCAAAGACGGTGACATTAATGCTCAGATCAGGATTGCTGTTCACTTCTTTTCAGCTTCATCTTTTAACAAATCTGTGCAAAGCTACAGACTTATACTGTGGAGATCACTGTTCCGAAGACTTCGAGATTCTAAAGATACAGTTTCTAACATTGTTTGAAGACCTCCGAAATGAGCATCCCATCATGAAATGTCCCGTTCTTATTGATTAAAAACGTTCCATATTAATTGATTTCGTTGCGAGGTTTTGACCTCTATATGAGACGTTTTTCAAAGACTGCATTCATTTTTAAAACAAACCATAACCTTTATTTCACAGATAAAGGTTTTAAAAAGCTTTACGTAGATTATCAAATAATGATAATCTAAAATATCCTGTTTACACACGACCATTACATAATGGTTTACAATACAAATATGTTACAACAAAATAAGTTTCTTGAATGCAGTTTTTACACAATATCATACAAACATGGACTCCAAATCTTGTCCTTATTTTAGTATGCAACAGCGGAAGCTCTTAATATTCACCTGAGAATAAACATGCTTTAAACGTCAACAAAAATGTTGGTGAGTTATAGGTTTAACCTATATATATCAAATCGTAACAATAGACCACAAGATTTCATATTTCAATACACATCCCATACATAGAGATAAAAATCATTCATATGGTGAACACCTGGTAACCGACATTAACAAGATGCATATATAAGAATATCCCCATCATTCCGGGACACCCTTCGGATATGATATAAATTTCGAAGTACTAAAGCATCCGGTACTTTGGATGGGGTTTGTTAGGCCCAATAGATCTATCTTTAGGATTCGCGTCAATTAGGGTGTCTGTTCCCTAATTCTTAGATTACCAGACTTAATAAAAAGGGGCATATTCGATTTCGATAATTCAACCATAGAATGTAGTTTCACGTACTTGTGTCTATTTTGTAAATCATTTATAAAACCTGCATGTATTCTCATCCCAAAAATATTAGATTTTAAAAGTGGGACTATAACTCACTTTCACAGATTTTTACTTCATCGGGAAGTAAGACTTGGCCACTGGTTGATTCACGAACCTATAACAATATATACATATATATCAAAGTATGTTCAAAATATATTTACAACACTTTTAATATATTTTGATGTTTTAAGTTTATTAAGTCAGCTGTCCTCGTTAGTAACCTACAACTAGTTGTCCACAGTTAGATGTACAGAAATAAATCGATAAATATTATCTTGAATCAATCCACGACCCAGTGTATACGTATCTCAGTATTGATCACAACTCAAACTATATATATTTTGGAATCAACCTCAACCCTGTATAGCTAACTCCAACATTCACATATAGAGTGTCTATGGTTGTTCCGAAATATATATAGATGTGTCGACATGATAGGTCGAAACATTGTATACGTGTCTATGGTATCTCAAGATTACATAATATACAATACAAGTTGATTAAGTTATGGTTGGAATAGATTTGTTACCAATTTTCACGTAGCTAAAATGAGAAAAATTATCCAATCTTGTTTTACCCATAACTTCTTCATTTTAAATCCGTTTTGAGTGAATCAAATTGCTATGGTTTCATATTGAACTCTATTTTATGAATATAAACAGAAAAGTATAGGTTTATAGTCGGAAAAATAAGTTACAAGTCGTTTTTGTAAAGGTAGTCATTTCAGTCGAAAGAACGACGTCTAGATGACCATTTTAGAAAACATACTTCCACTTTGAGTTTAATCATAATTTTTGGATATAGTTTCATGTTCATAATAAAAATCATTTTCTCAGAATAACAACTTTAAAATCAAAGTTTATCATAGTTTTTAATTAACTAACCCAAAACAGCCCGCGGTGTTACTACGACGGCGTAAATCCGGTTTTACGGTGTTTTTCGTGTTTCCAGGTTTTAAATCATTAAGTTAGCATATCATATAGATATAGAACATGTGTTTAGTTGTTTTAAAAGTCAATTTAGAAGGATTAACTTTTGTTTGCGAACAAGTTTAGAATTAACTAAACTATGTTCTAGTGATTACAAGTTTAAACCTTCGAATAAGATAGCTTTATATGTATGAATCGAATGATGTTATGAACATCATTACTACCTTAAGTTCCTTGGATAAACCTACTGGAAAAGAGAAAAATGGATCTAGCTTCAATGGATCCTTGGATGGCTCGAAGTTCTTGAAGCAGAATCATGACACGAAAACAAGTTCAAGTAAGATCATCACTTGAAATAAGATTGTTATAGTTATAGAAATTGAACCAAAGTTTGAATATGATTATTACCTTGTATTATAATGATAACCTACTGTAAGAAACAAAGATTTCTTGAGGTTGGATGATCACCTTACAAGATTGGAAGTGAGCTAGCAAACTTGAAAGTATTCTTGATTTTATGAAACTAGAACTTTTGGAATTTATGAAGAACACTTAGAACTTGAAGATAGAACTTGAGAGAGATCAATTAGATGAAGAAAATTGAAGAATGAAAGTGTTTGTAGGTGTTTTTGGTCGTTGGTGTATGGATTAGATATAAAGGATATGTAATTTTGTTTTCATGTAAATAAGTCATGAATGATTACTCATATTTTTGTAATTTTATGAGATATTTCATGCTAGTTGCCAAATGATGGTTCCCACATGTGTTAGGTGACTCACATGGGCTGCTAAGAGCTGATCATTGGAGTGTATATACCAATAGTACATACATCTAAAAGCTGTGTATTGTACGAGTACGAATACGGGTGCATACGAGTAGAATTGTTGATGAAACTGAACGAGGATGTAATTGTAAGCATTTTTGTTAAGTAGAAGTATTTTGATAAGTGTATTGAAGTCTTTCAAAAGTGTATAAATACATATTAAAACACTACATGTATATACATTTTAACTGAGTCGTTAAGTCATCGTTAGTCGTTACATGTAAGTGTTGTTTTGAAACCTTTAGGTTAACGATCTTGTTAAATGTTGTTAACCCAATGTTTATAATATCAAATGAGATTTTAAATTATTATATTATCATGATATTATCATGTATGAATATCTCTTAATATGATATATATACATTAAATGTCTTTACAACGATAATCGTTACATATATGTCTCGTTTAAAAATCATTAAGTTAGTAGTCTTGTTTTTACATATGTAGTTCATTGTTAATATACTTAATGATATGTTTACTTATCATAGTATCATGTTAACTATATATATATCCATTATATGTCATCATATAGTTTTTACAAGTTTTAACGTTCGTGAATTACCGGTCAACTTGGGTGGTCAATTGTCTATATGAAACATATTTCAATTAATCAAGTCTTAACAAGTTTGATTGCTTAACATGTTGGAAACATTTAATCATGTAAATATCAATCTCAATTAATATATATAAACATGGAAAAGTTCGGGTCACTACAGTACCTACCCGTTAAATAAATTTCGTCCCGAAATTTTAAGCTGTTGAAGGTGTTGACGAATCTTCTGGAAATAGATGCGGGTATTTCTTCTTCATCTGATCTTCATGCTCCCAGGTGAACTCGGGTCCTCTACGAGCATTCCATCGAACCTTAACAATTGGTATCTTGTTTTGCTTAAGTCTTTTAACCTCACGATCCATTATTTCGACGGGTTCTTCGATGAATTGAAGTTTTTCGTTGATTTGGATTTCATCTAACGGAATAGTGAGATCTTCTTTAGAAAAACATTTCTTTAAATTTGAGACGTGGAAAGTGTTATGTACAGCCGCGAGTTGTTGAGATAACTCTAGTCGGTAAGCTACTGGTCCGACACGATCAATAATCTTGAATGGTCCAATATACCTTGGATTTAATTTCCCTCATTTACCAAATCGAACAACGCCTTTCCAAGGTGCAACTTTAAGCATGACCATCTCTCCAATTTCAAATTCTATATCTTTTCTTTTAATGTCAGCGTAGCTCTTTTGTCGAATTTGGGCGGTTTTCAACCGTTGTTGAATTTGGATGATCTTCTCGGTAGTTTCTTGTATAATCTCCGGACCCGTAATCTGTCTATCCCCCACTTCACTCCAACAAATCGGAGACCTGCACTTTCTACCATAAAGTGCTTCAAACGGCGCCATCTCAATGCTTGAATGGTAGCTGTTGTTGTAGGAAAATTCTGCTAACGGTAGATGTCGATCCCAACTATTTCCGAAATCAATAACACATGCTCGTAGCATGTCTTCAAGAGTTTGTATCGTCCTTTCGCTCTGCCCATCAGTTTGTGGATGATAGGCAGTACTCATGTCTAGACGAGTTCCTAATGCTTGCTGTAATGTCTGCCAGAATCTTGAAATAAATCTGCCATCCCTATCAGAGATAATAGAGATTGGTATTCCATGTCTGGAGATGACTTCCTTCAAATACAGTCGTGCTAACTTCTCCATCTTGTCATCTTCTCTTATTGGCAAGAAGTGTGCTGATTTGGTGAGACGGTCAACTATTACCCAAATAGTATCAAAACCACTTGCAGTCCTTGGCAATTTAGTGATGAAATCCATGGTAATGTTTTCCCATTTCCATTCCGGGATTTCGGGTTGTTGAAGTAGACCTGATGGTTTCTGATGCTCAGCTTTGACCTTAGAACACGTCAAACATTCTCCTACGTATTTAGCAACATCGGCTTTCATACCCGGCCACCAAAAATGTTTCTTGAGATCCTTGTACATCTTCCCCGTTCCAGGATGTATTGAGTATCTGGTTTTATGAGCTTCTCTAAGTACCATTTCTCTCATATCTCCAAATTTTGGTACCCAAATCCTTTCAGCCCTATACCGGGTTCCGTCTTCCCGAATATTAAGATGCTTCTCCGATCCTTTGGGTATTTCATCCTTTAAATTTCCCTCTTTTAAAACTCCTTGTTGCGCCTCCTTTATTTGAGTAGTAATGTTATTATGAATCATTATATTCATAGATTTTACTCGAATGGGTTCTCTGTCCTTCCTGCTCAAGGCATCGGCTACCACATTTGCCTTCCCCGGGTGGTAACGAATCTCAAAGTTGTAATCATTCAATAATTCAATCCACCTACGCTGCCTCATATTCAGTTGTTTCTGATTAAATATGTGTTGAAGACTTTTGTGGTCGGTATATATAATACTTTTGACCCCATATAAGTAGTGCCTCCAAGTCTTTAATGCAAAAACAACCGCGCCTAATTCCAAATCATGCGTCGTATAATTTTGTTCGTGAATCTTCAATTGTCTAGACGCATAAGCAATCACCTTCGTTCGTTGCATTAATACACAACCGAGACCTTGCTTTGATGCATCACAATAAATCACAAAATCATCATTCCCTTCAGGCAATGACAATATAGGTGCCGTAGTTAGCTTTTTCTTCAATAACTGAAACGCTTTCTCTTGTTCATCATTCCATTCAAATTTCTTCCCTTTATGCGTTAATGCAGTCAAGGGTTTTGCTATTCTGGAAAAGTCTTGGATGAACCTTCTGTAGTAACCAGCTAGTCCTAAAAACTGGCGTATGTGTTTCGGAGTTTTCGGGGTTTCCCACTTTTCAACAGTTTCTATCTTTGCCGGATCCACCTTAATACCTTCTTTGTTCACTATGTGACCGAGGAATTGAACTTCTTCCAACCAAAATGCACACTTTGAAAATTTAGCGTACAATTCTTCCTTCCTCAATACTTCTAACACCTTTCTCAAATGTTCACCATGTTCTTGGTCATTCTTTGAGTAAATAAGTATGTCATCAATGAAAACAATGACAAACTTGTCAAGGTATGGTCCACACACTCGATTCATAAGGTCCATGAACACAGCTGGTGCATTAGTTAAACCAAACGGCATGACCATAAACTCGTAATGACCGTAACGTGTTCTGAAAGCAGTCTTTGGAATATCATCTTCTTTCACCCGCATTTGATGATACCCGGAACGTAAGTCAATCTTTGAATAAACAGACGAGCCTTGTAGTTGATCAAATAAGTCATCGATTCTCGGTAGTGGGTAGCGGTTCTTGATGGTAAGTTTGTTCAACTCTCGGTAGTCGATACACAACCTGAATGTACCATCTTTCTTCTTGACAAACAAAACAGGAGCTCCCCACGGTGATGTGCTTGGTCGAATGAAACAATGCTCTAAAAGTTCTTGTAATTGGCTTTGTAGTTCTTTCATCTCGCTGGGTGCGAGTCTGTAAGGAGCACGAGCTATTGGTGCAGCTCCTGGTACAAGATCTATTTGAAATTCAACGGATCGATGTGGGGGTAATCCCGGTAATTCTTTCGGAAATACATCAGGAAATTCTTTTGCGACGGGAACATCATTGATGCTCTTTTCTTCAGTTTGTACTTTCTCGACGTGTGCTAGAACAGCATAGCAACCTTTTCTTATTAGTTTTTGTGCCTTCAAATTACTAATAAGATGTAGCTTCGTGTTGCCCTTTTCTCCGTACACCATTAAGGGTTTTCCTTTTTCTCGTATAATGCGAATTGCATTTTTGTAACAAACGATCTCTGCTTTCACTTCTTTCAACCAGTCCATACCGATTATCACATCAAAACTCCCTAACTCTACTGGTATCAAATCAATCTTAAATGTTTCACTAACCAGTTTAATTTCTCGATTCCGACATATATTATCTGCTGAAATAAATTTACCATTTGCTAATTCGAGTAAAAATTTACTATCCAAAGGCGTCAATGGACAACTTAATTTAGCACAAAAATCTCTACTCATATAGCTTCTATCCGCACCCGAATCAAATAAAACGTAAGCAGATTTATTGTCAATAAGAAACGTACCCATAACAAGCTCCGGGTCTTCCTGTGCCTCTGTCGCATTAATATTGAAAACTCTTCCGCGGCCTTGTCCATTCGTGTTCTCCTGGTTCGGGCAATTTCTAATAATGTGGCCCGGTTTTCCACATTTATAACAAACTACATTGGCATAACTTGCTCCGACACTACTTGCTCCACCATTACTCGTTCCGACACCATTTGTTCCTTTCGTTCTATTAATCCCTGGTCCGTAGACCTCACACTTCGCCGTGCTATGACCATTTCTTTTACACTTGTTGCAAAATTTGGTGCAGAACCCCGAGTGATTCTTTTCACACCTTTGGCATAGCTGCTTCTGATTGTTGTTGTTGTTGCGGTTATTATTGTTGTTGGGATGATTGTTGTAGTTGCTGTTGTTGTTGTTGTTGTTGTTGTTGTTGGGCCGTTTGTTTTAGTTGCGATTGATGTTGCGATTGTTGGGATAATTGTTGCGATTATTGTTGTAATTACTGTTGTTGTTGTATTGGTGATTCTTATCACCGTTTTCCTCCCACTTTCTTTTGACTTGCTTCACATTGGCCTCTTCAGCAGTCTGTTCTTTAATTCTTTCTTCAATTTGGTTCTCGAGTTTGTGAGCCATTCTACATTCCTGTTGTATGGAGGCGGGCTCGTGTGAACTTATATCTTCTTGGATTCTTTCCGGTAATCCTTTCATAAACGCGTCGATCTTCTCTTCCTCATCTTCGAATGCTCCCGGACACAATAGGCACAATTCTGTGAATCGTCTTTCGTACGTGGTAATATCAAATCCTTGGGTTCGTAACCCTCTAAGTTCTGTCTTGAGCTTATTGACCTCGGTTCTGGGACGGTACTTCTCGTTCATCAAGTGCTTGAATGCTGACCACGGTAGTGCATACGCATCGTCTTGTCCCACTTGCTCTAGATAGGTATTCCACCATGTTAACGCAGAACCTGTGAAGGTATGCGTAGCGTACTTTACTTTGTCCTCTTCAGTACACTTACTTATGGCAAACACCGATTCGACCTTCTCGGTCCACCGTTTCAATCCGATCGGTCCTTCGGTTCCATAAAATTCCAAAGGTTTGCAGGCAGTGAATTCTTTGTAGGTGCATCCTACACGATTTCCTGTACTGCTAGATCCAAGGTTATTGTTGGTATGTAGCGCAGCCTGTACTGCGGCTATGTTTGAAGCTAGAAAAGTACGGAATTCCTCTTCATTCATATTCACGGTGTGTCGAGTAGTCGGTGCCATTTCCTTCAAAATAGTTAAATGGAACAAGTTAATCATACAGAATATTAAGAGTAGTTAATAGTATTTCGTAGCATAATATGAACTCATTTATAAAAGCTTTTTCTTCATATTAGCGTTTTATAAGTTTAAATTCGGGTAGTACCTACTCGTTAAGTTCATACTTAGTAGCTAATATACAATTCAACTACTACAATTCTATATGAAAAACTGATTATAATAATATTTCGCGTTCAAACTTTTATACAATATTTTACAAACTTACAATACCGCTTATTTTACATAAAGCATGAAATATAGCACACAATAACTTTGATACAAGATAGTTGTGAAGATAATTCTAGCTAGTACACAAGTTGTTCAGCAAAGGCAATAAAGACACGTAATTCATACGTCCAGAAACAAGTCATGCATTCTGGTTTTACTAGGACTACTTCCCATCCTTGGTCTTGTGCAACATAACCGTTATGGCCGTTGATAAGACAGCGTGTTGTAACGTCGTTAAAGGGACGAGGGTTACGTAATGTCCAACAGTCCCGTAATAATCTAAAAACCTCATTTCTTACCCCAATTACCGACTCCGTCACTTGTGGAAACGTTTTGTTTAATAGTTGTAGCCCGATGTTCTTATTCTCACTTTGGTGAGAAGCGAACACTACTAATCCGTAAGCATAACATGCTTCTTTATGTTGCATGTTAGCCGCTTTTTCTAAATCACGAAGTCCAATATTCGGATATATTGAGTCAAAATAATTTCTTAACCCGTTGCGTAAAATAGCATTTGGGTTCCCCGCAATATATGCATCAAAGTAAACACATCGTAACTTATGGGTTTCCCAATGTGATATCCCCCATCTTTCAAACGAAAGTCTCTTATAAACCAAGACATTCTTGGAACGTTCTTCGAATGTCTTACAAACTGATCTCGCCTTAAATAGTTGTGCCGAAGAATTCTGGCCGACTCTAGACAAGATTTCATCAATCATGTCTCCGGGTAGGTCTCTTAAAATATTGGGTTGTCTATCCATTTTGTGTTTTTAAACTGTAAAATAGACAAGAGTTAGATTCATAAAAAAATACTTATTAATACAAGAAATTTTTACATATATCATAAAGCATAAGAACACTATATTACATATATTACACCACACGAATACAACTATCTTATTCCGACTCGCTCGTTTCTTCTTCTTCAGTTTTGGTTCGTTTTGCCAAGTTTCTAGGGATATATGATGTTCCCCTAATACGAGCCGTCGTTGTCCACATTGGTTTAGAAAAACCTGGTGGTTTAGAGGTTCCCGGGTCATTGTTACAACTTAAGGACTTCGGGCGTTGACGATACATATAAAGTTCATCGGGGTTGGAATTAGATTTCTCTATTTTTATGCCCTTTCCCTTATTATTTTCTTTTGCCTTTTTAAATTCAGTTGGGGTAATTTCTATAACATCATCGGAATTCTCGTCGGAATCCAATTCATCGGAGAATTGGTAATCCTCCCAATATTTTGCTTCCTTGGCGGAAACACCATTGACCATAATTAACCTTGGTCGGTTGGTTGAGGATTTTCTTTTACTTAACCGTTTTATTATTTCCCCCACCGGTTCTATTTCTTCATCCGGTTCCGATTCTAATTCCGGTTCCGATTCTTCTTCCGGTTCCGACTCTTCTTCCGGTTCCTCTTCGGGAACTTGTGAATCAGTCCACGAATCATTCCAATTTACATTTGACTCTTCATTATTATTAGGTGAGTCAATGGGACTTGTTCTAGAGGTAGACATCTATCACATAATATCAAACGCGTTAAGAGATTAATATATCACATAATATTCACATGTTAAAAATATATAGTTTCCAACAAAATTTGTTAAGCAATCATTTTTCAAGTAAACACGGTCGAAGTCCAGACTCACTAATGCATCCTAACAAACTCGATAAGACACACTAATGCAAAATTCTGGTTCTCTAAGACCAACGCTCGGATACCAACTGAAATGTCCCGTTCTTATTGATTAAAAACGTTCCATATTAATTGATTTCGTTGCGAGGTTTTGACCTCTATATGAGACGTTTTTCAAAGACTGCATTCATTTTTAAAACAAACCATAACCTTTATTTCATAGATAAAGGTTTTAAAAAGCTTTACGTAGATTATCAAATAATGATAATCTAAAATATCCTGTTTACACACGACCATTACATAATGGTTTACAATACAAATATGTTACAACAAAATAAGTTTCTTGAATGCAGTTTTTACACAATATCATACAAACATGGACTCCAAATCTTGTCCTTATTTTAGTATGCAACAGCGGAAGCTCTTAATATTCACCTGAGAATAAACATGCTTTAAACGTCAACAAAAATGTTGGTGAGTTATAGGTTTAACCTATATATATCAAATCGTAACAATAGACCACAAGATTTCATATTTCAACACACATCCCATACATAGAGATAAAAATCATTCATATGGTGAACACCTGGTAACCGACATTAACAAGATGCATATATAAGAATATCCCCATCATTCCGGGACACCCTTCGGATATGATATAAATTTCGAAGTACTAAAGCATCCGGTACTTTGGATGGGGTTTGTTAGGCCCAATAGATCTATCTTTAGGATTCGCGTCAATTAGGGTGTCTGTTCCCTAATTCTTAGATTACCAGACTTAATAAAAAGGGGCATATTCGATTTCGATAATTCAACCATAGAATGTAGTTTCACGTACTTGTGTCTATTTTGTAAATCATTTATAAAACCTGCATGTATTCTCATCCCAAAAATATTAGATTTTAAAAGTGGGACTATAACTCACTTTCACAGATTTTTACTTCGTCGGGAAGTAAGACTTGGCCACTGGTTGATTCACGAACCTATAACAATATATACATATATATCAAAGTATGTTCAAAATATATTTACAACACTTTTAATATATTTTGATGTTTTAAGTTTATTAAGTCAGCTGTCCTCGTTAGTAACCTACAACTAGTTGTCCACAGTTAGATGTACAGAAATAAATCGATAAATATTATCTTGAATCAATCCACGACCCAGTGTATACGTATCTCAGTATTGATCACAACTCAAACTATATATATTTTGGAATCAACCTCAACCCTGTATAGCTAACTCCAACATTCACATATAGAGTGTCTATGGTTGTTCCGAAATATATATAGATGTGTCGACATGATAGGTCGAATAATTGTATACGTGTCTATGGTATCTCAAGATTACATAATATACAATACAAGTTGATTAAGTTATGGTTGGAATAGATTTGTTACCAATTTTCACGTAGCTAAAATGAGAAAAATTATCCAATCTTGTTTTACCCATAACTTCTTCATTTTAAATCCGTTTTGAGTGAATCAAATTGCTATGGTTTCATATTGAACTCTATTTTATGAATCTAAACAGAAAAGTATAGGTTTATAGTCGGAAAAATAAGTTACAAGTCGTTTTTGTAAAGGTAGTCATTTCAGTCGAAAGAACGACGTCTAGATGACCATTTTAGAAAACATACTTCCACTTTGAGTTTAATCATAATTTTTGGATATAGTTTCATGTTCATAATAAAAATCATTTTCTCAGAATAACAACTTTAAAATCAAAGTTTATCATAGTTTTTAATTAACTAACCCAAAACAGCCCGCGGTGTTACTACGACGGCGTAAATCCGGTTTTACGGTGTTTTTCGTGTTTCCAGGTTTTAAATCATTAAGTTAGCATATCATATAGATATAGAATATGTGTTTAGTTGTTTTAAAAGTCAAGTTAGAAGGATTAACTTTTGTTTGCGAACAAGTTTAGAATTAACTAAACTATGTTCTAGTGATTACAAGTTTAAACCTTCGAATAAGATAGCTTTATATGTATGAATCGAATGATGTTATGAACATCATTACTACCTTAAGTTCCTTGGATAAACCTACTGGAAAAGAGAAAAATGGATCTAGCTTCAATGGATCCTTGGATGGCTCGAAGTTCTTGAAGCAGAATCATGACACGAAAACAAGTTCAAGTAAGATCATCACTTGAAATAAGATTGTTATAGTTATAGAAATTGAACCAAAGTTTGAATATGATTATTACCTTGTATTAGAATGATAACCTACTGTAAGAAACAAAGATTTCTTGAGGTTGGATGATCACCTTACAAGATTGGAAGTGAGCTAGCAAACTTGAAAGTATTCTTGATTTTATGAAACTAGAACTTTTGGAATTTATGAAGAACACTTAGAACTTGAAGATAGAACTTGAGAGAGATCAATTAGATGAAGAAAATTGAAGAATGAAAGTGTTTGTAGGTGTTTTTGGTCGTTGGTGTATGGATTAGATATAAAGGATATGTAATTTTGTTTTCATGTAAATAAGTCATGAATGATTACTCATATTTTTGTAATTTTATGAGATATTTCATGCTAGTTGCCAAATGATGGTTCCCACATGTGTTAGGTGACTCACATGGGCTGCTAAGAGCTGATCATTGGAGTGTATATACCAATAGTACATACATCTAAAAGCTGTGTATTGTACGAGTACGAATACGGGTGCATACGAGTAGAATTGTTGATGAAACTGAACGAGGATGTAATTGTAAGCATTTTTGTTAAGTAGAAGTATTTTGATAAGTGTATTGAAGTCTTTCAAAAGTGTATAAATACATATTAAAACACTACATGTATATACATTTTAACTGAGTCGTTAAGTCATCGTTAGTCGTTACATATAAGTGTTGTTTTGAAACCTTTAGGTTAACGATCTTGTTAAATGTTGTTAACCCAATGTTTATAATATCAAATGAGATTTTAAATTATTATATTATCATGATATTATCATGTATGAATATCTCTTAATATGATATATATACATTAAATGTCTTTACAACGATAATCGTTACATATATGTCTCGTTTAAAAATCATTAAGTTAGTAGTCTTGTTTTTACATATGTAGTTCATTGTTAATATACTTAATGATATGTTTACTTATCATAGTATCATGTTAACTATATATATATATCCATTATATGTCATCATATAGTTTTTACAAGTTTTAACGTTCGTGAATCACCGGTCAACTTGGGTGGTCAATTGTCTATATGAAACATATTTCAATTAATCAAGTCTTAACAAGTTTGATTGCTTAACATGTTGGAAACATTTAATCATTTAAATATCAATCTCAATTAATATATATAAACATGGAAAAGTTCGGGTCACTACACATCAGAGAAACAATCACCACCAGCACTGCTTCTATGATTGACATTCATGGGTCAACCAGCAGAGCCGTGGATCATATTCTCATCGGACTTCAAGACTTATCAAGAGCCGAAACTGCGCACTACTTATCATTCAGAAGATCTTCAAGAGAAGTACCGGATCTCCTACCACTATTGGTCTGGCACTTTCTCTGGATTTACCCGCTAAGACTCACATTGAAGACCAAGATCACAACCATCAGCGAGGAATGTTTGTTTTTTAAAACATCACTACGACCGAGCAAACAACCTTAAACAAAAACGCTTCTCGGGAGGCAACCCATGCAATAAAGTAGAGTAGAAGAATAAAAGATGACAAATGAGCCAATAGAAGACGCAAGGATTGGAAGTCAACCGCATCTGCTAGGGGTATTTCTTTCTTTTCACTACTAGCTCAAGATTCAAACTATGCCACATCCTAGCTTATCACTAAGAGTGGGATAACACCCAATTAAAACACTAGACAAATAATCTCAAATCTTCAACTAAAACTCCTAAGTGTGGGATACACTAGGAACATTGAGGACAATGTTCGTCTAAGTGTGGGATGTTGGTATAATCTTTTTATGCTATATTAAAATAACCCATTACGAAGATTCCAAGTCCTTAAGCCAAATTTCAAAATTTTTGCAAAAGAAAGCCTTTTCAAAAAAGTATTTTTGAAAACCTAAAACGTTTGTCAATAAAAATAAGGCTTAAGCAAGGTAGAAATCTTGTTAGGTTGAACCAAATCTCTAATAGAGCATTGCATGGCTAAGGCATTATCGACCTAAATTGATTATGGTGAGGCACCCCAAATAAGACCAGCATTCATCTTTAATGCTTCACTATTTTCCGTTGAGAGTGCCGATGTCTGTGCTCAGAATCAGAACTTGCTTTAGATTTGCATTTTCAAGTAGCGAAACGTGATTCGGTTGTAATCAAAAGAGCTAGCCATTTGTCAAAAATAAGCCTTCCGCACCTCCACTACTTCTACTCCACCACCACATCCACATCATCTTTACTATTACTCGAAAAATACAGAAAACGAGATTCCTTCCGAAAACCCGATGTTATAAACCTCTCAAGTATCATGGCAAAGGTCTTGAAAAAGTTTACCGGCAAAAAGTTTCTCGAAATGAAGTCTCCAATATATATATATATATATATATATATATATATATATATATATATATATATATATATATATATACATATATATATATACATATATATATATATATATCCAAAGTTTTGGAAAGGAGCAGAACTTAATAAGAGAAATGCCGAAGAGAACTTGACCGAAAATGATTATCAAAAGAAGAAAAGTTCAAAAGTGCTTCTCAAAATACTTCAGCAAATCCAAATAAAAGTCTGTATAAAGACTACATTACCCTTTTATCTCCCCCTTAAAAATAACTTCACTACCACTCCAAAATTCCTTCTCCATCATTGACAAATGACCTACAAGCTGAGATTACTACCGTTCTCGCATTAGCAGCAAGGATTTGAGTCTTTATCAAGCCTATGATAATGGGTGCAGCATGACTGGCTAAGAGTGTATTCATTTCTTAGATCTATAGGGAACCCTAAACACTTGAGTGATTTGAGTGACCCGTGAAAGCTAGCCTATGTCATGTAACCTCCTCACATGCTTGCAGAGAGAGTTTTAATCATAACATAGATGACTCACCTTATCTTTTTGCTTTTATAATAAAAGCAAACCGCTTAGGCTATTAGAAAAGAAACACCGAAAAGATTCTTAAGAAAATGAGAGTTTGATTGAGGACAAGCAAAGTCTAAGTGTGGGATATTTGATATCGGCTAAAAAGTCACGTTTTTACCCCGGTATTAAGGCCCAAAAACAAGAAAGATTCAAACTTTGTCGGCAAAATACCTACTTAGTCAGTTAAAATTGAAGAACAAGTAATTACGAAGATGGTGCAAAAAGAATCAAGAGAATCAGAGCTAAAACGAAGGTTCTAGAGCGAAAACGGTGAAAGACAAGAAATCAAGTTACAATCCAGGGAAATCAAGCTGACCACGCCAGCAAACGGCCTGCCATACGGCTTGCCAAATGGCTTGCCAGTATAGAAAACGGCCTGCCAAACGGTCAGATCAAACGGGCTCGATAAACGGCTTGCCTTAGCAAACGGCCTCCAAAAACGGCCTGCCAGCCGTTTGTCGGCAAAAATCTTGTTTATTTAAAGGGTCTTTGTCATTCATTCCAACACACACTTCAATTCACTTCTTTCACTCTCTTGTACAATATTAGTCATACTCTCAAGGCCTTCGACTCCATGCGGGAAATCTATTACCCGGAGAAGAACGCCGAAGATTGTATTAGGAGCGGTCTTGAGTCTTGAAGTTGTCACTTTTGTATTCAGAACTCGTTTAATCTACTGGTACTTCTATCCATTATCTTTATATAATGTCTTCTATCATTATGTTATGTGATATCGTTGCCATGATTAGCGAGTAGTTATCTTTAGTGTATGCTATGATATAAGTAGTTATAATGCCGAAATAATATTATGGTCTGTGTATGCTGTTGAAATGCTTTCCGATTATGCTTTAAACTCAATCGCTTTTCCAACTAATAGAACGTAGTTATTGGCTCTGTTATTGGGAAGTCGCGAACCCCGATTCAGAGTACACTATCTGTGTCACCCCTTGGTAAGAGAAGTCTATCAGGTACAACGTAAAATCAACTGAGGCACACCGGTTGTAGTAAGTCTATCAAGCTTTGGATTCTGACTGAGGACTCTTTCGTAGTGAAACATCTGACTAGACCCTTAGTACATTGTTGGTCCCAGACCATGCTAGTGTAGTCACCAAGCATATAAACTTTGTACGTACACCCTGAAGCACAGCGGTTGTTGTAAGCTGTACTTCTGCTAAGTAAGGCCATGGAACCCGGTCAGTGTTGATTAGTACACTGCACCATAACGCAGTCTCAAGCATTGCACCCCGCTTGAGGGATTCTTAGTTAATTAAGGAACTTTTTGTTTAGACACATAAAGGATTGGACCGTTAGGATAACCGAACGTGTTCATGGAAGTCAGCTTGACTTGTCCATGGTGTTCTTCATGGTTGAACTCTTTTTAAGGGCCTAACTATCTTTTAAACCCAATCATTAACGAAAGCATTGAAACACATCACGTCTCTCGGATATGGTAAACCATGTATTCTATTATACTTAAGAAAGTTTAGACCATTGTTGAATGTTAATACGTCACCCAACCGAGTCGCTCAATTAGATGAGCCGTCTGAACGTGTATGCCTGTAGTCAGACTACACGGGCGTCGGGGGTAAGGGACGTTGCTGTCTATTCAGAATCTTCAAGTCTAATGCATTAGCCAGTGACATGTCTTATGACAGGGGCGTTTAGGACCAGTGTAATGAATACAAGGTCTCTGCCTGTTCATGAGCCAGCATTCCATAATCTCGGCAGAATAACTGATGAAGTCATAGTATGCACTCACTTTAACCTTATTTGAATTACGAATTTTATCGCATTTACTTTATCTGTCTTATAAATTAGAAAATCTCAAAATTAAGTAACCACTACTCCTTCCTAACTATCTTAGGCTTAAATATAGGTTCGATTCTACTGATATCTCAAAAATACGACTCTAGGTCATACTTCCCTTACTCATACTAAGGAGTAGTAAGATTTAGGCCCCACTAAATATAAATTTAAAACAGTGCCTCCCCCTTGGGTGGTTGATCCTGGCGTGCTGCGGCCCGACGACACCGCACGAATAAAAAATTCTGTTTCGGCCATATCAAACACATCAGTGTTATAGATGTTTTAAGCAGTCCCTTCCAAGAGGATAACAAGATTCATAGATTTTTAAAGTATTTTACATTACATTTCCGAAAGAAAATCGCACGAAAGGTGTGATCTTTGAACTAGAGTGAACTCTTCGTACAACGAGCGAGTTGATCTGAGTTTATCCTTATATTTAAGGGGATGCGCGGATGAGAAGATACGTGAACCCTTAGTCATAAAGAATGGTTTACTCCAAGTGAAAAGAATCTCAAAAATGATTTCTTGTACCTCAACATACTGGATCATACTTGATAATTAGCCGTGAAATATTGAGAGTAGAAACCCACCTAGTGCCTTTCCTACAATAGAGTGACCACTAGGTGTACCTCAGAAAACTGATTTATCGGCCCTCGTTTTTGCCATGTCTAACCTTAAAAGGAACATTCTATGAGAGCAAAGACTTCCTAACAAATTTTATAAAACTGCCATCCAAAGTGGCTCAAGAGTTTTTAACAAAGATCTTAATGGTAAGCTTCGTCCCTAACGGAGGGCGAGAAGAAGTGTGATCCATACATGGTGTAGTCTAATACGAAAACCTTTAATAAAATCAACCAAGGAAGTTTTGAAAAACCTTTAAACGTTTGATGTGACAACATAAATGGAACGAAGTTCCTGGTAAATTTAGAAGTATGTACAACGTGTACCATTTTGTACAAAACTATTTGACTTAAGTTAAACAACTCAATAAAGGAGCGATTTTTAAATAATTTGAAGGTATAACTTAGTATGCACTAACCAAAATCAGTAAAGGTAAATTTATTAACTTGATTTTATACATACATATATGATTTTATAAATCGCATAAGTGCCAGAAAAATTTTATTATTTTTATTTGTCCATAAATCTCATGAGGACCGCACAAATAAACAACGTGTAAAAATTTTGATAACATAGTTTTTCATATTTCAATGGTTACGAGTTGAAAAAGATTGAGTGAAAAATCTTCGAATTTTCGGGTGATGTGTTACTAGGTAATGAAAACTAATAAATTAATTGTAGTTTTGATAATTATCAGGACATAAGTCTTTGGGCCAAAAATGTTCACGTGCGAAGCCGTTGCTATAAAGTGAGGTATGAAGGATAGAGCATGAGGACGAGAAGTTAATCGCTTTTTGACTTTGCAAAATGCCAAACAGGTTATGACTAATATTAAATTCGGAATACTGATGGTGTTATTATCACTAAATGAGAATCCCCTGGAATAAGTCAGGACTTAGAGTTATGTAAGAAAGAGCATCTTTCCAACAGGTGTGGCAAATGAGATCCTTGGGGTAAAGCAATAATTTTGAATGGTTTAATTGTTAGTGGATGCCGGAAGGCTCTGCATGACGTGGTAGTGAGTGCCTTTATCACACACACACACACACATGACTCTCTCGATTTCGACGCTTGTAAAGTCTTCATGATGACTTGGATACGAATAAGCAACGAAAAATTTTATATAATAAGCAACGAAAATTTTATAGAAATTGTTTTAGGTGACAATGTAAGAAAAGAAACGAAGTTCTTAGTAAACTAGAGTTATGTACAACATGTACTATTCTAAGTAAAATATCTTTCGAATAAAAGAATTGATCTGTAAAAGTGAAACTAAAATTTCATATGTACTAGTCAAGATTAATAATTATTTACTTTATTATATATAACATATATGATTTCAAAATTTTGTACGAATAACAATAAAATAATTTTTTTTAAACTTCGAGAGGATCGCACAGTAAAATAGTATGTGTAAAATTTTGGCAAACAAAATTTTCATATACCGGAGGTTATAAGTTGTAAAAAGATTGATGAGGATCGAGTAAAAGATTTTTGAAAACTTCGGGTGATATTTGAGCAACAATGTTATGAGGTAACGAAAACTAGTGATTTTAAATATGGTTGATGACTATTAGTAGGGCATAAGTCCTTCAACCAAAAATGCTTAAGTGTGAAGCTGGTGCTTATAAGTGAGGTACGAATGAGAGAGTATGAGGATGATAGTTAACCACCCATTGATTTTGGAAAATTTTGAACTGGTATGACTAATATTGAAGTAAGAAGGATGATGTTGTGATTTTCATCAAATAAGAAATCTCTCGGGATAAGTTAGGATTTAGAGTCTCGTAAGAATGAGTATCAAATAAGATTCTTGAGTAGTCTTTAATATAGAATTTAAATCCCTGAAGTGACGGGATACAATTTCCTTTATGTATTGTTGTGCAAGTTTGTCCATTGTATTAGTTTCCTTCATGGCGAGAAAGTGAGCAGATTTGGTGAGGCGGTCAACGATAACCCAGATAGTGTCATAACCGCCTACCGTTTTTGGTAGCTTTGTGATGAAATCCATTGTTATTCCTTCCCATTTCCATTGTGGGATTTCGGGTTGTTGAAGTAACCCACATGGCTTTTGGCTCACCATTCTCGCGAGGTATACGAATAATCTTCTCACTATAAATAACTTTCGCTTTCATCCTTGAAAGCCAGTCCGTTCCAACTATTTCATCAAAACTTGATAACTTGATGAGTATTAGGTTAATCCTAAAGTCCATTCCAACTATTACATCAAGCTTCCCAAATTGATACGTGTTAGGTTAATCTTAAGGTTCATTCCAACCAAATCTTATTATAATACCGTGAAAAATTCTATCAATCTTCTCAAATAACATCTTCTTGTGCGTAGGTAACTAATCCTTTCCACTACTGCTTTAAAACTTCCAAGTTTTGTTGGCATGAGATCATTTACAAATGACCCACCTGTTAATTTTAAGGTACTACCTTAAATTATTCCTCTATCTCTGCCAGCTTACCACAAGCTTGTCCTATAGAATACTTAACTCTCATGGTTGTTAATGGCTTATTAGTCATAACACTAGGGTCCTTAGATATAAGGTTTCTATTACTCTAGTATTAAACAACTTCGAGACAATAAAATGTTGTGACGAATCGTACTCTAACTATAATCAGGATCCATGCGAGTCTCCATAGTTGAGATAATGATTGCTCTACCGCAAGTAAGTCCAAAGTTTTTCCTATTTGAGAACTTTTTCCTTAAGTGTCCAGGGTGTCTATATCTATAACAAATTTTCGAGTTATCAATTCTGCAATCAAGGTATCTGGGCTATGTGGTTATTCTTTCCTACCTCTAACAAACCATAATGCGTATACTCAAGTGGTTCCTACCAAAATTTTCTTTGAGTCACTTTATATTCCTTACATAGTAATATTGGAACTTCTGCATGATTTACTTCAATATAATCGCGCTGGCCTGGCATCATTATATTGTACTAAATCGTACGTTCATTCCAATATCACTCCATATGGTCAATGTAACGTGATCACTTCAAATTCTACTCAATTTCATCTAACGGTGCTTTATCTATGATATCTCAAAACAAAATCTACATAATTAATCTCACGATTTCTCGGTGTGGGTGCGTAGGTTTCGTAGGTCATGCATCAATGCCTAAATGTCCCGAAATTTTCTTCAAAATGTTCGGGTTCAGGTAATGTCGTTAGGTTCCTTTCTAGAAATTCAATCTGGGTCTCGTGTCGAGTTGTACGTGTAGCAAGTAGTAATACGATATGTCTTGAGGCTGAAATGTCCCGTTCTTATTGATTAAAAACGTTCCATATTAATTGATTTCGTTGCGAGGTTCTGACCTCTATATGAGACATTTTTTCAAAGACTGCATTCATTTTTAAAATAAACCATAACCTTTATTTCATAAATAAAGGTTTAAAAAGCTTTACGTAGATTATCAAATAATGATAATCTAAAATATCCTGTTTACACACGACCATTACATAATGGTTTACAATACAAATATGTTACATCGAAATCAGTTTCTTGAATGCAGTTTTTACACAATATCATACAGATATGGACTCCAAATCTTGTCCTTATTTTAGTATGCAACAGCGGAAGCTCTTAGTATTCACCTGAGAATAAACATGCTTTAAACGTCAACAAAAATGTTGGTGAGTTATAGGTTTAACCTATATATATCAAATCGTAACAATAGACCACGAGATTTTATATTTCAATACACATCCCATACATAGAGATAAAAATCATTCATATGGTGAACACCTGGTAACCGACATTAACAAGATGCATATATAAGAATATCCCCATCATTCCGGGACACCCTTCGGATATGATATAAATTTCGAAGTACTAAAGCATCCGGTACTTTGGATGGGGTTTGTTAGGCCCAATAGATCTATCTTTAGGATTCGCGTCAATTAGGGTGTCTGTTCCCTAATTCTTAAATTACCAGACTTAATAAAAAGGGGCATATTCGATTTTGATAATTCAACCATAGAATGTAGTTTCACGTACTTGTGTCTATTTTATAAATCATTTATAAAACCTGCATGTATTCTCATCCCAAAAATATTAGATTTTAAAAGTGGGACTATAACTCACTTTCACAGATTTTTAATTCGTCGGGAAGTAAGACTTGGCCACTGGTCGATTCACGAACCTATAACAAATATGTACATATATATCAAAGTATGTTCAAAATATATTTACAACACTTTTAATACATTTTGATGTTTTAAGTTTATTAAGTCAGCTGTCCTCGTTAGTAACCTACAACTAGTTATCCACAGTTAGATGTACAGAAATAAATCGATATATATTATCTTGAATCAATCCACGACCCAGTGTATACATATCTCAGTATTGATCACAACTCAAACTATATATATTTTGGAATCAACCTCAACCCTGTATAGCTAACTCCAACATTCACATATAGAGTGTCTATGGTTGTTCCGAAATATATATAGATGTGTCGACATGATAGGTCGAAACATTGTATACGTGTCTATGGTATCTCAAGATTGCATAATATACAATACAAGTTGATTAAGTTATGGTTGGAATAGATTTGTTACCAATTTTCACGTAGCTAAAATGAGTAGTTTTTACCAATTTTGTTTTGCTCGCCATTTCTTCGTTTCTAATCCGTTTTAAGTGATTTAAGCAGCCACGGTTTTGTATTGAACTTGACTTTATGAAACTAAACAGAAAAGGTATAGGTTTTTAGTCGGAAATACAAGTTACAAGTCGTTTTTGAAAGAGGTAGTCATTTTCGTCGAAAGAACGACGTCTAGATGACCATTTTAGAAAACATACTTCCACTTTGAGTTTAACCATAATTTTTGGATATAGTTTCATGTTCATAATAAAAATCATTTTCCCAGAATAACAACTTTTAAATCAAAGTTTATCATAGTTTTTAATTAACTAACCCAAAACAGCCCGCGGTGTTACTACTACGGCGTAAATCCGGTTTTACGGTGTTTTTTTTTGTGTTTCCAGGTTTTAAATCATTAAGTTAGCATATCATATAGATATAGAACATGTGTTTAGTTGATTTTAAAAGTCAAGTTAGAAGGATTAACTTTTATTTGCGAACAAGTTTAGAATTAACTAAACTATGTTCTAGTGATTACAAGTTTAAACCTTCGAATAAGATAGCTTTATATGTATGAATAGAATGATGTTATGAATATCATTACTACCTCAAGTTCCTTGGATAAACCTACTGGAAATGAGAAAAATAGATCTAGCTTCAAAGGATCCTTGGATGACTTGAAAGTTCTTGAAGCAGAATCATGACACGAAAACAATTTCAAGTAAGATTTCCACTCGAAATAAGATTGTTATAGTTATAGAAATTGAATTAAAGTTTGAATATGATTATTACCTTGTATTAGAAAGATAACCTACTGTAAGTAACAAAGGTTTCTTGATCTTGGATGATTACTTGGAATGGATTTAGAAAACTTGGAAGTAAACTTGCAATCTTGGAAGTATTCTTGATTTTATGAAACTAGAACTTTTGGAATTTATGAAGAACACTTAGAACTTGAAGATAGAACTTGAGAGAGATCAATTGGATGAAGAAAATTGAAGAATGAAAGTGTTTGTAGGTGTTTTTGGTCGTTGGTGTATGGATTAGATATAAAGGATATGTAATTTTGTTTTCATGTAAATAAGTCATGAATGATTACTCATATTTTTGTAATTTTATGAGATATTTCATGCTAGTTTCCAAATGATGGTTCCCACATGTGTTAGGTGACTCACATGGGCTTCTAAGAGCTGATCATTGGAGTGTATATACCAATAGTACATACATCTAAAAGCTGTGTATTGTACGAGTACGGATACGGGTGCATACGAGTAGAATTGTTGATGAAACTGAACGAGGATGTAATTGTAAGCATTTTTGTTAAGTAGAAGTATTTTGATAAGTGTCTTGAAGTCTTTCAAAAGTGTATGAATACATATTAAAACACTACATGTATATACATTTTAACTGAGTCGTTAAGTCATCGTTAGTCGTTACATGTAAATGTTGTTTTGAAACCTTTAGGTTAACGATCTTGTTAAGTGTTGTTAACCCAATGTTTATAATATCAAATGAGATTTTAAATTATTATATTATCATGATATTATGATGTATAAATATCTCTTAATATGATATATATACATTAAATGTCGTTACAACGATAATCGTTACTTATATGTCTCGTTTCAAAATCATTAAGTTAGTAGTCTTGTTTTTACATATGTAGTTCATTGTTAATATACTTAATTATATGTTTACTTATCATAATATCATGTTAACTATATATATATCCATATATATGTCATCATATAGTTTTTACAAGTTTTAACGCTCGTGAATCACCGGTCAACTTGGGTAATCAGACGTTTACAAAATTTCCGTTTCAATTAATCAAGTCTTAACAAGTTTGATTGCTTAACATGTTGGAAACATTTAATCATGTAAATATAGTTTTCATTAAACATATAATCATAGAAAGGTTCGGAAAAGTTCGGGTCACTACAGTACCTACCCGTTAAATAAATTTCGTCCCGAAATTTTAAGCGATTGGAGGTGTTGGCTCATCTTCTGGAAATAAGTGCGGGTACTTCTTCTTCATCTGATCTTCTTGTTCCCAGGTGAACTCGGGTCCTCTACGAGCATTCCATCGAACCTTAACAATCGGTTTCTTGTTTTGTTTAACTCTCTTAACCTCGCGATCCATTATTTCAACGGGTTCTTCAATGAATTGAAGTTTTTCATTTATTTGGATTTCGTCCAACGGAATAGTGAGATCTTCTTTAGCAAAACATTTCTTCAAATTCGAGACGTGGAAAGTGTTATGTACAGCCGCGAGTTGTTGAGGTAACTCAAGTCGGTAAGCTACTGGTCCGACACGATCAATAATCTTGAATGGTCCAATATACCTTGGATTTAATTTCCCTCGTTTACCAAATCGAACAACACCTTTCCAAGGTGCAACCTTAAGCATGACCATCTCTCCAATTTCAAATTCTATATCTTTTCTTTTAATGTCGGCGTAGCTCTTTTGTCGACTTTGGGCGGTTTTCAACCGTTGTTGAATTTAGATGATCTTCTCAGTAGTTTCTTGTATTATCTCCGGACCCGTAATCTGTCTATCCCCCACTTCACTCCAAAAAATTGGAGACCTGCACTTTCTACCATAAAGTGCTTCAAACGGCGCCATCTCAATGCTTGAATGGTAGCTGTTGTTGTAGGAAAATTCTGCTAACGGTAGATGTCGATCCCAACTGTTTCCAAAATCAATAACACATGCTCGTAGCATATCTTCAAGCGTTTGTATCGTACTTTCGCTATGCCCATCAGTTTGTGGATGATAGGCACTACTCATGTCTAGACGAGTTCCTAATGCTTGCTGTAATGTCTGCCAGAATCTTGAAATAAATCTGCCATCCCTATCAGAGATAATAGAGATTGGTATTCCATGTCTGGAGACGACTTCCTTCAAATACAGTCGTGCTAACTTCTCCATCTTATCATCTTCTCTTATTGGCAGGAAGTGTGCTGATTTGGTGAGACGATCAACTATTACCCAAATAGTATCAAAACCACTTGCAGTCCTTGGAAATTTAGTGATGAAATCCATGGTAATGTTTTCCCATTTCCATTCCGGGATTTCGGGTTGTTGAAGTAGACCTGATGGTTTATGATGCTCAGCTTTGACCTTAGAACACGTCAAACATTCTCCTACGTATTTAGCAACATCGGCTTTCATACCCGGCCACCAAAAATGTTTCTTGAGATCCTTGTACATCTTCCCCGTTCCAGGATGTATTGAGTATCTGGTTTTATGAGCTTCTCTAAGTACCATTTCTCTCATATCTCCAAATTTTGGTACCCAAATCCTTTCAGCCCTATACCGGGTTCCGTCTTCCCGAATATTAAGATGCTTCTCCGATCATTTGGGTATTTCATCCTTTAAATTTCCCTCTTTTAAAACTCCTTGTTGCGCCTCCTTTATTTGAGTAGTAAGGTTATTGTGAATCATTATATTCATAGATTTTACTCGAATGGGTTCTCTGTCCTTCCTGCTCAAGGCATCGGCTACCACATTTGCCTTCCCCGGGTGGTAACGAATCTCAAAGTCGTAATCATTCAACAATTCAATCCACCTACGCTGCCTCATATTCAGTTGTTTCTGATTAAATATGTGCTGAAGACTTTTGTGGTCGGTATATATAATACTTTTGACCCCATATAAGTAGTGCCTCCAAGTCTTTAATGCAAAAACAACCGCGCCTAATTCCAAATCATGCGTCGTATAATTTTGTTCGTGAATCTTCAATTGTCTAGACGCATAAGCAATCATCTTCGTTCGTTGCATTAATACACAATCGAGACCTTATTTAGATGCGTCACAATAAATCACAAAATCATCATTCCCTTCAGGCAATGACAATATAGGTGCCGTAGTTAGCTTTTTCTTCAATAACTGAAACGCTTTCTCTTGTTCATCCTTCCATTCAAATTTCTTCCCTTTATGCGTTAATGCAGTCAAGGGTTTTGCTATTCTGGAAAAGTCTTGGATGAACCTTCTGTAGTAATCAGCTAGTCCTAAAAACCGGCGTATGTGTTTCGGAGTTTTCGGGGTTTCCCACTTTTCAACAGTTTCTATCTTTGCCGGATCCACCTTAATACCTTCTTTGTTCACTATGTGACCGAGGAATTGAACTTCTTCCAACCAAAATGCACACTTTGAAAATTTAGTGTACAATTCTTCCTTCCTCAATACTTCTAACACCTTTCTCAAATGTTCACCATGTTCTTGGTCATTCTTTGAGTAAATAAGTATGTCATCAATGAAAACAATGACAAACTTGTCAAGGTATGGTCCACACACTCGGTTCATAAGGTCCATGAACACAGCTGGTGCATTAGTTAAACCAAACGGCATGACCATAAACTCGTAATGACCATAACGTGTTCTGAAAGCAGTCTTTGGAATATCATCTTCTTTCACCCGCATTTGATGATACCCGGAACGTAAGTCAATCTTTGAATAAACAGACGAGCCTTGTAGTTGATCAAATAAGTCATCGATTCTCGGTAGTGGGTAGCGGTTCTTGATGGTAAGTTTGTTCAACTCTCGGTAGTCGATACACAACCTGAATGTACCATCTTTCTTCTTGACAAACAAAACAGGAGCTCCCCACGGTGATGTGCTTGGTCGAATGAAACCACGCTCTAAAAGTTCTTGTAATTGGCTTTGAAGTTCTTTCATCTCGCTGGGTGCAAGTCTGTAAGGAGCACGAGCTATTGGTGCAGCTCCTGGTATAAGATCTATTTGAAATTCAACGGATCGATGTGGGGGTAATCCCGGTAATTCTTTCGGAAATACATCGGGAAATTCTTTTGTGACGGTAACATCATTGATGCTCTTTTTTCAGTTTGTACTTTCTCGACGTGTGCTAGAACAGCATAGTAACCTTTTCTTATTAGTTTTTGTGCCTTCAAATTACTAATAAGATGTAGCTTCTTGTTGCCCTTTTCTCCGTACACCATTAAGGGTTTTCCTTTTTCTCGTATAATGCGAATTGCATTTTTGTAACAAACGATCTCTGCTTTCACTTCTTTTAACCAGTCCATACCGATTATCACATCAAAACTCCCTAACTATACTGGTATCAAGTCAATCTTAAATGTTTCGCTAACCAGTTTAATTTCTCGATTCCGACATATATTATCTGCTAAAATTAATTTACCATTTGCTAATTCAAGTAAAAAATTACTATCCAAAGGCGTCAATGGACAACTTAATTTAGCACAAAAATCTCTACTCATATAGCTTCTATCCGCACCCGAATCAAATAAAACGTAAGCAAATTTATTATCAATAAGAAACGTACCCGTAACAAGCTCCGGGTCTTCCTGTGCCTCTGCCGCATTAATATTGAAAACTCTTCCGAGGCCTTGTCCATTCGTGTTCTCCTGGTTCGGGCAATTTCTAATAATGTGGCCCGGTTTTCCACATTTATAACAAACTACATTGGCATAACTTGCTCCGACACTACTTGCTACGCCATTACTCGTTTCGACACCATTTGTTCCTTTCCTTCTGTTAACCCCTGGTCCGTAGACCTCACACTTCTCCGCGCTATGACCATTTCTTTTACACTTGTTGCAAAATTTGGTGCAGAACCCCGAGTGATACTTTTCACACCTTTGGCATAGCTGCTTCTGATTGTTATTGTTGTTGCGGTTATTATTGTTGTTGGGATGATTGTTGTAGTTGCTGTTGTTGTTGTTGTTGTTGTTGGGCCATTTGTTGTGGTTGCGATTGATGTTGCGATTGTTGGGATAGTTGTTGCGATTATTGTTGTAATTGCTGCTGTTGTTGTATTGGTGATTTTTATCACTGTTTTCCTCCCACTTTCTTTTGACTTGCTTCACATTGGCCTCTTCAGCAGTCTGTTCTTTAATTCTTTCTTCAATCTGGTTCACTAGTTTATGAGCCATTCTACATGCCTGTTGTATGGAGGAGGGCTCGTGTGAACTTATATCTTCTTGGATTCTTTTCGGTAATCCTTTCACAAACGCGTCGATCTTCTTTTCCTCATCTTCGAACGCTCCCGGACACAATAGGCATAATTCTGTGAATCGTCTTTCGTACGTGGTAATATCAAATCCTTGGGTTCGTAACCCTCTAAGTTCTGTCTTAAGCTTATTGACCTCGGTTCTGGGACAGTACTTCTCGTTCATCAAGTGCTTGAATGCTGACCACGGTAGTGCGTACGCATCATCTTATCACACTTGCTCTAGATAGGTATACCACCATGTTAATGCGAACCTGTGAAGGTATGCGTAGCGTACTTAACTTTGTCCTCTTCAGTACACTTACTTATGGCAAACACCGATTCGACCTTCTCGGTCCACCGTTTCAATCCGATCGGTCCTTCGGTTCCATCAAATTCCAAAGGTTTGCAAGCAGTGAATTCTTTGTAGGTGCATCCTACACGATTTCCTGTACTGCTAGATCTAAGGTTATTGTTGGTATATAGCGCAGCCTGTACTGCGGCTATGTTTGAAGCTAGAAAAGTACGGAATTCCTCTTCATTCATATTCACGGTGTGTTGAGTAGTCGATGCCATTTCATTCAAAATAGTCAAATGGAACAAGTTAATCATACAGAATATTAAGAGTAGTTAATAGTATTTCGTAGCATAATATGAACTCATTTATAAAAGCTTTTTCTTCATATTAGCGTTTTATAAGTTTAAATTCGGGTAGTACCTACCCGTTAAGTTCATACTTAGTAGCTAATATACAATTCAACTACTACAATTCTATATGAAAAACTGATTATAATAATATTTCGCGTTCAAACTTTTATACAATATTTTACAAACTTACAATACCGCTTATTTTACATAAAGCATGAAATATAGCATACAATAACTTTGATACAAGATAGTTGTGAAGATAATTCTAGCTAGTACACAAGTCGTTCAGCAAAGGCAATAAAGACACGTAATTCATACGTCCAGAAACAAGTCATGCATTCTGGTTTTACTAGGACTACTTCCCATCTTTGGTCTTGTGGAACATAACCGTTATGGCCGTCGATAAGACAGCGTGTTGTAACGTCGTCAAAGGGACGAGGGTTACGTAATGACCAACAGTCTCGTAATAACCTAAAAACCTCATTTTTACCCCAATTACCGACTCCGTCACTTGTGGGAACGTTTTGTTTAATATTTGTAGCCCATGTTCTTTTTCTCACTTTGGTGAGAAGCGAACATTACTAACCCGTAAGCATAGCATGCTTCTTTATGTTGCATGTTAGCCGCTTTTTCTAAATCATGAAGTCCTATATTCGGATACATTGAGTCAAAATAATTTCTTAACCCGTTGCGTAAAATAGCATTTGGGTTCCCCGCAATATATGCGTCAAAGTAAACACATCATAACTTATGGGTTTCCCAATGTGATATCCCCCATCTTTCAAACTAAAGTCTCTTATAAACCAAGACATTCTTGGAACGTTCTTCGAATGTCTTACAAACTGATTTTGCCGTAAATAGTTGTGCAGAAGAATTCTGACTTACTTTAGACAAGATTTCATCAATCATGTCTCCAGGTAGGTCTCTTAAACTATTGGGTTGTCTATCCATTTTGTGTTTTTATACTGTAAAATAGACAAGAGTTAGATTCATAAAAAAAATACTTATTAATACAAGCAATTTTTACATATATCATAAAGCATAAGCACACTATATTACATATATTACACCACACGAATACAACTATCTTATTCCGACTCACTCGTTTCTTCTTCTTCAGTTTTGGTTCGTTTTGCCAAGTTTCTAGGGATATATGATGTTCTCCTAATACGAGCCGTCGTTTTCCACATTGGTTTAGAAAAACCTGGTGGTTTAGAGGTTCCCGGGTTATTGTTACTACTTAAGAAATACGGGTGTTGACGATACATATAAAGTTCATCGGGGTTGGAATCAGATTTCACTATTTTTATGCCATTTCCCTTATTGTTCTATTTTTCCTTTTTAAATTCAGTTGGGGTAATTTCTATAACATCATCGGAATCCTCGTCGGGATCCGATTCATCGGAGAATTGGTAATCCTCCCAATATTTTGCTTCCTTGGCAGAAACACCATTGACCATAATTAACCTTGGTCGGTTGGTTGAAGATTTTCTTTTACTTAACCGTTTATTATTTCCCCCACCGGTTCTATTTCTTCTTCCGGTTCCTCCTCCTCCGGTTCCGATTCTTCTTCTGGTTCCGATTCTTCTTCCGGTTCCTCTTCGGGAACTTGTGAATCAGTCCACTAATCATTCCAAATTACATTTGACTCTTCATTATTATTAGGTGAGTCAATGGGACTTGTATTAGAGGTAGACATCTATCACATAATATCAAACACGTTAAGAGATTAATATATCACATAATATTCACATGTTAAAAATATATAGTTTCTAACAAAATTTGTTAAGCAATCATTTTTCAAGTAAACACGGTCGAAGTCCAGACTCACTAATGCATCCTAACAAACTCGATAAGACACACTAATGCAAAATTCTGGTTCTCTAAGACCAACGCTCGGATACCAACTGAAATGTCCCGTTCTTATTGATTAAAAACGTTCCATATTAATTGATTTCGTTGCGAGGTTCTGACCTCTATATGAGCATTTTTTCAAAGACTGCATTCATTTTTAAAATAAACCATAACCTTTATTTCATAAATAAAGGTTTAAAAAACTTTACGTAGATTATCAAATAATGATAATCTAAAATATCCTGTTTACACACGACCATTACATAATGGTTTACAATACAAATATGTTACATCGAAATCAGTTTCTTGAATGCAGTTTTTACACAATATCATACAGACATGGACTCCTAATCTTGTCCTTATTTTAGTATGCAACAGCGGAAGCTCTTAGTATTCACCTAAGAATAAACATGCTTTAAACGTCAACAAAAATGTTGGTGAGTTATAGGTTTAACCTATATATATCAAATCGTAACAATAGACCACAAGATTTCATATTTCAATACACATCCCATACATAGAGATAAAAATCATTCATATGGTGAACACCTGGTAACCGACATTAACAAGATGCATATATAAGAATATCTCCATCATTCCGGGACACCCTTCGGATATGATATAAATTTCAAAGTACTAAAGCATCTGGTACTTTGGATGGGGTTTGTTAGGCCCAATAGATCTATCTTTAGGATTCGCGTCAATTAGGGTGTCTGTTCCCTAATTCTTAGATTACCAGACTTAATAAAAAGGGGCATATTCGATTTCAATAATTCAACCATAGAATGTAGTTTCACGTACTTGTGTCTATTTTGTAAATCATTTATAAAACCTACATGTATTCTCATCCCAAAAATATTAGATTTTAAAAGTGGGACTATAACTCACTTTCACAGATTTTTACTTCGTTGGGAAGTAAGACTTGGCCACTGGTCGATTCACGAACCTATAACAAATATGTACGTATATATCAAAGTATGTTCAAAATATATTTACAATACTTTTAATACATTTTGATGTTTTAAGTTTATTAAGTCAGCTGTCCTCGTTAGTAACCTACAACTAGTTGTCCACAGTTAGATGTACAGAAATAAATCGATATATATTATCTTGAATCAATCCACGACCCAGTGTATACATATCTCAGTATTGATCACAACTCAAACTATAAATATTTTGGAATCAACCTCAACCCTGTATAGCTAACTCCAACATTCACATATAGAGTATCTATGGTTGTTCCGAAATATATATAGATGTGTCGACATGATAGGTCGAAACATTGTATACGTGTCTATGGTATCTCAAGATTACATAATATACAATACAAGTTGATTAAGTTATGGTTGGAATAGATTTGTTACCAATTTTCACGTAGCTAAAATGAGTAGTTTTTACCAATTTTGTTTTGCTCGCCATTTCTTCGTTTCTAATCCGTTTTGAGTGATTTAAGCGGCCACGGTTTCGTATTGAACTTGACTTTATGAAACTAAATAGAAAAGGTATAGGTTTATAGTCGGAAATACAAGTTACAAGTCATTTTTGAAAGAGGTAGTCATTTCCGTCGAAAAAACGACGTCTAGATGACCATTTTAGAAAACATACTTCCACTTTGAGTTTAACCATAATTTTTGGATATAGTTTCATGTTCATAATAAAAATAATTTTCCCAGAATAACAACTTTTAAATCAAAGTTTATCATAGTTTTTAATTAACTAACCCAAAACAGTCCGCGGTGTTACTACTACGGCGTAAATCCGGTTTTACTCTGTTTTTTTGTGTTTCCAGGTTTTAAATCATTAAGTTATCATATCATATAGATATAGAACATATGTTTAGTTGATTTTATAATTCAAGTTAGAAGGATTAACTTTTATTTGCGAACAAGTTTAGAATTAACTAAACTATGTTCTAGTGATTACAAGTTTAAACCTTCGAATAAGATAGCTTTATATGTATGAATAGAATGATGTTATGAACATCATTACTACCTCAAGTTCCTTGGATAAACCTACTGTAAATGAGAAAAATAGATCTAGCTTCAAAGTATCCTTGGATGACTTGAAAGTTCTTGAAGCAGAATCATGACACGAAAACAATTTCAAGTAAGATTTCCACTCGAAATAAGATTGTTATAGTTATAGAAATTGAATTAAAGTTTGAATATGATTATTACCTTGTATTAGAAAGATAACCTACTGTAAGTAACAAAGGTTTCTTGATCTTGGATGATTACTTGGAATGGATTTAGAAAACTTGGAAGTAAACTTGCAATCTTGGAAGTATTCTTGATTTTATGAAACTAGAACTTTTGGAATTTATGAAGAACACTTAGAACTTGAAGATAGAACTTGAGAGAGATCAATTAGATGAAGAAAATTGAAGAATGAAAGTGTTTGTAGGTGTTTTTGGTCGTTGGTGTATGGATTAGATATAAAGGCTATGTAATTTTGTTTTCATGTAAATAAGTCATGAATGATTACTCATATTTTTGTAATTTTATGAGATATTTCATGCTAGTTGCCAAATGATGGCTCCCACATGTGTTAGGTGACTCACATGGGCTGCTAAGAGCTAATTATTGGAGTGTATATATCAATAGTACATACATCTAAAAGTTGTGTATTGTACGAGTACGAATACGGGTGCATACGAGTAGAATTGTTGATGAAACTGAACGAGGATGTAATTGTAAGCATTTTTGTTAAGTAGAAGTATTTTGATAAGTGTCTTGAAGTCTTTCAAAAGTGTATGAATACATATTAAAATACTACATGTATATACATTTTAACTGAGTCGTTAAGTCGTCGTTAGTCGTTACATGTAAATGTTGTTTTGAAACCTTTAGGTTAACGATCTTGTTAAGTGTTGTTAACCCAATTTTTATAATATCAAATGAGATTTTAAATTATTATATTATCATGATATTATGATGTATAAATATCTCTTAATATGATATATATACATTAAATGTCATTACAACGATAATCGTTACATATATGTCTCGTTTCAAAATCATTAAGTTAGTAGTCTTGTTTTTACATATGTAGTTCATTGTTAATATACTTAATTATATGTTTACTTATCATAATATCATGTTAACTATATATATATATCCATATATATGTCATCATATAGTTTTTACAAGTTTTAACGCTCGTGAATCACCGGTCAACTTGGGTAATCAGACGTTTTCAAAATTTCCGTTTCAATTAATCAAGTCTTAACAAGTTTGATTGCTTAACATGTTGGAAACATTTAATCATGTAAATATAGTTTTCATTAAACATATAATCATAGAAAGGTTCGGAAAAGTTCGGGTCACTACAGAGGCGACTCCCAAGTCTTTGGGTATGGCTGAGCATCAGTAGGAGACACTATGACCTTGCGAAAGGAGATACCTTCCTGACTTCTCCAATGCCTAAGAGTGTTAGGGACCTAAGTCCAGAAGTTTCATTATATCGTCGAGCAGTGGTGAAGGATGAAAGAGATAAGTGACGATCATGAAAGCGTACGGGATACGGGTCAACTTGCAGAAACTGAACAACCTTCTAATGTTCATACGTTGTACGTGGCTAACTAGGGTGAGCTCGGGGGGTGGGGCGAGGTGCGGTTACTCCGACAAGTCCTTACATATCTCCTCCTCCAAGGATCAACTTTAGTGGGCTTACAATCCGAGGGGTACTCTTCCTAGATTGCGTGAAGTAATGTTCCGATCTCTGGGACGGTGGAACGGTAGTAACATGTGGATTACATTACTAGTTCTTAGGGTTAGACGAGTGGGAAGAGGGTTCAGAAAAACATCTGAACTAGGAAAGATAAATTTTCCAAGTCGGTACAGCGAATAGCAGACATGTAGCAAGAACGTAATCAGGCATAATAACTACAGCAGCCTAGATTGTCTACAGCAGTACATAGCATGGCAATAATAACAGTATCAAACAGAAGTACCATGCAAAAAGCAGATACTAGCATGCAGTAGCGAGAATAAGCATTAGCATACAGCAAGATCATATAGCAGTAAAAGTTAGCAGTAGCATGCAGCAGTTCCGCAGAAACAAGTAAACGAGCAAGTTATAGATTAGTCCTATTAGTGAATCCTACTCGACTCGGTCAAGACGCACTAATGAAACCTAATTCCCTACAACCAATGCTCTGATACCAAATGTGACGCCCCGTACAAAATCAACGTGTACGGATCATCAACAACAGGTCCATTACACGGTATAATACTATATGCTATTTTAAAACAAGTTTTGCATTCATGAAAAGGTAACGTTTTTACCAACGTCAAATGTTTTACAAAAGATGACGTCTTTACCAACGTCAAATGTTTTACAAAAGATGACGTATTTACCAACGTCAAATGTTTTACAAAAGATGACGTCTTCTACGAATAGAAAGCATTAACATAAGTACGTGACACAAAGGTCATTACAAAACCATTGTTCAAAATGTAACATAAGTTGTGAATGCAAAAATAAAAGTTCCATGCTTGAGACATCTCTAAACAATGCAGCGGAAGTCTAACACAGCGAGTCTGTAACAGCAAGTCTATAGCACCAAGACTATAACAGCAAGTCTAAAAGCGGAAGCAACAACGTCTAAGCACCTGAGAAATACATGCTTAAAAAGTCAACACGAATGTTGGTGAGCTATTGTTTGTTTGTAATCAGTAATGTAATGTAGACCACGAGATTTCGTATTCAAAACAGTATCTCAAATCCGTATGATAAAGTATATGCTTATCCGTGGGCACCCCGTAAATAACTTAACAAGTAATATCACCCCCTAAAAGTACACCTGGCAAGTGCGTAAGTTTACAAAGTGTTAAACACCCATTGAATACTAGCACGACTAGCCCGAGTGGGGATGTCAAACCCTATGGATCCATATCTAAGATTCGCGTCTACCGTTCATAAACCAATAGTTAAACGTTACCGAGCTAAGGGGAATCTTTGTGCCGTTATGTCACCCACACATATATAAAGTTTAAGTACTCGTGTCTAGTATGTAAAACATAAAAAGCGCATGTATTCTCAGTCCCAAAAATAGTTAAAGTAAAAGGGAGCTATAACTCACAGTGAATGTGCGGTAAAAGTCGATATGAAAAGTATGCAAGTAGTAAGTCGGTCTGAAAGGTCCTCAACCTAAGTCAAAGGTTACTAAGTCAGTAAATTGTCCTCAAAGGTTTAAAAGTAAATAAGTTAAGTCTTAAGTATCATCATCATCATCATCATTGGTAAAAGATAAAATAAGTTTTCAACAAGAATAGAGATCGAAACAAAAGGCTGATTTCGGGCAGCTGCTACGACCTCTATACAAACTCAAAAGATGCGTGGTCAGTGGCCAAGGCTCCGTATGTGAGTCCTTGTACCGCTGTCGAATTTACATATCCTAACTGGGTGTCGTTTGACCGTGGCGACAGTTCAAGCGCGAGTAGGTCAGAATTTTCAGCACGTCGTTACAAGGCGTAGTGATTTTCGGGAGGCTATAAATCCCAAACCGTATATCAGATTTAGGCGAGTTACGAAAAGTCATCTACTCGAAACGAACTATGTGACGATCGCTCCAAATTCATATGGACGAACGCGTCATTCATTGATTTCATTGCGAGGTAATTGACCTCTATATGATACGTTTTGTAAACATTGCATTCTTTTGAAAAGGCACACCATAAATGAATATTTAAATCAAAGGTTTTTGACATCTGATGATTTCTACATATAGACAATCACCGTATATAATAGTTTACAATAGTACTTCCTTTGACAATGCAGTCAAAATAAGGTACATGATGATGAATTGGTGAATGCAACGTTTTCTTGAAAAATATGCTATATAAGACTCCACGCACATAGCTTGTCTATCATATAAGCAAACAGCAGAAGACTTCTAGGGAACCTGAGAATAAACATGCTAACAAGTGTCAACACAAAGGTTGGTGAGTTCATAGTTTTAATGTTGCGCATAATCTGTATATAAAGGTGAATCACAAGTTTTCAGTTGTTTCATCCAGAAACGTTTATCAAAATATTCTACGAAATTGAGCACCCTGGTAACTAAACTTAATGTATATATATTTTATACCCTTTGTATAATCATCTTAAGAATACACGCAAACCAACGTGTACGCTTCTCAAATAGCATACGTCCGTTAAAAGGCTAGTGCTCTAGCTCGGACGGGGATATCAAGCCCTATGAATCCATATACTACTACTCACGCCCACCAGTTCTTATAACTGGCAGTTACTAGTTACCAAAGCTAAGGGATTTTCGGTTCAAACTCAGTGTAGAATTTAGTATGTACTTGTATCCATTGCGTTTAAAATAAAGTGCATGTATTCTCAGCCCAAAAATATATATTGCAAAATCATTTAAAAAGGGATCAAATGAAACACACCTTAGCAGCATATAAAGTCGTTCACCAAAATGTGACTGAAACTCGGATTATCAAATAACCGTAGATCTCAACCTAGAGAACATATGTTGGTCAATAAATGTCTATCAAGTTAGGTCAGGTCATAGTGTATCATAATCCTAATGCTCGAGATCGACATACAAAAGTTATCCAAAGTCGTTTCAAAAAGTCAATTTTGACAATAGTTCAACAAAACGAGACATACCTTATATAAGAATTCATTTACTCAGTTGGTAATATTTAAAAGTTCACTTTATCAATCTCGTAAACAAGTTGTTTAAATCTAAATTGCAGATTCAAAAGCAATTTCAATTAACGTTAATCATAATTCAGTTGATCATATCTTTTAATCCGTTCATCGAAACTATTCGATGTCTAAATGAAAAGTTATTGATTTTTCGCCAGCTTTCCGAAAACATGTATATCATATACCTTTTACCAGTAATATATGTATTTAATTCGTGATTCATTATAAATTGTTTAACGACGAAATTTAGCATACAAGCTTGTATAAATATATATACTCGAGCACTAGACATGGATACACTATTAGTATATAAAAGATAAAATATAAATGCTTACGTATCAATATTGTGATTCAATATTGTAGAAAAGTACGTAGACACAACATAGATGATAACAGTAGGTTTGACTTGTAATTAATACCCATGAACATTACCCATAACCTCCATAGCTATAACTCATAATTTCCTTAACTGTATCCCGCTCAAAAACCCATTTTTAAAAGTGACACGCTCATAACCTCGTCGTAGTATTTTATGTATATTACTAATTAATAATTAATAATACTAATAATTAATAAGATTAATAATAATATTAATCTTAATAATAATAATAATAATAATAATAATAATAATAATAATAATAATAATAATAATAATAATAATAATAATAATAATAATAATAATAATAATAATAATAATAATAATAATTTAAATACGGAGGAAGTAACATAAATAAATATGTGTGTGATTGAAATGAAATCGTTTGAATTTATAGAACCTTTTCTGAAAAAGTACCCCATGCGATGGCATGGGATTTGTGCTTCAAGGCCATGCGATCGCATGGCACCCTGGGACAGCTCACAAATTTTTAACTTCTTGTTTGTCGACATAATATTTTATAATATATATAATATATATAATTTAAATAATTAATTATATATTATATTAAATTCATGTGCATAGTTGACTTGTAATTTTCATTCCGATGACTCGTACGTTGTCACTCGACTTATGTCCCGGTTCCGGTTTCTCGAACGCATTTTTGTACGCTTAGAAAACTCGCAATTTTCGTTTTGTGACTCGTACCTTTGTCAAAATATAGTCTTAAATTATCAATAAACTATATCATTCAAAGTGTATCTTAAACTTTCGAGTGTTTTGGTCATTTACTTCTATAAATCGTTGTCTCGCTATTTGTTAATATATATATAATAACAAATCGTTTTATGACCAAGTTAATATATATTTTCAACATTCATAAACACGTTTTAAATATACGTCGCAAGTTATTCATATAATTAATATTCCAACTTATCATATATATTCAAATAAATATTTAAACCAATAAGTTTAATGTACAGTATCAAACAATTAATACATTGTTACGTTTTCAAGTTATAGTATATATATATGTATCTATATACATATAATTGTTCGCGAATCGTCAAGAATAACCGAAAGGTATTTGAATATATGAAAGTAGTTCAAAAATTTTGAGATTCAGTTTTACAGACTTTGCTTATCGTGTCGAAAATGTTAATCATACAAAGATTAAGTTTAAATTTGGTCAGAAATTTCTGGGTCATCACAGTACCTACCCGTTAAAGAAATTTCGTCCCGAAATTTGAGTGAGGTCGTCATGGCTAACAATAAAAATGTTTTCATGACGATTATGTGTTGATAAATAGAATTTTTATCACCGTTGAATAATATGGATAAAAAAATCCAATTACTCGAAGAGTATGAGGGAAGTTATCGTAATAGAGTGAAATGGAGAATAGAGATTCGTCTTATCTCTTGACGTAGTAACAATTGATTTCCGGATTTTAAGGAATAGAAAATCTTCAGAATCTAAATAAGATTTGATTCTTCAGAATTTGCGGAAATTGGGATTTTCTTTTGATTAAATGCGTAATCTGCCTCGATTGCTATGTCTGATATTTTGCTATAAATTGACCTTTTCTGTTTCATTTATTTTCACCACTCCTATAATCTTCTTCCTTATTTCATACTTACAAAAGATTTGTGAAAATGCTTCATCCAGTTCTGATTCTTGATATTTTCTTGGCTATCATATCATTCATTCTTCTTTTTCATCTGCCACCAGCGGAGGTTATTTTCTTCTACTATTACCTTGGGGTTATATTGTTTTTCATTCTCCAGTGTCTTTATATTGCTATACGCATTGATATACACGGTTTGTAATTTCGGGGTTGTTTTCGGGCTTTATATTTTTCATTATATTTCGGAGCTTCATGCTTTCGTTTTCTCTTCCCGACTTTAAGTCAAGCGAATAATGGTCCAGAATTCGTAGGTATGAATTTCGGAATGAACATAATTAATATTCTAAGAAAGAAACGGTAATAGCACAATCTGACTTGTCAAATTACCATAATACCTCGAAGAAAAAAAACCGAATCATCAAGAAAAATATTTTCTTGATATGTTTAGAGGTTAAATAGAATGAAAGAGTTATGTAACATGGTTCATGATGAGGGTGGGATCTGTGAACATTTGTCACGTTCCATTAGAAACTCAACATGACTTACTGTAATATAATTACGTTGATCAAGTGTCATTATATTATACTAACTCATGCTTCAGTTCCCAACATTACTTCAAAATATCCATTTTTTTGAATTTTTCAGATTTTAGAAACTAAAATAGTTTCTTTTATGATGTAACACAGATAGCGTGAAGAGATGAATGATTTCAAATAAGAATGGTTATAAAAAAATATCTTCAGAAATATCGAGGATATTTATAATGAAAGATACGATGATATCTTAGAATTTCTAATATCAGAGGATGATGAAGAATATTGTCCGCAAGGGTTTAGATTCGGAAGCAAGGTATTCGTTAATGGCTTCAGCAGATACTGAATCATTTGGATTCTTTGAAGGCAGATTTTGTCCGTGTGATTTATCCACATCCTCTTTCATACTTTGCTCAATCCGTTTTCCAGTTCCAAACTTTCCCTTTTTCTGAGCTTTGCCAGCACACTATCCTTTATCATCAAACTTTTTACTGTTAAGGTCGTTTACAGTTTTTGCTGCTTCATCAGCATTTTTTCAAGATTTCGAGAACTAGTTCGTAGTTTAAGGTGTTTTTCAGAAACTTTACATTCGAAATCTGTAAGTCTAGAAGATCGATGTTATCTATATATAACTGTTGTCGTAGAAAATGCTGCGAGATTCAAAATACTGATTGTTAATTCCTGGTAGTTGTAATGGCAATTACCGTTACAAGATGTGGATGAGTACATGATAGGGTTTCAATGAACAATTATAATGGTTTTTCGGAGAGACTTTACGTCACAGATTAATGAATTTGCTGGTACCTTTACTGTTAATGTGGTGCAACATGAAAGGTTCCCCAGTAACAAGAACGTATATGTCAAGGTTATAATAAGGCTAATCTGAAAAGTCAAAGTTGACTGGTTGAAAGTGTGGTAAAACTGGATACTTTGAAAAGGAATTGCAAGATTATTTTCGGTAATAACGATGCTAAAGGATCTTTCATAGTTTTGAAGTCAAAGTATAACTTTGAAAGATGTAGGAATCTAAGAATGATGTCTTTTGTTAAATCTTGACTTGGATTTTGATTTGTCAAAATCAAAATATGTAATCAAATTTGGATGAGAATGGTTGTTTTAATATTTATAAAAGAATATATAAATTGTTGTGAAAGTAGTGAGTTTAGTTGATAATTTGCTGAATCGGAATAGAAGAATGTAACATATTAATTGTGAATTTATATATCTCTCGGGTATTACCTACCTGTTAAAATATTCACACTATTAACAGTTTGTACAAAAGAATTTTCTTAACTACAATCTTTATGAAAATATACCTACATATATATATTTTCTCTAGACGTAATCATGGATTTAATGAGTTTACATAATATTAATCTCATCTGATTTTTGACTTGGACTAGAATATATAATCTCTAAAACTTTTAGAAACTACATATTCTATGTAGAATATTTCATTGATGAAGTTATGAATCAATACTTCATCGTTTCTTGTTGTTGGTATTCCTTGGTATCTATGACGTTGTTGTTCGAGGTACTGATTGTAATGTTGAGGTGTGGGATGCGGAGGTTGTTGGTGGTGGTGGTAATGGTACTGTTGGTGTTGATGATGGTGGTACTGCTGATGCCGGTGATGCTGTTGGTGCTTGTAACCTTTGCACCATATTTTCCAAAGTCACTACCCGAGCGCGAAACTCGTTGACTTATTCTATTACACCGGGGTGGTTGTTGGTTCGGACGAGTGGACGAATAAGATCTAGAATTTGAGATAATATATAATCGTGACGAGATACTCTGGAAATGAGAGAGAAAATGGTGTCTCAAATAGGTTCGCCGGTAAGTGCTTCAGGTTCTTCGCCAAGAGGGCAATGTGGTGGATGGAAGGGATCGCCTTCTTCTTGTCTCCAATAATTAAGTAGGCTACGAACCCATTCCCAATTCATCCAGAATAGATGATGGCTAATTGGTTGATCCATTCCAGTTACACTGTCTTCGGAATTCAGGTGAATATCCATATCGGAATAGCTGTCAGAGTTTAAGGAATTTGAACTAGATACGGGATCTATCTTGTATAATTAGGGAGATGATTTTTTTTCTATATGAATTAGATTATAGAATTGAGTTTGGTATTCTTCAATACATAATTTACATATGTATATATAATACCAAATTCCATAAATCACGGAGAAATTTTTGGAAGATGTCAGGAAAAGTTTACAGTAACAGATACGCTAAGTTATGAATTTTGTCTATACACTATTCATGCAATCAATGCAGTAAAACGTGTCTAGACTAGGAATGATAAGCAGGTAATTTCCGACAAGAAATGATAAGTAAAACTTTTGACATGCAGACACGGTCGAAGTCCAGACTTACTAATGCATCCCAACAACTATCAGTTAGACACACTCATGCAAGACCTGGTTCGCTAGGACTAACGCTCTGATACCAACTGTGACGATCGCTCCAAATCCATATGGACGAACACGTCATTCATCGATTTCATTGCGAGGTATTTGACCTCTATATGACACGTTTTGTAAACATTGCATTCTTTAGAAAAGGCACACCATCAATGAATATTTAAATCAAAGGTTCTCGACATCTGATGATTTCTATATATAGACAATCACCGTAAATAATAGTGTACAATAGTAATTCCGTTGACAATGCAGTCAAAATAAGATACATGGTGATGATTTTGTGAATGCAACGTTTTCTTGAATAAAGTATGCAAGACTCCACGCACATAGCTTGTCTATCATATAAGCAAACAGCGGAAGACTTCTAGGGAACCTGAGAATAAACATGCTAACAAGTGTCAACACAAAGGTTGGTGAGTTCATAGTTTAATGTTGCGCATAATCTGTATATAAAGGTGAATCACAAGTTTTCAGTTGTTTCATCCAGAAACGTTTATCAAAATATTCTACGAAATTGAGCACCCTGGTAACTAAACTTAATGTATATATATTTTATACCCTTTGTATAATCATCTTAATAATACACGCAAACCAACGTGTACGCTTCTCAAATAGCATACGTCCGTTAAAAGGCTAGTGCTCTAGCTCGGACGGGGATATCAAGCCCTATGAATCCATATACTACTACTCGCGCCCACCAGTTCTTATAACTGGCAGTTAATAGTTACCAAAGCTAAGGGATTTTCTGTTCAAACTCAGTGTAGAATTTAGTATGTACTTGTATCCATTGCGTTTAAAATAAAGTGCATGTATTCTCAGCCCAAAAATATATATTGCAAAATCATTTAAAAAGGGAGCAAATGAAACTCACCTTAGCAGCATATAAAATCGTTCACCAAAATGTGACTGAAACTCGGATTACCAAATAACCGTAGATCTCAACCTAGAGAACATATGTTGGTCAATAAATATCTATCAAGTTAGGTCAGGTCATAGTGTATCATAATCTTAATGCTCGAGATCGGCATACAAAAGTTATCCAAAGTCGTTTCAAAAAGTCAATTTTGACAATAGTTCAACAAAACGAGACATACCTTATATAAGAATTCATTTACTCGGTTGGTAATATTTAAAAGTTCACTTTATCAATCTCGTAAACAAGTTGTTTAAATCTTAATTGCAGATTCAAAAGCAATTTCAATTAACGTTAATCATAATTCAGTTGATCATATCTTTTAATCCGTTCATCGAAACTATTCGATGTCTAAATGAAAAGTTATTGATTTTTTGCCAGCTTTCCGAAAACATGTATATCATATACCTTTTACCAGTAATATATGTATTTAATTCGTGATTCATTATAAACTGTTTAACGACAAAATTTAGCATACAAGCTTGTATAAATATATATACTCGAGTACTAGACATGGATACACTATTAGTATATAAAAGATAAAATATAAATGCTTACGTATCAATATTGTGATTCAATATTGTAGAAAAGTACGTAGACACAACATAGATGATAACAGTAGGTTTGACTTGTAATTAATACACATGAACATTACCCATAACCTCCATAGCTATAACTCATAATTTCCTTAACTATATCTCGCTCAAAAACCCATTTTTGAAAGTGACACGCTCATAACCTCGTCGTAGTATTTTATGTATGTTACTAATTAATAATTAATAATACTAATAATTAATAAGATTAATAATAATATTAATCTTAATAATAATAATAATAATAATAATAATAATAATAATAATAATAATAATAATAATAATAATAATAATAATAATAATAATTTAAATACGGAGGAAGTAACATAAATAAATATGTGTGTGATTGAAATGAAATCGTTTGAATTTATAGAACCTTTTCTGAAAAAGTACCCCATGCGATCGCATGGGATTTGTGCTTCAAGGCCATGCGATCGCATGGCACCCTGGGACAGCTCACAAATTTTTAACTTCTTGTTTGTCGACATAATATTTTATAATATATATAATATATATAATTTAAATAATTAATTATATATTATATTAAATTCATGTGCATAGTTGACTTGTAATTTTCATTCCAATGACTCGTACGTTGTCACTCGACTTATGTCCCGGTTCCGGTTTCTCGAACGCATTTTTGTACGCTTAGAAAACTCGCAATTTTCGTTTTGTGACTCGTACCTTTGTCAAAATATAGTCTTAAATTATCAATAAACTATATCATTCAAAGTGTATCTTAAACTTTCGAGTGTTTTGGTCATTTACTTCTATAAATCGTTGTCTCGCTATTTGTTAATATATATAATAACAAATCATTTTATGACCAAGTTAATATATATTTTCAACATTCATAAACACGTTTTAAATATACGTCGCAAGTTATTCATATAATTAATATTCCAACTTATCATATATATTCAAATAAATATTTAAACCAATAAGTTTAATGTACAGTATCAAACAATTAATACATTGTTACGTTTTCAAGTTATAGTATATATATATATGTATCTATATACATATAATTGTTCGCGAATCATCAAGAATAACCGAAAGGTATTTGAATATATGAAAGTAGTTCAAAAATTTTGAGATTCAGTTTTACAGACTTTGCTTATCATGTCGGAAATGTTAATCATACAAAGATTAAGTTTAAATTTGGTCAGAAATTTCTGGGTCATCACAAACTATCTAAAAATCAACTTTCCAGAAGTCCCATGTGTCTGATCAGACCCCGAAAAATAGTAAACAAATGCTCCGGTGGGTTTCTTGGTGCTTGATGCTCATCACGGTTCTCATCCTTGATGCGTGTAAGCTTCAAGTGTACAACTGATGTCGTGCAAAAAGTCACGTTTTTACCCCCAACATCAGGCCCTAAAACAATAAAGATTAAAACTTTGTCGGCAAAATTATCATTTTTTTGGTTGATTTTGTAGATTAAGTAATTACAAAGGCGATGCAAAAAGAATCAAGTAAAACGGAGCTAAAACAAAGATTCTAGAGCGAAAACGGTGAAAGACAAGAAATCAAGTTACGATCCAGTGAATCAGGCCCTAATCAGCAAGCCATACGGCCTGCCATACGGCCCGCCACTATGAAAATGGCCTGCCAGATACGTGCCACCATACGAGCCACCAAACGGCTTGCCAAGCATACGGCCTGCCAAATACGGCCTGCCATACGCCTGGCGGGAATTCCAAGTCTATTTAAAGGGGCTTTCTCCATTCATTCCAAGACACACTCAACTTGTAATAAAATTTATATTTTCAATATTTTTAGTAGTTTTTAGTAGTAGTTAGCTTAGCTTTTATTTTCCGGAGGATATCCCTGCGAGTCCCTGCGATCCCGGGCAGATTAGTTCGGCTTTTTCAGGTTTTATTCGAAACGCTTGTCTTTTGTTTTAAACATGTATTCTTATCTTTTATGTTTAATAATGTGTTCCGATATTTCCATGATAGCTTAATTTATCTGTATGTTGACATGATAAAAGTTTGGGTTAGCATAATTATGTTAATATAGTACGATTACTGTTATAATACTGAATTAGGAAGTCTGATAGATTTGTATGCTAGCATCTTAAGGATTGACCAACTTAGGTTGTGATCAGGACTTGTCCACCTATATGAAATTAGCTACTTCATAGGATTAAGACCCCTGGTTATACTGTATCTGTAGATTCTATGAACTCGGTATGGCCGGAGTTCCCGAGAGGCATCTAATGCACTTTTAGGACACGGAACCTAGGAATTGAGACATGAATGACCTAGTATGCCTATTGACTGTTCCGAAGAGACCTCTTAGGAGCTGTTAAGATCTAGTTAGTGCCTTTACTGTATGACCCAAGCCTATTGCATGTTCTTGTCTGATTGTTACCCTAGGTCTTAGTCATGCCAACTGTTTAGGTACTTATTAGGTTTCTATCTGCTTTACTATCAGTATATTAACTGTAATGCTGTATAATATTTGATTTGCTGTGATCTCACTAGTATGATGTAATGGTTGTTAGTTTTCATTTAAGGTTTTGCCAACTTAAACCGACGGACTCCTTCCGTTTGTGATCAGTGTTCAATCAACACGGCACTTTGTTATTCAGTTATCTAAACTGATAACGAGGGTTAGGATTAGAGCTTAACTCACCAATAAACCTAGTACTCTACTGAGGATAACCTCCGAGGTATTGTTACACTTCAGCTATACGACCAAGTGACATACTTCTCACTGCTCAAAGAGAACTCCGAGAGTTCAGAGATAAGTAGGTCTATGTAATTGGCTCATCCAACCAGATCAACATCAATCCAAGCATAGTCTTAACATAAGCATAATTACCTTTCCCTAACCCAATACTGATATCTTGGTCAACATTTCCTTGATCTGCATATTCCAGATATCCTCCCACTTTATTTACTTTTTCTGCATTTAAGACCTTTAGCTAAAATCAACTACTATATTTTATCCAGGTAATTTAACTAAAAGACAATTATCCACTTGATCTTCAATTCATTAATCAGCATAAAATTCGACACTAGGTTAACTTACACCTTCTACACCTTAGAAAGTAAAGTAAATTTTGGCCCCGCAGAATATAAATACACGAAGACGTTGTGTGCTACCAAATCGGACACCGTGCGACCTAACGACACCGCACAAAATAAAAACCGTCCGTTAGTGGCATATTAGTAGGTAACCTTCTTCTTTGGCGCCACTGCCGGGGAGTCGAATATTTTGATCGAGAAAGATTTTAAGCAGACAAAGTGTTGTTTGGTGGTGTCTAAGAAAGTTAATTATACACGGACTTGGTTATTAGATTTTCCGAACAGTCTCCAATTATATTGGAACCAAAAGGATCCTGCCTCTCCGTAGTCGGCCTGGCCACCTCGATAAAAGTAATCTGTGAGAAGTCCTATCAGTTAAGATATCCGATCTGGTTAGCGACCGAATTTCAAGAATAATTGTTTTTATTAAATTATCGATCCTTTTAGTAAATTAATATTTTCTAAAAGTTACTTTTAAGTCTTTTTATTAACAGAAAATTAGAAAATTAAAAAAAAAATGGAACAACAAGACACCCTTGCTTCTATGCATAAGTCATGCTTAGAGGAAAGAGGGGGACCAATCACCTTAGGAACCGAAGGAATTCCTGAAATCAGTTCACACATGATTAAACTAGTCAGTATGATCTGTAAATTTCAAGCATTACCGACTGACGACCCTAATTTTCATATAAACAAATTTATCAGTCTAGTTGACTCTTTTAAGAAGGAATCAAACGAGAAAAACATTTTAAAACTTCATCTTTTTCAATATTCACTTTCTAAACACGCTTCAGCATGGTTTGACGCACTTAACCCGAATTCAATTCATACGTGGGAGGATTTGGCCACTAGATTTCTAAACAAATTTTATCCACCCTCCCTACAAACCTGTTTAAGAAATGACATCACTAACTTTTCCCAAAAATAAAATGAGTCATTGTGTCTAGCATGGAATAGAGTAAAGATGATGCTTAAAAGATGTTCGAATCATTCGTTAAGTCGGGCAGACATAGTCTGTACGCTTTACAATGGTTTGACGAAGGATGATAAGTCTCTCCTAGACATGGCCGCGAAAGGCAATTTCATGTCTCGAACGGCAGATGAAGCATGGGATCTTTTGGACACAATAGCTGCACAACAGGAAGACTGGAACAATGAAGCTGCTGAGAAGGATGATGTCTTCGCTCATACGGTAAAAATGCTGGAAACCAGGTTACAAGATCTCACCCTCACTCTTCAAAGTTTACAAATTCCTAAGAACTCCGATGCTACTAGAACCAATCTAAGGTATCCTTACCCTAGATGGGCACACAAACAGCAAAATAGCTCGGATCATAATATAATTTTTTCATTGCACAAACCTACTATCCACTCTAAGGAAATTTTAGCTGAATTTATGAAAAAGCAATACATGATAAACCTTCAAGTCATAGAATGCCAGAATAAGTTCGACACGTTGATAAAGACTTTTGAAGAATTAATCACTAATTTTCAGCTTACGCTTAAACGTTTAACCACTAAAATTGATATAGAGTGTAGTGAGTTTGATGCCCTAGTAATTACAAGAGGAGGAAAAGAAACAACTGTCAATATACCCATACAAGATTTTTCCGATAAGGAATCTGTGCCAATTGACCCAGTCGTCAATCCACCGGAACCTATCTCTCCTAAGGCCCTGGAAATTATTCCGCGCGCCCGCATACCTTTCCAAGGTAGGCTTAGGAAGGAAAAACAAGAAGCACAATTTGCTAAGTATTGGGATATTATTAAGAATTTGCATTTGAATGTACGTCTAGTAGATGCTTTAGTAGAAATGCCAAACTGCGCTAAAGTTTTCAAAGAACTTCTTTCAAACAAAGAGAGATTAAGAGAGATAGTTAGCTTGCCCTTAAGTGAACAATTCTCGTTAGTGTTACAGGATGGAATTCCCCCTAAGTTAGGAGATACAGGAAGATTTACGGTACCTTGCTACTTGCAAGATGTCCAAATTAGTAATGTGTTAGCAGACTTAGGAGCCAGTGTAAACCTAATGCCCTATTCATTATTCAAGAAGCTAGGATTAAATGACTAAAGGCCAACCAAAATGACTATCCAACTCGCGGACAGATCAGTTAAGATTCCTCGGGGAATAGCTGAAGATGTCCTAGTTAGAGTGGATAAGTTCGCATTTCCCGTTGATTTCGTCATTATGGATATTGAGGAAGACACGAAGGTCCCACTCATTCTTGGCAGACCATTCCTAAATACTGCCAAGGCCGTAATTGATGTTTACGAGAAATCATTAAAGTTAAGGGTTGGAGGAGAAGAAATCACATTCAATGTTGATCGCCTCATGAACCATCCTGCGGAAGAGAATGTGAATCTCTCTGATTCTTTTCAAGAACTCGTCAACGAATACCTGGAAGAGACTATGGCTATTTGCAGTCAAGATCAAATTTCTAAGCATCTGTTCTTTACACCTCCTGAAGGAAATCTCGACAACCATTCAGCCATAGACCTTAGTCATCCCATATCTCCCCTCTCTGAAAGTAACCTTCTTGGCCATACTATTCAAATAGCACCGCTAGGACAAGGCATTCCTTTACCTCTACTAAGGAGAAGACTAAATGAAGAGACAGATTTCATTCCGGTATATCAGGAACCCCAGTCAAGGGAAGACTGTGAGGAATTTTCCGAACCTACCTTCGAAACTAAAGAAGACGTTTCTGAAGAGGAAGCATTAAGAAGGACAATTTCTAGAAATGAAGAACAGATAGCATCAGTGACCGCTACTGAAGAATCGGAATTTCAGGAGAGGTACGACTCGTTAGACCGTAAAGAGATAGCTAGAATGAAGTCATCTATCGAGGAGCCTCCGGAATTGGAATTGAAGAAGTTACCTGACAATCTGGAGTATGCATTCTTAGAAGGAGAATCGCAACTCCCTGTGATCATATCGAAAGACCTCACGCCACAAGAAAAGGCAAAATTGATTCAAGTGCTGAAATCACATAAGAAGGCAATTGCTTGGAAGATCTCCGACATCAAAGGGATCAGCCCCAACTATTGCACCCATAAGATCTTCATGGAAGATGAATTCAAGCCATCAGTTCAGAGGCAAAGAAGGTTCAACCCTATGATTCAAGAAGTCGTCAAGAAAGAAGTAATCAAACTTCTGGACGCCGGTCTGATCTATCCAATCTCTGATTCACCATGGGTCAGTCCTGTTCAAGTGGTACCCAAAAAGGGAGGGACGACCGTAATTCAAAATGAGAATAATGAACTTATTCCAACTCGGGAAGTTACCGGTTGGAGGGTTTGCATAGATTATCGTAAATTAAACGATGCAACCCGGAAGGATCATTTTCCATTACCTTTCATTGATCAAATGTTGGAATGTCTATAAGGAAATGAGTACTACTGTTTCCTAGACGGTTTTTTCGGCTACTTTCAAATTCCCCTCGATCTAAAGGTCCAAGAGAAAACAACCTTCACCCGTCCTTATGGAACATTTGCCTATCGACGTATGCCCTTTGGGTTATGCAATGCACCAGCTACATTTCAGCAATGCATGGTAGCAATATTCCACGACATGATTGAACGTTGTATGGAAGTCTTCATGGACGACTTCTAAGTCTTTGGAAGTACCTTTGATTCGTGCCTATTAAACCTTGACAAGATGCTCACCCGATGTGAAGAGTTAAATTTAGTTCTTAATTGGGAAAAATGTCACTTCATGGTAAAAGAAGGGATAGTTTGATGACATAAGATCTCTAAAGTAGGAATAGAAGTTGATAAGGCTAAGATTGAGACCATCACTAAACTTCCAGAACCTACCACGGTAAGAGCAATAAGGAGTTTCCTAGGACACGCCGGTTTCTACCGACGTTTCATTAAGAATTTTTCAAAGGTCACACGACCTCTCACTCACCTCTTAGGAAAGGAAGTCCCGTTTGTCTTCGATGAAGAATGTCAAAAAGCATTCAACTATCTGAAAGAACAGCTAACACATGCACCGATCATGATAGCTCCTGATTGGAGTCTACCATTTGAGATCATGTGTGATGCAAGCGATTTCGCAGTTGGATCAGTGCTTGGACAACGGGTAGATAAATACTTTCATCCAATCTATTACGCCAGCAAAACCTTAACCGAAGATCAAGAGAATTACACTACCACGGAGAAAGAGCTGCTAGTCGTAGTATTCGCCTTCAACAAATTTCGTTCCTATCTTATCTTGTCCAAAACTACGGTCTATACAGATCATTCAGCCCTCACATATCTATTCACTAAGCAAGATGCGAAACCAAGACTCCTACGATGGATCTTACTCCTTCAAGAATTTGACATCGAGATTAAAGACAAGAAAGGAGCAAAGAACGTCGCAGCAGATCATCTTAGTCGTTTGGAAAACCCAACGATGGAAGAGATAAATTCCCGGAAGAACAGCTTATGAGTTTAGGACAAACTCACATAGGATCACAGTTTAATGACACTCTTTGGTATGCCGACATGGCCAACTACCTAGTTTCCGGAGTAGTACAAAAGGGCATGAGTACCTCCCGAAGAAGGAAGTTCTTCAGGGATGCCAAGTACTACTACTGGGAAGATCCTTACCTGTTTAGAATTTGCCCTGATCAGATAATCAGGAGGTGCGTAGATAAGAAGCAAGCAGCAGGGATTCTTCACCAATGTCACCATGGACCAACTGGAGGTCATCATGGAGCAAATTTAACCGCTAGGAAAGTCTACGAATCAGGATTCTACTAGCCATCTATATTTCGAGATGTGCAAGAGCTTGTAAAGCATTGCGACGCATGCCAAAAACAAGGCAATATCTCTATGAAGAACGAGATGCCTAGGACTAATATCCAAGCTTGCGAGATCTTTGATATATGTGGATTAGACTTCATGGGCCCATTCCCAAAGTCTAACGGGAAAGAATATGTCCTCGTAGCAGTAGATTACGTCTCCAGATAGGTCGAAGCTCAAGCATTTCCAACTAATGATGCCAAAGTCATCACAAATTTCCTGAAAAGACTATTCTGCAGATTTGGAGCTCCCCGTGTAATAATAAGTGATAGAGGCACACACTTCTGTAACACTCAGTTTATGAAGGTGATGCAACAATACGGGGTTACCCACAAGATGTCCACTGCCTATCATCCGCAAACCAACGGACAAGCAGAGGTCACGAACAGAGCACTCAAAATAATCTTAGAACGCACTATCGGCCATCATGGAAATAAATGGGCCGAGAAGCTAGTTGATGCTCTGTGGGCATTCCGGACTGCTTACAAGAATCCTCTAGGAACTACACCCTACCGAATGATCTATGGAAAAGCTTGTCACCTTCCGTTAGAACTCGAATACAAAGCTCTCTGGGCGCTGAAGACCTGCAACCTCGATTCCTCAGTTACCGTAAGACATAGAAAAATGCAATTGAATGAACTCGCCGAATTGAGAGACCAAGCATATGAAACGTCATACATCTACAAGGAACGAACGAAACTTACGCATGATGCCAAATTAATCCCTACAAAGTTCGCCCCTGGAGATAAAGTTCTTCTCTTCAATTCTCGGTTCAAGAAGTTCGCGGGAAAATTTAGATCAAGATGGAGTGGCCCATACAAAGTTGTACACGCTTTTCCACACAGAGCCGTGGAATTGAAAGGACCTACTAGTAATTTTAAAGTCAATGGCCACCGGTTGAAAGCCTATTTAGAAGACCACGATAAGGAGGAGCACCTCTTCTCCTTCGATCCATTCTGAAGATCTGACAAGGAAAATTCGGGCTGTAACGACTTGATAAACAAAGCGCTCTTGGGAGGCACCCCTTGCTTATCCTTTTTCTTATTATTTTATTTTTAAATTATTTTCAGTTTTAAGATATTATTTCTGTACTAACAAACTAAGCGCCATACTTGCGCTTAGTGCTTACAAGTTTGTTGAATGTGTTTAGACGCAATGCCAAGTTCAGGAGCATCAGCTTACATTCCCGTTCGCAGGAGGAGGACTCCTATAGTTTACTCATCCGGAAGCAGTGCTGATCAGAACAGGCCGTCAACAGGGCAATTAGGCCCAAGGAGATTAGTATTAGAGAGCGTTGAGGAAGACATCAGCACAGCACCGCCATCTCCCCCAGTCCGACGATCTTGACGTCTAGCCAGGAGACCGGTCGAGCATACACAGTTGCCAGATACGCATGAGCCTCTGATGGTGATTCATTACGGAGTTACTTTGAGTGACCCTGATGTTGCATGGTCACTACTCAGAGATCAGCAGAGCCTTTACAAAGCTCTAAGAGCATACCTCCAGCGTGAGGGGATGCCACGCACTCTGGGCCCATCTTCATTTAGGCTAGCACGCCGTGTTCAGCCGACACGACAGTCTACGCCTGGGCATTCCACACCAGCTTCAGTTCACTCTGTTGCCATGCCTGCACACGCTACTCCTACTCCCATCGTGCCACCTGCCCCAGTTACAGAGCCAGTTCCAGTTGCTGAGTTGCAAGAGGGTTGTCATTTAGTCACTATTCCTATTTCAGTGGAGCCGCCAATGGCCCAGGAATTTGAGATCACAGGGAGCATGCCTGACGAGGAGCTTTTCCCAGACTTATCCCACCTAGAGATACCGATAGACTTATATCTAGAGTCTTTACTAGGCCCTGAGATGGATATAGGGCAGTCTTTCGAGCACATGCCGAACCTGGAGGATGACGTTTTCAGATACTTTGCAGATCCGACACACATTGACCAGGATAGTATCCCATAGACTACTTTATCTTTATTTTATGTTTTAGTTTTTATCTTTTTGAAGCATTGTATAAAAAGTTATATATAGTGGAAATGCTGCCTTTCTCTTTGTGTTCTTCATGCAGAAATATTATTAAAAGAGACTGGTATGTAGGAGATGGACCGTAGGAAGGCCCAGCACTAGGAAAGTTAACACGGCCATAGGGAAGTAATCCTTCCTCAAACCTATTTCAATTATAACGCACTAAAATCTCTAAGTGTGGGGTAACCCCCGCAACGAACTTAGAATTTTAGAAGTCATGTCCTTAATAGCATAAATATTCTTTCGAGAGAACATTAGGGACAATGTTCTTCTAAGTGTGGGGTAATGGGTAAGGTTTTTAAGGTCGAAAGTTTTAAAGTCAAGTAACCATAAAACGCCAGGTTTTGAAAAATTCTTTTGTCCAAAAGTAATTAAGCAATGGATATTGGGTAATTTTGAAAAATTCTTACTTTGTTTTTGCCCAAAAGATCTAATAAAATTGCTAGAAATCGGTTTTCGGAACATTTATTAGAACGGAACGATTAAGCTGAAACTAATGTTTTGTGTCAAAAGATTTCTTTTAAGAAAATATGTAAAAGGCTACGCATGATCAAGCACGACCCCTACTCTAAAAAGTAAGGAATATTGGACCCAAAGTATCTGTATGACCCATCAAATCTACAGTACTTTGTTATTTCAATTGATGAGCGTGCCGGTGTACGGTTCAAGTTAGAACTTGGTTCAGTCATACGTTTCAAGGCCAATGGTTAGTGAGCGCCATACGTGGTGCAGGTGCGATACTCCTTCCGAAATCATTCTGAATAGAGAAGACAAAAAGCCATCCGTTTCCGTTTTCACTCCACGTATTTCAACCCGACCAACTCACATGAAGAGTTGATGAATCAGAAATATTCACCCCAAATTCACTCCCAAAATACACCATTCACATTTCATTCCCCTTTCCATTTACCAAAGATCCAGAGATCAATGAAGAGATAGATCGATCAAATTCACTTTAAAAGCACTAGTCAAAAGATTCCGAACCCCTGATTGTTTTTGATAGGTCAAAGACCTATTTTCAGTGGATTATCACTTCCTCTTTGGGCACCAGGAACGAAAGACAAAAGTTATAAAGAAAGGGTATGCCGATTAAAAAACAAAAAATGATGAATGATGAAAGAGCAAAGTCTCTAAGAGCAAAGTCTCTAATAAGGCAAAAAGAAACCCAAGGAGATTCCCTGAAGAAGAATGAAGGAAGAGCAAAAGAAAATTCTAGACAAAGTCTTAGCATAATCCGCCTCTTCCGAATAAAACCTTTACGGAATTCTCAGCCATTATCTATCCAAAATGGATACTCTGAAGAATTAAAGTCTATCAATTCTCTCAAAATCAAAAGATCTGGATACCTTTTACCAAAACTCATAAATTTCCAACCAAACCCTATAACCCGTCTTCCTCTTGAAAGAATGCTTAGGAAGAAGATCAGTGCCGTTCTTACTTAACCGATGGAGATATCGATGCTTTACCAAGCCTATGATGAGAACTGTTACACGACTGGCTTCTGAGCGACAATACAATTAGAATAGGACACCCTAAACACTTGAGTGATATGAGTGATCCGTCAGTGAGAAGCCTAATCATGTACACTCTACATCTGAGAGTTGGAAAGTACGCCTTTTTCCACTATGAACGCAATTGAAATCTAGCGACCAAATCATCGAAGTTCGAAACTTTTTCTAATACTTTCGAAAGATGAACCGACTTCTGATGAAGGCATAATAAAAAGATCTGCGGGTGGGGCAAATAAGAATCTATTAGAAAGATCCCGATATTCCCGCTTTCTTGCTTGAGGACAAGCAAAGCTAAGTGTGGGGTATTTGATATCGGACAAAAAGTCACGTTTTTACCCCCCTAAATCAGGCCCTAAAACAATAAAGATTAAAACTTGGTCGGCAAAATTATCGTTTTTTTGGTTGATTTTGTAGATTAAGTAATTACAAAGGTGATGCAAAAAAAATCAAGTAAAATGGAGCTAAAACGAAGATTCTATAGCGAAAACGGTGAAAGACAAGAAATCAAGTTACGCTCCAGTGAATCAGGCCCTGATCAGCAAGCCATACGGCCTGCCATACGGCCTGCCATTATGGAAACGGCCTGCCAGATACGTGCCACCATACGAGCCACCAAACGGATTGCCAAGCATACGGCCTGCCAAATACGGCCTGCCAAACGGCCTGCCAGGCGTATTTGGCATAATTCCAAGTCTATTTAAAGGGGCTTTCTCCATTCATTCCAAGACACACTCAACTTGCAATACAATTTATATTTTCAATATTTTTAGTAGTTTTTAGTAGTAGTTAGCTTAGCTTTTATTTTCCGGAGGATATCCCTGCGAGTCCCTGCGATCCCGGGCAGATTAGTTCGGCTTTTTCAGGTTTTATTCGAAACGCTTGTCTTTTGTATTAAACATGTATTCTTATCTTTTATGTTTAATAATGCGTTCCGATATTGCCATGATAGCTTAATTTATCTGTATGTTGCCATGATAGAAGTTTGGGTTAGAGTAATTATGTTAATATAGTACGATTACTGTTATAATACTGAATTAGGAAGTCTGATAGATTTGTATGCTAGCATCTTAAGGATTGACCAACTTAGGTTGTGATCAGGACTTGTCCACCTATATGAAATTAGCTACTTCATAGGATTAAGACCCCTGGTTATACTGTATCTGAAGATTCTATGAACTCGGTATGGTCGGAGTTCCCAAGAGGCATCTAATGCACTTTTAGGACACGGAACCTAGGAATTGAGACATGAATGACCTAGTATGCCTATTGACTGTTCCGAAGAGACCTCTTAGGAGCTGTTAAGATCTAGTTAGTGCCTTTACTGTATGACCCAAGCCTATTGCATGTTCTTGTCTGATTGTTGTCCTAGGTCTTAGTCATGCCAACTGTTTAGGTACTTATTAGGTTTCTATCTGCTTTACTATCAGTATATTAACTGTAATGCTGTATAATGTTTGATTTGTTGTGATCTCACTAGTATGATGTAATGGTTGTTAGTTTTCATTTAAGGTTTTGCCAACTTAAACCGACGGACTCCTTCCGTTTGTGATCAGTGTTCAATCAACACGGCACGTTATTATTCAGTTATCTAAACTGATAACGAGGGTTAGGATTAGAGCTTAACTCACTAATAAACCTAGTACTCTACTGAGGATAACCTCCGAGGTATTGTTACACTTCAGTTATACGACCAAGTGACATACTTCTCACTGCTCAAAGAGAACTCCGAGAGTTCAGAGATAAGTAGGTCTGTGTAATTGGCTCATCCAACCAGATCAACATCTATCCAAGCATAGTCTTAACATAAGCATAATTACCTTTCCCTAACCCAATACTGATATCTTGGTCAACATTTCCTTGATCTGCATACTCCAGATATTCTCCCACTTTATTTACTTTTTCTGCATTTAGGACCTTTAGCTAAAATCAACTACTATCTTTTATCCATGTAATTTAACTAAAAGACAATTATCCACTTGATCTTCAATTCGTTAATCAGCATAAAATTCGACACTAGGTTAACTTACACCTTCTACACCTTAGAAAGTAAAGTTAATTTAGACCCCGCAAAATATAAATACACGAAGACGCTGTGTGCTACCGAATCGGACACCGTGCGACCTAACGACACCGCACAAAATAAAAACCGTCCGTTAGTGGCATATCAACAACTCTTTGATGTTTTAGCATCACTTTGACCAAGTTTCAACCATCAACACATAACTAAGAGTAAAAGCTAACATTCTACAAGTTTTGAACATCAAGGTTGTCTCTTTATTGCATAAACACAATAAAGCTTCAACCTTTGTCCTTTTGAGACAAGTTTATGCATCTTCATCATATGAGATGATGAAGACTTGATTTTTATCACCATAAAAATCATAAAAGGTTCCAAGTAAGTGAGATCTACAATAATAACTTAGATCTCAAGTATTAAGAAACCCTAAGCTAGAAAGCTTGAATATTTACAAGATTAATGAGACCATAAGCTAGAAAGCTAAGATCTAGTAAAAGTAATGAGACCATAAGCTAAAAAGCTAAGATCTAAACAAAATAATGAAACCCTAAGCTAGAAAGCTTGGATCTTTAATGTTCTTGAAGATCCTTAAAGCAAAAAGCTAGATCTACAAGTTACATGAAGATCATAAACACAAGTTTTGATCTTTTAACAAAATAAAGTGATCTTAAGCTTCAAAACTTAGATCCAACAAAGTAATGAAGATTCAAAGCTAGAAAGCTTGAATCTTTTATGTTCTTGAAGGATTCAAATCAAAGTTTGAATCTACAAGATATAACAAGATCAATAAGCTAAAAAGCTTGATCTTATGTTGATGATGATGATGTCGTGTATAAGAAGAAAAGAAGAAGAAGAAGAAGAAAATTTAAAACTTACAATTTTTAGTGTGAGAAATACTAGAGAGAAAATTAGAGAGTAAGTGTGTAAAATGAGAATGAGATCAAGTGTGAAATGGGTGAAATAAGCTTGATATTTATAGTGGTGGAGAGGGTGCATGGCCATGGGTATTATGGGGGACAAGGGGGACAACTTTTTGCTTTTTGCATGGTGGTGGTCTAAAGGTGGTGCTTATTGTTGGGATCCCATGCAACATGTGTGGTAATGGTTAACAAAAATGTTAGTATGTTGGCTCATATTAATGGGTTTTTGTCCTACATATTAATGGGTCATAAACTTATTAAAATTGGGCTAATTTAAGAGTCCATTAGCTAGAGTAGGGTGGGCTTAAGTCCAATAAGGTAGAAAATCCATTAAGACTAACTAGTGTGCATTAGTAAATTACTAAGCGTAATTAAGCAACCAATAAACCAAGTAATTTTCATTAGAAAATAACAATTAGTTTTACGTAGTCATAATATTCCAATTATGACCAAAATTAATCGTGTACAGAGTACATAGCTCGTTCTAAACGTCAAGTGACACTAACGGTCATAAAAGCATTCGAGGATCAAGTTAAGTAACTACGTACTTAATAACACGTTTTAAAATATAAACGAAAGTAATCAACATGAATAATGATCCCAGAATATAATATAGCTCAGTACGCACAAATACACAGTTCGTGAAAGTAATAAGCACAAAAAATATAAGTCGAAAAAGTCGGGTCGTTACACCTAATCACATGTGATTCTGCATGTCAATCGCATGTGATTGTAAAACCTAATCACATGTGATTCTGCATGTCAATCACATGTGATTGTAATCACATGTGATTGTAAAATTCAATCACATGTGATGGAAATCTGATCCAAGGACTGAGATTTGTCCCTTGGATCTCAACTTAAATTAAAGATGCAAATGAATACAACTCACAACAATATACTTTGTAGATGAATAAAGCATGTTTATACGGCACAAAAAATAATTTACACACATTCTCATTACAAATTCACAAAAAATACATACTTCGACATTTGCATTGTGTGAAGCTCGTTTAGCACTTCTTCCGCATATTTAACACCTAGCCCACGAAAATCTTGCTAATACTAAAAATCGTCAACTACTTCCTAGCTGCAATTAACCAAAAACATATCTAAAAAACTGATGCAAATACAATAGCAAAGTTAAAAGAGCAAACATCTTCCAAATACAATAGTTACAACATTTATAAAAAAGTGTCCATTCTTATTTCATTTCATGATAATTTGATTTAACCCACATTGTAGTTCCATAAGCAATAAGACTATTGACTAATGTGATATCAAATTCCTAACCTAACAGATCAAAATACCAAATGTTTGAATTTGGAAAATCATAATGAACAATGTGTAAATGTAGTGGATTTTGATAAATACACTACATTTTAATATTAATCAGTTGTACAATATAACTGATTAATTCATAAAAATGTAGTAGATTTATCAAATATCAAAGTGGATTTATCAATTCCTTATACATATACATTACATATTAAAAAATAAGGCTCCTAAGTATTATTAAAATATAATTATGTTTTCAACCAAGCCCATTTTGACCAACATACTTATTCAACCACAAGATCACAATGATACATTTTTCCAATTATATAATGATGATGTAGACGATTTTTTAAGCACCAAGGGCATCACTGTCTTAAAAATACAATTTACCCACCCATTGATCCATACATTAATATTGATATCAAAGAACGTGCCACTACAAAAGATCAAAACCATCTATTATGACCATCAAATTACAAACAACAAAAATACTCAACATGAGCTCATTACAAAAGATCCTATACATATCATTATTATTAATTGACCTAAAATTATAAACAAAACTACTAATTCTGTCTTCCATATACAAATGATCTTCAATATCTTTAAAAATATGTTTTTCTTCTTAACTTCATACTACTTGATATGCATATAACCCACAAACCATCACACCAATCCTTGATCTCCAAACAAAGCATTCCACGATAAAACCAAAAATAGTTTGACTTTAAAATGTCAAAGTATCTCTAACCTTCAAACTGATCAACACAGTAATAGCCCAAATACATTAAGCAAATTTTCTACCCATATAACCTCCATTATTCTTAATTATAAGCCGCCAAAACCAAAACAGACACCCTCTAACAGTGCAGCCTTTAACTAATAAGTTGTAGAAAGTTAGAATTGGCTAAATGGAAAAAGTGTTCATTAGGTACAAGTGTCAAAGTAGCAACTCAACTGGAAGTCTTTCATATGTCGCATTAGAAAATGTGGCTGCAAGTACCATTATCGGCCCTGATGCAACCAACAACCCCACAACGCTCCCACCTACAACTTGACCTTGACCTCCTGCTAGATAAATGGTCAAGCCAGTCAACCCAGGTGGAGCTGGACCGATTAGAAAAGCTCCAGTTAATAGTTCCATAATGTGGCTACGAAGCGTGTTAGGGATGTCATTTGTTCTAACTATGCCCAAAGCCTGGCTAGCATTATTAACATCATATTTACCAAATTGTTATAAGTTAAATGTGAAGATTTATATTGAAATCCACGTGCTTAATTAAAAACGATCGAGTAAAATGTACTACATCATTTGATAAGTACAATAAGTCGGTTAATATACGCTGACCTGACTGAGTTTTTGAATGTTGGTCTTCGTTGATGTATACTACAAACCTAGATTTCGATTGCCTCATTCAAATAATCTCAAGATTCTTTTGGGTTATGATCCAAAAGTACATATGACTAGGAAAGTCGACAACCAGTTAACCAAGTTGTTATCTCTTGAAACAAAAAACATATAGATGCAGTGTTATCTATTTCTAAGAGCATTCATAGTAACTTTAATCACAAAGACCTCAAATGTTTCATTTGACTGACACTGCTTAATGTCCTCTATTAACGAAAGCAAATAGCACATAATAAATTAAAGAACATCAATATAAGGTAATAACACACCTCTACACCATCACCTTGCATATAATCCATCGTCAAGGTTTCAGCCTTCTTTTTCTTTTATGGTAGATGGTGTTAACACCTACATGTCAATGAAAACTGAATTGTGTCAAGAAGTTAACAATATACGGTTGAGATGTTAACATTATAAACTTAATTGATGCAATAAACCACAACTTAAAAGAGATATTCTCACAACTGAGTCAAAGAAACTCACTGAACTGGTTGAGTATTCTTGCAAGCGTATCCCGTTCATCAGTGTTTGATACATTATTAAAAATTGTATTGGGTCGATAGCTGGTCCTAGAACAGTATGTAAGTTGTTGGCATTGCTCTGACCATCAAACCGCTGGAAATGCAAAAAAATGATACCCGTTTGACCTGGTTTTAAACTAACTATTTCGCATTTGACACGGATTCATTACATTTTTAATTGGTTTCAAGATGACATGTTTTGTCCTTGTGACATGACACGCCCGTTTGAAAAAAGACCACCTGAAACAAATGGCATTAACCATAGACAATATATACGTCAATCATAAAACCCACAACACAATTACGTAAAGAGATGAAACAGCACCTCTATTTGATACAATTAGGTCAAGAGATGAAAAAAGCTACAAACTTCATATACATAACTATTATCAAGATTGAATCAGAAAAAATACAAAAGAAACCAAACACAATGCAGTATTGAATCCTTAAATTACCATAAAGTAAAAAGAAAATTGGAAATGGATTAGACATCTAGCAAGAACTTGCAAACAATGGTAAGCAACTACTAAATTAGAAACAAATATATGTATATAAAAATAATGTCACATATACCCTTTACAAATGCATAAGCCATTGTAAAACTCTCTATAAAAATAATGTCACATATACCGTATCTGCATATAATTTAATCACACATCACCAAATACTTCTGCTTTCTTTGACATGACCTACTAATTCCATATAAAATCACATTATCCATACTTAAACAAAGATTCCTTCATGTATCAGATTATAAGCAGGGGCGGAACTTAGTGTATCACAAAGGAGGTATCCGCCCCACCTGGATTTAACGGGGAAAAAAATTTCACTAAATTTTTTTTTTTTTCACCAAAAAATAAGGTTTTTTTAGTGTTTACCCCTGCTGACTTTGAAAAATTTATTAAATTTTTACACTTGCCCCATCTATATTCGGGTTCAAGTTCCGCCACTGATTTATAAGCAGAGATAAACACGATCTATTATAGCCGATTTTATCACAGGTAAGTAAGATTATTATTATTATATTTTATGATTTTTCAGTATCACATGAACACTTTCAAAAAAGCACATTTTAATTTTTGATGACACATTCAAAAAATGATATATATTAAAAGATAAAAAGAAAAGAAATAAAAACTGAATTGACAAGCTAACCTTTATAGTGCCATCTCTGTAACAACCCGACTTTTTCTGTTAATTCATTTTAACGCCTGTCTTTTTTTTATATAATTTCTTTTGTTATCTAAATTCGTACCTTTCGAGAACTAACGTTCTTAATATTCCCGTTATTGGATTATAACATCTTCCGTTTACTCTCGTGATTAAAATAATTCGTTCGGTTAATTCACGCACCCGCTTTCAAACTCGAGGGACTAAAGTTGCCAAGTGGGCAAACTAGTTAACTAGGTCAACTAGTCAAGCCACCACCACCACCACTCATTCATTCAATCTCATCTCTCTTTTCTTACTTTCATTATTTTGCTCTCAAACTCCAAATCCTTGATTCATCATCTAAATCCAAACCGAGAAGCTAACATCAAAACAAATTGCATATTTGTGATCCTTGCATCATCATCTTCAATTTGGTACCAATTTCACTACTTGGGGTAAAGTTTCTAAAAACTCTAGATTTCTCTAAATTCGTTTTATAGACTTGAAATGGTGTTAATTAGTGTCTATGGCTCAAGTCTAACATGGATGTGTGATTTGTTTGCTCGATTTTGTTTTTTTCAGTAACTAGCATGAACACTTGAAATGGGTTAGTTTAATCCTTGATTTTGGTTGATTAAATGTTGTTTAAATGTTAAAGTTCATGTATTAAAAGTGTTACTAGCATCATTAGCTTCGTTTTGGTATGTTGGATGACATGAAAATCTCACATTAACATGATTATTGATCTTGTGATTCTTGATTAGGGTTTGATAGGTTTTGATATGAACATTTGAGGTCCTAAACGATAACGAGCGTTGTTGTTAAATGTTTAGTTGTGTTGTATATATGATTACCTTCAAAACGGCATACCATATGTGTACATTTAACGTCCCAATTGTTAGATGCGTTTTACGAACTTGAAACTTTGATAATGAACTTTTAATAATCATTCGACGAGGATTCGGTTATTGTAAATGATGTTTTTGTTTGATGAAATGTGTTTAGTTGTATTCCTCGTTAAATTACATTTCCAACGATATAAGATACATGTTTTAAGTGTTTTCGGTTCATGAATTATGTTTGAATGAGTTTTGGTTCGAGACTTGTCAAAATTTCAGCTTTCAGCAGATCAGGTGTAACTGGACGCTGTCCCAATCCTTGGACGCCATCCAGGCCTTCATTACTTGATGCCGTTCATCCATTTTGGACGCCGTCCAAATGAACTACAGATTGCTGTCCAACTTGGTCGTTTACCGTTTAATTCTAACTATGCTACGCACCTCCGATTAACATGAAACTTGGCCAACATGTTCATATATGATTACTAATTGAAGAAAAATTTTCGGATCCCCGACCCAACCCCGTTGACTTTGACTTTGACCGAGTTTGACTTTTAGTCAAACTTATCCAAATACTTATGAAATCGTTCTAACGTGCTTTTATACTTATATCTTGCATGAAACTTGACAACGTGACTCACATGCTATATTAATCGAGTCGTAACGAGCCATAGGACTAATCGAACACATTTCGCCCGACCTTGTGTCGTAACCGGTAATTGATACAACTTATTTGTTTAGGTCAAGGCTAAGCAACTTTCATTTGCACAACGTTTAATTTCAAGTACTTTGGCATGCAACTACGGTGAGATCATAGTCCCACCTTTTCAACAACTTTTACTCTTTAAATTATGGGATGAGAAACATATACGTATCATACTTTTATGCTTTGAACACAAGTACGAAAACAAACATTCCACAGCGAGTTAGAACAAAAAGCCTCAATTCAAATATCATTAGTTACACTTGTAGGGTGTAAACGTGAACTTATGTTGTGTGGATCCATGCGGGCTTGACGCGCCCTCATTCAGACGGTTCGCTGCCGTTAGCGGATGAAATATATTTTCGTGTATAGTGTATGTTCTAACACTACGTAACAGGGTACAAAACAGTTAAGTTTTGATAATTGGGTGCTCGCGAACGTACTTTTGGAATGCAAACGAATTGGATAATCAACTTATGGAAATACTAAATCTTGTGGTTCAAAAACAACGTTTACAAATACACCTATGATTTCACCAACGTTTTTCGTTGACAGTTTTCTATATGTTTCTCAGGTTCATACTTGGCTACTTGATACATGCTTCCGCACACTTTTATTACTTACTTGGGGTCAAGCATACATGCATACGCTAGTGATAGCACCTTTGGATTCAACTTAAAGCATACATACTTACGCTATTTATAGCAATCGTGATTTTCAACTTATATTATGTCGCAAGTCATTTCAATTATACTTTATAACTTTTGTAAACTTAAAATTATTGTCGAACCGTTTGGTAACTTAAAACTTTGCAAGTCATATACGTTTCAAATGAATGCGACATAATTTTGGTCAAACGCGTCTCATTTAGGGACTATGACCACGTAACGGGACCTAAGTTAACGGCGCCGTCAATGGCGATTTTGACGGGTCGTTACAATCTCTGCCTGCAACGAAGCAAGTTCATTGTCCTCAGCTGCGTTTTAACGGGGCGGGCGATGTGTCGGTATTCTTCCCGTCAGCATCAGTACCGAAGCGGGAGGAGTTGTCGCAGGCTGTAGAAGCATGTCCTCCAACTCAGATCCTTCTAATTCTCCAAGTTCAGCCTCCAACTCATCCTGCTATTCCACAGTCGCAGAATAAATAAATAAATAAATAAATTCCTTTAAAAGAGTTAAAAAACAAATAGTAAAAAGTTTAAATATTATAATCTAACTTCTAACTTTTGCAAATAAAGATAAAGATTATTGTTACAAAAAAGTTTTAACTTTCTGAAGAAAAAATTTTGTTTAATGCCAACTCAACCTGACCCATTTCGACCGAACCATACGAATGACTCAAATAATATGTTACAGATTATTTTTGGATTATATTGAAGTTCAAAATTTGAATATGAATAATTTTCGGTTCAATTACACCGAATATTTTACATTTTTTTACGTATGCCTTATTGTGTGGAACGTAAATTCGTAAATTAGGTAACAAATATCCTAAAAAGCCAAATTTGAATTTCTTCTTCTACAGCTATTCATATCAAAACACTTATAGAATGACAAAACGATCAAATGACCAACCCAACCCATTTTTAACTGGTTGAAAATGTCTAAGAAGCTATATTTGTTGGCTTGGTTTCCTCATAGAAAATATGTTCCTGATGTGTTTCGTAGAACTACGAATTGCAATATGATCTCGAAGATGGCTTTTTACGTACCCTAATTTTACGATCAGAAATATTTCAATCAACAATTCATGATTCCACTACTAACAGCGTTCAGTTTCTTCGATCAATCAAATTATATGAATTGAGTTTCGCCAAATAATATGTACAGCAACCTACGCAAACACAAACAAATCAACGAAACCAGATAAATTGTAGATACCAATAAACTTTTTGAAAAAGCTTACAGAAATTCACCTTCTGATAGACTTCAGTAATACCCTTATGTTCCTTCTTATACATGTTAAAGATGTCCAAAAATGATTTGTACACATGATCATTATATTAAAAGCGTTTCTGCACAAAAAAGGTACAATCTTCATATCTAAAAAGTCAAAACAATTTATGATCGAAACACCAACTCAAAATAACAAATCAGCTCCATCTTTGTTTTGTTTACAAAGCTTATGACCTCTTCAAATTCTAATGTTCTCTTAGGTGGCGCCTCATTATCCTCAGTAACAGTTTTTTCATATCCATTGGGCAACAATGAAGAGCAAATGATGAGCATGATGAACTGAAATAGCAATCAAATCAAATTTCGAACATTAATTAATTCAATCAAGATTTACTTGATACTAATTAATATTACAACAATCTAATTAAAGCAATTAAACAACTAAACTCATAAAAAATCAATTCAATTCATAAAGAATAGCAGCTATAGAACATAATAAACACAAAATTTCCTAAATTCAATTTCAAATTTAGATGTTTTTAGGTAAAAAAATTCTACATAAAATAAGTTCTAAATCATTAACCTAACACTCTTGAATCAGTAAATAAGCTTGAATTTAACAGAATCATTCCAATTTATTTTCACTCTATGATCTAAATGTTGGGATTTAACAAGTTTTATGATACTTAAAACCTTTTAAGAAACTTATCAAAGCGGAAGCATGTTAGTTACATTTTAACTTGTTAATCTTTAAACCATTTTAAAGTTAAATCCCATGGATCAAGTTGTGAAATAATATGCTTACAAACTACAAGATAGTAATTTAGAGGTTATACCTTCTCCAAGTTAGGAGGTTATTTACTTCCAAGAATGATGAATTTGAAGATGAAAACACCAAGCTTATGCTTCTCCAATATCACCCTTAACCTTGGCTAGACTTTGGTACCTTATAACCTTACTAACCAAGCTAGAAAACCACTTTACTAGAACCTTAAAATCTGGACAGCAAGTACCAAGAAAGATGATGATGAATACTAGTTCCAAAACTATGGAACCTCAAGAGATAATACCCCAAGCTTGATGCACCAACACACCTTTGAATTGGTTAGGTTTTAGAGACACTTAATCACTAGAAAACAAGCTTGAAACACACCCTTTTGCAGCCTAGAAGGCCACGGTTTTGCAGCAGTAAGGAGAGGAGAAAGAGAGTGTTTTTCTTGGTTCTTAGATTCTTACTTGAGTCATGCATGTGGTGAATGGAGCCTAGCATGCTTTTATTGGAATGTGCCAACACAAGTAACAATGGAATAAACATGGGGTGTCTTGGAGACCACCCTCAAAAACGGCTCCATCACCAATTCCATATAACAAGACTTTAAATTTTATAAAACTTGCTATTTTGTATAAAATCCCATGATTTTATTAAGATACTTATGTATTTTATAAACCTTTTATAAAATATAACACAACATAATTATTTAAACCCATAAATAATTATATATAAATTATCCAAATAATTTATCTCAAGTGATTATATTTTAGAAAACCGATTTTCTAAAATCCAAGTGTCGTGTATTCATTTAACGATCCATTCGTTAAGCTTAAATACATATACGGTGTTGGTAAGCTTGTTATTGGGTATGACCCGACTTGGATCATAGCATATTAGCCACATTAATTTAATATGTCTCTCGGGCATACGAAATACCTTCAATCTCCCACTTGTACGAGAAACATAAGAAATTAATGCAAGTGATGGATACAGCCTAACACACCGTCCATCACCCTTAATATGTTATGACTTTGTGCCATTCAATAACATCATCCCTTTTGAGTTCCCATCTCGAATATGATTAGGTGAATCTTTCATTATTTCCTTTCGTCCTAGATGTCATGTAAAATCCAAGAGATACAGAGTGATCACTCTCTTATAGATTTAACTTTTCAGGCCTTAGACATCTGACTCTCAACGAATAAGAGGGACAAATTCCATCTTGACTACATACGTCCTAGATATACACTTTGTAATATACCTGAGTTCTTCCTTATGTACTACCATGTTTCAGAATAGCGAAGGAAAGAATCAAGGCACAGTACTTGGTGAATATCCGAACCCAATATGTATCTCAGGTCAGAGGATACAATGATATTCGCCTTTACTCAAGATTACATGTGATCAACCACGAAGGCTCTATACAGTAATTCTTGAGAGCGGGTCTTCCAATGTTTGTTTCCCACAAATATCTATGAACCTTGGTTGCAACCTTGCCCCACATTCAACCTATGAATGTATACCAATCCGAGTTCATAATAGTCTAAACCTCACACTTGTTCCCACAAATGTGATCGACTACGGAAATTTAGAATAATTTCTTATTCATGGATGAAATATGCAAAATAGGAACATAACTCAAATAAATTAACACCATAGTTATATTAATGAGTTTGAATAATTTCGTTCCGGTACAATACATAAAATAGATCATATCCAATCACTAGAATATCGAAGCCCTAATGCACAAACATGTCCTTCATGTTTTGGCCCATGTAAAAGCTTCGTGAGTGGATCCGCAACATTATGATCTGTATGAACTTTGCGAATACATATCTTTCCTTTTTCAACTTCATCCCTTATGTAGTTGAATCTCCGCTCAATGTGACGAGTCTTTTGATGGGCACGAGGTTCCTTGATTTGAGCAATCGCACCCTCGTTGTCACAAAAGATCTCAAGAGGGTCCTGAATGGAAGGGACCACTCCTAAGTCGTCGATGAATTTCTTCATCCATGCAGCTTCCTGTGCTGCCAATGAGGCGGCAATGTACTCCGACTCTGTAGTGGATAACGCAACAACCTCCTGTTTCGAACTCTTCCAAGAGACCGCACCTCCATTTAATGTAAATACATAACCGGATTGTGATCGAGAATCATCTCGATCAGTTTGGAAGCTCGCGTCCACGTAACCTTTTACAGCGAGTTTCTCCTCACCAGATCCGTATATTAGAAACATATCCTTAGTCCTTCTAAGGTATTTCAATATACTTTTAACAGCAATCCAATGACTGTTTCCTGGGTTGTTCTGGTATCTACTTGTCAAGCTTAGAGCGCATGACACATCCGGTCTAGTACATATCATTGCATACATGATAGACCCAATAACAGATGCGTATGGGACTTTCTTCATTCTCTCTTGTTCATCTTTCGTGGCAGGACACTGAGATGAACTGAGAACGGTTCCCTTTTGAATAGGTACCAAACCTCTCTTAGAGTTTTCCATCTTGAACCTTTTCAAGATTTTATCAATGTATGTACTTTGACTTAAACCTATCAATCTCTTGGATCTATTCCTATAGATCCCTATCCCCAATATGTATTGTGCATCTCCAAGATCCTTAATGGAGAAGCAACTCTTTAGCCAAGTTTTGACTCCTTGCATTGTGGTAATATCATTCCCAAATAATAATATATCATCCACATATAGCACAAGGAGCATGATAGTGCTCCCACTAGCTTTCTTATATACACAAGCTTCATCACCATTTTTAATGAAGCCAAATTTCTTGGCTTCCTCATTAAAACGATGATTCCACATTCTAGATGCTTGTTTCAATCCGTAGATTGACTTCTTTAACTTGCATACCCTTTTAGGATATTTTGGATCAACAAAACCTTCAGGCTGAACCATATAGACATCTTCCATAAGATATCCATTTAGGAAAGCGGTTTTGACATCCATTTGCCATATTTCATAGTCGTAGTGAGCAGCAATGGCAAATAATATCCTAATAGACTTTAGCATTGCCACTGGCGAGAAAGTTTCATTATAATCAACCCCTTGAGTTTGAGTGAAACCTTTTGCTACAAGTCTAGCTTTATATGTATCCAAGTTTCCATGTATGTCGGTTTTCTTCTTGAAAAGCCATTTGCAATCAACTAGCTTAGAGCTAGGAGGTTGCTCAACAAGTTCCCATACTTGGTTTTCATACATGGATTGCATCTCGGCGTTCATGGCATCCTGCCATTTATCTTTATCAATCCTTGATAAAGCATCTTCGTAGTTTGTCGGTTCATCCAAATCAACCGTATAGCAACCATCCACGAGAAACCCATATCTCTCGGGAGGATTACTAATCCTACTAGATCTTCGAACGTCTTGTGTACCTTGATCATCCATTTGATCATTATCAACATTTTCATGTTGAGTGCTAGTGTCAACCAATTGTGTATCATCTATTTGATCTTGAACCTCTTCAAGATCTATCTTCCTTTCACTATTTCCTTCCATTAGGAACTTAGTTTCAAGGAATTCCGCCTTCCGAGCAACAAATACATTTTGTTCAGATGGATCATAGAAATAGTATCACATATCATCCTTGGGATATCCTATGAAGATACACTTCGTGGATCGAGCATTCAACTTATTGTAACATCCCGCGTTTTTCCGTTAAATTTATTTTTAACACCGTCTTTTTTTTTTAAATAATATCTTTCGCTATTTAAATTCCCAATTTCCGTTGACTAACGTTTATAATATTCTCGTTATTTAATTATAACATCACTCGTCTACTCGAGCGTTTTTAAAAATATTCGATCGGTTAAATCCCGCACCCGCTTCTAAACTCGAGGGACTAAAATTGACACGGGGCAAACTAGTTGACTAGGTCAACTAGTCCACCCCAATCACCACCATTCAACCATCTCCCTCTCTCTCTCTTTCTCTCTAGCAAGAACACACACACACAAACCCCAACTTCATAGAATCATCATCTAAATTCGGGATTGGAAGCAAACTTCAAAAAAAAATACATATTTGGAATCCTCTCATCATCCTCTTCGATTTGGTACCAATTTCATCCAATTTGGGTAACATTTCTAAAACACTAAATTTCTCTAAATTCGTTTTATATACTTGAAATTGTGTTAGTTAGTGTCTATGGCTCGTGTGTAGCATGAATATATGTTTTGTTTGCTCGATTTGTTGATTTGAGTAACTAGTTTGAACTTTTGAAGTGGATTAGCTTAATCTTTGATTTTGGATGATTGAAAGTTGTTTAATTGTTAAAGTTCATGTTTTAATTGTGTTACTAGTATCACTAGCTTCGTTTTGATGCGTAGGTTGATTAAGAAAACTTCAAAAACATGAATATTGATTTTTGTGGATTTTGGTTAGGGTTTGATAGACTTAAAACGAGCTTTTGATGTTTCGAATGCCATGAAATGTTATTAGTATGTGTTTAGTTGTAATGTATGCTTCATTACCTTCAAAACGGCATATCGTATGTGTAAATTGGATTCCCGAATCATAAAATACGTTTTACGAACTTGAAACTTTGAAAATAAACCTTTCTTGATCAATTGACGAGTTTTCGGTTATTGTAAATGATGTTTTTGATTGATGATATGTGGTTAGTTGTATTCCTCGTCAAAATACCTTTTCGACGATATATGATAGTCATTATAAGTGTTTGCGGGTCAAGATTTGGGTTGGAAAAGGTTTTGGTTCGTGCACACTTGGAAAAACTGAGCAGAATTCTCTGCCCAGGTAGTGGCGCGGCGCGCCACATCCCCGCGCGGCGCGCAGAATCGCCTGGCCAGATTCTGCTCACTTTGTCACATTTCACGCGAAATGTTTGACTAGCTCCCGACCTCCGATTCACATGAAACTTGTTTTAATATACTTGTATATGAATATTTAGCATAGAAAAATAGTTCGGGACCCGACCCGAACGCGTTGACTTTTTCGTTGACTTTGACCAAGTTTGACTTTTAGTCAAACTTAACCAAACTTTTATACAATCATTCTAACATGCTTTTATACTTGTTTCTTGTATGAAACTTGACAACGTGATTCACATGCTATACTTAATCGAGTCGTAACGAGCCATAGGACTAATTGAACACATTTCACCCGACCTTGTGTCGTAACCGGTTAATTGATACAACTTACTTGTTTAGGTCAAGGCTAAGCAACTTTCATGCATACGTTACTTTGTGAAGTACTTTCATACTCGTGCACTCGAGGTGAGATCATAGTCCCACCTTTGCAAATACTTTTATACTTTTAAATCGTGGGCTGAGAAACATATACTTTATATACATTTATACGGTTTATACTTTCATACTTTGGATACAAATGCGAATACAAGAGCAAAGATACAGACGAGTTAGAACAAAAGTCCTCAATCCAATTATCATTAGTTCCACTTGCAGGGTGTAAGTGTAAGCGAGTGATTATGTTGTGTGGCCATACGGGTTTAACGAACCCTCATTCAGACGGTTCGCTACCGTTAGTGGATGAAATATAATTTCAACGTGCATAGTGTATGTTCTAACACTATATTCAAAATTCAGAGGGAAGATTCAGTTAAGTTTTGGTAATTGGGTGCTCGTGATACAGACAACATCTTTTGGGATGTATACGCTTGATATTCACTTTATACTAAATCTTATGGTTTACAAACACATCTTTAGAGATGTATACGCCTTGATACTAAACCTTGTGATTCAAAAACATACTTTCACAAATACATTTATGATCTCACCAACGTTTTTCGTTGACAGTTTTCTATATGTTTCTCAGGTTCATACTCGGCTACTTGATACATGCTTCCGCACTCTTTGATTATTTGCTTGGAGTCAAGATACATACATACATACGCTAGTGATAGCACCTTTGGATTCAAACTTTTGTTTACATACTTACGCTATTTATAGCAACTGTGTTTTTCAACTTATATTATGTCGCAAGTTAATTCATTTATACTTTATGACTTTTGTAAACTTAGACTTATTGTCGATCCGTTTGTTAAACTAAACTTTGTACCTTTCAAATGAATGCGACATAATTTTGGTCAAACGAGTCTCATATAGGGACTACGGCCACGCAACGGGACCTAAGTTAACGGCGCCGTCAATAACGGTTTTGGTCGGGTCGTTACAAGTGGTATCAGAGCGTTGGTTGTAGGGAACTAGGATGTGCATTAGTGTGTCTAACAGAGTCGTTAGGACGCATTAGTGAGTCTAGACTACAACCGGATAGTTAGCATTTGCATTCTGACATACATTTGCTATAGATAGCACTTACTTGACTACTTGTGCATTATACTTGAATCATTCTTAGGCAAACTTTTTAATGGTACCCAACCTTCATCATACGAACTCGTATTCCGCCACTTTTTGGTAACACACGTAAATTCATGATTCATACACGTATGGATGACGACGACTTCATTAGTCACACTTGTTCGGGAACTCTGTCTCCCGGATTGTTATTTGCCACCGTTTCAACTTACTATCGGTTTCCCACTGGTGTTTCTTACTATCCACTTTTTGGTGTTACTACCATCACTACTCTAGGTGAGTATCGTCATCAACATTTATCGCTACGGTTGCGTATTACTTGTTATCATGACTCGTTACTCTTTTCATACCTAAATACAATATTGTTTGAATCGAACCGATTTGACTTGAACAATCATTTATACACTTCCCACGGGGAAACGCTTCTTTAGAGTTGTAGAAACTCTTTCGATTTAATACGAGTCACGTTTGAGACGTCGTTACATTTTGTTCATTTTAGATTTTCGCGATTACACGAACTTGAATCTATAGAGTGATGTGGGAATGGAAGTATGAGTTAGCGTAATATAACGACACTCGATCAACGTGGTTATATTACGGTAAGACATACCAAAGTTCTAGTGACGCGTGATGGTGGTTAGACTCGATCAACCTAAACACCACCATGTGCCATGTACATGACTTCATCTTTTCAGGTTTGGACATCCGAAAACTCCGAGAATATTTATAACAACCATACCGGGGACACACCTTCGACTTTTGTCGAACTGTAATTATGCTTCCGAATGAATTACCGATTCCATTCGACTTCAACCGTATGTCACACGGGTATACTAGCTCGTCCTCGCGCAGTCTTGTTGACTAACTACAATTTACTCGTTATGCTCACATCGGGGCGGAACTTCTCTCTCACCACACTCGTACTTCCGGTTCAGGAAATCTTTATTCTAAACTCCCAATGGAGGGAGGGACTCTCCACGTTATACTAGCATTCGCCTCGAGGGTGAATAGTCTCGACGAACGTTTTTGGAAACCGATAAATCTTCCGCGACGCGAATTTTCTTGAGAAACTTGTCCTAGCTAACATTTTCAATTCCTAGCAAACGTGTTCAATATGCCTTAGGGAAATGTACCCCGTTTCGGATCGAGATCCTCGTTTCACTTCTAGATTTTGGAGTACCTTACAAAAAGCCTCGGGACCGCGTTTAGACATGAGTACCGCGTACCATCCACAACCCGACGGACCGAACAAACATGCGATTTAAACCTTGGAAACCATAATACAAGTTTGTATTACCAACTTCAAATTTACTTGAGAAAAGTATTTTCCTTTAACCGAATCCTCGTACTACAATGATTTTCATTCGAGTTTTAACGTCACTCCTTTTGAAACCACATGTGACCGGAAACGTCATTCTCCTTTGTCGAACCAAGTAAACGATGATCAATTCACCGGGGCCGAGGTTATTCATGAGCAACCGAGAAAATTTATTCATATTCAGGTAAAACCCTACGCGACTCGTAATCACCAAGAGCTACGCCGATGTTAGACGTAAACATTTCGAATTCCATGGGAAACCGCGTCACGTTAAGAGTCGCACCTTGGGAAGGTGCAATCCGTTTCGGGAAAACGTAGGAAGCTAAATCCGCGATATTTTGATCCTTTAAATTCTTGGGGTGTTTTGGACCCGTCGCTAGCCGTTTAGACTTTTCCGACTCATTTTGGGTCTCCATTATCCTACATTCGATGTATCAACTCAAAGACGTGTTTTGCGAAACGAGAACTTGTTATCTTCTTTGATGAACTCACTATCGACGATAAACCTCACTTCCTAGGAGGACCGGAAACCATAAAATCATGGAACCAAACCTTAAAACAACATACGACCCCGACCTTCAGGTTCGTTGAAATACCCTAGAACGTACTTCTCCCTCATTCGTAGAATTGGCAACACAAGATCTCGAGTAAGATTCAACAACTACTACTTCCAAATAAATTTCGGGACGAAATTTCTTTTGAGGTGTGGATAATGTAACATCCCGCGTTTTTCCGTTAAATTTATTTTTAACACCGTCTTTTTTTTTTAAATAATATCTTTCGCTATTTAAATTCCCAATTTCCGTTGACTAACGTTTATAATATTCTCGTTATTTAATTATAACATCACTCGTCTACTCGAGCGTTTTTAAAAATATTCGATCGGTTAAATCCCGCACCCGCTTCTAAACTCGAGGGACTAAAATTGACACGGGGCAAACTAGTTGACTAGGTCAACTAGTCCACCCCAATCACCACCATTCAACCATCTCCCTCTCTCTCTCTCTTTCTCTCTAGCAAGAACACACACACACAAACCCCAACTTCATAGAATCATCATCTAAATTCGGGATTGGAAGCAAACTTCAAAACAAATTACATATTTGGAATCCTCTCATCATCCTCTTCGATTTGGTACCAATTTCATCCAATTTGGGTAACATTTCTAAAACACTAAATTTCTCTAAATTCGTTTTATATACTTGAAATTGTGTTAGTTAGTGTCTATGGCTCGTGTGTAGCATGAATATATGTTTTGTTTGCTCGATTTGTTGATTTGAGTAACTAGTTTGAACTTTTGAAGTGGATTAGCTTAATCTTTGATTTTGGATGATTGAAAGTTGTTTAATTGTTAAAGTTCATGTTTTAATTGTGTTACTAGTATCACTAGCTTCGTTTTGATGCGTAGGTTGATTAAGAAAACTTCAAAAACATGAATATTGATTTTTGTGGATTTTGGTTAGGGTTTGATAGACTTAAAACGAGCTTTTGATGTTTCGAATGCCATGAAATGTTATTAGTATGTGTTTAGTTGTAATGTATGCTTCATTACCTTCAAAACGGCATATCGTATGTGTAAATTGGATTCCCGAATCATAAAATACGTTTTACGAACTTGAAACTTTGAAAATAAACCTTTCTTGATCAATTGACGAGTTTTCGGTTATTGTAAATGATGTTTTTGATTGATGATATGTGGTTAGTTGTATTCCTCGTCAAAATACCTTTTCGACGATATATGATAGTCATTATAAGTGTTTGCGGGTCAAGATTTGGGTTGGAAAAGGTTTTGGTTCGTGCACACTTGGAAAAACTGAGCAGAATTCTCTGCCCAGGTAGTGGCGCGGCGCGCCACATCCCCGCGCGGCGCGCAGAATCGCCTGGCCAGATTCTGCTCACTTTGTCACATTTCACGCGAAATGTTTGACTAGCTCCCGACCTCCGATTCACATGAAACTTGTTTTAATATACTTGTATATGAATATTTAGCATAGAAAAATAGTTCGGGACCCGACCCGAACGCGTTGACTTTTTCGTTGACTTTGACCAAGTTTGACTTTTAGTCAAACTTAACCAAACTTTTATACAATCATTCTAACATGCTTTTATACTTGTTTCTTGTATGAAACTTGACAACGTGATTCACATGCTATACTTAATCGAGTCGTAACGAGCCATAGGACTAATTGAACACATTTCACCCGACCTTGTGTCGTAACCGGTTAATTGATACAACTTACTTGTTTAGGTCAAGGCTAAGCAACTTTCATGCATACGTTACTTTGTGAAGTACTTTCATACTCGTGCACTCGAGGTGAGATCATAGTCCCACCTTTGCAAATACTTTTATACTTTTAAATCGTGGGCTGAGAAACATATACTTTATATACATTTATACGGTTTATACTTTCATACTTTGGATACAAATGCGAATACAAGAGCAAAGATACAGACGAGTTAGAACAAAAGTCCTCAATCCAATTATCATTAGTTCCACTTGCAGGGTGTAAGTGTAAGCGAGTGATTATGTTGTGTGGCCATACGGGTTTAACGAACCCTCATTCAGACGGTTCGCTACCGTTAGTGGATGAAATATAATTTCAACGTGCATAGTGTATGTTCTAACACTATATTCAAAATTCAGAGGGAAGATTCAGTTAAGTTTTGGTAATTGGGTGCTCGTGATACAGACAACATCTTTTGGGATGTATACGCTTGATATTCACTTTATACTAAATCTTATGGTTTACAAACACATCTTTAGAGATGTATACGCCTTGATACTAAACCTTGTGATTCAAAAACATACTTTCACAAATACATTTATGATCTCACCAACGTTTTTCGTTGACAGTTTTCTATATGTTTCTCAGGTTCATACTCGGCTACTTGATACATGCTTCCGCACTCTTTGATTATTTGCTTGGAGTCAAGATACATACATACATACGCTAGTGATAGCACCTTTGGATTCAAACTTTTGTTTACATACTTACGCTATTTATAGCAACTGTGTTTTTCAACTTATATTATGTCGCAAGTTAATTCATTTATACTTTATGACTTTTGTAAACTTAGACTTATTGTCGATCCGTTTGTTAAACTAAACTTTGTACCTTTCAAATGAATGCGACATAATTTTGGTCAAACGAGTCTCATATAGGGACTACGGCCACGCAACGGGACCTAAGTTAACGGCGCCGTCAATAACGGTTTTGGTCGGGTCGTTACACTTATTAGGGACGTAACGCTTAGGATAAGCTTCACATCCCCATACCTTTAAGTATGATAGAGAAGGAGGTTTTCCAAACCACATCTCGTGAGGAGTTCGTTCCACTTTCTTGGTTGGGGCCATATTTAAAATACGAGCCGCGGAGCTTAGACAATAACCCCAAAATGATAGAGGTAACGAGCTTCTTGCCATCATAGATCGAACCATATCCATTAGGGTTCGGTTCCTCCTTTCGAAAACTCCATTAAGTTGGGGTGTTCCGGGTGGAGTAAGTTGTGAGATAATCCCACAACTTCTAAGATGATCTTGGAAAGCATCGCTTAGGTATTCACCTCCTCTATCGGTACGAAGTACCTTAATTGTCTTATTGAGTTGATTTTGTACTTCGTTTTGATATTCTTTGAATGCTTCAAACGTTTCGTCCTTGTGTCTTAATAAGTAGACATATCCGAAACGACTAAAGTCATCAATGAAAGTAACGAAGTATCTTTCACCATTCCTAGTCATGGGCTTAAAAGGTCCACATACATCCGAATGTATTAATCCCAATAAGTCTTTAGCCCTTTCATAGGTCCCTTTGAAAGGTGCTTTAGTCATCTTGCCTTGTAAACAAGATTCACATACATCAAACGAATCCATTTCATTTGATTTCAAAAGTCCATTCTTTTGAAGTGTATGCATTCGGTTCTTGTTTATGTGACCAAGGCGACAATGCCATAAGTAGGAATCACTCAAATCCCTTTTGAGTTTCTTGGTGCTTGTATGGTATATTGAGCTACTAGATAATGTGTCATCATGAACCAATTCATAAATTCCATTTGAAGGTGAAGCCTTGAAATAGAATATATTATCTAAATAAATGTGGATATCATCATTAACAAAATTAGGATTAAAACCACATTGTTTCAAACGGGAAACAGAAATAATGTTTCGACATAAGTCGGGTGCATACAAAACATCATTCAAAATAAGTTCCAAGCCACTTGGAAGTTTTAACACAAAGTCTCCTTGAGCTTTCACTTGCACTTTAGCTCCATTCCCCATGAAGAGACTTGATGTTCCCGTTTGCTTGTTACTTCTTTTGAACCCCTGCAAAGAATTGCAAATATGAGTTCCACATCCCGTGTCTAATACCCATGTATTAGAAGAAGCAATACTAAGCTCTATATATACCATATATATATTACCTGAGGTTTGCCCCGCATCCCTCTTCTCCTTCAACTCCTTAAGGTAGACCGGACAGTTTCGTTTCCAATGACCCATCTCACCGCAACCGAAACATGGGTCTTCCTTGGGGTTTGCCTTCTCGGCTACCTTTTGCTTCTTAGCCTTGTTGATGGTTGGGGTAACCATCTTCCCCTTCCCTTTGCCTTGATAGGCGGGTCCTTTTCTCTTAGCCACCTTTGGCTTAGAGGTCTTACCTTTGGACCCACCTTGATCGATTGCTAACACGGGTAAAGCCCTTTTACCCATGCTAGTTTCCGCCGTTCTAAGCATACCGTGAAGCTCACCTATGCTCTTATCCATCCCATTCATATTGTAATTAATTACAAATTGATCAAACCTTTTTGATAGGGAGTTAAGGATAAGATCGGTGGCTAACTCATTAGATATGTTTAGGTTAAGACGGTTAGCACGATCGATAAGGCTTTTCATCTTAAGTACATAAGATGAAACCGATTGGGTATCGTCCATACGACAAGCATGTAGCGCCCGAACCGTTTCGAAGCGCTCGACACGCGCTTGTTGGAGGAACATCTCCTTCAATTGCGTTATCATGTCGTATGCACTATGGTGCTCGAAATCCTTTTGGAGTCCGGGTATCATAGTCCCAAGCATTAAGCATGAGACTTGAAGGGAGTCGTGGCAATACTTATCGTAAGAGGTCATTGCCTCCACATCATTCTCATCCGGTTGATCGGGAATGGGGTCCTCAAGCACATACATTTTATCCTCTTGTTTGAGGACAATCCGAAGATTGCGGAACCAATCCATAAAGTTTGTATGGTTGAGTTTGTCTTTCTCTAAGAGAGACCTTAATGATAGGTGGTTCAGGTTAAGTGGTGCGTTTGGAATGTTGTTGTTGTTATTGGCGGCCATCTACAAAATTAACAAAGTTCGTTTAAGTATCGATTTTTAATTTAACATTCAATACCCTTTTAAATTTTAATTGACTTATTAAATATTAGAATCCAACGGTAAATCAAATTTCGGTTAGGTGACCTTTATCCCGTTATTTGATTTAGCTAGGTAGTCATTATATGACAATTGCAATCCTTTTGCAACTTCTAAGTTATGAGATCATGCAATCCTTTTGCATGGCATATTTATCCCATCAACGCCTATTTGTTCATCATGCTTCGGTGACCCTAAGTTCATGATTCCCAAATCAAGTCGTCCTACTTGTGTAAACATGTAGACTTAACATACAAGTGGTTAGGTGACCTTTATCCCACATGTATGCGAAGTGTACCTTATTCATATTAGTTCGCTCATGACGGTTAGGTGACCTTTATCCCATCAAGAGTTTCCTAATACGTCTAAGTGTTTCCACAAAAGGATGGCGTTTAACTTGTTTACCTTGTTAGTGAAAGGGATTTTGAGTTTTCGTTAATTCTAGTTTTAGAAAACATTTATACCATACACCAACATGCATTTAGTGTATGGTACTTATGAAAAACCATTCTCATGTCTTGTAATTAAACCAATTACATGATATAAACCATTTTATATATATGATCCTTATCATGATCTTAATAACCGTTTATTAATGTCCTTTTAGCCATTTCAATTTAACCATTTTAAATTGTCGTTTTGCATGTGTTTAATAACGTCTAATTTAACCAATTAAATTTTAGTTTTATTTGTTGTTAACTTGTGTGATTAACTTGTAGCATACAAACATACAATCCACAATCATACAAGAAATTAAAACAACCACGCATGCAAAACAAAGATGTTCACAATCTAGCCATTTTGGTAGGCATTTGTTTAGCCGAAAACAAATGCCACCGGTTAAGGGGTTATAACACAAAGTAGGAGGTTTTAACCTCCCACTTAATCTTGCATCCAAATGCTTCTTCATGTGTTCTTCAAGTCTTCATCATCTTCATCATTTTACAAAATATATCCTAATACATTTTGTCTAGAAAATGAAAATACAACCTAATCTATTTTACATACCAAATATAAAATAAATTACATAACCAAAATTAATATTATTACAAACCAAATGAATAATTATTACATGCCTTTTGAATGAATAATAATACATACCAAATGAATCATAAATCAACCAAACAAGCATGCATTCAAACATAAGGTCAAGGCCATGATTGTGAACAACAATATACAACAAAATGACCAAAATGGAACAACCCAAAACCCATTTTGGGTGTCCAAGAATTCGGCCATATTAGCAAACCCACCCAAAATCATAAATTTTTGCATTTTACAATCATGCATGTACATAAAATGCAAAAATATAGTGAGTTTAATAACCATCTCGAAGCATATTTCAACAACTTCGGCTCTGATACCATTGTTGGGATTTAACAAGTTTTATGATACTTAAAACCTTTTAAGAAACTTATCAAAGCGGAAGCATGTTAGTTACATTTTAACTTGTTAATCTTTAAACCATTTTAAAGTTAAATCCCATGGATCAAGTTGTGAAATAATATGCTTACAAACTACAAGATAGTAATTTAGAGGTTATACCTTCTCCAAGTTAGGAGGTTATTTACTTCCAAGAATGATGAATTTGAAGATGAAAACACCAAGCTTATGCTTCTCCAATATCACCCTTAACCTTGGCTAGACTTTGGTACCTTATAACCTTACTAACCAAGCTAGAAAACCACTTTACTAGAACCTTAAAATCTGGACAGCAAGTACCAAGAAAGATGATGATGAATACTAGTTCCAAAACTATGGAACCTCAAGAGATAATACCCCAAGCTTGATGCACCAACACACCTTTGAATTGGTTAGGTTTTAGAGACACTTAATCACTAGAAAACAAGCTTGAAACACACCCTTTTGCAGCCTAGAAGGCCACGGTTTTGCAGCAGCAAGGAGAGGAGAAAGAGAGTGTTTTTCTTGGTTCTTAGATTCTTACTTGAGTCATGCATGTGGTGAATGGAGCCTAGCATGCTTTTATTGGAATGTGCCAACACAAGTAACAATGGAATAAACATGGGGTGTCTTGGAGACCACCCTCAAAAACGGCTCCATCACCAATTCCATATAACAAGACTTTAAATTTTATAAAACTTGCTATTTTGTATAAAATCCCATGATTTTATTAAGATACTTATGTATTTTATAAACCTTTTATAAAATATAACACAACATAATTATTTAAACCCATAAATAATTATATATAAATTATCCAAATAATTTATCTCAAGTGATTATATTTTAGAAAACCGATTTTCTAAAATCCAAGTGTCGTGTATTCATTTAACGATCCATTCGTTAAGCTTAAATACATATACGGTGTTGGTAAGCTTGTTATTGGGTATGACCCGACTTGGATCATAGCATATTAGCCACATTAATTTAATATGTCTCTCGGGCATACGAAATACCTTCACTAAAAACTTAAATAACGATTCTAAAATCAAAAGATGTTAGGGTTAGAAATTGACGTCACTAAACGATGATGTTGATGATGTATTAGTACTTTTACTTTCTTCAATTCAAGCTTGAATCGATCCAGAGATCAAAAGTTGTTGAATTTTATTAAACGATGATGACATCACTTTCAAGCTCGTTACCTAGGGATGGCAATGGCCACCCGATCCGGTGGATATCCACCCGATCCATCCGCTTCGTGATGGATATGGACGAACCTAAATGGATATGGATACGGATATGGATGAACCTAAATGGATATGGATATGGACATGGATGAAAAGTTTCATCCATGGATATATCCATTACCACCCGAAATACATATACAAATACATAAATATAGATATATGTTTACATATTTATTTTTACAAGTTCATTTACCGTTAGATTATATTTTGCTTTCAACCTTATAATGAAATAAATATAATATCTTACAATAAAACACGCATATCTAATAAAATAAACTTACAAATTTCATATTTAATTTTCCATAATCCATGTTTTATAGTAAAATATATCAAATTTTTGTTATATTTTGGACAAAGATTACACATTCTTACGGGTAGATTTTAAATATGTAATGTTATATTTATTTCTGGTATACTACATTCTTACTTTCATCGCATATTAGAAAATATAATAATATTTTTTTAATATCCAATTGATATCCATTAACCCGCTTAATCCACTGGATATGGATATGGATGGATAACCTGAAACTAAACGGATATGGATATGTATGAACAAAAAACTAAATGGATATGGATGTAGATACGGCATCACCCGCTCCATATCCGCTCCATTGCCATCCCTATCGTTACCATCGTTGAAAATTGAATCCAATTTTTTTAGTTGATTTTGATGTAAGTTTTGGGTGAGAGATTTTAATGTAAGTCGAGAGGAGGAGACAAAACCTTACGTCACTTTCTTCTCTTGAGGACTTCAATTAATCTTCTTCCTCTTCTCCAATATATTCTGTCACTCTTTCATACCCCCTCTTCAATTTCATCTTCTTAATTTTCATTTTAATTCCCCCAAAATCGGAAACACCTTTCTGCAATTCATATTTTAAATTTACCGATTTTCAAATTTCAAACTTTTCATAAACAAGAAACCCATAACAAAAGTTTCGACCTTTACACAAAATCTCAATCCTCAAGATGAGCAGTTACCATGATTCGCAACTTCTTCAACTCACCGGAGAAATCTTGATAGTCTCAATCGTAGCGCTGTCCGTAACCGTCATCTTCGTATTCTTAGTGCATCTCTACACCAAATGGTTCTGCAACCGCCGAGAAGAAGACGTGATCGCCGCCAACACCCACCGCCGCCATCGTCATCATGGTGGAGATTTTACAGCCGGCCACATAGAACATCAACCTGGCGTCACCCTTCTCCGCCGTGGACTAAACCCTACATTCTTAAAAACCATTCCGATTATACACTTTGATGCTAAAGAGTTCAATGAAGGACTAGAATGCGCCGTGTGTTTATCGGAACTCGTTGAAGGAGCAAAAGCTCGAATCTTGCCAAAATGTAAACATGGATTTCATGTGAAATGCATTGATATGTGGTTTTATTCACATTCTACTTGTCCAATTTGTAGAGACCCTGTTTCAGATGACACGCTTATTTCAGTGGATAATTTATTATTAGAAAGTAGACAAGCACAAGAATCATCTTCATTAACAACAGATGGTGTGGTGGATTATTTCCCAACTAATATATTGTTTTGGGGAGATGAAACTGAAGTTAGCACTTTAACTTCTCAATTGGAAGAAGCTAACAATAGTCATCATCAACCATCTATGTTAACTACTGAAACACCTTCATCGTATCAGTCAAATAACAACCTGGCAAGAATCGATTTAGTGATTGACATACCAAGACGTATGGATGATGATGTTGATGATCAAAAATCACTCATGATGTTGCCGGTGAAGAGGTTGTTGGCTCAGTTTTGAGACCACAGAACCTCTCCTAGCTTATGTGTATTGTTTATTATT